>NC_133236.1:28819718-29419718 GCF_040436345.1 Pagrus major | reverse complement strand
TTGCCATTTTTTTCCCATTCATTTTTATAAGTCACAACTCAGTGCTGGCAGTTAAGGAACCATGGAGGACAGCCAAAATACAGTAAAATCAGGTGACAGTGAGCTTAGAGAGGTTGTTAAACCTGCCTGTATCTTTCCCTGCAGCCTGAGCACTGGTATCATGCCAAAGTGTGCATTAATGTGTATCACAGAACCATTATTGTGCATAATAACCCTCTGCAAAAAAACTTGGCTGGATACAACATCTTGTATGAGTACTTATTTTTTCACATGAGCTACATAAAGTGTTTTGCCATAGATTCACTGATAGGATTAGATAAATATGTTGGGTTATAGCAATAATGTCCATTTCAAATTTAAAATATTTGGAAAACTAAGACTGTGATTTTTAAAAGCATCTGTTATTGATCACTAATCAAGACTTTATTCAAATATTCCAAAGTTTTTCAACGTAGCCATTCCTCCATCACATTTATAGTCCCCTGTTATTAATATGTGGTTTCATTACACCAAGCAAGGTAATCATAAATCTAACTGTGGACGTATATCAAGTTAAATCATATTTTGGCTGGAGAGCCGCCTCCTCCAATGAGCTTATGCACTGATGTCATTTCACTACACCTGTGTCTTGTTATATCGAGGAGTGGTGTTTTCCTAACGCCACCCCATCACATCAAGAAACACAACAGATTATTAAAATCAACAAATCATAAACTTTAATGAAGACATCATCCCGAGCCATCACAGCTGAAGCTTCTAATGAAGCGAAAAACATGCGATTGTCTGCCAACATGAGGTTATTGGACATGAAAAGGCTGCTGGAGGCGTCTTCAGACAGACATACTGTAGTATAGATAAACATCCTCTAACCATTCATTAGACTAATAAAGCCTGCTGGATAACCTGAGGCCTTGGATGATGGAGCAGCAGTCATTTACAACTCTGCACGATCAAAGTTAAGCAGGCTGTGTTTGGTGTGCAGTATGTTGGAGGGGGAGGCACAATGAGCTGGCAGCCAGGATCAACCCAAGTGTACAGTCAGCCTAGTAATCAAGGGTTCCCAGGCACGAGACAGTCAACACAGCTGCTAGCGGAGAACAGGGAGGGAGGATCAGTTGCTGGTTACTGGCAGACTTGTTTTAGTCGGCAAGCGAAGAAACATTTGGATAAATCACAAAATGATTTTTACGTTCCCTCCGGCTCGGTTGGCAAATTGTACGTGCATTGTTCAGTGATCCATCTGAGAATGGTTTGGTGATGGACTGATTCTTTATCTAGTGAAAATTACGTAATTCAAGTGACTATAATATTAAGAAAGGTGTCAGGTTACGTACTGCCTATACAGTGGAAGCAAGCTGCCTCACCCAAAATAGGGACCACCCTACAAATTTATTGCAACAGAAAATTAGCATATGTATTATATCAGCATTTATGACACGTGAGTAAGATCTTCCTCCTTAAACCACCATTTCGTAACTGAACTGATTACAAAATACGATGTCTCAGATGTGTCTGACTTATCTCAGCATGCTACAATGATTTTTTTAACACATTGTAAGCACGCTTTGTGATACTTTATCAGAGCAGCACATCACAATATCAGGGAAAAAATGTTGGAAACAAGTTGAAACAAAATAAAAGCCAGCCACTTCATCCGTTACAATCAGGAAACACAAGTCCCACAAGTGCAAGCAGCACTGTCGATGAAACACCGGGCTGAAGTTACAGTAGTTTGATAATCAACAGCCAATAATTGTTTTTTTTTTTTTTTTGTTCTCTGGTTTGTTTTATATATACTGATCTAAATCTGGTTATTAAAGAATTAAGATTCATATAGATATGTACCGAGTGCAACATTCATATTATCTAGTGTGCGGACTCTATTTTTTTTTTCACTTTTCCTTCTGTGCAGCACCAACTGTTTTTGGATGTGTGCACCGCTGATAACTTTTCACAGTTAAAAAAACAAACCAAAAACACCACAGATGCTAATACAATTACAAAAAACCAGCCCCGAGTTGGCTGCAATGATGGGATCATCTTGCTTCAGATACCAGTGATAAATGAAACATGATCCAGGAAGTGTAGTTTGATTAATAGATCCATGACGTTTAAAAGGTTTATCAGAAGCCAAAACACTGTAGCCTGGTTTACAATACGACGACACAGGATTTCACAACTTACAGCGGCAACTATTTTATCTTTTGTCACAATTATTGAAAAATATAAAGTAGAAAAACAGCATTCGTGTTAAACCGTGCACCTATTTGAATGCCCTCCGCAGCGCTTTGTATTGACGTTGTATGGCGCCAGTTGAGCTAGGTTTTGTGTTATCAGACAACACTGCATTGTTTCTGTTTCTTTCTGCAATACGTTAAAGCCAACATTGACGAGAACACTGTCCGGTCTAACCAGCCCACTGAATGAGTCACTGTGACTGAAAAGAAACATTTTACATTGCATTGCACTGATTAAAGTTCATTATTCCACCAATATCTGCATAATGTGTTGATCGCATTATTTTTAGCTCTTCTATCAACTACCTCAAGTTACTTCCCTCATGCAACCACCACTATGTTAATCACTGTAATTTTGGTCTACTTGACTATGACCACAATTTCCTGTTGGAAATGATGACACTGAAATGGGAGAACACATGCAGAGGAAAAGTTGATTTAAAATGTATTGAGAGTCTAAACGAAGCCAAGAACTGTTGAGCACCACATCAACAAAAAAATGTAATAATTCACTGTTATTATTTGTTAGTTCCTCTCTCTGACCTGGCTTCAGCAGAGTTAGCCCCACACTAAGGTCAGTGTTTACTTCCTTTAGGGCTCTCAGGACCTTTTCAAAGACGGTGAAGTCTATTAGAGGGAGAGTCCAAGCAGCTGCAGGCAGAACAGGCTGGGCTGGCCAGTTCTGTAGCCTCCAGCAGAATCAACAACAGACGCTGTCCATGTTACAAAGCAGCCACAGCTGCTCCTTTTAGCTGCTCTCCAAATTCACCCATGATTATACACACACACAATGATCACACACAATAATAAATGAATCCAGGCACGCACACATTACGCAGTTGAGCCTTTACTCATGTGCATACACGCATGCATGAAAAGGTGAGCAAACAGGAATACAACCACAAACATATTCACATACACTGAGTACATCTATTTTACGCATAGTTGCACACACACATCAGTGTGTGTTCCTTACACCTCAACATGACAAGGCAGCCAATCTGAAGGAATGAGGAGGGAGGACAGCCTGGCGTCCAACGTGAACCTGCTGAGCCTCTGAGCAGAGAGTTGTTGGCTGACTGACGCGGCCCTGAAAGGCTTTCAGCAGGTCAGGGCGAAGAGAACCAGAGAGACATATTGAGTGAGTGTGAGAGAGAAATGTGTCTGAAACCGAGTCAAAAGCGATTGGGTTAGTGAGAGAAGTGTGTGTGTGCTGCTGATTACCTGAGCGTGCACTGCTGCCTGAGTGTAGATTTATACTTTAACATGAAGTCATGTGTTGGAGGAGGTGTAGGGACACAGCTCACCCTGAACTGTTAGTACTATTTTTCTTGGTGGGGATAATTTGTGAACAGTCGTGCACCCCCACACACTGCTATTACCATAAATCATCCAACAAACATGTTTTCAGAGTAAAATAATATATATAAGAACACATAATCAATAGAAAGTGCTTGCTGAGAGACGTATGATTTCCTGATACAAGCCATTTCTTTCCAAGTATGAATCCATCTCAAAGGTCTGTGAAGGCACTGCAAGCTATGAGCCGTAGGTAAACACATTTACCTTGCTCACTGACCCAGCTGTAGCAAGGTGGAGAACAAACATCCTCACCTTTTACCGGAGGCTTGTCTGAACTTGCCAGACGGAGGCACGGGGGAAAGGAGGAGAACCAGGAAGGGCTGCTTCACTGCTCGGTTCTTCACCCTGCTGCATGTTTTCTTTATTAGGCTGCTTGTGATCAAGGGGCAACGATTAAGGGATACTGACTTCCGTCGGCTAAGTTAGTCTCTACAGTGCTGAGCCAAGGGGAGGGATGATTTTATGATGGCTTTGTGATAACTGCGTTCTTCAAAGGCTTACTGACATTTCAACATCAAACGGCAACATCAAAATCATGACTGTCTTCAGCAAAAAATGACGATAGAAAATAAAAGCATTTAAAAGCCCTGTTTAGCCTCGGGTTGGACCCACTGAAGAAGAAGAGTCTGTGTTTGTGTCACATGGTCAAAGGCACTGACTGGAGAATTAACCTAATGTAGATGTTTTGATGTCATCTCAATGTGAAGTCTATGGGCTGAGTGGAAACTTGTGGTCGGGACCCACGAAAGAAACCCTTCTGCACATATTCAGTGGGCCGCATAAACATGAAGTAAACCCGGAAGCTAGAAACTGTTTTTTCGGGGGTTTGTGCCAGGTGAGCAATTCTTATTGGACTAAATAGGGGCCAATCTTTGGGTTCAGAATCTAGTTCTTATCATAAATATATCCGTAAAATGAACAATTAAGCAGGGAATGCTTTCGGGTGTGGCTGGCTCACGGCATGTCATCAGGTTCATAGTGAGATCCAATCAGCATATCCTCCCCAGCTCCACCCTCTCATCCAAATATGGTCACTTCTGGCTCCAAAAGAACAAGATGGTGATGGAATAATGCCAAACTCGAGGCTTCAAGATTGGTAGTCTTCATCATCCATCCTCCATCAAATACATAAATCAAAACCAACATAAAACCAACTCTTTAGCTCTAAATGTGAATAATTAAATAGCATTTTTTATGTCGACGGAGAGATGTGTTCATTGAACTGCACCAACGAATGGCAGCAGCTCAGACTGAATTGGATTGTGTGAACAAATGTACTGCATGATGTTTTGCTTTGCTCAGAGACTAGACACCTGATGTCTGAACACAGTATGACATGTCTTACCTGTAGGATGACAAAGGACCATGCTCTGCATCTATTCATGCGTTCAGACTCTCAAAACTCCTCACAGAAAACAGGTAAACCTGGAAAGAGATACAAAGATAACATTCATCCGTCACTGGGATTTTTCAGGGCAGAGCAGAATCATAATTAGGATCAGGACTGGGACTTTGACCAACTTTAAAAAAAGAAAGTTCCCTGGAGAAGCAGCAAGAATGCTAAAAGCAAGACTTCTACAATGGGTGCATCTGTGTTCTTAAATGGGAAAAAAAAAAACCTATTGCTAATTTTCCATGAAAATCCTTTGGAAATTAGCAATTCAAAACTTTCCAGCTACAGAGACTAGTCTGCAAAACAAGTGATGGACGAGAAGTTGTTTTAATTGGCAGAAGTGAGGAGAAAGACTGAGAATGTGTTCGCTAAGTTGTCAGAGACCTCAGAGCCTGGTGGCTGCAATGCACAGACACAGAGCAACAATAAAACACAAAGACACACACACACGTACTAAACCTGGAAGTCTTTTTCCTCTACCACTCTATTTAAACACACCGACCCTCCGACTGAAAGGTCACACCTCTGCTGGGTCCGCTCAGCCCGTTAATAAGGTCTGAGGAGGTCACTTAATGGTGACGATTACACACACTGACCGAACACTCGCACAGTATAGGGAAGAGTATTTTGCACTTGCACGGAAGGCAAGAGGTGATGATTTGACAGGTGGAAGAGAAGAGGAGATGGGAAGCTTTGATAAGAGGAAAAATAACTAGGAGACTTAATCTCCCTGCCTGTGACGCCAGTCCAGGAAGGTACAGGTAGCCTAATAACAAGGTTATAATATGTCCTTGAGAATGTCTAATGGCTCAACAGAACAGAAGGCCATTCAAACCCAACATATGGTCCACATCACCAATTACTAAGGTGAGTGTCGATAGGGACAAGATGAAGAGGGTGGTAGCCACAGAGGGAGTTGAAATATGGACATATGAGGAGAGGAGGGACTTTTAGCCAATTTAGAGTAACAGCCACAGGTCAGAGGGGCCGATTTCACCAAACATAATGTCTCCGGGTACCTTCCCGGCTCCCTGTCTGAAACACTGGAAGTGTGGACAACTTAATTATTCAAACTAGAAAAATAAAATAATTTACACGTAGACAACATGCCACTGAGACCTGCCTTGGGAGAAACAACTTCTCAAATCCACACAAAGTTTGCCTCTTGGCACACAAAATGCAAGCATATAATGTAAGCTTGTATAGAAAATGACTTTTTAATCAAAAACATGCTTCCTGTTTTTTTTTTAAACCCTTCAGATATGACTTTATGTTCCACGCACATCAAGCATTTACTATGTGTCCCATGTGGCCTGTATTTCAAGGAAAAATAAATCTAGTTTTACATCACTGACGCAACACAGTGAGCTAAAAGAAAACTATGTACTCAAGATTACATTCAATATCCAGGCAAACGTCCCTGTCTTCCCGACTGTTGCATGGGTGATGAATGGTTTCTTAAAGGCAGGAGGACATCAGCATGTTGGGTAGAGTACTTGTGATGAAGTGCTGCCTGTAGTGGAGGGCAGTAAAATGAAGGAAGTGTAAACATTTGAAGGCGAGAAGGATGGAAAAAGTGTATAACATGGATAAATAAGATGAGGCTTAATAAGATAAGAAAAAGGAAGGAGAAAAACTAAAGGCAGGGACTCACTTATGAGGTTCAGAGTAATACAGAAGTGCTAATATGGATTATTTTCTCCATCTTTATTCCTCTAACTTCTTCAGTGCTGCTTACTACATGAAATAAGTAGTGTGTTATTGTGGAAAGGCCCTGGCCTCCACTCTGATTTACTTCCAGGAAGGCCCAGATTGACCCTAATTAATTTGCACACAACCATCTCACAGACAATTCCCATCTACCCCAGGTCACTGGTAGGCTCTGGTCAAGCATGCGTGCACCAATTAATCCAATGGCTCGAGTCACGGTCTGCTCTCGTTTCCAAAAGAGTCAATCAAATTCTGGAGATTCAAGACCAAAATTCTCCCTCCCAATACAGAACTCGCTTCAAAACTTTAAGTGTAAAAGGTAGAGACACTAAGCTCTGAAAATAGCACTACTCCATGGAAGGGGCCGATCAGAAACTCAAGTCATTGGTTTCACAATGATAGGCTTAGGCTAAAAGGAACTGCTGCTCAAATTCCTACCTTTCCACAATTCGGAAAACGTTCCCTTTGAGCCTGTGAAGACACAAACAATCTGTTGATTCAGTGGCAGAATCCTTTCCCCTAAGCCACTATTTGCTTTAGCGGCGATGACACAAGGGGAGGAATTTGAGCAATGCCTGTGTATCATAGACTCATTTCCTCCAAGTGAGAGCAATCTCCAGACAGACAAGACAGCACTGAAGTCTGGTTTATTCCCGTGCCTCTGGCTCCAGGTCAGCCACTGTCCTGCAGACATGTTACACACTGATGTTTCTTTGTCAGAGGGTACGTCGTCTGCTTTCCTAACCATTGATTCAGAACGAGTAGCAAACATGTAATGGCATGAAGCATTCATACATGCAAACACTTACATGAAACTATATTTTCCAGTGACCTCAGACTCAACATGGATGAAAGCCGATCACTCATCGCTTGTTGGTTTTGTCTGCATAATAAGCGGCACCCAATCAATGGCTATCGAGGCGATAACTTCATCTGAAGACACCAACTTATCTTTGAACATGCCCTAATCCCTGGTCTTTTATCATTTTCAAAGATCATGTTGTGCCGATAGGATTCCAGAGGGCTTACTGTCTCATTCCGCACAAGTGGAAGTCTCTCCCAATTGTAAGGGATCAAAGTAGCCTCATAACTGCATCGCTTTCGAGAAGAAAATGAAAAGCGTGAAAAGCCAGAGCACGCTCTGTCTACGATGGGATCAACACAAACTCAAGCAGCCTTGAGAAAACTTTGCTTGTTTAATAGGGGATCAATGCCAAGAATTATTGTGGCGCTTTGCCATTTGTGCTCATTCTCCCTTTCTCTCTGGCCCTCCCTGATATTTTCCACTGGCAGGTCAATGATGTGTCATGAATTTACATGATACTAAAACACTATGTGTACTTTAAAGAGCATTGAAGGATGCCCTTTTCCTCAGTACTCCAAAGTCAAAGAAAAAAAGACATGGAATGGGCCGTGCAAGCAGATTAGCAATCTTTGTACTTCATGGACGGCAGCCAGGAAGGACCTACCCACTCAACTCTTCACTTGTGTCTTTTTTCAGCTGTTCGATTTCATGCCAGATATGTAAATTGCCTCTGAAAGTCACACAGGAGCTCATACAGGGCCAGTCGGTTTCTAAAAGGCAACAAAAAAAAATGAAGCCCGTATCAGATGACATAGGGATATCAACATGGGAGATCTGCAGTGATGAAAGCGGTGGCGTATGGAGAGAGAGTTGCAAAAGGCAATAGCAGGACCAAAACAGGCAATGGTAATGCAGACTTAAGAAATTAAATGATCACAGGATGAGGTCGTTGGGGTTAAAAAGGGACGCATGAAAGCCTCAATTTTTAATCCAATTACAAAGTGTAAAAGCCGCCTGACTGAACCGTCCTCTTTCAGACTGTCAGAATACTTTGTCCGAAATGTCCAAGCGCACATCCACCCACATTCACACCTGTCACCTCCTTCTTCTGTGGGTGGATCAATTACTCCAGTGCTAGTAGAGCATCTTACCCAGATAAACAGAGGGGCAAGTAGGAAGGTGCAACTTATCACAGATCAATAGAAGTCTTTGGAAACTGGGCAGTGAGTCAGCCTCAAAGACTGGATGACAAAGACATTAACTTGGTATGTTAGCCAGGAGGAAACACGTCACCGAATATTACTGATAAATTAATTATTAACACTATTTTCAAAGCCAACTCTAAATCTATTCAGCTAAAAATCATGTAGAATCTGTGAAGTTGTGAAGGTAGTGGCCTGACACCTGAGGAGAATCAGTCAAGGAGATTCGTCTTTTGTTTATATTTCTGTTTTTCCAGTGAAATGACAAATGGGCATCAGAGCATGCAGGAGCACACAAGACGACGGCCTTGCAGCTGTTCCTGTGTGCCTTAGTACCGTCACTGTTTGTGTTCCCAGGAGAGGCGGACAAAGCACTTCCAGGTCGCCCACTAACCTGCCTTCTCATTACCAAAGGTCACCGTGCTGGAACACACCGCTGACCTCTCATGCCAAAGGTTACTTAGTGAGGAGGAGGATGGGGAAGGTGAGCGAGAGTTAAGACGAAGAACAAACCTCCTGCGTCACCCCTCACTTTCATTTAACCTCATCATCCATCTTGGGACTACTTCTTTCTGGATTGACACTTTTGTATTGCAATTAATCTTCCTTTAGTCAATTATTAATACCAAAATAATCAGATTCAAGTCCCCCAAATAAGGTTCTAATATAGTGTATTTCCAGGCTAGGTGTTTGGCATTTAGCACAGGCCGGAGAGAATGCCTATAGATGGCATTGCTCTTAGATCACAGCAAGCTCATTAGCTCTGGCCCGCTGTTGCGTTCACTCAAACCAGACCAAAGACTTGCTTGGGTGGAAATTCAAAGAGGGTAGGAGGAGGGAGGGGTGCGAGGGAACAGATACGTTTCCTTGGATAAGGCAGAGCCGAATAATGACTTCCTGTATTTAGCCTGGAAAACAAAACAGAGAGGCACCATGGACAATAGTGCAAACACAAGTGTTGTCCAAGAGTGCTGTAATGCCTACGAAGCAATGTAATCCATCTCTAAGGTTATGTACAGTGGACATGAGGGTGATGGGGCTGGGTGTATGTTAGGCGGTTACAACATCTGGATCTTGTAGTACATGCCTCTGGAGTTTCTGACAGTCTCTCTTTCTCAGAGCAACAACCCCCTCTCGTTGCATCGACGCTGCTCCCTCCCCCTCTTGTTTGCCTCTTCCTTCTGTCCTTCCCTATGTCCTTCATCCTTTACCTCTCTCCTTAAGGGCCATGTGAAAACTCCCAATTAACAGAAACACGAGAAGTGCTAATGGTTGAACATGAACTTGGAATATGCAAAACACAGGAGCCCTTAACAAGGGCCAAGCTGAAATGTGATTGAATGCGTCAGCAGGTCGTAAAAGGCCCCCTCAAGATCAATGTAATTATGAAAGCTTTACGTGGAGGACTTTCCAGACTGGGGAGTGACCGGCGACAGGAGGAGGAGGAGGAGGTAGCTGCCAGCATTATGTTCCACCAACAGACCCCCACTTTTAACCCAACAAGTGGAGAACAAGCAAGGTCTTCCAGCTGCCTTCCATCAGCAGCTATAATAGACAAGGTGAAAGAAAGGTAGGACGAAAGAAAAGAGGTTTCTAACACCTGCAGCAGGGTGCCAGCAAACATTCCTTGGTCGTCCGGCCCCTTGGTGATGCACTCTATAAATCCTTGTGATTAGCTACAGTAGCGGGCCTAAGTGCCACTTAAATCAAACCCCAAAGGGGAAGTTGTTGTGACCTCGAAGCTTTGGAAATGTGATTTAGCCCAAGTGATTATTACAAAAACAAAGCTAGTTCTGTTTCTCTAAGAAGAGAGGATGAAGGGTGTGATGGAAGTGTATGGAAGGAGAAGTAAGCGTAACAGCAGGTTTGCAGCAATACGCCATTATTTGAATAATTCATGACAATTGAACTAATAGTTCTGCATTCTGGGAAGACTACACACCCAAACAAGACACAGATGTGCATATAGGAGCTAAGCCAATGTTTTCATGCAATGGATGTGAAATCTGTATATTATGTGGTGTCTGCTTTTGCTCCAAAACTGAAATCAGCACCTATCCATTCATCATGTTTTCAAAGTTTCTCCCACCGGACAGCATCTACAAAAACTGACGAGAGAATGGGTGTGACGTTTAAATCAGACTAAAAGCGAAGTCACTGAAAAATCCACCGATCCATCACATGCCAGAGCAATCGCAGCATTAACCTAAAGCATATTTGTTGAATAAATGAGAATGTGACTGACCCCAGAGACAGAAACTCTACATAGAGTCTACTGAGGTCTATAAACCTGTTGTGCTAACAGTTACAGAAGGGATGGCACAGCTCAGGTCCGACCTGCCAGAGTACTGTTGACAGCTGACGTAGACCAGACCCGACTGCAGCCTGACTCGTATGAGAGACAAACAGTATTTCTACGTACGATCTGTCATTAGGATTATACTCCACCATCAGGCACATAATAGTTGTAAACTCTTATAGAGAGTAATTTGCCAGTGATAACATATAAACCAGGTGATCGCTATGAAGCAGCAGATTTCTCTGGATGTTTCACTGTATTCCATCACAATGCACAAATAAGAATTACATTACGTTAACGTCGCTGAAGTCCGGACATCGAACATGAACAACAACGGTGGAGAGGATAATAATCCCTACTCGTGGCCGTTTGCTGACACCCAGAGCTGTACGATGACACATACAAATACTCGTACACAGACAGGACAAATAAGGAGCTGCCGTGGCGGGAAGTGAGCGAGGAAGTCTGACTACCTGGTAAGTTTTGGAAATACGTCTCAGCACAGCTTAGCTCTGATCCATCCAAACTATACTGAGGGAACAAGCTGCTAGATTTTTGGGGAAAATGAGGCACAGATAGAGGTGTGTGTCCAGTGATTATTACCAAAATGTAACAGTGACCTCATTATAAACTATTCCATTGATCACTAATGAGAAATACCTCATCTTTGTTTTTCTTTTTATTGCAAATAAGAATAACATTTATACTATCTTCTTATTTTAAAGAGCATAGTATCAGTATTTACTTAATCTAAAGACCATTGTGTATTTCAAGTTTTTTATATAACATGGTATCTATGGAACACAAAGAAATACGTTTAAATCAAACAGTAAAAGTCCAGTTCCTCTTTCAACCTCGATTATTCATCTCAAAACACAAAACAGGACGAGCAAGTAGTATGTGTTCACATACAGAAACTGCAAGGAGAGAACACAAGGACAGCTATCCCATCACACACACACACACACACACACACACACAGAGCTGTAGTAAAACGCGTCACAGGGCAATGCTCTTGAGTTGGCCTTGACAGCTGAGGACATCCTGTGAGCGGCTCGTTGCTGTGCTGGCAGTCAGGGACGATCGGGAGTAGAGTCCTACCGGGTGACGTCAGACTTGAGTTGTGTGTATTCATCTGTACGTGTATGGACTCCCATGCTTTCAGAGAGGGAGCTGTCTGGCTTCAAGCCACATGTCCTAAAAGGCCTGGGCCTCTTAAGACAACCAGAACAACCAACTAATCTTAAGTTGAGCAACATACAAAGCCTTTTTATACGGAGAAAGACAGGTCGAATTCATTTGAAAATTGAAAATGTGCCATTACTACTTCTACTAAGTCGTAATTCTGGTGGAATTTGCTTTGTTCATGTTCATTTATACGTACGTTTTGCCCTGCCATGATAAACACTTTAAACATCATGCTAATAAAGCACATGAGCAGCTCACACAGACAACTGAAACCAACTGGAGCCAAACAGACAATGATAGACAAAACTTTGTAACAGAGTCAATAAACTGATCAGTTGATTAATAGGAAATTAATCAACAGCTATTTTGATTATTAATTAGTTCGTATTTTCAAAAATATCGAAGATCCACTAGTTGTGTTTTCTCAAGAGGGTTGAAACGGGACGAGATTTTCAAAGCACAATAACGTCTCAGAAAATATCACGTTGTTATGGTAGTACACAATTATTATCAGTGACAATGACACTGAAGGAAATTAAAACAGAGGTGAAAACACTGACTGGAGACTGCATTTAAAAGAAGAAATGAACAAGAGTCGCTCACTTGTGTTCTTATAGTTCAGGCCTGTGTTCAAAAGCAGCTCCACACATACTGCCTCTACCCAACACAATCGTGCAGTGTGGACCACAGAGACGATAGTGGGGATAGAGGAGTTGCCAGCAGCCCAGTGAGTGCCATTAGTAAACACACTCAGACACAGAAGCCAGGCAGCCAGCTCTGCCAGGACCAGTCCGCTCTGCTCACAGAGCCGCTGCGTCCACCACTACTCCAAAACAAAATGAGCATCAGTAAAACTCTGTACTGAAAACAGCTTTGAAGGTCTGCTCCCAGTCAATCTACTCCAAAGACGCTGCTGCCAAGGAAATGCAAGCCAAATGCTGCTGTAGTTCAGCTATGTTGACCTGTACAGTGTGCATATATGTGCCATGTGTGATTGTTTGGATGCAGGTGTGTCCATATAGCTTTATCAAACTGGTATGCAGAGCAGTGAACATGGTTTTTGTCAAGTTTAATCAACACGGAAGAAGGCAAACTTGCTGGCTGAGAAGAAAAAAAAACATCTGGCTCCACACCAGTAGGCTAAAAAAGCATAAAACACAAACAGACATGGAACTCAATGTGACCAAAATTAAACACAGTTAAATCAGTAAATGAGCAGTAAAACCCTGGCTGCAGATCAGCAGCACTTCTCTGAGGAAAGGAAGAGGAGGGACAATGCAAGATAACATAAAAAGGTAGAGAGAGGTTCAGAGGATGCAGAGCAAAAAAGAGGGAAAAGAAAGAAGGAGTCAGAGAGGGAAGGAGGGACGAAGAGAGGGAGGGAGGCATGCTGAATCGCTCTGCTTGGCAGCAGCTCTACAGCCTTTTAGTCAAATTTATGGATGGGCCCAAGCTCCACAAAGGTCTTCATTAAGTGAAACAAAAGAAATGGATCAGGCTGACCCTCCTTCATCTGCCACTCCATCTGTACCTATCCATCCCCCTCGGTATTGTGACCCAATCAGCAGGCTTGGGCCAGGGCCAAGACTGCTCTCTTTCGTTCTCCCTCCCTTGCCTCACCCCTCCCTGGGTGCACCTTCCCACCCTTATGAAGCCTCTCTGGTTTGTGTCAGTCTAATGAACAGACTCTTAACTCTTCCACAGCAAGAAAGCAGATGGATCCCCGGGACAATTTACAGCACACAGAGAAAAGAGAGCGAAGGAGGGAAGAGGCCAGTTATGTTAAAAAAAAGGGGAGTACCAAATGCACTCCCAAAATGTTCCTCTGGCCGGCGAGCTGAAATTATGCCTTACATTTGCACATTTTTCCAATTTATCTCTTATTGAATTAAGGTTTCAGACTGCTGGACGCCTTTCAGGAGAATGAAGCAGAGGAAGAAGAGAAAGAGTGAGAGAGATACACGTGTCAGAGGAAAGACTAACTCTGTGCAATTTCTCTTAAAACGGTCATCTACAATGATGGTGGTGGTGGTGGTATTGGGAGCACAGCCTACGACGTTGGGGTGATGTCTTCATAAAATGAAGACAGACATTCTGAGCTTCAGTTGAAATCCTCAATAGAAGCTTTGAATGTAAAATAATACATTGATTCCCTAATTCCTATTCTGCAGTATTACTCTGAATACTTTTTCCACCACTGGAACCAGCAATGCTGCACATTTTCCTCTCTCGTGTTTGTTACCTCCAGGTTTACACTCCAGAGATTCAGCCAACAAGTTATTACAGGATATATACGAGTTACAACAGTAACATCATTGTTTAAACCTAATAAAATCCATAGCTGTTCATGCCCCCTTCTAATTGGGGACCCAAGGCAGTTGCCTACCTTGCCTAATGGTAAAGTCCAACTTTGAATATCATTGTTCCTGGGGAAGTAGCATAGGAAGCATGAGGTAAAGCAAAAATCTCATGGCAAACCACTTGTTGAACGTACCAATGTCCTGGCAGTGATAAAAGAAGCCGGAGGAGGAAAAGGCTTTGCTCTGTAGGGGTTTGGATAAGCCAGTTCTCCATCTGTGATTATTAAGGTCCAGTTTTCCATCCAGTTCTGTCGCAGGGCACATTCTCAGGTATTATGGGTCTCTACGGTGTAAAAAAAAAATGAACTACAGAACTCGGAGCAAAGGGTTCAGTCACATAATGCAGCTGCTGTGAGCGGAGGTTCAGAAATGACAAAAGTGTCGGAGAGAAGGTCAGCCGGGAAGTGACATTTATTAAGTCCTCGCTGTTCGGTGAGAAACAGGCAGGCATGGAAAAGGACAAGAGACAGAAAAACTGAGCTGACAGAGGTGGGAGCTGAAACGAACAATCAAGATCTGTGTGGCTTTGTTCTGTGATTATACATAACATTTGTGTCTGCTGCACAACAACTGAGTGTTTCCATGATAGTGTTTATGTTCACCCGCTGTGTCGATCTTTTGTTTCAGTCCTTTTTCTAATCCAAGGTGAAGGTGACACTGAAGAACTACAGTCTGCCAATTCATTAATTATCCGCCCCATTTAATCAGATCCCAGACTGTCAATGCCAAACATGAGCGACGATGATATTACATCAGGCTGAGACGGTTGAAGGGGGAAGTGATAAACAGAACACCCTCTATAAAATAGATTGGGTGGCTTGTCTGAGTAATTGAATAGCTTTACCTCTGTCTTACAGAGTTGCATCATGACCTGACTCACATGTTTAAAATCCACCCTTTTAAAAAGGTGCTACGTGCTACGGTCCTGTCTCTTTAAGGACCCCCCCTCCTGAATACCCAGTCTTCTCTGACTGGTCAACTCACACATGCCTGACCCAGCACCGCTAACAATAACAACAGAGCAGCTGCGCTAAATCAACTCCTACTCGCCAAACTAGCTGTCAGGCATAAATTATGCAAATGTGCGACTCTGTGACAAAGTGAAGGAATTAAAGGCTACTGACGAGGTGCTTATGAGCAGCGTTTTCTGTGGGAGAGAGGAGCTTCTGCTGGTGCGGACTTTGACCTTTTTAACTTCCAAGATCTTTTAGATGCACAAGAACTGATATAAAACAATGAAAGAAAGGGGAAAAGCGAAAAAGTATGATAGGTCTCCTTTAACAGACTATCTTTTAGCTGCTAGCAGCAGCTCTATAGGTGGCTCTTACGGTCAGTCAGTCAGTCAGTCAGTCAGTCAGTCAGTCGGTCGGTCAACAAAAATTTCCCCACCGTTTAGTGGCCACAATTTTTGAGGCGTTTGGCACGGAGGTAAAGTTTTTGTGTGTGGAGCTGTGTGTTTTTGTTCACGCCATTTGGCTACAAAAAGGGGCGTGACCATGGCAGAGGCCTATCACAAATAGGCACATAACTTCTAGATGGATTCACAAACTTGCACAAGATTTTGCAAAAAGGCTGGTCATGAGCTGAAGGACAGCTGGTTTACTGTTTGGGCCAATTGGCAAAAAGGTGGTGTGGCTACATAACTTCTAAACGGATTCACATCCAGATCAGCGTTTGTGTTTGTGAGGTTGTTTTTTAGTTGGACGTTAATTCGTTGTGCTAAATCTTAATTATAACTGCAAATGTTGCTGTTGCATGGTATGCTTCATTATGTATCCCAGGTGCACAGTGCTTCTACAGTCACATAATTACCCGAAGTGTGCCACTTTACTCTCATGCGGTGTGAATAGAGCGCTTCAGTGCAGTTTGCTCTCTGAACTTTTGATTCACTAAATTAGCAGCCTAACAGTACAGGGTGCAATATTCACCAAACTCCATACCTCGTGATGGCAACATCAGCCCTCTGTGTTGCATCAACAAGCTGTCCATTTATTAAAACCTTAAGTTCGTTCTGCGTACAGGTCCCAGCGAGGAAGGATAAGGTTAGTCCAGGGGTAACTGAGCCCCTGACCAGGAGGCACATGAGCCAAATATGATTCGACAAGGCCCAGAGCTCCAGGGTCAGGCCGCAGCAAGGAACATGTGTCCCTGAGAGGGAAGGCCTTGTTGCTCTCTCAGCCAGTCAACATTCTCCAGTTTGTGCAACAAATCCTAATGAGGCTGTTCTCTGTGGGGGGAACCAGGGCCCTGTCTGCTGGGATTTGTCTGAAGAGCCAAACAACCAAGGAAAGATGCAGTGAAGCAACCAACTTCACTGCATCACACACACAAACCAACACTGGTGAGGTGATGGAAGACATGTTATATTCAATATTAAGCAGAAAATACAGATATGTGATGGCAGATGACAAAATATCTATTTGGTAAAGCTGCTGACAGTAGGTCAGGAAAGAACAAGCAGATTCAAAAATCCTAAAGTTAGGTAGTCTGTAATGTATGTTTGAGATTAATGTGGAGCTCAAGAAATGATTGAATTTAACTGCTATGACAACAAAAAGTCCAGGGATCATTCAAAAAAGAATCAGATAGGGTTGTGGAATAATATCCATTTCTGACAAAAGAATATTGGACATAAATGTCAAAACCAAACGTGCTGAAGTTTCCATCTGTGGTTGGTATTCCTACAAACTCAATACAGACCAACAGAACTCCCTGAGCCGAGACAGCGGGAAGGAAAAAGGTCGATGTTCAAAGACATTCCCGTGTTCCTGATCTGTCGTTGGGGTCCAACAGGGTTTAGTCCACCTGAACCACATTAATTCATGTTCTCCTTCTGCGTCTCTTCCTTTTCCTCAGGAAAACTTTGTAGCAAAGCTCAGTCTAAAAGTCAGATTGATATATATATTACAATGATACACTCTGACAACTCTGTCGACCTCAGTCAACTTTTTTTCAGACAGGGGTTGAATAAAGTAGTGGCACTAATACGCAACACCTGTTCCCTTTTGGCATCCGTCAGTATATCAAATATACAAACAGTGACAGCTGTGGTGCAGGCAGTGATACTGTGGCAAGGCTCTGGGCCCATGTGATGCAAAACACAGAGACGGGGCTTGTTTCTCAGAGCACTTCTTCCCACACAAGGCCCTCTCTAGGTCAAAAGCTGAAAGCAGAGTGCAGTAGCCAGAGCTTATAATATTTCACATATGCTTTTTAAGGAGCACCAGGCGCTATTGATTTCTTTAATGTAAAGCCCAGGAAGCAAAAAGAAAAGTGCCTATCGGCCAGTCTGCTTTCAATTACGAGGTCCATAAAGACACCGAGATAGGAGTCGATGTGATGGATGGTTTGTGAGATGCCATGATAGGATCCATGCGTCTGTCTGCTCAGGCTCAAGTTGGCCTGATGGGATTATCCACATGCCAGAGACACACCCAAGACTTAAGTCCAGCTACAATCAAAGAAGCGGTGTAATCAAGAAGTCATAGGAAGGATCCGGTTTGACCATTGAGTATTTGCTTGTATACCTCTTCATACCTGGGTGGCTTTAAGCATATCTTGTCTAAGAGATGACTATAACTGATTAACAAAAATTCTCAAAAGGGACAGAGGGAAGCACGACAAAATCAAGACTAAGTCTACAGCCATGCTAGTCGTCCTGTGAGGCTGTACTCAGGCACTATGCTGACATCGGCAATCTAACATGCTCACAAAGACGATTCTAATATGCTGACGTTTAGCAGGTTTAATGATTACTATGCACAGCAATGCCACAAATAGTTGTCAAGATATAAAAGCCAGATAGGTCAACCTGCTGATGGTGGCAGAGGTGAAGTGGGTAGGATTCATCCTCAGGGGACCATGAACCTAAAGTAGCAGACCAACTGACGGACAGACAGATTGACCAAAAGACAAACTTGAGCCACTAATGGCTAAAATATTATTTTTTATGGATGAATGTGAACTGAAAACTACCAAATAACCTTTGGTCCTTCATCTGATCACAGGGAAATAAATCTTATCAGAGGATATACAACGAACAGGATGATAGCTGACGCCTGCATGCTGAGTTTCCTCTAAATCACTGTGTGAGCGTGTGAGTAAAGGCGGATGTTGGTAGATAAATCCAGCATCAGCAGTCAGTAGTCAAAACTATTTTAGAAAGTCATCCGGTGATTTAGCATTGAAAACTCGCGTCCATTTTTAGCACACACGGACAATGAGAAACTCTTTACACGCCTTCTTTTTTCTTTCTTAGTCACTCTTTATTTTTCCTCTTCACCTCGTGACTTTTAAGAAACATGTGACACGCAGCTATTTATAACCCCTGTAGCAATTTGAGTTGCAATAGCATAACATTTTGAGTTATGGTATCTCATTTCTCATGAAATGACATTCCTGTTTAGAGGTCTTGAAACTGAATGTACTTTATTAGATCTTTGACTGCAGGTTACAGTTTTTAAGTTTAGTGAGCATCTCAATTAACAGTCACATTCAAGACCAGTTTGTTTGGTTTTGCAGTTTACACTCAGCAGAGATTTGAATGGCAGTCCCCATTTTAATTTATCATCCAGCCAACTCTTGAATTTAAATTAACAATTTAACAGTTATTATTTAAACAACTTAGACTTGTGAGCTAATCTCAATATGCTTATGTTATTTAAAGTAGCTGTAACTGATATCTTTCTATAGAAGCAATGTATCAAATCCTGACATGAAAACAATGAGGCTTGGAAAAGGGTCGATTGTAGCAATGATCACATTAATCTGCGGCTCCCCTCAGATTTGCAGAGTTTATAGTGAGTCCCAGCTCATCGTTTAGCTGTTCTGCTGCAACTTTTGTGATTTGGTTCAGTTCTCCCTACTCTCATAGCTGTTTCCAGTAAAAAAAAAACCTGCTGTACACTACCTGCTCAGCACCCAACACTACACTAGACAGACACACTTAGAGGCCAGCTGGTGAACATAGTGGAGCATTAAGCAGCCAAATAGGCAAACACTGAGTTGGTAGAGGACAAAAACGGCTTTAAGAAAGTGAATATTTATTTATTATTTATTATTTATATCCAGTTGGTCATTAAAACAAATTTAAATACACTGTTTGCTAACAGGTTTGCCATATCAAATTAAAAGGGACAACAAATTGTTTCCGCTGCCCCCAAGTGGACAAAGGATCAACTATTGCAGGTTTAAACTAAGATCTTCTGGTCTATTTCCAAAGGATCTTCACAAAGACCGGTTTGACTGTTCTCCCATGGAAAGAGTAAAGCTTTGATATATGAGTTCTAGGTTGAATTTCATCCTCATTGAAAGCAAAGTTTTTATCTCAGACTAATCTAAATCCATGTCCCTGACAGGCCTGATATGTACAGGCTTTATCTCCTCAGAGCATGGAGGACATCTTCCTAGGATCTGTCCGGCCTGTCAGCACCAAAAGACACAAATCCATGCGATGTAGCATTTTGAAGTCTTCGCAGAGACGGACAGAGATTAGGCATGCTGGTGCCACAGGGGTCCACAGATTCACCAGTGTCTCCATCCTTCAGCTCAACATCAAAGAACCCAGCGCAACAGTTTGAATTATAGACAGCAAATGTGCAGTCATGCCTCTGGTGGCTACCAACTCCCGGCCCGATTACCCCCATGCCAGCCCGAGGAGAAAAAACACAGGATACAGCTCATAGCAAGGCCAGATAAATTACAATACCAACAACTGCACATTAGCAACAGGACAAAAGGTCACCGAGGTCAGCCGGTCATCTGACGACTCAATCCCTCAACTATAACGTTGGTTTGAAGCAATTTATACAGTTTGTTTAACCTCTGCCAATCTATATTACTACTGTTTTAGATTGAAGTCAAAACAAATGTATATTACAGCATCTTCCCACCTGTCCTTACATTATAGTCATACGTTATTCAACTAAGAGGCTGATGATATGGATATCTGATGTGAAGATGCAGCTGAAGCTTGACTTTATTGCCTCCTTTTCCCAACTCTGACAAAATAAAAACTTTGCAGACGTTTCGTGCGTTCCCTCACTTTGCTTTACTGCCATTGCTCAGGGAAATTTCCCCCCAACTAAATGCCAACAAGTACAATCAGGAAAGATTACAGCATATTATCAGCAGATGGACAAAAGACAATTCAGACCAGGCTATTATAGTGCAGATGACACATGGGATTCATTTTGAGGCAATGGAGATGAATACTGGTGTTGTTAGCAAAAGGTAATGGTGGTTAATAGAGCGAGAGAAAACACAGATAACACAACAGATGCTGAACATCAAGAAATAGTTCCAATGTCAAAAAATAACCACATAAAAGTCTAGATTTTGGTTTCAGTGTGCTCTTTTCTTAATGGTGACACAAAGACAGAATAAAGACTGATTTAGAAACAGAAACGCCGGCTTACAAAAAGACAACGCCATGGAAAAATCTTGCCCAGATGGACAGAGGCCAAAAATGAGATGGCAAGCAGCTGTTAAAGCCAGCTGTCCGGGCCAGTTGTTCATAAGGGCAGGGAGGCCAGGATGGAGGGATTCAGAGACATTTAGAAAAAGGGGGGACAGATGGGGGTGTAGATAAGCTATAACAAGCTGACGAGACAGCGAGGGAGAAAGGTGGAAAGAGCTGAGAGGATTTAGTTAAAAGTTTCTCCATGGCACACTCAAAGGAAGGGGTCACATGTATCTGTATGAATCAGCAGGCCAGACTTGGCTCTGTTCTTGATTGCAGTTTCTCTTTAAATTGCAGAAACTGAACAGATAACGGCTCTGAGAACAGACTCCAGCTCCTTATACGGTGTTTAAAAAAGCAGCAAATCACAACAAAACATCAATGAGATGATTGTTACAGTTACAGTTTGTTAAACAAGCCAAAACTGATGGAACGTGTAAAAACACTTCCGTGATGGCTTAAAGACCAAACAGAGTTCATTCAACGGGAGGCTGGCCACAAAATATCATCTGCTGGGACAAAATTCATTTACCACATAATGGACTTCTGTGCATTTCCTGAGGTAACAACAGAGCTGCTGTAGTCGTCAGACAAGTTTCTTAAACAGAAAGTTTCAAGGGACAGACATGGTGCTGAATGAGAGCCCTCGTGGCCCGACATACGTTACAGTAAATATTATCATTTTAGTAAAAGGACTTAAATGTAAGTCTTGCACAATGGCATCTAGATAGCTAAAAGACTTCGCAGATTAGCCTTGTGTCCACAAACTTCTTCTATACATCAAACATGAGACACACAACATGACAGGAAAGCATCTGTACAGTGGGACAACGGGGCTGATGTTGGGGAATAGCAAGCATAAGACTGCCCCTTAGTGGCCTTTTTTGAACTATGCATGCAACTACGAGAGGATCACAGAGATTGAGGTCAGCCCAGCTTCAGTGAAGAAAGTACAAATGCATGAAATGATGAGGGAAAAAAAAAATATTTGTCACTACCAAGTAATGAAAAACAAGCAGAATTCAATTAAAACGTGGCTGCAATTAGCTTGTGTGTAAACTGACAAATACATACAGTATTTATCTCATGGAGGCCATTCTGATGCTCTCACATATTTCAGAAAACATGAATTAAGCCTAAATGTGTGTGTGTGTGTGTGTGTGTGTGTGTGTGTGTGTGTGTAGTACAGAAAGAACAGAGAAAGGATTATTTTCTATTTGACGCAAGATGCTAGTGCGGTTAGGGCGTCTCCAAGTCCATTTTTCCAGTCAAAGGGTGGATAATCTGGCCGCAAAGAGGCGGGGGCACCTACATTATCTAGTTTTATTTGACGTGTAAATAAAAAGATAAACCTCTCATTTACTCTGTACTGATATGAGGAGGCAGTCCTTTCCTATTTGTAAAGCACTTAGCTGCACAACCACAGTTACTGCCCATAAGTGGCAATTGTAAAGGATACCAAGGTAAGATGGCGGACAGTTATCCCATTAGTTATGACGTGTGTGTGTGTGTGTGTGTGTGTGTGTGTGTGTGTGTGTGTGTGTGTGTGTGTTACTTACTGTAAATTCTTCAGGTGAGTTTGGTGTTTGAGTTTCCTTGTTTCTGACAACAGTGTGCTGATCTCGGCTGGCAGCCTCCAGGAAGCTCTGATAGGAGGAAAGCATTGACAAAACACTGAAAAACACTGTTACCTAAGACCTGCATTAGAAACAAGGCAGCAATATGTGGCCTAATAAAATATTTCATATTAAAAGTTAGGGGTGTAACGATACATCCATCCGGATCGATATATCGATTCATTGATCAACGATCCAATAACATCGATGCAAAGTGAAAACATCGATTCATATCGCCGCCTTCGTTAAGATACGCCTTTATTTTGAAATTCCCACGGCACGCCTGTGTCACGTTTCCCTCCATGCTCAGCTCCTTTCTAAACAGAGCTTTGTTTTTATTAAAGACAACAGATTGTTTCCATTTAAATGTCTGGACCCACTGATAAAATAACATTTACACGGAAGAGTTCAGTAATAAAACTGTCAAATCATATTTTAGTTGCTTTTTGTGAGTTGATATAAATGTAACTGATTGTGTTAAATGGACATATGATATCATCTCATATCGATCACAGGCTCCTGTATCGAATCCAATCAACATCTTACTCCGGACCAGAGGACAGCTTCAGCACTAATGCTGTGCTGAAGCCACATATTTTCCCTCAGTCCAACCCACTGACCCAGTGCTCTTTGCCTTCATTTTCCACTTCTGTTCCTAAACAGTTGTTTGGCTCCTGGTCACGTTCATATGATGCTGAGAAGCTATAAGAAGAGGATTAGTTCACTAATGCTCGTGAGAGAAAAACTTGTACAACAAACTACAGACACAGAGCTTAGTGACCGGTCTATATGCACACAGTACTAGAAGTCTTTTTACTTTTTCCTCTGTAATTAAATCTGAAGTTAACTTGACTGCGACCGTGAAGCTTGAATGAGATTTCGTTTCATATTAAAAGTAGTCGCTGTTTACAGTCAAAGGTTCACACACACTCGTGAAGAACATGGACGTCATGTCAGTCTTCAGTCCCGATGATTTCTACAGCTCTCGTGTCTGTGAACACAAACTACTTTGTCACAAAAACATTCATGAAGTTTGGTTCAGTATTTAATTTATTTTAGGTCTTCTGAAAATGTAACCAAATATACAGACAGTAATTCTAATATTTGGTTAAATGTTTCACTTCAGTTAGGTGCTTCTGATCTACATCCACCAGCTTCTGGTCGTCCTCTGGCTGATTTCTCCAGACAGAATCAGCCAAGTTCAGTTAAATCCATTAGCTTCCTGACCGGACTTGTTTCTTCAGCACGGTCCACTTGCTCGACTTTAGGAGGACTTTTCCAAAACCTCCATTCTAGCCTGATGTAGAAATCACTTGAACTTAAGTCTGCCATGATGTACATGTTCGTTACAAGTGTATGTAAACTTTTGACCACGACTGTAGATCTCAAGTACTGACCTCAGTGCAATGCAACATCTCTAGAAGCCAATGGATACATACATGTTATATAATGGGGCAGATTTAGGAGTGTTTGGAGGCAAGTAGAGCTGCAACAATGACTAATTTAATAGATTGGTCGATTGAAAGCATATAACTGATGAACTTTTTAAATAGTCTATTAATCATTTCACTCATTTTTTGAGCAAAAACAAACACCTGTTGCTTTGCTTTGTCATTTATGACAGTAAATGAAGAGTCTTTGTGTTTTGGACTGTTGGTTGGACAAAAGAAGCAATCTGAGGACGTCACTGTGGACTCTGACGAGCATTTTCCACATTTTTGACATTCTATAGATTAAACACTTAATCCTTCAGTCATGTAAATAACTGGCAGATTAGTCGAAGACAACAATGTAAATAGTGGGTAGTTGCAGCCCTCGTCTGGAGGCAAGCGGCACACATTATTTAAGAGAGTGGTTAAAAGGGCAAGAGAGAAATTATGGAGCAGGTCAAATGTATTTAGTCAAAAAAAAAAATTGTAGCCTGCAGGTATTAGGAAAAAAGAGAAGAAGTCAAGAAAACTATTTACTTTAAGAGACTGAAAGACAATAAAAAAGCAGACCTACATAATGTGGGTTTAATTAGACTGCTGTAGATCTAGTGGCTAATAGCAGTGCAATAATACATCGATCTGGATCGATATATCGATTCAATGATCAACCATCCAATAGCATCGATGCAGAGTGAAAACATCGATTCATATCGCCGCCATCGCTAAGATACGCCTACAGACTTTGTGATATCGGCAAATATCCAATCAATATAATATCGTATCGTGATGAAACTTGCAATTTACAACCCCGTTAAAAGCAGAGCTGGGGGATACATTGATACTAAACCATCATAATGATCTGAGACTGTATATTGTTCATTATATTGTGATATGACAGAAGTGTCGTCCTCGCCTGGTTTTAACGGCTGCATTACAGTGAAGTGACACCATTTTCTGAACTCACCAGAATGTTCTACTTGTTCCAATGATTAATGATTAAATCCATTATAGTGACGATGATTTATCAAAAATCTCATTGTGTTATTATTTTGTTAAAAGGCCTGAGCATATATCATCTCATATCGATCACAGGCGCCTGTATTGAATCGAATCGTATCATGCAGACTTTGTGATATCGTCATATATCGTATCGTTGTCCAAAAAATCGGTATAATATCGCATCGTTGTCCAAAGAATCGGTATAATATCGCACCGTTGTCCAAAGAATCGGTATAATGTCGCATCGTTGTCCAAAGAATCGGTATAATATCATGTCGTTGTCCAAAGAATCGGTATAATGTCGTATCGTTGTCCAAAGAATCGGTATAATATTGTATCGTTGTCCAAAGAATCAGTATAATATCATGTCGTTGTCCAAAGAATCGGTATAATGTCGTATCGTTGTCCAAAGAATCGGTATAATATCGACAAATAGTTGCATTAGTCACATGCAGACAGTGAAGTTGGACCTCCCTTTCCTGCAAACACAAGTCCTGCTCCCACATGCAGGTGTTCAAATAACTGAAGCCTGAGTGGGAGCAGGCTCGGTTTCCAGTCAGCCAACATGTTCTGGAGCAACCCAGCCGAACCCAGCAGGACCCAGCAGGACAGCACAGCACAGGAAGAGTTTGCACAATAGCACTTTCAACATTTGAGCCTGGAAAGTAGACTGAGAGCTGCTACATGATCGATACATCGACATTTCTACACTTTTTATTACCGGCTAGTTGTAACAACTACAACCACGCACACGCTCGCATGCGTGTGAACGTGTTGTGTTTAAGTTTGTCACTGTTGGTTAAAGGCTGGTGTGTGTTCTCGTGTTAATTAAGATGACGTTATCGATATTAGCTTCGGCCTTTAACGTGATATCAGATCACAGTGGACCCGTCTGAGCCGAGCTAGCCTTCACCTTTCAACACCACGGCTTCACTATCCGAACCGGGTCCACCTCCCGCGGCTCATCACCACCGAGAGCCGCTAACTCCGATCGTTCAGCTCCGTTTTACCGCCGAAACAACACACAAACACTGATGTTTGCTCTCGACATGCTAGCTTAAGTTCACGTTAGCCGCTAGCCGCCGCCAGCTAACCTCGCTGACCAAAACAGCTGGCTGAACAACAGCAAAGACACGCTACTCACACGGACTCACACGGACCCACACGCCGGGCAGGACGGCGACACACACGCTGACAAGCTGAACGGACGGTGACAAAGTGTCCCCGCTCCTCCACTGGGCTGTTTGTCTCGCCGGATGCTGAAGTATCCGCTCCGCCAGCATCAGACCGTGTTGAGCGGGCAGCTGCGCACTAACTTCTGTTTGCACCCGGAGCCGTTAGCTGGTTTCTGGGAGAGAGGAGGGAACTTCGGAGGGAACTAGGAGGAAACCGAGTGCCCAAGTGTCCTGCCTCCTGCCTCCTAGCCTCCTGTCTCCTAGCCTCCTGTCTCCTAGCCTCCTGTCTCCTGCCTCCTGCCTCCTGTCTCCTGCCTCCTGCCTCCTGCCTCCTGTCTCCTGCCTCCTGCCTCCTGTCTCCTGCCTCCTGCCTCCTGCCTCCTGTCTCCTGCCTCCTGTCTCCTAGCCTCCTGTCTCCTAGCCTCCTGCCTCCTAGCCTCCTGTCTCCTGTCTCCTAGCCTCCTGCCTCCTGCCTCCTGTCTCCTGCCTCCTGTCTCCTAGCCTCCTGTCTCCTAGCCTCCTGCCTCCTAGCCTCCTGTCTCCTGCCTCCTAGCCTCCTTCCTCCTAGCCTCCTGTCTCCTGCCTCCTGCCTCCTTCCTCCTGTCTCCTAGCCTCCTGCCTCCTGCCTCCTAGCCTCCTTCCTCCTAGCCTCCTGTCTCCTGCCTCCTGCCTCCTGTCTCCTGCCTCCTAGCCTCCTTCCTCCTGTCTCCTGCCTCCTGCCTCCTAGCCTCCTGTCTCCTAGCCTCCTGCCTCCTGCCTCCTGCCTCCTAGCCTCCTGTCTCCTAGCCTCCTGCCTCCTGCCTCCTGCCTCCTAGCCTCCTGTCTCCTAGCCTCCTGCCTCCTGCCTCCTGCCTCCTGCCTCCTAGCCTCCTGTCTCCTAGCCTCCTGCCTCCTGCCTCCTAGCCTCCTAGCCTCCTGCCTCCTGTCTCCTAGCCTCCTGCCTCCTGCCTCCTAGCCTCCTGCCTCCTGCCTCCTGCCTCCTTCCTCCTAGCCTCCTGTCTCCTAGCCTCCTGCCTCCTAGCCTCCTAGCCTCCTGCCTCCTGCCTCCTGTCTCCTAGCCTCCTAGCCTCCTGCCTCCTGTCTCCTAGTCTCCTAGCCTCCTGCCTCCTGCCTCCTGCCTCCTAGCCTCCTGTCTCCTGTCTCCTAGCCTCCTGCCTCCTGCCTCCTGTCTCCTGTCTCCTAGCCTCCTGCCTCCTGCCTCCTAGCCTCCTAGCCTCCTGTCTCCTGCCCCCTGCCTCCTGCCTCCTAGCCTCCTGCCTCCTGCCTCCTGCCTCCTAGCCTCCTTGCAGGCTCGTTGGGCGCAGGGCCGTAGCCAGGATTTAAAAGTACTGAGGTCCAGGCCCCCCACCTCCACCTCCACCTCCATCCATACATCAGGAACATTTTGAAAACTACATTATAAATCTGTTTCTCTGCCAATAATGGCTCAGACAATAATATCAGTGCCAAGAAATAGTTACAAATATGTTACAAATATGTCCAATTTTGACTTAAATTCATTAAACTCATTTCTATGCTAAAAATGACTTATTAACATGGGTAACACTTTATAATAACCAACATTAATTTATCGATAATTAGATTTAGTGAAGTAATTTTACTGTTCAGAGACAATAAAATGGTTCATAAAACATTTATTAAGTAATTGTAAAGGTTAAAAACATCAGTTTCATCTCTGATGGCGTCAGAATAATGTTTATAAATGAACTACACAGTATTTATTAACCATTTACAGTATTATGAACATCAACTGCAACTTTCCAATAAACAACTGCTAATAAATACTTTATAAAGCATTTCATTGCTTGTTAACAGTTAAATAAAGTTTGATTAACTATAAATATGCCGTTATTAATCATATAGAATTATTTATATTAATGATATAACACATATTATAAAGTCTTACCAAATATAAAAAGGGGATACATTTCAAGCCAGGTGTGAAGATACAGGCCAGTGTAGAAATTCATAGAAGCTATTGGAGAGAAAGGGAACCGCTGAGCTGAAAAAGTCCATGTGGATGATTATAATTGTGAACGAAAAACACTTTTAATGTCTTTTTTTTCTGTTTAGGTTATGACAGCTATTAGCTACTAATGCTACATTATAGCCTACTAAAAGGGCAAAACACTTTGTGGTAATGTGAAATAACTGCTCAAATGTGTATGAAAGGACCAAAGGCAGAAGATAAAAGCAAATATATTTATTTATAATCACAAATAATGTTCCGGTTTGTCCGTCTTAACTACAGTAATGGCAGCAATGCACTTGACTGATGTTTCTGACACAATGAATGAGCAGGAGATAGGAGGAGGTGGAGGGAGATGGAGGCCGGGAAGAACAGCTAAAAGTGGAGGAAACTGGAGAAACCAAAGCACTCTAAGAAATTACACGCCATTAAAATGGTTTTAGTCTCCCTCTGCTGTTGAAAAGTGCATTAAATGACTACGTCAGGGTCAACTCATAAATACCTTTCACTCTCACTGCCTGCAGTGTGCTCAAACATATATACCGGCTGCGACAGGTGCACAGATTACTCAGGTAAGGGATAGACTTCTCTCACTGCTGCAGTTTAAAAGCACAGGTGTAACAAATAACATTCATTAACGATGACTCAGTTCCACTCAGTTGTGAGTGCACGTCAGTGAGCCGGCATGCATAAAGAAACTGGCACACCTGAATTGAATGCACTCTAATGATTTGTGTAATCAGATACACTTGTGTTTGAAAAGACTAAAAGTGTACTCTGTATCACTTTTATGAAGACGAGTATTATTATTATGAGTTTTTATGCCTCTTTGACATTGAGGGGGAAAAGCTGGGCGGTGTGCAGCAGAACATTGCACCAAGACAAAAGCAATTACAACAGGGGTCGACTGATATGTTGTTTCCACTGCTGATTCCAATCCCAATTAGTAATCAAGGAGACTGATAACCGATATCTTGAACCAATATACACTTGCGTTGGTCCAACGCTTTGTCTTTGGTGATCACCCACCTACAATGCAGTACTGAGTTCCCTCCCCAGACAGCTTAACAACCATTCACACCTGGGCTCACCTAGCACTAGCACCCCGCATGAACGCCGGTTGGGTCAACGACCCACAAGTGGCCCTGACGACTCTGAAACTCAGAGCTCACGCGCGTCCTTAACGACTCTGTGAGGACACTCCCACACAGAGTTTAAAAACCTGCAACTCCTCCCGTTAGTTAGAACTGAAGAAGCCTCTTGGATGAGACGTAAAACGTCTTCAACAAACTGAAACAGATCGAGTTGCCTGCGATACAGCACCTAGATTTACTGTACTTAAGTACAGTTTCAAGGTACTTCAAATCAGGATTATCATGTTTACTTTATTTCCACTCCACTACATTTATTAGATAACTTGTGTTACTGGTGAGAGGGGAGACCACAGACAGGAAGGATGCTGCATCAGAGACAAAATGTTGCATTTTTTTATTGATTTATTTTATCCGCCCATCAGACACAAAAAAACACCAAGACAATAATGTGAAAAATTGCTGAATATCAGCCCTGATAATTGATATATCTCTAAATTACAGCAACTGGTTGCAGCTAGGGACCTTTGAACACGAGGCACACACTCACCAAGTGAGCTATCAAGTTTTTAAATCATCTGGATTGCAGCCCAGTTTTATTTTTTAGCGTCAGGGCCAGGAGGTAAACCTTGACATTAATAAATGTGTTCCTTTTCTCCTCAGACAAAAAGAAATTGCTTTGTTTGCCCACTAGGAAGACCAAGATAAGTGGAAACAGGAGGAACAGGTGGAGAAATTAGGGGCTGTTCCTTTTGATAAAATGGAAAAAATAAACTTTAATTATGAATTAACTAAAGTTTGTTGTCGATATTCAGTTTGTTTCATGAGTGTCACTGCTGTGAAGTAACAGATTTACAACGATACATAAAGAACAGGGAAAACACATCTAATTTATTCTCCTAGCATCATTTTTCCTTGCTGTAGTTGTCACATGGGGGCAGTATGACTATTACACTGTATGTTGCACACACTCTGCAGAGCAGCATTAGCAGGACACCTCATTTACAAAAACTGCGGTACTCCATTCCAAGTGAAAGCTAAAATATATCTCATATAATGAACCGTAAATATGGCACCATAAGCACCTTATATGAGCACTACGAGTCCATTATGCATTATTCATGACTGTTAGGTCACAAAGACAACTGCTTTAACAGCATTAATATTCATCATATTCTATTGTGCAATACAAATGTTTCAGAAAGCTTCTGACTACTTAACACCTCCACTGTGGCAGGTTAGGTCTGTCTTCTTCAAAAGCACTTTGTTATTAAAGGAGAGCAGAGCACTTGTTTTCTGCGTTGCCCTGTTCTGATCGTCCCAGCGTGACCTCCAGGTCAAACTATGCATTAGATGTACCATCGATCGTACCTGACACTATGCATGTTCATCTTTCTATTTGCTCGGGCCATCACTTTCCATTTTTATTCGAGCTGTGTCTTATTAAAACTCCTGACAGCGAGTTAGTAAAACAGTATAGTTTAAAAGAACTTTCTTTTGTTAAATTATATGAAAAGTTTAACTGCAACAACTATGCAGAGGCAAAGCAGGTGCAGGCTGAAATGAGGCAGAAACAGCACAGCAAAAAATATTAAATGGGCTGGGTTTTTTTTCAGTCCAAATGATCGAATTGATGCGCATGCTAAGTTAGCCACCTGGATCCATTTCCCCTCCAGAGTAAAGCCTCTTTTAATTTCTCCTTATTGCTGACCTTCATCTGCCTGAACCAGCTGAGTAACCAGCTCGCACATCTGAAACATTAAGCACTAAAATATGTATGTAGCTCTGTATGTTTGCAAGGTTTGAATCTTGATTTTGAAGTTTATCTGCTTTTGGAGATGATGCTACATATGATTGCTTGCACCTAACACCTGATTAACCACCTGAAAATGAGCTGGCAAGAGTCTGGTGACCTTCGGTTATTGTCTGCTTTGCTAATCCAGCCCTGTTAGTATCCATCACTCTTTATAGTAGGGTCCAAACGTCCAGAGACCACTAGTCAGGACACTTTTTTATTTTATTATTACAAATGATAATATCAGCTGAACAATTTAAGTGACAAGCTGAATCTGAATATCTTAATATTTAGCATGCACCTCAGTTGGCATGGACTCCACAAGTTTGTGTAAGACCTGATGACTCATGTTATCTCAAGTGCCCCCATAAATGTTCAATGGAGTTGAGGTCAGGTGACTGTGGAGGAAAGTCCATGACAGTCAGGACACCTCGCTCGTCTTTGGTCTTCCTGCAAAGCTTTTATTAAGGTGTGTCTGGGCTCATTATCCTGCTGCAGTATGAATCCTTCGCCACACAGATCAAACCAGGGACCATGTTATCAGCAGATATGACCTTCTTCAGTCATCCACTGTGAAATTCTGGTATTTCTTAGCCCACCTCAACTGTTTGTCTTTGTTTCCCCTCCTGAGAAGTGGTTCAGAAACTACTCCTCGTCCTCTGAGACCGCTACCAGACAGCCTCCTCTTGACAGGACGTCTGCTGATAGGAGTCTGTGATGAAGCTGCTTTTCTATCCATCAGGTAACTCAGCTTGTTGTATTGATCTTCTTATAGTGTGTGGTCACTTTGGGTCTGCCCGATGGTGCTTTGGATACAAACTGATCCATTTTCTACAAAGTGTTTCGAGTTCCATGCTCTGCCAAAAAACAACAACAGGAAAACAATATGACTTCTGCTAACATATGCATCAGGAAGGAAGGACCTGTGAAGAAGTGATATTGCAGGATCTTCCTTCCTGCTGCTGTTAGACTGTACAACCAGCACCGCTCCCAGTAGACCGAGCTCAATATGCTGATGGGCAGTTTCAGGACCTAAATGTGCGATGGTGTAAATATCTTATATTTTATTATTTCTACTGTTTTCTATTTCTATTATTTCTTACTGCTTGGAGTTTTTGTTTTCTGGACTCCACTGTTTGATATTCTCCCAATCCATCTACTTGTGTTGATTACTGCACCACCAACCTGATAATCTTTTCCACCTCATTAGAAGAGTAAATAACTTGTACCTCGTTTATAAATTGGGTAAGAATTACTTTGTTTCTGAACACAGTTGTAACAGTAATGAAGTTACACATGTAATCTTTTACCTGTGCCTGCCAGGTGCCACCTCACCTGGGAGCAGCAGCAACAGCAGCAGCAGCAGCAGGGTTAAGGGGGCAGCAGCAGGGGTAAGGGGGGCAGCAGCAGCAGCAGCAGGGTTAAGGTGGGCAGCAACAGCAGGAGGGTTAAAATGGGCAGCAGCAGGGTTAAGGGGGGCAGCAGCAGGGTTAAGTTGGGCAGCAGCAGCAGCGGGGTTAAGGGGGGCAGCAGCAGCAGCAGCAGCAGGGTTAAAGTGGGCAGCAGCAGGGTTAAGGGGGGCAGCAGCAGGGTTAAGTTGGGCAGCAGCAGCAGGAGGGTTAAAGGGGGAGCAGCAGCAGCAGGGTTAAGGGGGCAGCAGCAGCAGGGTTAAGGGGGGCAGCAGCAGCAGCAGCAGCAGCAGCAGGGTTAAGTTGGGCAGCAGCAGCAGCAGCAGGGTTAAAGTGGGCAGCAGCAGCAGGAGGGTTAAGGGGGGGGGAGCAGCAGCAGCAGGGTTAAGTTGGGCAGCAGCAGCAGGAGGGTTAAGGGGAGCAGCAGCAGCAGCAGGGTTAAGGGGAGCAGCAGCAGCAGGAGGGTTAAGGGGGGGAAGCAGCAACAGCAGCAGCAGGAGGAGGGTTAAGGGAGCAGCAGCAGCAGCAGGAGGAGGGTTAAGGGGAGCAGCAGCAGCAGGAGGGTTAAAGTGGGCAGCAGCAGCAGCAGGGTTAAGGGGGGCAGCAGCAGGGTTAAGTTGGGCAGCAGCAGCAGGAGGGTTAAGGGGAGCAGCAGCAGCAGCAGGAGGGTTAAGGGGAGCAGCAGCAGCAGGAGGGTTAAGGGGAGCAGCAGCAGCAGCAGAAGGAGGAGGAGGAGGGTTAAGGGGAGCAGCAGCAGCAGGAGGGTTAAGGGGAGCAGCAGGAGGGTTAAGGGGAGCAGCAGCAGCAGCAGGAGGGTTAGGGGGAGCAGCAGCAGCAGGGTTAAGGGGAGCAGCAGGAGGGTTAAGGGGGGGAAGCAGCAGCAGCAGAAGGAGGAGGAGGGTTAAGGGGAGCAGCAGCAGGAGGGTTAAGGGGAGCAGCAGCAGCAGGGTTAAGGGGAGCAGCAGGAGGGTTAGGGGGAGCAGCAGCAGCAGGGTTAAGGGGAGCAGCAGGAGGGTTGAGGGGGGAAAGCAGCAGCAGCAGAAGGAGGAGGAGGGTTAAGGGGAGCAGCAGCAGCAGGGTTAAGGGGAGCAGCAGGAGGGTTAAGGGGAGCAGCAGCAGCAGGGTTAAGGGGAGCAGCAGGAGGGTTAAGGGGGGGAAGCAGCAGCAGCAGGAGGAGGAGGAGGGTTAGGGGGAGCAGCAGCAGGAGGGTTAAGGGGAGCAGCAGCAGCAGGAGGAGGAGGAGGAGGGTTAAGGGGAGCAGCAGCAGGAGGGTTAAGGGGAGCAGCAGCAGCAGCAGGAGGAGGAGGGTTAAGGGGAGCAGCAGGAGGGTTAAGGGGAGCAGGAGGAGGGTTAAGGGGAGCAGCAGCAGCAGCAGGAGGAGGAGGGTTAAGGGGAGCAGCAGCAGGAGGGTTAAGGGGAGCAGCAGCAGCAGCAGGAGGAGGAGGGTTAAGGGGAGCAGCAGCAGGAGGGTTAAGGGGAGCAGCAGCAGGAGGGTTAAGGGGAGCAGCAGCAGCAGCAGGAGGAGGAGGGTTAAGGGGAGCAGCAGCAGCAGGAGGAGGAGGAGGAGGAGGAGGAGGGTTAAGGGGAGCAGCAGGAGGAGGAGAGGGAGGGTTAAGGGGAGCAGCAGCAGGAGGAGGAGGAGCAGGAGGGTTAAGGGGAGCAGCCTCTGTGGTCACATTAAAAACTGCATCGCCTTTTGTGACAACTGTAGATCAGTGAGCCATCAGCTCTGCTCGCTCTCGTGGCAGGGATTTGTAGTTTTTAGCGCACAGCCCGCCGCCGCGTGGTAGCGGCCTGTGCGGGAGGGAGACTACAGTTCCCTCAGAGCTCCTCGGAGGTGTTAGTTGTCAATATGGCTGTTGTCAGACAGACAAAGCGGAGAGGCAAATAATTCGCCTCTGATTAGAAATCCTTGGAAAGGGGTCGGACAGGGCACCGTAATCAAACTGCTTTATTGTCCGGCTGCAGTAAAAAGACACAGCGGGTCTTTGCTCGGGTTATAAAGTTAAATGGTTAAGTGGACGATTTGAACCGAGGTAAGTCAAGTACTCAGCTATCTTCAACACTGAAAGTGATGTTATTAATATCAGACGCTCGCTAGCCAGCGGCGGCGGCTAACGTCAGCTAGGATCAGCGCTGGCACGGCTAGCATGTTATGCTAATAGTTGTGCTAAGTTGCTAGCCGCACTCCGCGACGTCTGCGGACTGTTGTGAGGACAAATTCAGCGGCAGCTGTGCTGGAAACGACGGGGTTTCGGTGTGTGTTAGAGGGCTGCAGCTGGCTAAAGTAACGCTGCATTTGGACACCGTCCGCCTGCCACAGAAACATTTGCTAGCTGTCGGGCAAAGGGCGTGAAGGCTGGCAGCGGCAGCGGCAGCGGCTCGCCCGCAGCGCGGAGCCGGGCCACGGAGCCGGGCTCTGCCGCTGCAGGCCCCGCGGCCAGCACAACACAAACACATGGAGGACACACACAAACACATGGAGGACACACACGTAGCAACTGTGGGCGATTTTAAAAAAAAACTTCAGTGCCAGAGAGTCAGTTTGGTTTCACTCTGGGAGGATCAAAAGCATGCAACCGGTTTTTAGGTAAGAAAGCCTCGTTGTTGTCTCTGTTTTCTTCTGTTTGCGTTTAAAAAAAGTTGTTGCATTAGTTTTCTTAACCGTGTGTTTGGACGGACCCACACCAGCTGCTCGTGTTTCATGAGTTAATATAAGTGTACTGAAGCATAAAGTTAGTTTCCAGCCTGTGTTGTGTTACCTGCAGTAAACCAGTGTCGGCCATTGGTTTGTATCAGGGAGGTTTCTGCTCCCCTGCAGGGGCGTTTAACCTCTATTGCCCAGTGACTTCACACCAGTCACACCAACCTGAGCCCAAGTGAATAGTTAACCTTGTAAATATTCACCAGGATGGGTAATAATTTCTTTGCAATACCCGACGACCCTCTGTAACAACACAGGGTCCCTCACACTGTTGAACTGGTAGCTGGTGCATCTTACCTGCATGTTAAACTAACCAGTCTGACAGGTGTAGTTTGACTTCATCTTCCTGGGACGTGACAGGTTTTTTGCAGTGTAACCGTTGTTGATAACGATTTAAAGTTTCAGCAGCCTTTCTTATGAATGCTTAATGACACCTATAGAGACTAGTTAATGTTCACCATGCTGCTAAACTACCCTGTGGCACAGAGGTAATGTATATCCGTGCCCGCCCTGAGTGATTTCCCCCTGCATGTGTCTAAAATGTAAGCAGTTGTTATTCTCCTTTTTCCCTGCTCAGTGTTACTAACCTTTTATAAAGGCTTATATTTACCACGCTCGTATTAGTTTCCTGTAAAATAACTTGAAAACACTGCGTACGCTCTCAAGACATTTGTGTTTTTTCTGTCCTCTGCGCAGCGGAGAGAATAACACAGATGTAGAAAAATGCCAGTGACCCCTTTTAAACCATTTATCATATCAGCACAGGTCGGGCTGGCACAGAAGATGGAAAATCTGCCGCAGTCTGATTCCAGTTGCATTGATTTTGAGCACGGCAAATTGCTTATGAAAAACATACAGCGTGGGTGGTGTGCAGAGCCGGGGATGTATCGTAGCTCTTAAAGAACGGCAGTCAGAATGTTAAGATAGCATCAGCTGTCAAGGTGACTCCGGCACTCTGCGTGTGTTGCCTGCTGGTTCCCAAAAATAGCTGATTTTTATGCTTTGCCCCTCCCTCCCTCTTTCTTTCACACTTCTGTCTCTCGCTCTTGTCTTCCTTTTCTTACTTGCTGCCTCTTTATTTTCTTCTTGCAGTTTTTTCCCCTCTCTTTCTACTTTACCCCTCCACTACCTTTTCCTCCGCCTCGCTCCCTTCCCATCGTTCTCATTTTTCCTCTCCATCTACAACTGCGTTCCTTTTCACTCTTTTCTACTTAATCCTCTCATTGCCTCCCGTGTCATTTCTGCCTGACTTTCCTCCCTACTCCTCCTCCTCTTCTTCTTCTCCTCTCTTCCCAGTTCCCTCCTAGATCTTGATCACCCACTTACTTTCCTTCCCTTAACTTCCCCCTGCATTTCCTGTTTCCTTTTCCCTCCTCTTCTTACTTCTCTGTCTCATAACCTCTCTGTCTTGTCTCTCATCCAGCAGCAGGATGTCTGAGTTCAGTGAGGAGCCACGCTTCACAATTGAGCAGATAGATCTGCTGCAGCGGCTGCGTCGCACCGGCATGACCAAGCAGGAGATCCTGCACGCGCTCGATACTCTGGACCGGCTGGACCGGGAGCACGGCGACAAGTTCGGCCGCCGCACCTCTTCCTCCTCCTCCTCCTCGTCCTCCTACGGAGTGGGCGGGGCAAACAACAACAACTCTGCCTCTAATACTACTACATCATTCAACAATAACAACACTGCCTCTGCAACCACCACCTCCGTGTCATGCAATGGCAACAACAGCGCAGAGGTCAGCGCCGGCGACCACTCGGCCACCGCCGCGTCTTCCACCACCTCCAAAATCTCCACCGCCACGCAGACACAGTTCGGCAGCGGAGGGGGACTTTCGCCGTCTCCTAGCAACAGCTATGACACCTCCCCGCCTCCAGGGCCGCCGCCGCCTTCCGCCATCTTGCCCTCACCGGTCTCACTGGTGGCTCTGTCACAGAACGGCCGGGATAGCCTAGCTGCCACACCCAACGGGAAGCTGTCTCCTCCGAGGTACCCGGTGAACAGTGCGGCCGCAGCACGAGCGTTTGGGTTCGAAGCTACAGACGAAGACCTGGACATCGACGATAAGGTGGAGGAGCTGATGAGGTCAGTAGTCGTGAGCTCTGAACCTTGTTTGGGAAACTTTGTACTCGTAGCCTTTTGTCCGAGTCTGGTGCTTGTAGAACTGGACGGTAGTTAGGCGATGGTGCACAAGACTAGATATCGATATCATCTCGCACACAAGAAAACTCTGAAGGGGCTTCGAAAAGCAGCACTGAAGGTTCTTATCCATCTTTTTTGAGCAATGCAGTTTAGTTTTGAAATGCTGGTGTTACAGTGGCTGCTTGGTTGGAGTCCATATTGCCAGTAAGTCCTGCAATGATTAGGCAAGAGAGCAGAGTTTATGTCAGGGTGAATTAAACAGCACCAAGACGAAACTCCACAGAAGTTGCTCCATGCAGCAGCTGCCTTTGAAACACACGCACATTTAAACACACAGAGATCCTTCATGACCTTGGAAACAGAAATTGGGGAAAACAACTTCACCACAAAGTTAATTTGGAGCTTTTGATTATCTCACATGATCTTCATCAGTAGAAGTTTCCCTTAAAATCTTCGATGTTAAAATAAGTTTTTTGTCCGGAGCATTTTAAAGACTTCTTGTCCATTCTGACATAAAAGCTGTTGTTCAGAGTTCACACTTGACTTTGAACACAGACGTTGAGGAAATAAATCTCACCCTTAAGTCCAGTTAGTCGCTCTTCTGGACACTAAGTTTTACATTTACTAGGGCCAGGCGATATGGCCTTTAAATAATGTGATATTTGCAGGCTGTATCACGATGTTTACCTCATTATATTGCACTCTCATAACTGCTGTCGTGGGCCGTCAAAACCAAATATCGCAGTATTTTTTTATCAAGTACCTCGATGTTAAATATTAACGCAAAGAGATTTTCGACAAATAATCATCAGTAATGATATTATTATATTACAACAAGTAGAGCAGTCTGGCATGTTGAGAACATTACATGAGTTTACTGTGATGCAGCCTTCAAAACCAGGAGGAGACCAGGCCAAGCCTTAATGTTTAACAAGAATAACCGTTGTTAAATCTTAACACAGTAGCTGTCCGTGGTTGGTTGATCTACAAAAGGTAATGTCAATGAATTTGTCTATGTCTCAAGATTATGTTTACCAGGATTTGAAAAAGGGTTTTGCCGTCTGAGTCTGACTTTGTTTCAGTTGTGCTGAAAAGCTTCTTGTCCAGTCTGTAACTATGCTTGGTTACATAGAGAAATGAACTTACCATCGCTGTGCTCCTGCCACTGGGATTTGTTTGGTGCCACCAGTGCCGATGCTGGTGGGAACTGGGAGACTTCTGTGGTTTCTGAGAGAGAGAGGTTACCTTTAACATACAAGTCTTATTTGCCTTGAGGTGTTGCCGTTTAACTGCAAATAAAAAAACCTGCCTTGCTCTTAACTTGGTCAGTATGTGCTACATTATCTGGCAGTGTTGTCTTGTGATTATTGGTGTGAAGGTTTCAGTCTAGAGGAGGTTTCTGCTGAGGCAAATGACAAAAGCCAGTTCAAGACTGGTGTTCTTGTGGGATCCATGTAAGACATGTAGCACTAAAGAGGCCTGTGAGGATACCTACTGGAAATGATTGTGATAAACAATATTAATATCATTTTGAAACCACTGTATGCCACTGATATATTGATAATATAATAACATAATAATGCATAAACACCCTTTCGAAGAGAAATGAACTTTGGATTCTTTAATTAGTAGTATTAAAGTATTAAAGGATCCTAAATAAATTAATAAAACCATGCAACCAAAACAACAAATGGGGCGGCAGAAACGATCAAGGTCATGTCCGTACATTGCTAAGTTGGTAAGATATACATGATAAGATATGTGCAATAAGTCAGGAAGATAACGACAGTATCATCACAGGTCCAGCCCTGATGTGCAGTTACATTATTGAAGAGGTGCAGCCGCAGCAGAACCCTGTTGATTGCTGCCGAGCTGGTACCACAACACCTTGACATTTAGGATTCATTTAATCTGCTGATTGTTTTTTCAATGAATGGACTCAAAGCTGCAGCCAGTGAATGACTTGGTGCAATAGTTGCTGATTTAACTTTCTGTTGATTGACTAATTGATGAATCAGGTAATTGTTTTAGGCTCATCTTGACGCAGAAGCAGACCCACACGACAGTTGCGATTAGCATGTTTGTCTTGTACAGCATGTACCACATAATGATGTACACCCTGTGAAGGAGTATCAGAATAACAGAGAAAGGCTTTCTTGTTCAGATTATGCTTCCAGTCAACAAAGACTGTATTGCATAAAGGGGAAGTATTCTGCAGCAGATGTGTGAAAAGCCTTCAGGGTTCAAGATGACATTTGCATTCGCTCAGTGGGAAGCAAGAGAAGCTATTACAGTCGTGCACCTCTGGAAACATGACATGAAATCATGTGCAGTAACATCAAATAACATCGAGTTGGAAACATGCACAATAGCTATTTAGGCGCTTTACTGTGACAGTTTCCGTGTTCATAATCAGCATGTTATACACCTGCTCTCCTCCTCCGAGCACTTTCCACTTTTACTAGCCCTCTCCTGCTGCTGCCTCCCAGCTGCCCCTGTATGAACAGTCGGAGTAAGAATAGACATGTAGAGCTCAGCCTCTGCACTGGCTGTCCCGTTGCTCATTCACGCTGCCTCTGCATTAAATTACATGTCCTCTTTAGACAGCCCAAGAAGTTAAGAAGCGTTCAAAAGCCCTCGTCCCCTCCGCCTGTAGGACTCTCCGGTGTCTCGCTCCTCGGCGGGGCTGCGGGGCGTGACACCAAGTTTCAGCTTGTCAACAATCCCACTGAGCCCTTGTGATTTTTTTTCCTCTCATTTAAAGTGCACATTTCCGTCTCTGCAGGGGTTCGGCCTCTGAGTTGGCATCCAACACATCACCCCCCCACCACTAGTCCTCCTCCTCCTCCTCCTCCCTCCACTTCCCACTCTTCCTCAGTCTTGTACAGCAGCTTGTGCTACATTGATTCACTGGTGTCGATACAAGCAGCGTTTTTGAGCTCTAATTTTAGCTGCGCCGCAAGAGGCTGGTGTGGAGGATATTGATGCTGGATGTCAAGAGTCGTGACGCATTTTCATTTCAGAAATAAGCTAACGGAGAACTCAGGACTTTGATGTGTTCTCCATTTTGACTGTGTCTGGGATACTGACTGGTTCAAAGGATGCTGAGATTTTTATGTTTTGAGCACCAGTGCTGTTAAAGTTGGGTGGGGGTAAGGCGCCCACTGGAAATGCCTTGCGGTTAAAAATAAATAAATAAATAAATAAATAAGAAGTATGCACTGTTAGTGTCCACAGTCTATAGCATGATGAGGAGTTAATCCAAGACAGCCACAAGCTTGTTAGTTTCTGAGTGTGTATGTGTATGTATAAGGGAGGGGATTGGGCTCGCAGCCAGAAAGCAGGGTGGGTACACTGTGTGACTGCACATGTTCACTCACCACCCTCCATTCCTGCGAGTCTGTGCATGTTTTATTTTTTCCCCCCGCCGAGGTCTGAGATAGTGGAAACATGTCGACCAAATACATTTAGAAAATATAGATTAGCTGATTGTGGCTCAGTTCATTTAAATTCACACAGTCGTTGCTTTTGTGTTCCTCTGAAATGCAACGTTGATTATGTGGGAGCCATAAAAAAAAAGAAAAAAAGAAAAGAACAATACATCGATAATAACGCTGTCAAACTGCACCTCAGAGGAAAATGGAGCTTCGGTTTTGCAGGTTTTCCGTGAAAAGGTACAATACAAAACAGATTTAATTATCGGACGTGTTTCTCGTTATTGTTGTTTTTTGTACAATATACCAAACACATAGTCTGAGTCTGATCTGAAGGGACACAGCAGCGACGGCTGAAGCACAACATTTAAGCTTTTTGTCGTTGATGCTGTGTAAAAGATGACGCAGCATCTTGCACCACATGTGGTAATCTGTGTAAAAAAAGAAGAGAAGAAGCTGAATTCTGGTCCTACAGTTATTCAGGCGTTTTTCTTTCAGTCAACATGAACAAAAATGGGACTGTGATCACAGGAAATGGGATGAGAGAGGGGTGACATGCAGCGAGGGGCCGCAGGTCGGACTCAAACCCTGGGCCACTGCAGCGAGGACGGGGCCTCTGTACGTGGGCCGCGTGCTCTACCGACTGAGCTACCGGGGCGCCCCAGGCTGTCTGTTTTCACAAGCCAACCACGTTAAAAAACTCAGCGCCGACAACCACTGAACATAGTGTTGGGAAATAATAACGTGTCAGTTGCGCTGACAGAGATTTTCGTGGCCCTCGTCGTCTGCTGGACGACAAGAGGGAGGGAGATCAGTGGGACTTGCAGCCGAGTGTCTGCTCTCGGCTGTCATCCCGTATCACAACCGCCTGGGTGCCCTGGTGGTCCCGCTGTACAACCAGAGGGAGGGAGGGGTCGGAGTCCAATGGCTACTTTTTACACGTGTAGTTCATGGCTGGCTACTTAAATGCTGCACACATCACATTTATTATTAAAGAACATAAATATATATCCTGTATGTTTTTGTAATCGGGCTATTTTACCACAAAAAAGCGATTTTTGAAAATGCTGTTGAACTGTTTGTACGTGGCCTTTCAGATGCTGCTGCCAGTAGTGTATTAAGATGTTCAGCTGTGTTCTTACATGTGCTGTGTGTTGGCAGGAGGGACAGCAGCATGGTGAAAGAGGAGATCAAGGCGTTCCTGGGGAACAGGAGGATCTCTCAGGCAGTGGTGGCACAAGTTACCGGTGAGTAGCAGCACTGAAACCATGATGTTGATCTGAGGTGTTGTCTGTCCTGTTGTATGTTGTATGTTGTGCACATGTATGTGTTTTTAAATGTGCATCCTTCCAGTTAGAAATGATGGGTCATACTTTGACTTTTGGGTGTCTGTTAGAAAATGTCCACATGCTTTAATATTCATTGTCTTTTCCTCATACTGTCCATAGCTGCAGCACCTCTATTCACCCTCTGTCTGAAAGCTAGTGCCCCCTAGTGGCCGTGGGAGATAAATAATTTATTATTGTTTATTGACTTAAATAAGCTTTTAGCTTAGGTTGTATAGATTTCAGAGATATGTAGCATTTGAAGAAAAATGACATGACATTAAGCAAAAATATGGATTTAGGCACGGGCAGATCATTTCTGTTGTTCAAAGGTCCCCCTCCAGAAAAACCAAGTCTTCTCTGATTGGTCAGCTCTTACAGGCCTGAGCAGGCAACACCCACCATGTTTCTTATGGGGGCGAGGATAAGGACAGTGACTGTACAGCTGACCGCTGGTTTGAACGCTCAGTTTCTGAATACAGGCTGTGTGCATTTCTCTGTGGTTTGAGCCCGTCACAACATTTATACAGCAGCTGTACCTGCTTTATAATCAAAAGCAGACTTTCTATTAATATGGGACCTTTAAGCAATGCAAAAAAGATCACAGAGCGGACACTCGTATACATCTGGTTAGTGAGGTTTGGGATTTTAAAGATTTTTGAGGGAGAAGGAGTAGATGCCAATTTTGAAAATGTATTTGTGTTAGTGTCATATCAGACAAATAAGAAGATCGTTATGTCTTAAAATAAATATTGGGCCCCCATCAGTTGTCAGCACCATGGAGGCTTCTCCATGACAACAACTACTGAGAACATCAAGTTGCTCAAACTGTATAATCATGTTTATTTGTATACGTCAACCAAAGGTGATTTGATTTGGTTACCATGCAAAGACTGAGATTCAGAAGAAGGATTGAAATGTGAAAGTAGGCACTGAAAAATCACAAGAATTGGTACAAAGATATTGGTATCAAGCTAAAACCCTAAATTCCTGTTCAGCCCAGTTACCAGCAGAGATGAGTGAAAGTGCCCGGCAGTGTTTCTGTAGCTGCAGCTCGTGTGAGAGACGTGTGATCGCAGAAGAAATAAATTCAGAGCTGTGGAGAGAGAAAAACACTTTCTCCCTCTTGTATTCTCCTTCTGTCTCTCTTGAAAACGTCCAATGGTTGTCTATAATTGTAAATTGTTCCAGGGGCTTGATGAAAAACACTTTTTGTAATTTGATGTCTGGCTCCTTTTCCAGGCATCAGCCAGAGCAGGATCTCCCATTGGCTGCTGCAGCACGGCTCCGACCTGAGCGAGCAGAAGAAGAGGGCCTTCTATCGCTGGTATACGCTGGAGAAAACCACACCAGGTACATCTGAGTGTTTCAAGCCTCGCACTGCTCGCTCTTCACTCTGTGTTTGTGTTGCTGAGTGAAGGACTGTGGTTAAGAAAGTAAGTTGGAAGTGCCGAGAGGGATCCTCAATCCACGAGTCAGGCTTGCAGCAGGTGCCCGAGAGAGGGCGAAGATTTAGTGTATAGGAAAACTGAATCTGACATAGACTAACAATGTGGGCATTGTCGTCGTAGTCGTTAAGGTCGGAAGAGAAACTAGTTTGACGTAGTCACTGTACTGAGTGCTGGTGCAGAGCTGTGGTTGAGGAAATGAAGAGAAGCTGAGGAGTTTGAAACTTTAGCCTCACTGATCGCAGCAGGAGGGCGACTGCAGGGAAACTGTGCTGCCAGCAGCTTCCTCTTGGACTGTTAATGAGACGGCGCCTGGTGGTGTTTGTGGTACAGTGAGATGTGACGTACAGTGTGTGATGCCTCAATCCCAAAAAACATTGAGCAGAAGATTCCTGTAGTGTAAAATGAATGTGAGGCCAGTGGAGACGAAGGACGGCCGCAGTTTGTCGGAGCTGATTTGTTGTGGATTCATTTTGTCACCTGACTCCAGTTTGGTCTCGGGGTTGTGCGGCTTTTATTACCATCTTACAGACGCGTCTTTCACAATGCTGCGATGTAATTACACGGCTTGGCCACGACAAAAACTGGCTTCAAGGCCTGGGGCTCTTTGTGGGGGGCTTGATCTCAACGATGAGGCCAGCCGTCTTCTTTGCAGAGGAAGTTACGGTCAAGCCAACTGCGTTAAATAGTCCTCCTCCTCTTCTTCGTTGGTTTTACCGGCGGACTAAAAACCACACCGCCGTCCTCTGTGTCAGAGTATATAACATCATGCTATTCACTGCCGGGTGCTCTGTCTTGAGTGAGTGAGTGAGTGAGAACAGGATGCACGGCTCCAAAAACAGAAAATCAATATGTGGTGGCCAATGTTGATATGGTGGCGGACCGCCACAAATAAATGAACGTGTGGGAAACACTGTACAGTTACCATAGCTACAGGTGTTGTTCCGGTCTATCACAGGGTTGATGGTAAAGGTACTGTTAGCTTGTTCTCACACATGGTGTCGATGTTCATGAGACCAAAACATCTGAAGACTAATGTGAGAAAGTGTTTTTGATACAAAAGATGGAAAACTCTATGAAAAAGATACGACAAAGGATACGACAGTATTGTTACCACGACGACAAATCTGACATCCCCTGTTAGCTTGCGGCGTCGCAACAGTGTTAAGAAATCAGTGAAGAATGACGCTTTTGAAATAATTTGAACAATATTGGTGTTAGCTACGTTCTAGAGCCGGAGGTATTGATTATAGACGACCTGCCTGAGTGTCTGTCTGTGTTCCTGCTGTTCATGTTAGCACCTGACACTTTAATGTTCTTGATTTCAAGTCTCATCAAGTAGTTTTAAGGTTCATTTTGCTGCTGTGAAGACAAACAGCCGGTCAGGAGATGAGTCTTACACAACCTTAAATCCACACTTCACTGTAAATGGTTAACAGCCTTAACAACAGGCCTCCTGCTGGCAGAAACGCATACGTGTGTGCACCTATAGCGAGGCAGCAGACATCCCACGCCTCGTCCTCTGCGGCATGTTCCTCGGTGGAGCCCTGCCAACACAGACAGCAGTGGAAACTGCTCTATGCTATTTATGGCCAGACTGAGCCCGGCCCAGCTCATCTCAGCCCAGCCCAGCCCCGCGCACATGCCTCCATCACTGCTGCAGAGGAAACTGATGCCCCATTCATGCCAGTCTGTTCTGATAACCTGGACCGACCCAGTTAGGCCTTGTTCATGTACAGTGTGTATGTCAGGTTATGTGATGATCCAGCACGTGAGCTTCTGACCCTGTTATACTGAACATCTCAAGCTTTCAGCTGCTTTTTATGAGTCTGAGTACAAATGAAACCTTCTGTGTGCTTTTCTTTTCTTTTCTGCTGTGGTGATGATTTGAGACGAGGCAGCAGCGTCCTCGTCAGCACAATGTCGAGTTTATAATCAGAATGTATTGTGAGATTTGCAAAAGGCGACGTGCGTTCTCACGTACATTTTCACGAAGGGACGGGCTTTCTGGCACGTTACTACAACGTGTTTAAGACTTTAACTGGCACAGTTTGTCCTTCAAGGCCACAAACACGCCTGAAGACTGTTCCCACAGCTGACGGCGGCTTAAATCTTCCTGACACATGTGCCATCTTCAGTTGTAACCCAAAAAGTGATTGTGCTGCTCCTCATCCCCAGGTGCCACTCTAAACATGCGGCCAGCTCCATTACCTATGGAGGAGATGGAGTGGAGGCAGACCCCGCCGCCCCTCACCACTGCCCCCGGTACCTTCAGGCTGCGTCGAGGAAGTCGCTTCACTTGGAGAAAAGAGTGCCTGGCTGTGATGGAGAGGTAAAAGCAGTAGATTAAAGATCATAAACTGGAGTTTGTTTCGTAACTTATTTCCACATGGAGTTGAGGAAACATCGCAGCCTGTCCAAGACAATGAGCCCGTGACTCGTGTCATAGAGGCTCAATATTGGCTCGGCTGTGCTGCACACATAACAAACAGCAGTAACTCTGCTTTGTTGACATCGTCCTTGTGTAGTGAAATTAATTTAATCAGTGTGACTCCTCTGCTATTTATAGCTACTTCAACGACAACCAGTACCCAGACGAGGCCAAACGGGAGGAGATAGCAAACGCCTGCAATGCTGTTATTCAGAAACCAGGTACAAACACACAAACCAGGTATAAAGGCACAAACATAACATGATGCCATTTTATTGTCCTAATGGATAACAGACAAATATTCCTGTTTATTATGTAAATATTCTGAATATTACCATGGAAACCGCCTCCATCCACACAGCCTCCTTCAATCTGTCAGCCGTGCATTTTTGGCATCTTTATACGTTGATGTGTTAAATATACAAAGTGTTGCAGAGCTGAAACAATGACTTGATTAATCGTAAAGTTAATCAGCAATCATCTGCAACAGTTTTATGATAAATTGCCCAAAAGTTCCTCTGTTGCAGCCTCTTTCTCAGATGTGGCTGTTTGTGTCCGGAGCATCTTGGATCATAATGTTTCTTTGACTTGATCTAAATTGTACAGACATCTGTGTCCTGTCTGTGTGGTCTCATGCAACGAGATCAAGTTATTTCTTTTCAACAGATATTTAAGCGTCATCAGTGATGAGGCTTTATAAAAGTGTTTATCAAAGCACTTGCAGAACAAGAAATAGGGCCCAGAATGAAATAAAAAGACCAGAACAGGCTGGAGAAAAGAGACCGTGGTGAGACAGTGATGCTCAGACTGTCGTGTGATTTGTTTCAGGGAAGAAGCTGTCTGATCTGGAGAGAGTTACCTCCCTGAAAGTTTACAACTGGTTCGCCAACCGTCGCAAAGAGATCAAGAGACGGGCCAACATTGGTAATGTGGACTCACAAATGCACATTTTACACTTTTAATTGCATCCACTGAACATTTAATGACATCCCTTTGTGTTAGCACTAATATTTCATATTTAATAACAGCAATTACAACTTTATTTTGCATGGAATGGCTCAGCATTAATTCATTCCACCACAGTAATTAGTAGGTTGTTAATCTGTCACTGAACATCTGTAGTGACCTCTGGCACAAAAAAAAGAAATCCTCTTGTATGAACCGAGGAGACAATTAAATTTGTAAAATAGAAGCTCCACGACTTCGTAGCCTAAAAACTCACTCAGGAGGATAATGGAGATTCAGTATCAAGTCTCTGGTTCCCAACCTTTTTTATTTTTTATTCCCCAAACAGCCGGTGAAATGAGCTGAAGTCTCCCTTTAACAAACACATCTGTCATTTTTTCACACGTGTTCATTTGAATTTATTTTAAACTGGATGTTCTTCATCAGTTATTATATAAAAATGGATTTTGTTTGGTCAGCTGCCACCTGGAGTAGCAGTTTCAACCATTTATCCATTAGCCTACTTTAAGCTAACTGTTTCAAATGTTTATCCTTTTACTTTTCTTTTTTAACCATCTGTCCATTACTTTCAGCTAACTATTTGAACCATTATCATTGCTTCTAGCTAATTATAGATAAATGGTTGACATTTATCTATGACCTTTACTGGTTAGACTTCTGTTTGGTTTACTCCTTCATTCACTCTCAGCTGTATCACAAAGTGTTCAGATGCTGCAGCTGACTCAGTATGTCAGTAAACACACTGAGTGGCCACATCTGTTCAGTCCAGTGCACCAGTCCTGCCATAAAGATCCCTCATTGTTTCTGATACAGTCATACAGGTGATGATTTATGTTTTTTGCATAGAGATCCTAGTAAAGTGCTGCTGGTCTACTCGACTGCATTATGTTCTGCCCCCTCATTTACATAAATGTAAAGAAAAATACAAATCTCTCCGTGTACCCGAGGTTGGGAATCACTGTTCTATAGTATGTAATGAGGGAAAATATTAGTCATCCACCATAAATCTAATGATCCATCCTCTTCCTCCAAGAAGCCACAATCCTGGAGAGTCATGGGATAGACGTCCAGAGTCCAGGGGGACACTCCAACAGCGACGACATCGATGGAAACGACTTCTCAGAGCAGGTAGACGAAGATTAAGGATCCCAAAAGACACATAAAAAATCAGATTTATCTGTTCAGACAGCACAGTAAACGACCGGTCTGATCAAAGAGAACGAGGTCAGGTCTTATTGTCCCACTGCTTCACGTCTTCATCTTGAATTGTACTCTGTCTGTTTTTTATTTATGAATTTATATTTTTTCCTTTTGCTTTTTATGGATCAGCTTCTTGCCAGCCATTCACATCCATCTCCTGGCAAACGGCTGCTCTTGGACAGCACTCAGTATTCCATTCATTAGTCAAATGTGATCATGCATTTTGCATGTGTTTTGTTCCGACTATACAATACATCAGTTGACTTATTACTCATTAGTTTTCCTCTCTTTGGTCAAAGTTGTGTTAATAATTGAAATGAGCAGCATGTGGTGTTTGTCTGGATGAACCTTGTGGCCTCGCCGGCACGTTACTGCTCACAAATTCACACCAGAGAACATCTGATCCGCTGTTTTCTTTCAGATGAACCCCAAATAATATAATATTTCATATTAAAAAAAGGCTGCTCAAAGCTTTTTGCTCGAGGAACATTAATTAACAAAACTCGATCTGTTGTCCTTTTTTTCCTGTAACCAGTGGAAACTTCAGCTGGAGTAATGGAAACAGCAGCGCTCTGTACGATTGTAGAAACCTTCACGATGAAGACTTTTAGTTTGAGCCCTCCAGCTTTACTCTCTTGATTGCACAACATTCAGACTCTCCTGTCAGAGCAGCTGAAAGTGAAACAGCCAGTTAACCATTGAAGCTAATGAATAATGAACACGGGTCTGTTGAATCCATCAGGCAGTGTTGTCATCCAGAGAACAAGACGAGTGTCAAATAATTAAAATCACTCTGAATATTTTGAGTTTTTTCTCAAATGAAACTTGAGTCAATGTTTTGAATCTTTTCTCCTGCAGGCCTGTGACCTGCCCTATTTTGACAAGAGACCTCTCAGCCGACCTTTTGGCCTTTACCGACTGGAGCCCACCTCACCAACACAGGTAACATCCACACAGGTAACATCCACACAGGTAACATGTCGGTGTGTTTACCACAACACCGCATATTCATCTTCAGGCAGATGGGATCCGGTCCTCTCTGACCCGCCTCATACTGTCTCAGTTTGGATCAGCATTTCATCACTTATGATGCTGCATATCTTCCAGCCTGTGGTTGTCGAGGCGCTGCTCTCCACTGCAGTCCAAAAAAAGAGGCCAAGGCCGCTCAGTCAGATCAGACGGAGGTTAAAAGAGGTCCCTTCATCACAATGATCCTCTGATTGCACGGCTTTAAATAGCTGTCAGTGTACAGCAATCAGACGGCACGTCACTTAAAAGTGGATCTGATGCTGGATGTCGTCTCTTGATATGCTCACGATTAAAGCTCACACGAGAGCCGATAAACACGTCCTTTAATTTATGTAACACTTGTGCCCTCTGTGTTTTTTCTATTTTGGAAAGGCTGAAAAAAACAAAACCACTGTTCAACAGCCTCACAGGCCTGCCGTGCTGAGATGCAGTTGCTAAGCTATCATTGGACATTAGATGTTTTAGTAGTTTTTAGTTTAGTTTAGTTGGTCAGCGTGTTTACAGGAACTAAGCAGGAAAATAAAGTACAGGTGGAAAATAATGCAAAAATAGAATTCCTGTTTCTTTGTATTTGTTCACACCTCCTGAAGCTGTTTTCGTCTCCTGACCGTTGTCTTCCCTCCCTCCTCGCCCCAGGACGACAGCGCAGCACACAGCGAGCACCAGGACCCCATCTCTCTGGCCGTGGAGATGGCTGCCGTCAACCACACCATCCTGGCCCTGTCCAGAACCGGAGGGGTCCCCAACGACATCAAGACGGAGTCCCTGGAGGACGAATGAACTGCACAGGAACTGGGACGGAGGGAGCGCTCCGAGAGGAGAGAGAAAAGGGAAGGATGAGTAGAAAAAGCTGCGAAACAGGGCTGTAAAAAGAGACCAAAATAATGCTACTTAGTAAACCTTCTGAATCTGTCCCTCAGCCGACTGTTCCTTCTCTCTCAGCTTCCCTCCTCCCACAAAGTCCATGTAAACAGTAATCATCCCCCCACCTCCACCCCGACCCCTCTCCACTCCACCCAATATATTGACACAGCTGGCAGCTGGAAATGTGTCAGTATACATCCTGTGATCTCTGTGAAATGCTCCACGGAAAGAAGAACAGGGGTCCTTAAAAACCCCCAAGATGGTGATCGTCGTCTTGGATTGTGTCTCCCAGGAAACTCCCCTCTTCCTCCTGAATACACTCTCTCCTCACAGGATACCTCTCTCCTCTCCTCTTCCTCCTGAATACACTCACCTCCTCACAGGATACCTCTGCTCTCTCCTCTCCTCTTCCTCCTGAATACACTCACCTCCTCACAGGATACCTCTGCTCTCTCCTCTTCCTCCTGAATACACTCTCTCCTCACAGGATACCTCTGCTCTCTCCTCTCCTCTTCCTCACACCCCTCTTCCTTCCCTCTCCAGCCTGGTTGTCTGAGCCGATCCTCAGTCTATCTCACCTCAGCGTCAACCTCAGAAAAATAACGTGTACTGTATATATAATATATATATGGTTCTTATGGTTCTCAGTCACACTCACCTCATGGTGTGCTACCTACTTACCTACCTACCTGCCTGCATAACCCTCAAAAATTCAACCTCTTCATCGTGCAATTCATCAGAAGAGCAGCCTCCAGTCGTTGTCCGGGGGAAAGATGGACGGTGAGACTTTCCCTCTCTCCCCGTCTGGCACCGAGGCGATGAGAAAGGATGATACCGGCAGACAGAAGTGTCCAGTCACTGTCTTCTACCCTCTGTAGTTATCATTCCTCAGCGGAGTGGCTTTTTATTTTCCTACACTAGAGCTGCTGTTGGATGAAAACCTCTTAAAAGTCAGCTAAAAAAGAAGTAGCCTTAATTTCACACAGACAACTACTCCTTTACTTTTTGCAGAACACAGCAGGTTTTGAAGTTTCTTTCCTGACAACAAGGAAGAAGCTTTTTTTCAGTATGCATAAAAAATGCCAGACTTAACGTCTCGTCCGACAGCAGCAGAGGTTTTAGTTCCTTCACTGGCATCTCCCTCTTGTTTTATAGCGACTGGATATACAATCATTTTGCCTTGTTGTTTAGCTTCCCAGTGCCACTATTGTTAAGTACTCGAGGCTATGAGAATCAGTTAAGGGTCAATGTGATAATCAAGCAAACTTAAGCTATCTTATAAGGGGAATCGTGCTTTTTTTTTTTTTTTTAATGTCGTCCATGCCAAAGGAAAAAGATGCTCGGAGCAAGAGGCTAAGAGGCTAAGCTAAGACCGATCTGAAGATAGTGTTAGCGTTCATCCAAAGCGATTGCTACGAACTCCTTCGGCGTCTGTAGGTCGTTTCTCGTACTCAGTGAAGCTTCTTGAGCCGGCGTGGCGTCGTACGTGGGCGTGACACTACAGCAGGCCTGTGTCTGTAAAGATATAAAGGTATTAGCAGCCAGATGTATAACGATTAAAAAAAAAAATACCCCTAAGCTATTTACTACTTGTTCTGTGACGCTGCCTCTTTGTAATAGCTTCAAGAATGTGCTGTCAGAAGATTTTCTTTTTAATATCAGTGGTACCAAATTAGACCAAACCCACACTGGAGATGGTTCAGAATATCAGAGGAAGGTTTGTTTTTAATTTAATTCATATAGCCTCAAAGGTAAAAGCACCACTTCAAAGACGTTTAAAATGGTGATACTGGAAATAATTTCCCACTTTTTTGCTCCAGGTGGAACCTTTCCAAAACCATCTTTAACTGAAGATCATCAAAACGCTATAAGCAGAGACAAAGTGCCGTGTTCTGACCCGGTAAAGCTCACTAATCACGTATCAGCTGCTCGCTCAGTCTTTGACTGATATCTTCATATTTGGACGGTGGCGTTTTCACTGTTTCCTCGAGAGTTGGATCAGAAGATTGAAACCACCCTCATGACTGCTGGAGACGGTTAGCTTAGCTGAGCTGAGCTTAGCTTAGCTTAGCTGAGCTTAGCTGAGCCCAGTTTAACATGAAGACTGAAGCAGAAGAAAAGGGCGAGCAGGCGTTTGTCCAAAGGTGCAAATCATCTGCCTACCAGCGCCTCTGAAGCTGGTAAATAACCTGATACATTTAGTTTTTATTAAAGCCATATAAAGTTTTTAGTTTAACAATGCCAAGCTGACAAACTGGTTTTTGGTGCAGTGACTTCCTGAGCACTTTCAGTACTTTAACAGATGATCCAACAGGTTAATTAACGAGCTTTCAGGTGTGAGTAGAAAGTTTTTTTTTACCGTCGGACAGCGCTAGGCTAGCTGTCTTCTTTTGCTTCCAGTCTTTAAGCTAACGGTCTCTTAGCTCTAGCTTCACGTTTAGCTCACAGCACATAACACTTTCTAAAAACCTTCATTTTTACTGTTATAGACTGAACATACAAGATATTTTTTTCATCACTGGACAGAGACAGGCTAGCTATTTCACCCTGTTTCCAGTCTTTATGCTAAGCTAACTGTCTCCTTGCTGTAGCTTCAGTTTTTGGGCGCACAGACATGAGCGGTATTGATCTTCTCATCCAACTCTCAGCAAGAAAGCTAATAAGCATATTTCCCCCAAAGTCAAACGGTTTTGGAGAACTGGGAAAATATTCTCCTCGTCAGGATGAAACAAAGCAGTTCAGCCAGAAATCTGATGTAACTCCTCGTTTTTAAATATTCACATACGGACATGGAATAACAGTGATATGGAATAATGTGATATCTGGATCCTGCTCGTGGGAATATCTCCCACATCGCTCCGTGTTCTGGTCCAGTAAAGCTCTATTGAAATCTTCTGTGTGTACGAAGCTGCGAAATACAGTGACTCAGAACTGGGACCTGTGTTTTCAAAGAGAAAGGGTTGAAAGATAAAAAAAACAATATGTATTTATACTCATTTTATATGGTAATGTACAAAAAAAAAGAATGACATATGTTTTGAAATGAAACATGCTTTTATTGTTAAATTAATCTTGCTTTTTAATTTTCTCCTGACATATTTTTGTTCTCATTTAAACCAAGTTTTTTTGTATCATCCCTTATTTGACTGAACAACAGTCTCCCCCCCTCGTTTGTGTCTGAAGGTAGAAAGCTATTTTGTGAAAGAAGAACGATGAAGCACCTTATTATTAAACAGAAAACGAATCGCTCTTGAATAAGCTTAAAATGTAAACCTTCCTTCCCCTGAGCCTCCTTTTTGTAATGGCAGACGTCCAGTATACTTCTTGTGGGGCTGGTGTGGAGAGTCGTGTAAATACAGCTGCTTCACCACCACATCACGACATCAGAGTCCTGCTATGAGCTGTTCTCTACTTGAAATAATGCCACACCAAACTCCATGGTGAAATCTCGTGTTTTTAATGTTGACCTTCTTCTAACAAACAGAAGTGCATAATTCATCAGATATGGCTCAGAGAAATAACTACAGTTACATAATTAATTATTAGAGACTCCATTAAGGTTTTATGGAAATACAATGCCAACTTCCATTTTGTTCCACTTTGATGTCGAAGTTATTAGAAAACACAAAAACTGTGTTTCAAGTCTGCTGTCGGGTGAAACTAGCAGAGATGGAAACGAGGCTGACTCGCTGTTTGTTTGGTTATTGACGCCCCGTTATTGTTCCTTTAAACACCTCAAACTGATGGATGTAAAGAGAAGCATGTACATATTTTAAGAATTGACTCACACTACTCAGCTGCCGAGCACAGTATTTTATATGAAACACTATTAGACATTAACAGGCGAACCTTTTTTCTGTATGATTTCTTTGTTTCTGTGGAGTTTGGTGTGACGTTCAGTCCCCGTACAGAGAGTATTGTACGTTAGACATTGAGACAAGACGTCGGTGGAAGGAAAAGCCTACAAAGAGTGCATTTAGAGATTATTCTCTCACTATAAGACACTTTTAAATGAACTGCCTTAGTGTTTGAGAGACGCCGTGCCCCGATTTAGCAAAGTACAAGTTTTAATCCAGCAGTATTTTTATGTGAGCGTTCGAGGTTGACAGGAAAATGTTTGTGGGACGGAAGAACGAACCCTCAGGTGCTCAAGAAGTTACGATTCTGGAAAAAAAAACCAGACTGAACCCTGAACCAGGCTCTCCTCACCCGGTGTCGTGCAGTGCTCACTCTGAAGGAGACGTCCTCTCGTTGGTGTGTCAGGGTCACCATGTCCACATGTCCTCGTGTGTCCCCAGTGAAAAACAACCATCCACTTCATCCCAATATAGCTCCGAAAAAGAGGACTGAATGCTGTTGTATCAATCTCAAATCTAGTTATGTTCGAAAATTACTGTATTGCCCATTTCAGAATTTAGTGCCTTTTTTGGACAGTAGACTGTTCTGTAATTAAGATGTAGTATATATACATTTTTTTGTACAGTTGCTTTGTTCATTTTTTTAACTTGTGTTTATTTTAGTATGATATATATAATGTACAAGAGAATAAAGCTATATCAATGAGACTTTCTCTGGGTTGGTTATCAATGTCTGTACACAAGATTCATCACGCGTTGGTTGATGACAGCAGGATGAAATTTATTTCATATAAAAAGTTGATTTTGCTTTTTCATTATCAATATCATGTCTTCATCTTTAAAATAAATAACCAGTCAGGCAGTCAAAAAGATCAACGTGAACACATGATACAAAGTATCTGAGACAACCAACACAATCCCTCAAGTATCCTCGTCACACACAAGTCAACAGGTTCCCACACACACGACATGATTCAAAACTGGCTGGTGAAATAAAAACACTCGATTAATCTGGAAAAACTTGCTCGAAGACGAAAGCTGATCAGAAAATGTTGCAAACCTCCAGAAGAGTTTGTACGAAAAGGGAGTGCAAGTTTTTTTAAAAAATTTTCTAAAACAGTAGAAATACACATTCAAAAATAAATCTGGTTTTCATCCCACCAGCAGCACAGAGTTCGATGGTTTATCACTAAGGCACATTTACTGAGTAGTAGTCGTAATAATTCAAGGCACAAGAATAAAACACCTGCATCCGATCAAAGCGTACCAATAGGTACAAGTGATTTACGAGTCTTGGACGTCGATGCATAACAGCAGAAACATGAGCTCATTAAAGTGTTGTGTCAGCAAAATGAGTCATTTACCATTTAAAATAAAAATAATTACAAATAGTTACTTGTCAATAGATACCTACAAAAACATTCACATTTCCTGATAAAACAACATTTAGTCTCCAGCCGTGGTCAAAAGTTTACATTCACTTACAGAAGACGTAATAAATTCATTACTGAACCAAACTTCATGAAGGTTTTCTGTGACAAAGCTGTAGAAATCACTGGACCTGAAGACCGACATGATGAACACGTTCTTTACGAGTGTATGTAAACGTTTGACCGCGACTGTTTCATGAAGTCCGTCAACAGATGGTGAAAATCTGAAAGGTACAGCGGTTCCCTTTCCCAACAGAGGAGCATTAAATGACTCGTGACGACCCAAACTTACAGTAAAGGACCAGACACAGTGAAACCTGCAGTAGCTCTGCCCAAATAAAACACTTTACCGTCACTCTTTATGAAAATTTGCCCTACAATCACAAAAAACCAGCTGCTGGGTGCCGTTCACCAGATGCTGAGCCTCTTAAGTGTTCCACGACTTGCGGTTCTCTCCTCTGCTATGTCCCGGTGCCGCTCCACCGCCTTCGCCTTTGGCAAGAGCAGTAAGAGCTGCCAGGTTCGGGCTGGATCCGGACAGGTTGGCACTACGGCGCTTTTGCTGTTGGCGACGGCGCTTAGCACCTCCCCGGCTCACCCTGTCTGGCCTTACCAGCACGCCGTAGCCAGGGTTACAGTGGAAGTAGTGCTTGCCACCCACCGAACCATCGTTCTTTCCTGGAGAAAGACAGAGAAAGGTTTGTTTGAGATTCTGAGTGGCGACAGAACCTCGACCCCTCAACTACCCCCGTGCAACTCGGTTCTGAGGGGTTAAAATATCTACTTATGAGATGGGACCTTACCCCAACAAGAATCGGGACACCCTACCCCGAGGCGTGAACATGCAAAACTAAGGGTAGGCCTAAATGATGGGCAAGGGTTGTATTGGGATTGGGCACGAGCATGAAGTGTGTGAAGAATCCAAGAATGCATGTGAAGGGCCCTGTTCTACTCACCTGCTGGTACCTCCAGCTCCACTCCCACCCAGGTACCCTTTGCAAAATCTGTGGGTCCAACATAACGGACAGTGCCGCTCTTATTGGTCCCCACAGTCACGAACTCCCCTTCTTTCAACCAATCAGGAACAACGGTGGTATCGTCTCCTTCCTCAGTGTCGGAGATAATTTCCAGGCTTTCCATCGGCACAGAGAGGTGAAGTCCTGCCCCGGGGCTGCTGGCCCGGTCGACCTGCACCAGCTTCTCCTCCTCGCTCAGAATACGCTGAAAGGACTTGAGGTCTGAAGACTTGACTTTCTGGATCTTAAAGGGGTTTGCCACTGACACATCAGGTTTGGAGGACTGAACACTGGGCGGTGAAGGATCTGAAGCAGTGGTGGCTTTTGTAGATGCGCTGGCAGGTACTTCCTGTTGGACCTCATCTGTGGAGGAGGATGAAGTCGGGATGGAGGTGCCACTTGGATTTAAGACTTCAGAATTTTCCTGTTCCTCGGATGAAGAAACAAGAGGCTGATCGCCGGAAGAGGCAGGAGCTGAAACCAATACTTCGGGAACAACGGGCATCAGGTCTGGAGCTGGATCTTGAGCAGGATCGGAGGTTATTTGGACCTGTTCGGGCTGCTGTGGCTGAGGGATTATAGCTTCAGAAGGACCTTCTGCAGACGGTTGTGAATCATGTTGTAGTGACAGCTCAGCCTCTGTCTCGTCTATGGCAGCTAGCTGGAGTTCCTCTGTCAGGATCTCTGGTTTTAAGTCTTCTGTTTGTGAAATGTCGGTCTGTTTGGTTTCATCATCTTGTAGCGATGTTCCTGTAAGTGGCTCCAAATCGTCTAGTTGTTCGATTGCAATATGGTCGACTGATGAGACTTGCTTTTGTTTGGTCTGGCATGAGAAGTCTGACTCTGCAACTGAATCTGGCTCTCCTTGCTCCTTCGACTGGACTGATGGAGAATGATTTGGTTCCTGTCCACTCTGGTTTGTATCTGATGGAGTATCGTCTGGTTTGGACAGGGGCAAGTCAGTCCTTTCTTCAGCTACCACACCGTTAAAAACCAGCAATGACTCTCGAGGCTCTGATTGGTCCACAAGAAAAGGATAAGTGTCAGATTGTGTCACTTTGATGTCCTCTTCATCTGGCACCACCTCAAAGCCGTCAGCTCTGCTGCCGGATGACGGAGGCAGGTCCCAGCTCAGTGTGTAGACTTCTGACAGTGTTGCTGTAGATATGCTAGTCGAGATGTATCCGCTTGATGCTTCGCTAGTCGGGCTTGGTGTGGAGTCTTCGGACTCGGGGATGATTGACGGTGGAAGGGGCACGGACCTGGGGCTCTCTGAAAGGAGGTCCGGAGGAATGATTTCTTCTATGGGAACCTAAGAAGGAAACGATGGCAACAAAGGTATCTGTGACTCAAAATGCAACAAAAGGCTGAATTCACATCTCAAACGCTGTCACTCTCCAAAGTTAAGTCTTCGTTCCCACAGTTACCATGAAACAGACTCACACTCATCTTTTGTTTATTGTTTAAAGTCAGATTTAGACCCAAACCACCGATACAACTGGGCTCATAAAACTGCCTCGAGGAACCATTTATGTAGGAATTAGATTACTGCTCTGTGGATCCGAATGACTGATCAGAATGCACTTAAACCTGCGCCTAATTTTTTTTGGCAACATCGAGGCTTCAAAAACAAAAGAGTTGATTGTGTGTCAACCTGGCAAATGTTTTCGTCTCTACCAGCTCTGGAGGTAATAACTGGCTCTTCAGCCACAGAAACGCTCCACTATGTTCACAAGCAAGTATTTTGGTTGTGGCCATGTCAGCATGAAATGTTTCTGTCTGAGCCATTTCTTTGAAAAAAGGTCTTTGCTGCATGTGCATCCTTTTCCAAGATGACAAATATATGATATGACCAAACCCAGCAAGTTTGATAATGACCATCACACCACATGTATGATCTGCTGCCTTTCTGGTGTTGTCTCAAGAACATCCTGATAAAACTTTGCTCTGGGGCCATCATTGAACCTGACCAATCATGTTTTAGTAACAGCTTAGCGACCCGGGGAAAAAAACTAAGTATACACATGGGAGCAGTTATCCTTTTAAACACCTGTTTAATGTTGTGAAAAGGTCAATTAACCAAAACTATTTTTTTCCTAAACCTAACTGATTATTTTAGTTCCCTAAACGTACCCGAGTTATATTTGTTACCTAAACCTAAGCACTGAAGTTCCCTAAGCCTAACAGAGTACTTTTGTTGCATAAATGTGATAGTATTTCAGTCCCTAAACATAACCCATCATTTTTCATCAATAAACCTTGCCAAGAGTTTTAGTTCCCTAAATCTAACCAAGTGTTTTAGTTCCCTAAACCACAGTGACAGAAAACTGTAAAGACACGAACAGAATAAGTGAACTTTATTATGCTGTTTACTTATGTTTTGACTCTTATCATCTAAACATCTGGTCTCCTGAGTGAAAGTCCTTTACGTCACCTACTCAACCACATCGGCTTGTTCCAGATGTGGTTTCAGTCGCTGCTGTGGGAGTTAAAATAACGTCACCGGAGCAACGTGAACTAAGATGTTCCAGAAACAACAGCAAAACAAGACAAGCTGTGACATCACAACGGCACGTTCGGTCAGTTTCGGTGACGGTCCTGGAAACCAACCCCACAGTGTCAGATAAACCCACACCGTACGTCCCTGCGGTCCTGGTACATAGAGACATGTAACACCGTCTGGGATTAGAGAACTTACTGGCTGCTGCTGTTTGCTGATGCCCTCTTCAACACTGGCTGACTGCACCATGATGCGAGGCAAACTCTGCAACAGGAGGAGAATTTAACAGATGTTCAGTTAATGACATTTTACATAAAGCTGAAAATCTGTAAATTAGCGCCGAATGGTTGTCAAGCTGATTTCAAGATGCTATCGCGAGCTGCTCGGCGTCATTTCAGTCCAGTTCAACCTGGAGATTAGAAAATAAATATAAGCCGGTCGATTTTTCTGAACCTGTTCATTACACAGTGTGCGTGGAGTGTTGATTATCTGCGGCGAGGGAATTACACAGCTCAGTGTGACAGTAAGACAGAAACAGCCTGTAGGCAGAAAAGTTAATCCAAGATTGTAAAAAGATGACGGATACTGGAGGCTCAACATCATACAGTACTGCTTCCTCTGGCAGCCTCACGTTGTACTAAACTAGGATATCTAACTAGGCCAGTTGGTCGTCTGTGACAATACATCAGAACTACAGTGACATATGTTACTGGTGCTTACAATCAGCTAAATAAATCAATATATCAGAACAGAAAGGAGACAAATATTCATTTGACTGTAGCGATTAGCAGTCAAGATGTTGATATGAGATGCAGAGTGCAATAAAAATATTTGTTCATCAGATCACTCAGACAGATAATCATAGTAAAACGGTAAAACAATCAGGATAATTGCACCATAATTATAATTGCACCCAGAATCATTTATCCCTTATTCAGTATTCTGGTTACTGCTTTAAACATCGAGTACGATCCGTCAGCTGATTGAATCATTTCAATCATTTGCTTTTTCAAAGTTTTTGAAGAGGGTCATAAAAACATCTCATCTAAGATGTTTTAATAAAGTGTGTGTGTGTGTGTGTGTGTGTGTGCCAGTCACAGGATATTAATCAGGATGATTGTTTGACTGACACCACTCTCTGAGGGGATTTACACTCAACATGAAGCGGTTTGATTCGGGTCTCTATGAGCAGAACGTCAAACCTACGTGGACACAACGTCTACCATCAGACAGCAGGTCAAACACATCGACCCGAGCCCGCTCTGGCTCAGGACAGTTAACCTGTAAGTCAACACAACACAACAGATGCACAAGATTGGCTGTAATCATTTTAATATGGACTTTAAAATTAAATTATTAATTATTATTATTAATACATTATTTTAAAAGTCTTTCAAAATGTTGAATTATATTAATATTTTTCATTTTTAACAAATCTGATAACAATCATAGCCGAAGCTGCCAAAGCCTGGTACAGTTTACATCTCTGCGCCATAACTGAGACACTGACAGTAGAAAATACGAGTTGTAAGTATGATGTTGAACACATTCACCACTTTAGTTCGGCGTGTTAACATGTGAGCAACGTAACGCTGAGGTTGATGGAAATGTCAATACTTTTGCAGGTATTTGGTTTAAGAGGACGTGAGAGTCTGAATCAAACTTCATAGAAATCCATCTGATAGTTTTCAAGTTATTTCACTTCAAGCTGTGAAAGTGTCGTCATCTACACGTCAGAATCAGGTCCAACAGTGGTAAACGCTGTTTTGTAGTCTGAATGATATTTTATAGTTTGTAACTTCCTGGAAACACATTAAAAGTGTTGATGACTCATCGTGCACTCAGAGACGTATATACATTCTTCATCCAATAAATGCTTTCTTTACTTTATGACGCTGCCACGGATTCATATAAAATACAGAGGAACACCGGCCAGAGTGTCGCTCGGGACCGGAGCTCAAGGATTACTGACGAAAACCCACCTTAAGACCTTCATTTTGTGATTTGGGTAAAACCGGGTCACATTTTTTACCCTTTGCTGCCCTCGTGCAGCTCCGCCTCGAACAGCTTCACTTATTGCTAACAAGGGAATCACCAAAGTCATGAGGATTCATCCTCTGGGAGCCATGAATGAAGATATTCCACTGATCAGGTCAGAGACGCTTCACTTCTTCAGTAAAGTATTTGTAGATAACATCTGAACCATGATGGGGAGTCAACATGGCGGCCACCAGACGTTTCTAACGTTTTAGTCCACTGATCCGATTCACTTCAACACCCTGCTAATATTTACAATCCTCCAGGCTTTTGTTTTTGTGTTTGACCTTTCTAAACATCTGTGGCAGGCAGGGAGGAGTACAGCAGTAATTAGAGCGATGGCCTCAAACAATGCACCAACAAGGCCTGACGGGTTTCCATTTCTACCAAACACCGGGGCCCCGTGATTTCCCTGATTAGCTTCCCTCCGTGGCTCAAGGTGCTAATCAGTCAAATCAGATGCTGTAGTGTCTGGCTGCAGTGAGACGCCGCAGACTCCCGGGTCTCGATGGCACATGATTGGAGATCAGTGGATGAGGAGGTGGTTGAGGAGCGGGGGCGACGTAATGTTCACCTGCTCCTAATTAACCCTCATCTACACACAGTGTGCTCCGGTCTCAGTGGGGGCTGTTTGTGGAGTCTCAAACATCAGACGGCACGTCAATCATCTAACGTCTGTACGCTGCGTGCTGATGGTTTCAGTCTGAACCGCTGCTCAACTAACCTGGACTTGATTCAACATCAAGTCCTGACTCAGAGTAACAACTGTGTTTATTCTTAACACAAGTCCTGGAGCACTGTTACTACTTCAGTTATATATTTAACTGTATTAGCAGTCAAACTGAGCTGGCAGCACTTCCATACTTCAGTTTGTTACTGTTGGATGGTTCTGTTGTTAAATGGGGAAAAAACAGGACTGTTTTATTCATTCAAACTGATTTACATGCTGCAACATGATGAATCAGCTGCAGGGGTCCATGTTCCCATTTTAAACAAATGAGACCTTCAAGGATAAAATCATTTCACAATGAAGGTTTAGTCATTATCTACTCAAAAAGAAAATCGAGTTAAGTTTCGTAGTCCAAGAAAACATTCCTGGAGCTTCACAGCAAAACAGAGTTGCAACTGAAGCAGATGGGGACTTGTTTTAAAACGGAAAAAACAACTTCAGACGAATAAAATAAACCGGCTCCGTGCAGCTCGTCCGGTGTAATCCATGTCTCGGGAAGAACCGACTTCCCGAACTCATTTGAAAAGACGTTATTTACATGCTGTCATGTCAAGATCTTCACTGTAGCTGCTGAGCGTTAGCGTGCACGAGCTCGACTGCACGCCAACGCTGCAAATAACATCTTTTCAAAATCCTTTACGGCCTTGTTTGGTTGAAGTGGAAAAATCAGTTTAATCAGTAAAATATTCTTGTCATTAACAGCGTGAATGGAGACCACTCATCATTGTGTTTATGGTCTGTCTGGTTTTACAGTTTAAATGTTGCAGTAAACAACATAAAAGTAGTCAAAGTTTCAAATTTCAAAACAAGCCCCCGTCTACTTCAGACGTTTGGGAGAATGCTGAAAGGTCGAGATGGTTGAGACGCGACATCCTGACTTTAGGTCCCTCAAAAGGGTCAAGCCCAAGAAACCCTGAATCAAAACCATCCAGAACACCATACCCAAGTCAAGTCCAGTTAAATAAAAATCATTGTGTACTTGGAAGCAGCCTGACGAGCTCTACACTGTCTTTATTCCTTGTTTATGATGACTGTCCTCGCCTCTATTCTGACAAAAAACCACTCACGTTGGGCACCGAGGCATTTACACTCTTATCTATTTATTATTTGTGTTTCCATCTACATAAGCTCTGTTTCCATGGCAACGGGAGAAATAGGACGAGCTGCTGATGAGTACAGGGGATATTTAGATTCACGCCGCAGCGATGCACATAAAACTTTAAATCCCTGATAAGACAGGAAGCAGAACACAAAGCTTTAAAATCCAGAGACGCTGTGAGTCGGCTGAGTGAGCGTACCTGCTGATGGACAGCTGTCTGGTCTTTACTATCTTCCCTCCCGCCAGGAAGCAGTGACTTGAGCAGCTGGGGTACGGCCTTCACTGGAGGGAGATAAGACGCAGCAAAGCCTGAATGCACTGATGTCGAGGACGAAGAGGCGGAGAGAAGAAGAAGAAGAAGAAGAAGAAGAAGAAGAGGAGAAAAACAAGGACGGGAGGAAGAAGAGAAAAGTAGGAAAAGATTAAGTTTTTGAGGCGGGAGGACGGGAACTGAGACGTGTGTCGGCAAAACAAGAAAACAACATTAAGATTCACAAGCAAGAGCACAGATACAGTCGTCCAGCGGCCAAATCAAAAACAGAGCTTATGACATCAAAGGCAGCGAATATGGAAAAGATAAAACAAAGGCAGAGAAAGAATCCATTAGGAGATAAAGGTTTAATCAGGCGTACCCGTCTCTGGGTTCAGGTTCTGGGATATGGAGCTGGGCAGTGTGCGTCTGGATGGAGGAGGCACCACAGAGAGGTCCTGGTGGCTCTCCCAGCCCTGCACACACAACATCCAACACATGTGGCTTAATAGAGCATTTCAGTCCTTTCTGCCCTTTAGCAGCCTCTATTGGTGACCAGAGGGAAGTGCACTACATGTAGTCAGTCACGCAAGGCAGAAATACACAGAAAATCCTATGATAAATACAACATGATGAATACATGGATATAAATGAGTCTCACCTTGAAGTCATTGAGTTTATGAGTGGAGGAGTAGAGCTCCAGACTGCTGGCTGACAGCTGGTTAGAGGGTTAGAGCCAAGGTGTTAGTGAGACAGGCTAACACAGGTGAGACAGGCTAACACCAGTGAGACAGGCTAACACAGGTGAGACAGGCTAACACCAGTGAGACAGGCGAGACAGGTGAGACGGGCTAACACAGGTGAGACAGGCTAACACCAGTGAGACAGGCTAACACAGGTGAGACAGGCTAACACCAGTGAGACAGGCTAACACCAGTGAGACAGACTAACACAAGTGAGACAGGCGAGACAGGTGAGACGGGCTAACACAGGTGAGACAGGCTAACACCAGTGAGACAGGCGGGACAGGTGAGACAGGCTGACACAGGTGAGACTAAAAAAAAGTTAGTGAGCAGTTGAGTTCAGTCGGGTTAGAAGATGCAGTTAAGTTAATGACAGTAAATGTTGGACAGCTTCATGGCACACAGAGATCTCAGAGGACAGTTTAAAGTGTGACGGTTTCAGAGGTTTCTCTGCCCACAGGACTCAAAGCTTGAGCCAACAGAACCACCTGATGACCTCATGACCAGCTTCTGTCAAAACACCTGAACTGTTCCTTTAATGTAAAGAAACACACTCTCTCTTACCCGGTTGATGTTTGGAGAGCTCAGGCAGCGTCTGGTAGCTTTGCCTCTGACTGCCAGCTGTTCCCTCACAGCCACCTCCTACACACACACACACACACACACACATTTAACCTGGCATCTTATTTATTTATCTTACTGTACTTGTTTGGATGCTTTATTCTATGTGGATGAGGATTAACTGGCTTCAACAGGAAGACCGCTTCAGGCTCCTGACCTGTCTGAGTCTGTCCAGAGTGAGGATGTTCTCCACAGCCAGGACGCTGCGGAGGTATTTCTCGATGGCCGCCTCGCTGTCAGCTGATTGGTCGTCCTCGGTGCTGGCAGCCAGCCTGGCCAACATCTCCCTGTCCTCTGGACCATGGATGTCCTGTGGGAGCAGGGAGACAGCATGTAAAACTCCAGTCTTTGATTCATGGTTTTAGATTATTCTGCCCATCACGTGACTTCTTATAACAATATTCAGCATCCTTCACATGTTCAAAGTATTATTACAACACAGCCACAGTCTTTAACAAGTCGCACTGTTGTGGAAATGTTATCGCAGCAAAACAAACAAGTGCAGAACAGAAGAACAGCTGGTCATTTAAAGAAGAAGCCCGCAGAACGCAGCCAGTCGGCATTAAATATTCAGCAGTGCTGGATAATAAAGGGAAGATAAAGGCCCACATACATAAAACATGTCAGTCTGGGGAAGGTTCACCACTCGCACTACCAACATCTGCAAGTCTTAAACAAGATACATCTTTAAAAGCATACTTTCTTTTAAAAGGTGGATATTAAAGGTCAATTTCTAGAACAATTGGTGTATCAAAGTTAAAGTTACTGGTTAAAGACTAATGTAAAACCAGGTTTCACAATAACAGACGACAGCCGACCCTCCACGCCACACCACAGATTATTACAATAACTGAGGATGTGAAAGTAAAATGACTTTTTATTAGTCTTTAATTCATAGCTCACAGTATAATAAATTAAAAAACATATAAAATGTACAACAAAATGTGATAATATGGTTTTAAAAACAGTAACGTATTGCTCAGTCACCTTCCAATAAAGTCAAAACAAAAGGCGAGAAGTCATCGTTTTATTTTCTGCAGTTTTTGTAATGTGTTGTTCATAATGTTCCTTGATAGATAATCAATATAATGATGGATTGATGGATGCGTCAGCAGACGTGTTTGATTCTGCTCATCAGGTTTATATTTTTTAAACAAATATGCAGACGCAGACGTATTTTGTTGTGATGCTTTACTTGACTTTCTGTCTAACAGATGAAGGTTCTGGTCGGGTACTCACTCCTGGGATGTTAGAAACGATCTCGAAGGTGACTCCACAGCCGGGGACGGTGCAGCGCTGAGACATCCTCTTCAGCAGACTCTGTGCAAAACCCTGCCACACCAACACACGACCACATGTTCTCAGATCAGCTCCTTCTCTCAGTTACGTAAGGAAGAACATGAACGTGTCACTGTGTCATCGTGCCTCGGGGCCACCCACCTGTCTCCCAGCGATGTTGACGCAGATACGTTTTCTGAGCACCAGCTGCATGTCGGCCGGGTGGCTCAGCTGGACCACCGTCCTGACCGTCAGGAACACCCTCTGGTCAGTCGACCCCACGCGACTCAGCTGGGGGCACTCGTGCACCGTCGAGTCCCAGGAAGCCTCCAACTTTACCTGGAGCGCAACAACAACAAATTCCCTCCATCAGCCATGTAGCTGCTACGGTTTGGAGAATAGAGACAAGATCTATGAGAGGATGTGAGATGTGAATACTAACTGTCACTTTACCTCTGGATCGTAGTGTTTAACAACATGAAGTTCAAAGAAGTCGTCCTCCTCCTCCCCACTGAGCAACGCATCCAGCCCTCCGGCCAACGGGGCTGACAGACTGGACTGGAAGTCATCAGCTGGAGGAAGACAGACAGAAAGCAGGTTCAGCAGTTTTTAAGACATCAGAGGAATTTTTCCAAATTACAAGCACAAACGACGGAGAGGAACATCGTACCACTGAGATCCAGGAACAGGACGGGAATGTGTGTTTCCATTCCAGGGACAGGAACCCTGCGGAGAAGCAGCACCGTCAGCACACTGAATAAACAGCTCTGTTAACTCATCCTGACGACTCATAAAACAGCTGTTCTCTAGCAAAGCCAAGCACTTATCACCCAACTCATCAGATCTGCAGAGTACGCTGGTAAGTTCAACTGCTCGGTTGAATTCAGCAACTACTGGATTTCTAACAACATGTTTTTACAGAGCAGCTCCAGAGCATGAACATTGTGTTCTTTAAAGCAACAACAATGACAAACAGGCAAATTAAAACTGCTGCACACACACACACCTCTCCACCGGAGCTCCGGGGATGCCGCTGCCAGCCGACGGGACCAGAACGGCGTTGCGTTCTTCGGTCAATGTCAGACGACATTCGAGCAGCTGGGACTCCCTCTCAACATCGTCCTCGGACTTATCTACACGCACACACACACAAAGAAGGAGGAGGCTAAAGAAATAATGCACAAATAATGTGTTTTTGTCCAAATGATTGATTTCACACAGCATGCAGCTGATTAAAAACCGACTGATTCATTTTTCTTTCTGTTTTTTGTTGCTTGAAGTTTTGTGCGTATTGAAATAATCACATTAATGTTTTGATATCAATTTTCATCATATCCATACTTGATAAACTTCACTGTAACTACCAACAGTTCCTACGACCTGCAGCTCTGACCGATCCGAAGCAGGAACATCTCACAAATACTTCAGAGTCGGTGTTTCTCTGCAGACTTATGATCGCTGTCAGATAAACCATCATTAAGTTCTTTCAATGCTTCCCATTCATCCACGCAGCAGTGCTGCAGGAAGTGCTGAGAAAGAATCTATATTTGCTTCATTGTGGCTTCGTATTAATGATGACTTGAACTGAACATCACTGCCACTCGGTTATGACAACTGAATGAGGCGAAGCAGTAAATTACACGGAGGGAAACACATTTTAATCAGCACAATATGAGAAGGGTAGAATGAAGAACCAGTCGGTGGGAGGCAAAGACACGTCACCATTATAAAAAGCGTACTGACAAGAAGTATCGCTGCGATCAATCATTTCTGCTTCCACGTCACAGCTGTGTTCAGTACCTGGTTTGCAGACGATCTTCTGAAGCTGCTGGTCCAGATACTCCTGCCTCTGCGTCAGAGTCTCCAGCCACTGTCCCCTCATCCTCTCCAGGTCCACCTCCTGCACGTCAGCAGACACACACACATCAGTTGCAGACAAACACACACATCACAGTTTACATCAGAGACACACACTCAAAGCTTCGGGCTTGTTTTTCCCCCGGTTACAAGCAATACGATGCAGGTTTATCAGTACGTTTCCAGCAGAGCACAGCTCGATTAGGCCATTTACCTGGACTACTGCCAATGTCTCAGTATACAAGCACCGGGGGAGATTTAATTTAGACAGAGTAGGTGGCGATATGCACCGTTTCAGCTAGTTGCTACTGGACCTTCATCCAGTCGACCTTTTACGTCACAAACCAAACAAGTTAAGAAGCAAACGGTGAAAACATGGATGACTTTTTGGCGCTGTACATTTCGTACGTACTCCACTCTTCATCGTCCTGCTACGGATTTATGCCATGGATGACTTCCGGGTCAATGCCGGCGGTGCACGCACAGAACGCTGAGGCCAGTTCAGGTCCGACTAAGTCGTATACACGAAAGAGTAGACCGACTTTCAAGCGCATTATCTGGGTGTGTTAGTCCGACTTTGAGAAATTCGATTTAGCACGATTTCAGTCGGACGAACATGTTTTCATCGACTTTTTCTAACATCATGTAAACGTAGTGACTGATCATCTACTCACTTGGTAGCTGTCCATTTCTTCATCCTCACCCTGAAATTTTAATGAGAGAAGAGTTAAAGAATCAAACTGCAGATAAAAATGCTGCTGGGGGAGTCTGAGGAAAGACGTCAGGCACATAAATCTCACAAACACAAAGATCAAGGTCATTTCATTTTCATAAATTTGCTCGTCAGACACTTCTTCAACTAATATCAATGACTGATTTCCTCCTCACCCATTGTGATTCACTGCCTCTGGAGGGACGCACCAGCTGGATTTTGACATCTCCTATGGACACGGAGAGGATGGAGGCGGGGATGAGGGGCATGGTGCCTGAATCCGGTACTGAACGCACCTCCACCTGGATGCGACGGGACTGACCCTTGAGGTAGAGATTTAAAGGAGAGGAAAGTCATTCAGTGATATGGCAAAGGAAGTCACACAGGTTGAACCCTGACATCAAAGTAGTTTCATCAGCTCAGAATGAAAGCTTCTTAAAACAAAGACAGAAAAATGAGCTGGAATAAAATATAATATTCTGATATATCTGTGCACACGATGAGAATAACAACAGAAAGGTGTTGGTGCTGATACCTGTCGGAGCTGGAAGATTCCTCCCGTGCGGACGTCTTTAGCAGGAACAACATCGACAGCTGCGAACTCTCCGGCCTCGTTCAGCTCCATCAGCTGCACCCACAACTCCAGCCGACGGGTCACCTCGCTCCACCTGCAGGGACAGCGTGGTCACACAGGAGATCAGAGCTTCACATTATATTAACACGTGCTTTTATATGTTATGATCACTGATGATTTGAGACTAGACTTATCTAGAGCGAGACACCTAGCCTTATAGTATCACCCTCAGACATTTATCTGTGGAGCAGCATGATCAATGTGGACTTCTGTACTGTACTTATAACCATGTTTGTCGTTCCTGGAGGTGCAAAATGTGCAGAACATTAAAGTATTTTTGTTGAAAACATTTAAAATTAACCAAAATTATCAACAGAAAGTGAAGAAACTGGACATTATGACTTGTATGTGATGTGTTGCATGCTAACCAGCTAGCCTCAACCACTCTTGGTCCAAAGCTCCTGTGCTGGCGATGCAAACAGCAACCCTCCCTCAGTGCTCTGAGCTCCCAGTGTGGACCGCTGAGCTAACTAGCTAATGGCAAGATGCCAGTTCTTACATATTGCACCTTTAATGTCTGATTAAACACAGAACTTCTGAGTCCTCTCAGGTTAACGAGGCCTCACTGCTCACTTTTTATAAAATATAACAACACAGCGTGCGGTATGAAGCCTGGAGCATCTGCAGCGGGTGACAGAACGTTCTGTCTGTCTCGTGTTGTTTTTGGAGTCAGCCTTGATGACTTCATTGTTTCGTGTTTGCATCACTGCACCTTTCTCTGAGGGAGCGGGTCTTGGCCTGGATCACTCCGAGGTCCCACAGTGCCAGGTTCCTGCGATGGTTGGCTTGCTTGTGGCCGTACACTTCGATGGCCACGGCGCCGTCGGCTAAAAATTCCACAAACTCCTCTGACACCGGCACCGACAGCTCCTGAAGAGTTATAAGATTAAACAGGAATTTAAATTCTTGTTTCATTTCTGTTATTGTGGTTTTCTTGCAGAGTTGGTGAGCGTATACTCAACTTTATAGGGTTGTGAGAATGTGGAGAATATCAAGGCTAAAGGCTGTGAGATGGTTCGGTTCTGAGGCTGTTGAGAGCGTTACCTTGGCGCTGTCAAAGACCACAGTGCACTGAGGGTCTTTGGAGACGGAGGACGAGCTGGATGGCTCCACCTCCGGAGCGATGAACACCGGCTCCTCCTGCCCCCAGAAGTGGTACTGACAGAAGACAAAGTTGGACAGGTGGCGAGGCAGACCATTGGCCTGGAGGATGTTCACCTGAGGGAGAGAGAGACACTGGTTTCTTCTGGTCTAAAGCTGCAGATCAGACAGTCGACCGTAGAGGATTTCGATGTATTTTAAGTGCAGAACAACGTCACTTTAGAGATGTGTTGCTCTGTAAAATCCTTGTTGCTCTGCTCTAAAGTCAAGAAATGATTTCTACACACAGGGAAAAATGCCTGAGGTCGATACTTAAGAATCAGCAGAAGAGACTTGGTTTTCATTTCGTTTCATCTGAAGAGAAACAAAGCGAGAAACAACCAGGATATAAAGCCGACTCAGACTTAATTAAACTGGTGACATTTCACAGTACAGTGAGCCGGAGAACGCCACAACAGAGAGAAGACACAACAGTGTGACTGGCTGCCAGATCCATTATTAATCTGGAAATATTTCCCCACTGGCAAAACACTGAGGTCAGTCTGAACAACGACTGCATGTAGGATCCTGGCTTATACGTCAGTAAGAGGAAGAAATGTGACTCAGATTTCCTCAATATCTTCTTGTATTTGGCTCATTTATAACTAAATCACATGATGAGCTGACGGACGAAGCTTCACTTGCGTGTTCTTACCACACAGTCCAGCTTGCGCTCCTGTGGTTCTCTGTCTGCGACGTTCTGCTGAGCGCCAGACGGTCCTGAAGCCTCCTCCTGAGAGCCCTCCGTACCCCGCCACACCTCCACATGCAGCCGACCTGCCACCTGACACACACACAAGCCGCCGCACACACAGGTCAGTCGGTTTGGCAGGAAGTCAGCATGTTTTTCTTTTAGGCCTACAATCATCGTCATACTGTCGGTCCAGTCACAGTAATAATAAAATACTGAATCTGACATATTGAGTAAAAAGAAAAAAACTAACCAGAATTGGATGTTTACTAAATTTAAATATCTGCTCACTCTTCTCCCCTTTTATAAGTCATTTTAAAATGCAATGAGTCATTACTTTACATATTTTGTCGTCTTTAACCTGCATTAATAGAAGTTTTGGCCCCGTTTTCAAATAACTATTAGTAATTATTTGAAAGTGAAACACTAAAATGTGATTAACTTTTAGGTTGATATGTCAAACTGTTGCTTATTTACCGGCAGCTGTAAATCTCAAGTTTCATCACAATACCATATTATATTGATTCTTTGGACAACGATAAGATATTTGCTGATATCACAAAGTCTGCTGCGATACGATGTTGATTGGATTCGATACAGGAGCCTGTGATCGATATGAGATGATCTCATATGTCCATTTAACACAATCAGTTACATTTATATCAACTCACACAAAGCAACTAAAATATGATTTGACAGTTTTATTACTTAAATATTATTTTATCAGTGGTTCCAGACATTTAAATGGAAAACAATCTGTTGTCTTTAATAAAAACAAAGCTCTGTTTAGAAAGCAGCTGAGCATGGAGGGAAACGTGACACAGACGTGGGAATTTCAAAATAAAGGCGTATCTTAACGATATGTATTGATGTTTTCACTTTGCATCGATGCTATTGGATCGTTGATCATTGAATCGATATATAGATCCAGATCGATGTATCGTTACACTCCTACTGGCAGATACAGAACATGAGCATTCGTCTGGAAACTGATTCACATGAAGAATTCAGTCCAATGTTCTCTGTTCTTCTACCTGTTTCCTGTCTCCGCTGAGGGGAATATTTCTCTTTTTAGATGCTCAATTATCAGCAGAGAGTATCGGACTGTGTCTGTTTGCTGTTGTGTGCTGGGTAGTTGGTGTACATCAGGATTTTCTAAGAGTTTCTTTTACTGAAAGCAACTACTGATAAGAGTAAACCGTAACAATGAACTGACAGACGCTGGTCATGCAACACGGCAGACTCCACAGAAGAGGACCTGCTCTCTCTGTACATATAAAAGCTCACCTCATTCTCAGGTAACAAAAGCACAATGGTTCTTAGTTTCAGGGAATCATACATCAATAAAAACATTGTTAGATCCCCCCTTAATCCTACGCACTGCACCTTTAATTACTTCATCTACATTGGTCCATAAAACACTGCAGCCCTACTTGGTTCAAAAGAAAAAGAGAATGTGAGTAAATAAACAAACATGGCACTCAAAAAGAGTTTCAACTGTCCAACCGTCCGTGTGTGAAAGATTAACAACAAGCTCATCCGTTGCACTCAGTGGGCTCCTACCTCTCCCTTCTGGTTGATGATGGGCACTGCATACTGCAGCTTGACGTCGTAGAACAGGCAGGCCAGGAACACATTGGCCACGCCGATGAGACTGTGGTTCTCCTGTTCATCGAAGAACGGGTCGGCACGCTTGAAATAGGACCGCATCACCTGTCGGACAGAAACAGTGGAAATGGAGCGAGATTGATGAATGAATCACGTGTTTGACTTTGGGGTTGTACTGAACTCCTGGTTGAGCTCGTTGGCTCATGTTTCATCAGCACATTCTCTGTTTTCTAATCATTCACTCACTGGGTTGTCTTCATCAAAGTCCTTCCACTCCTGGTACAGCTCCCTCATGTCCACCAGCCTGTTCTCCATCTTTTCCAGAGCCCAGATCTGCTTCCCCTTACCTTTACGACGCACCTGGATGGCCGGCTCGCTCAATACTGCATCACGCTGTGAAGAGAAGGAGACAGAAAACTGCTTTTATTCATGTCGGCCTGAAATCCACATCAGAACATGAACAGCACGTTCTGTATATTATATCTCTTCTATCACTCTGAGAGCACAGCAGAGCTTTTCTTCAATAACAAAGTGCTTTTCCTTCCATCTGCACAAACTGCTTTACATCAACGTCCCCACGGCAGAGGTGCAGCAGTGGCAGAAGGCAATTAAGGTACTTTGAAACACTTAAGCTCCTGATTGCAGCAATTTGCATAAAAATTCATAGACCTTCTGGGCATCGAAACTCAATCAAATCTTAAGACACTGACGTGATACGTATAGTTTAGAAACAGTGTGATTTCCTTCCTATCCTCGCTTCCTGAGGTTATTATCATCTCAGTCCATCGTGTACAAACATGCACAAACGCACTTAAATCTGTTAATAGTCATCTGTACATCCATGGGTACACTGCAAACACGGACTGCTAGCTAATTCAGCATACTTTTAAAGAGGTCATATTATGCTAATTCTCAGGTTCATACTTTTATTTGGGCGTCCTAGTAGAACAGGTAACATACTTTAATTTTCAAAAAACACACTGTGTCTTGAACGCTCTGTTTTAACTACAGAGTGACACATCTCGCCTCTGTTCAATCTTTGGTGAGAGTTGCACACGTGCATAACTTAACAGCAGGATGTAGCCAATCAGAGGCAGAGTAGGGCGGGTCATGCCAAGCAAGGTAGTGTGATCTAGAATAACGCCGCTACAGCAGTAGTGACTGTTTATCTGCTGACTGGAGTGTAAATATTTTATAATAAATATATAAATATATATTTATATAACGTCTGTTACACAGTGACACACATAAGTTACAGAAGTAAAGGCTTCAGGCAGTGCAGCAGTCTTTTCTGTGGGACAGAGTAACTATCTTTGGCGTGGACTTTTTTCACTTTGCAGCATATGACCTCTTTAATGGCGCCAATTTGTCAAAATGGGGGGCAGTTGTCTTAATTCTGTCTGAGGGCGCCACAGTGCCTGAACCTGCTCGTACAATCTGACAGTGAAACAGAGCGGGTGGGTCTTTGACTTCTTGTTTCTTGGCTGTTCTGGTTATTAAGTTTCTGTTTCTGTAAGCAGCTGTTCTTTAAATGTTTTCTCTCTCTTAGACTCAAACACACACACACACACACACACACACACACACACACACACACACACACACACACACACACACACACACACACACACACACACACACACACACACACACACACACACACACACACACACACACACAGCCTACCTTCCTGTTGGCATCCAGGTTGGCAGCAGGTATCTGCAGAGTGACCAGGTACTCCGTCCTCTTGTTGAGCTCCTCGGCGATGAAGCTCGCCTCCTGAGCCAGCAGGTTGGCCCGAACTATCTGCTCCTTCAGGCGCCGCAGGCTGCGCGTCATCATGGCTTCTCTGAATCACAAACACACGAGTTTTACAATGAGTCTATACAATCTTTTCCTCCTTCAAAGATTTAAATGCATCAAAGATCAGTAAAAGTTGTTTCTCACCTGTCCTCGCTCCAGCGCCGCATGCGTTTGTGGGAGCTGTGTGACGTCACTGCAGCTGCTGCGCCGGGCAGCAGGCTCGTCGCATCCAGGAGGTGGGAGGGCTTCTCAGGAGTCAGCCGTCGGCGGAGCTGCTGCAGCTCCTGTTCGTACATCAGCCTCTGTCGCTCCAGGGCGCAGCGCTTCTCCTCCTCATGCTGCCTCTCCAGGGTCTGTAAGACCGACTGCAAGGGGTCTAAGGTGGAGGAGGAGCCGCCAGATGATGGATGGATGGATGGATGGATGGATGGATGGAGGAGGAGGGAAGAGAGGAGGTTTCCAGTTCATTAGTCTTTCTTATTAAATTAAAATCAGCATTTATAAGGAGTTCATCCTAAAATTAAGTCTGTTATTGTTTAGTCACCCCCAAATAAGCTACAACTGCTTCACAGGATTCACTCGCTGTGGCTCCAAAAGGCCAATATTTACCTCATTATCTCTGTTTTGGCGAGCAGAGTTTTCTATCTGAGCACTGCAGGCTTTACACAACCACAACGCACTGGACAATATGAAGGTTTGAGGGTAAATACTGAACTTGCACAAGCTGCTTGGAGTAACTTGATGGACATCCTGTGCTTTTGACACAAATGTAAAGACAGGCCTTGTTAACTTAAAGGATAAATCATTATTCTATATAATAAGTCTTGTTAGGAACGATCCCCTGCGTGTCTAAAGCCTGATGTAACTTATTCTTCTGTGCCACATACATCCACTGTTGTGATTGAGTGACATGTTGCTTCATATAATGAACACACACACGGTAGTTTACTGTGAGTCAGTCCAATAAACACTGTCCCTCAAAAATATACAACATTACGGGGTTAATATTGAACTTGTGGACACAAATCTGGTTGTTATTGTTGTTGTACTGGCTCGACGTTTTGAAATCTCATTGTTGTTGTTTTGTTGCTGTTGTATAGTGAATATGTTTCGTCTTGTAACTGTGTTTAATATACTTAAGAGAGTTGTTATGCCTGTCTTCTGCCCAGGGACTACGGATGTAAATTAGCTTATAGCTAACTCTGTTACAGCTAACAAGCTGTGCACTGTCCCTGCCAAAAAAACAAACACATTTATAAACAAGTCAAACTTTTAATGTATCCAATACCTGCAAATCGAACCACAATCCCATTACTGCAGCCTCAGCAGTGTCAATTAGCACATGTTAGCATGCTAGCAGGCTCAGATAAGATGGTGAACATGTAACTGTTGTGTCGGGTAACTACTCGGCTGAGTGCTACAGACAACGTGTCGCCTTCATTGTTAGTTTCGGTCCTTTGGGTGAATCTGTTGACAGTGTTTACTCTTATTTCTGAACATTTTTCATTATAAGAAGTGTGGACAAAAGAGCATGTGAGCGAGAAGAAAAACAAAAAGTGAACACGAGGTCATGGAACAATCAATCTTGCCTATTTTAAAAATGTTACACATGGGACAATATTTATTAGAGACCTGTCTGATGGCTGAATAAACACCATTTTCCTGACCACTTTTCTTTCTTTTAGAAGTCGTACAGAGCGAGTCATCATATCGACAAAGAGGTCAGAAGTAGGGCAGTTTTTCTGAAGCTAGTATTTTGAGATGCTAGCGAGATCTTTAGGAGGTTTGCATCGTCTTTACTGAGCCCATCAAGACTATGTCCGAGATAGAGAGATGTGAATGTTGCAGTGATATTAAAAAGATTGTTTTTAAGTGGTTGAATGCTACTTTCTTCCAAAAAGTCTGAGTAGGGGTTCAAACCAGAAAACATAAGCCTCGTCATCCAAAGATCTCTCCAGTCTGGTTTCATTTGTGAAAATCCTGACAGAGATTTTTGAGTTCCTACGACGTCCATGACCACTTTCAACACCACGTGTCACAGATCGAGCTGATGTATGACAGATTTAAACTCCCGTGTCCTGTATTTTAAGATCATGCAAACTAAATCAAGACATTTCCAGTCTGGACTGTGAACAGAGTTTAACATGTAACAGAGGACTAGTGCACAGGTGCCTGGATGGACAATTCAAACAAAATAATCTAAATTGTAATTTGAATTCCAAAGTAATGTAAGATTTCTTTATAGCCACATTTCCACTGTAGGAAGTCACATTACTCAGAGGCAGTACGCTCTAAAGTACAGGAGCTTCAGGGTGAGGCTTGCAGTGCGATCATTTTCTTTCAGCTGCAGATGAGTTTGTTTTTTTGTCCAGAGGTGGAAACGTAGACAAGAAGAGGCTGAGGGATCATTTAAGTTCCTTCAAAGTTGAATAATTGGGTGAAAAGTTGGCTGGAAAACCGTCTTAAATGTAAACACAGCTTTTAAGTTCTTATGACACAATGTGTGCGAGGCTGTTCACTGTGTAAAAATGCTGAATAATGCACGGTCATTGCATTCACCACAACGGCCGACCTAAAAACTCGCTGCTCGGCTAAAACACATCAACGTGTTATTTACTGTTTTAAGTCAAGTCTTCTTGATTTTGGATGGAGTGAACCTTTATAACTGTTGAACATTTCAGTCTGACTCACCGTTGTTGCCCATTCCTTTCATCATGACTTCGGCCTGAGCAAACTCGTAGCCGAAGCTCAGCTCGCTCGACACGTCGCTGGACGCATCCAGGTCCACCTCCAGCTGGTCGGTGCTCAGACACGTCTTCATCGCAGCGCCACCATCCTCATCGTCACCTCCTGCGTGGACCATATGCCTCGGCAGGCTGATCCTGTGTGAATACATGGGTAGGTGGTGGTTGTGACAAAAGCGAGTGAAAGAAAACAGGAAGTGTGATGTGGCGAAAATAGGAAGAGACACAATGAAGAGTTTGTGAGAAATTAAACACCAAACAGACACAAAGTCGTCGCTGTGCAGGTGAAACCCACCTGAAGAAGTGGTTGTTGCCCCACAGGATTCGGTCACCATGATGAATCTGGACCGGACTGGTGACTGCAGCTCCGTTCACACACGTTCTGCAGGTTTCAACAACACGAGACAACAAAAGATTAAACTGTAGTCGTTCTACATGCTCCAAGTGCAACAAATACAACCAAACTGCCACTGTCAATACAACACAATACATTTATAGATTTTTTTTTTTGGCTGCATTTTGCCTGTACTGAACAGTAGAGTCGACCGTGAACGTGTTAGTGTAACTGAATATCTTGTTCCTGACCAAATTGTGTATTTTAATGTGTGTTTATTTATATATTAGATACATCAGGATTTGTGATGCTCTGTGAAGTCACAACAATCAATCAATCAAACACGTCTTGCAGTCCTCGTGATTCAGGTCGAGTACTCACCGAGCGTTGCGGTGAGGAGTGAGCACCACGCCGTTGCTCTCGGTGATGTCGATGACGCAGTGCTCGGCTTGGATGGCCATCCCGCACAGCTGGATGTCCTGCGAGTTGGCCGAGCCCACACGTGTGTGCTCCTGGACACGGAGGAGAGGTAGGTCACAAAAATGCACTCATGGACAACACATGTGCATGTACACGTAAACAGCACTGGGCCGTATGTGTGTGTCCGGTACCTTCAGGTAGTAGACCAGCAGCTCGTTGAGGGCAGGGTCGGCGTTAAGGTTGACCAGGAAACACTTGTCGTTCACCACTCGGATTCCAGAGGACTGCAGGGAAATACCCAGACTCTCCAGCTGCCTCTGACGCTCCTACAGGAAACATGTTGAATGTTTTAATACACGGGTTGATTTGTTGATTATTCTGACCTTCAGCTGATGAGAGAAATGCAAAGGTAAAAACGAGAAGGAACTGAGCGGAGAACTCTGGGGAGATAAAATTTAAATGTGAGTTTCACAGTTTGATTAAATGTTTTTATTCAGTGTCGTTGTCTCAGTGCCAGAAACTGTTTTCCGTCTACAAACCGACGTACAGTGTGTTTGTGTGTTTGTGTGTTTGTGTGTGTTACCTGTGCAATAGCCTCAGTCTTCCTGAGTTTATCCTCCCAGGTGACCGTCATCTCCTGGATCAGTTTCTCGGACTCCTCCAGCCGCTCCTTCAGCTCGGGGGCCTTCATAGACTAAGAGGGACAGAGGCTGCGTTACACTCTCCACATATCACTGAGTCATTATTCACTACACTTGTGCAGGAAGACGTCATCTGAACCTCAGCCTCGGTGAGCTGCTCCCTCAGCTTCTCCACTTCCTCTCGGAGCTCTCGGATGATCCTGGCATTGGGGTCTTCGTTGACGACGGCGTGGTTGACGATGCTCTTGGCCCGGTCAGCGTAACGCAGGGTGGACAGCGTCTCGTCGTAGTTGTCCGCAGCAGGGCTGATGGTGGCGACCATGGCCGTGCGGCTGTTCCCTCCCAGGCTGTCCTGCAGGTGGAAGCACAGCTGTTACCTCAGTGACAATCCAAAACACAAAATCTCAGACTGCACACAAAATCCACTACTTTGATTTATCTAGAATGTGTGAAGAGCGTATGATTATTGATCGTGCTGTGTTTGAGAGGATCAGAGTTTCTGCAAAGCTGCATTAAACACTATTACAATGCTACATGGGGCCAAATTACAAAAACACTAATTTAAAAACCCCAAATTAAAAACTCAAGGCTCAAAACAGCACAGAGCTAATGAAGACAATCAGCAGGGCCTTGAAACCAAACGGGTACACCTCAAAATTAATTGGTTTGAGAGACTTTAGATCAGTGTACTGGCACCCTGCTGTGTAATAAAGTGCAGAGAAGTCACTGCGGTGGAAACTGTAGGAACGAGGCTTCGTATTTTGCGTACCTTGAGCAGCCAGGTGAGCACGGAGTCTCTGTAGGGAACAAACTTGTTCTTGTTCTTCCCAGCTCCCTGGTCAGCCAAGGCCGAGATAACTAAACCCAGAGTGCTGAGAGACCTGGAGGGACGGGTGCAGAGAGGGGGAGGACAGAGAGGGAAGTAAATAGGGAGGAGGGAGGGGAGTATTTACAGCACAGACATGTAACAGAACAACCAAAAGACCACAGATCATCAAGGCAATCTCGGCCTGGAAACATTTCAGTCAGGCTCACAGGGACGCAGCGTAAATACGGGAGTGAAACAGCTTCCTGCCAAGCAAAGAGATCAGCTAATGAACTGAGGAAGACCAGTGACTGTAGTGAGATCATGAACTCGAGGATCAAAAGTGAGCGTGGACAGAAAACAGTCCAGTCAGCGATTCTTTTTGCTCGGTCACGATATTTAACTCCTGGACGAACAAACTGGATCACTGAGGTGTTAAAAGTCTTTATTGTCATGAAGAGCTGCAACGATCTGTCAGGAAAAAAATGTTTTGGAAACTTTTTACATTAATTCCAAGAAATTTTCAAGAAAAAATGTAAAATATTTGCTGATCCAGCTTCTTAAATGTGAAGATTTTCTGCCTTTCTTTGTCATTTATGACAGTAAATGAAAAGTCTTTGGGTTTTAGGACTAAAAGTAGGGATAGACCAATTATCTGCCAATATTGAGCATTTTTAAGTTTATCTGTGTTTTTTGTGTCTGACTGCTGATAAAATAAATAAAAAATAAAAATGCAGTACTCTGGCTCTGACGCAGCGTCCTCTCTCTGTTAGCGGTCACCACTCTGGTCTCAGTGTCCACAGCACCGAGGTCACAAGTAATATCTGATGAGCAGTGAATCATTTGAAAATGAAGAGGAGTGATGTATCAAGCGGCAGGAAATGGAAATGCAGAAGAAAAGTCCCTCCACATTGTACTCGTGTACAGTTCTTGAGGAGACTGTAGTTGGTTACATTACGTCACTGGTTATTCTCGACTCTGAGACAAAGATTTGTATTTGTCCTGTAAATGTTTATCAGTTCTTCGGTTACAGTCGGCATCGGTCTACCTAAAGAGGAGCAACCTGAAGACGTCTCTTTTGGCTCTGGGATGTTGTGTGATGAACATTTATCACTATTTTTGTGGACTAAAGGATCGATGGTGAACATCATCGGCAGGATAACCTCTCATGAAAACAATACTCAGTTGCAGCTCCATATTAACACTCTGTTAACTCACTTATTGATGTTGCTTCCTTCTTTCAGCCGTTCCCCCGCCGCTCCAGTCTTGGCGGCTCGCTCGCTGCCCGCCAGATCCACCAGACTCAGCTTGCTCACCTTCTCGCCGCTTGTCTGAAACGGACACACGGCAGAACACAGATTTATCAAACATGAAGACGTTAAACTTGATTTATAAAATCTCTCTTCTGGTCATTGCAGAGAGAAAAACTTCAGGCCAGTTGCAACTGAGGAGACTTACAGATGATTCATGGATCATCTTTGCGTTCATTCGGCGTTTCTGTCCAATCCATGTTTTTATGTTTGTTCTACGTCTTGTTAAATGTGGAAATGTACTGTTTGTATTCTATTCTCATCTTTACATTATTTGTACTTTTGTTATCAAGTGAAATTTATTTTCTTGCACAGAGGAGGCATAATACAGACAGTAAAACAAACGTTGTACCTAAATGAACACAATTTTATATTTTAACACATTTTTGCCATTTAAATCAATTAATCACATAAAAATCAAGCAGCGTACAGCATCACTTAAACAGGAATGTCTATAAAAGAGGGAATCATTAGACACGGAGATTGGTTTGATCCTGTGTGTGTGTGTGTGTGTGTGTGTGTGTGTCTTACCCCAGACCGCAGGTCCATGAGTGTGTGCGTGAGGATGATGTTGAACACAGCGTGGGATCTGCTGCTCTCTTCGTTCATGTTTGTGGCGGCCACTGTGCGAGATTTATTTCCCTCTGACATCAGAGACTCGATGTCCTGAACAGACACAAACAAACAAACACGTCTCGTACCCAGACTTTATGAAATCACTTGTTTTCCCCTCAGCAGCACGACGTGACGGAGGGGAAGAGACAAACAGAAGAAATTAGACGCGTTCATAAAGTGCGTTATAGTTACCTTATAGCTGGCCACAGCCAGGCGAGACAGGCCGTCGACGTAAGGCCCAAAAACATTGTGCTCTCTCACTCGGAGTGCTTGTCGACTTCTACAGAGAGGAGACAGTTATTAATCCTCCGGTCCTGTTCTGTTCTGCTCAACCCAACTGCAAACAGGAGAAGATAAACTAGACTGCTGTGTTCCTCCCTCCCCAAAATAAACACATACTAATCCAGCCAGTCTTAAGATCAAGGTTCATATGTTGACGTTCAGGTTCAGAGCACTGAACTGAAAGATGAAGGCAACATGACTGCAGAAGAAAATGTAGTTTTTGCTTTCCAACATCTGGATTCATTCAACTGGCTCAAAGGCTCATTTACATTTACTGTATCCGAATCCCTGTTTTAGTGTCACCTCGACCAAATAGTTCCTCACCCTTTGGGGTCGAGCAGGTCTCGGACCTTCTCGTTGTAAATCTCCATGAAGGAGACCTCCACGGTGAAGCTCTCTCCTTCCTGGGCCTCCTGCACAGTCCTGCTGAACAGGGAGCTGCAGAGTCGAGGGATCAGACCGGGCTGCTCCGCCGAGCCCATCATGGTGTACGACTTCCCAGAGCCTGGAGACACACGGTTATAGCTTACAATAAAAACACCAAGCAGTAAAACAATCAGGCAATATTAAAGAGGGAATATGCAAGTTCACTTTAAGACTGTAATCAGAGTACACTGAATAAAGCTTCTTACGCTGCTCACATACGTCTCATTTCACATAAAATGACAATAAAATGTGTAACATGGATGAACGCACTTCTCTGTCGAGACGCGACAGAGTTCAGTGATCGGGAGCCAAGAAAGAAAATGAGAGATACAACAGACTAAATCATTCAGTCAATAATTAACAGATCTGGATCGTACTGCTCATCATGCTGCTGTGCATGTGACTATAAATAAAAAGATGAAGCACAACACCTCCTCAGCTTTCATGCAGATTCAATAAGGGTAAATTAGCCCTCCAGAGTACGACGCAAGAATAAAGCTCTGAGAGGCTGAGACTCAGATGAGTTAGCAGCGTCATACGAGACACCCTCAATTAAAAAGAAATTAAACTGCTTGTTGAGACTTTTTCCAGCCGAAAAGTGTGATGAGATTCACATTTGGGGCCTTTAAGTGAACGGCAGTGCGGTTTGTCAAAGAGCAACGTTGATCCAAACTCAAGTCAGAAAACACTCAAGTATAAAGATACAGATGTTGTCAAAGACGGAGTGGAGATGCTCACGCTTACAGAGACAAGTTTAACAACATGAACCCATGGCTGCAGTGCACTTGTGTCCTTAAAGGGTAAGTTCACCCAAAAATGAAAATTAGTTGGATGAAGTCCACAAAACATTTCTGGAGCTTCACAGCAAAACAGCGTCGCAGCATTCGGCTAAACAACTGAAGCAGCTGGAGACTTGTTTTAAAACGGAAAAACAACTGAATAAATAAATCAATAAAATAAATAATAATAAAATGGCTTCATGCAGCTCTTATAAGCCTCGTGCATGCACACACCTGTTTTTAAGATGACATCTTCACTGTAGCTTTTAAGCTAAAAGCGTTAGTGCTCATCCGCCAGTTGAGGGTGTAAATATTGTCTTTTCAACTTGATTTGGGATCTCGTGGCTTCCAGAGACATGGACCGGACAAGCTGTATGGAGCCTGGGACATTTTGGACAAAACGTTCTGATATAATGAATGTAATGGTTAATAATCTGTGAAAGCACACATGAGTTCACCGCGCCTCGCCTGACTGACGGGCACTTTCACTTGTTTGCTCTTTCAGCTGCCATAATCTCAAACTCCAATGTGCACAATGTACTTATAATGTCATCCTAAACTGTTAGTGAAATTTATTTGAATAAACAGTTTTATATGAATATTTTCTTATTTTTTTCTCTCTAGCAGTGTAACACTGTAAGTACCCACTGTACAGTTGGGCTATTAGGACCAAGTGCGGCTGAACCGGGAGTATTTCGACTTGTCATCTGGCTTGTAGGGACTTGCCCTCACTGGAAATGTCTTGCATCTTTATAAAAGGCACCTCAGTGACAACACACCTTAATGAACTTTCCACTGCTCCTGCTTTTAATAACGTATCTAACGTCCCATTAGGACCTAAAAGCCTGGAAATGCTGTCTCACAGAATTTTGACATGTCACAGCAGGAAAACTCAGGTGCTGAACGTCACTGACGCTTCTGAAACACGTCGTGGCGCGGCTGGTGGAAACCACGAGCATCATCTCGAGCAGCCACGATCAGCTCCGGCAGCCGTGACGCGACGCAGACGGTGAAATCTGACAGCACCTTTAAATATACGTAGGTCACCTGTTACAGGGCTGTTGTGTTGAACTGCATCAGGTTCAGGTCGCTGTTTGTAGTTACATTACTCAGAATAGTCGTTTTGAAAACACTTTCATTACTTTGAGCACAACAGCTAACAATGTGAAAAGATGGGAAGAACTGAAGTACGAGTATAAAAATAATATAGTGCTCCTGCTAATATTACCAGATGTTTTTAAAGCTCACCTGTCTGTCCATAAGCAAAGATGCAGGCGTTGTAGCCCATGAAGGCGTTGTCCAGCAGACTCTTCCCCAGGCACTGGAACACGACATCCTGACCTGCACACACATCAGAAAACACACTTCAACATCTCAAAGTACAGACTGCAACACAAAGTATACTTTCAAGATAACTCTCGAGAGACAGAACAGAAATGTGAGAACACTTTTATGAGGTTCTTCACATTCGGACCTGACTTAGTGTTCTCTCATTTTCTATCCAAGTCAAGAGTCACAGCCCAGAATAAACATGGTGGGCATTTAGTTCAGATTCAAAACATCTAACACAGGCTGCTGAAAGATTTACTGTACACCCCCTTTACACTTCCTTTCTTTGTCTCCATAAATAGTTCAGAATATCAGCAAACAGTCTGTCAGGAGATAAATGAGTCACTGAGTGGTGAAGCTGCACTAAAAACAGAAGGTGTAAAACACAGGGAGACTGTGCACAGTGTGCCAACCTGCAAACTTGTCCTTCTGGGATTCATCCATGGACCAGAAGCAGTAGTCGTAGGCAAACACCTGAAGAGAAAACACGAGATACAACAGTGGTTTCAAAGAGAAAATGATGAGTGCATGGATATTAAACAGAGGAAGCATTCAATCATCAAATGCTACAATGGAAAGATCATATTTAAAGAATGACTTTGTGCATTAAAAAAGAGAAATGTGTAACTAAATTTAATTGAACACTCACCTTTGGCTGACTCCTGAAGGCAAAAGAGAGAAGAAATACAAATATCAGTTAACCACCGGTGTTAAAATTCACTTGAGTATGTAAACCAAGATAGCATGTTAATGTTCTGACCCATAAGTACTCAGTAGCCATTACTACATTAATATAGTATTTGGTAGTATTTATCTGACATTTACATCCACGCTCGATGCTCTCTTCAAGATTTAGAGCAAAGCAAAAGAACATTTGTAGGGAAACAAAGCGGAGCCCTGAGGCCTCTTTAATATTTACTTAAAGTCAGCTGTTTCCTGATTCAGCAAAACTCTCACCTCACTTTCACTGAGTGACACGCGTTCACACCTGGAAGCTTCCCAGGTAGAAGCTGTTCATCTAACCAAACGTTTCTTCTACATTTTTCCCACCAACATTTTTCCAGCCAGTCTGGGGAGACGAGGAGCCTCGACCCTTCGGTCACATGACTGCTTTTCTAACCTATAGGCCAGTCGTTCCCAGCCTCGGGGTCATAAGATTATTTTAGGCATACATAATACACGTGTCAAAATGCACACGCTGCAGATTCAAATCTATGTTGTGCTTCTTTTTCTTGTGAGATACTTTCTAGTTTTCTGCCTCTGAGAATCTCCTTATAATTAAATCAATGAAGCAAACTGAGAGGAGAAAAACCTGTTTGAATCATGTACCAGTTGCTGGCCTTCAGCCAAATGTGCTGTGTGAAGTGATACTCCTTGTAGTAAAAGGTAAAGAGCTCAGTCTAAAGTCTGTTTTAATGTTTTATTTATACTCATGTCATTGTGTTGCAGATCACACTCTTCACAGCAACATGTTTCATCGTTCGGACGACGCTTTTTGTTCGTCCACGCTGCACAGATGCAGGCAGTAGTTTTGAGGGAGGAATAGGAATTTCCATGTGATTATTTTATACAAACGATTCACTGAATTTACAGAAAAAGTACAGTATTTTGTTATCCGATTGTGAAATGAACTGTAACGTCCTTTGGTTCAGCCTGCTCAGATACTGTATGTCTCTCAGTAATAGTTGTGACTCATTAAAATGAATAACATGTCAATGCTGTGACTTGCTGTTTCTTTAGACGTACTTGACATTCACTAACTGCTCTGTGACAGCTCAGGAAAGTACAGCAAACAACACTGCGGCAGAAAAAACAGCAGAGCTAGCAAATACTGAAACCCTGACATGACTCTGGGTCAAAGACAGTGGGGCACAAAGTGAGAGCTTCAAGGATACGGAGTCAACAGTGTTTTAATCGTATGGAGCTTAAATATCTGTCAAGGTGACTAATCCTCTTTAGCTCCGAGGGAATGAAGTGGGGAATGTGACCTTCTCGGTGTCCCCGATTCACAGGCCCAAATCTCTGCATTCTTACCAGAGCGCTTTAAAGCACAGTCACTGCGTTTCAGGCTCATCCCAGTGCAGCCAACAACAGTATCCCATGCATCAGTCGGTAAACACATTACTACATTCCAGCGAGCAAACATCAAATCTAATTATCAGACATATTCTTTGCTCCGCTGCAGCTTCGTGGTGTTCTCCATCACCAGAGCAGCAGTCACGGTGGAGCAAGTTAAAGTCTGTTGTCCGTGCATTTGTCTTCAGCAGACAGGACGACTGTAACGATGTCTCTACAGGACTCTCTAATAAAATCCATCAGACAGCTGCAGCTGATTCACAACGCTGCTGCTCGAGTCCTAACAAGAACCAAAAAAAGTAGATCTTTAAACCGGCTTCCTGTCCGTCAGAGAACAGATTTCAACATCCTGCTGTTGGTTTAAAAAAGCACTGAATGGTTTTGGGCCAAAAAGCATTTCTGATCTGCTGCCATGTTATGAAGCATCCAGACCTCTGAGGTCGTCAGGTTCAGGTCTGCTTTCAGTCCCTACAGTCAAAACTGAACATGGAGAAGCAGCGTTCGGTTATTATGAACCACATATCTGGAACAAACTCCCAGAAAACTGCAGGTCTGCTCCAACTCTCACCTCTTTTAAATCAAGACCTTTCTGTTTGCCACAGCCTTTCACTGAGGACATTTTAAGGCTTTGAGCTGCACTGTGACTTTTATTTTCTATTCTTGTCTCTTTTAAACCTTTTCTATTTTAGCCTACTTTCCTATTTCTTCACTTGTTTTAATGTTTTGTTTCTTGATGTCTTCCTGCTTGTTTTTAATGTAATTTTTATGCCCCAGTAAAGCACTTTGAGTTTTCTTGTGTCTGAATTGTGCTTCACAAATAAACTTGCCTTGCCTTTGTACTCACTGTCAGGATTTTCCAGGCCACTCTTGGTTAACTCTCACGCCTCTCATTAGTGTCAGTTCCGGCCGCACGAGGCACCTGTTTTTGCCAAAAAAAACCTGACTGTGTCTCTGCCGAGCACGATACAGGACAAAGTCAGCAACTGGCTAAACTGTTTTGTGAACATATTAAAGCTTTTAGCAGCTAAAGAGCCACATCTTTCCTTTAGGAGTTGGTGGAGACCAAAAACAGAGCTAAAAGGAGAGTGAATATTGGACTTTAATTTGTCAGGTGGCTGGAAACAAGACCTGAAACAAATGGTGCGGCGGTGTGTGAGTGTCACTCCATGGCCCGTGTGTGACGTGTTGTGAACTTTAACCAACCCCCCGATCAGGCTGCCATGAGGAGAAGCTGCTGTGTTGTTATGCTACTAGCATGCTGGTCCTACCTGTGATCGTTTTCCCACATCTATGGATTAAAAATAATAGTAAACAACCAGGATGCAAAGCAGATCATTACTGAGCGTTTTAAACTGGGGCACGAGACCAAACCCAGTGATCACAAATGAAACATAACGCTACACACAGAAAGGTCTGTAGCATTTAGCCATGCTAAATAGCATGCCTCGCTACTGACCCGCTCTACTCTCATCTGATCTGAGGTCACAACTCCGTCAGAACATGTCAGTGATCGTTGGCATCCACAGATGTGTTTTTTGAACCGGTGCACAATGTCAAACTAAGCGTGTACACATGACACATGATGTTACACTCCACTGTGGTTTCAGTTTGATCGACAGCTAATGTGATTTGCCACCTCAACGTGACGTCGGGCTGCGTTTCTCCAAAAGTTGAGTCTGTTTCAACTTTGTCACCGTTTTCGTCGATCGTCTGATTTGGTCTGAATCCAGCCGAACGCCAGCAAACTAACAATTGTTCTGGCAGAGTTTTCAAGCAATCTGCATTTCTATTTCTATTTCTATCATTTCCATGTTGCCATTTAAAAAAGGAATAAATATTCAAAACAGATTGTTATATGTGCGATAGTAAAATCAATCATACTTGAACATAGGAACCCGGTCTCCAGGGAAGCCCTTGTGGCATCATACGCAAGTCAAAACACAGCATTCGCTCAGGCAGAAATATCAATTTAGGCTTTAAAGAGAAAAGGCCACACACATGGGGGGTGGGGTGGGGGTGGGGTGGGAGTGGTGTAATGAAACAAGGCCTCCCTATGTGAGACTTGGCATGAAAGAGCAACATTAAGTCCTGTCCTCTCCTGGGCTGGCGAGGACATTCCTGAGATAACTGGCAGAGACTCGCAGCTCCAAGGAGTCAACTAAAGGAGAGGGAGGAGGACGGTCGGTCAGCAAGTCTACGACCAACAACGTACAGGTCTACACAGCTGGACTAATCCAGATTTATTCGGTCTGATAATACACAGCCTCTCTGGGCGGACTGTCACATAATACAGATTCTGTTCACACCAGTTCTCAAAGTCAGGTTATAAAACAAGAAAATATTTGTGATGCATAAACAGATAAAAAGTGGGGCTCTTATCGAAGCCAAGTTCAGATAGGAAAGGTGGTTTCTCTTTCTCAACATTATTCTGCAGGGGCTGATAAATATCCTGCAACAATTCAAGGTCTGTTTATAACGTGCAGTTAAAATGGGATCCAAGGCTCTATTAATCTCTACCATCTTGAGGCCCCTGCTGTATTCCTGCTTGCAGCTACCGAGGGTGTTGTAGCATTAACACCCCCCGAGGCTCATGAAGCAGTTCAGTTAAACCTGTCGGGCTGTGACCTGACTAAGCAGAAACTTTTGTGGAATTGGCTGGTGAATAACTCCCCAACAAACAACGCTTTTCTGTTGCAACGACTAAGCTCATGATAGAGTACACTATTATTGGGAAACTAATCAACAGTGCCTTTATACAGAAACTGATGATTTCCAGTCAGAAATGCTTGCTGCTCTGAATCATTTTCCTTCTCTCACGTGTGCTGCTCTGGGATCAGTGATGGAGAATTGCTTGTCTGTGTTGCACTGAGCCTGTAAAACCTGTTCACACGGAGCCCCAAAAGGGAAGCATACCATAGCTGAAGCGTGTCAGGGCAGAAGAGACACAGACGGATACATAATCACACAAAAAATGCATAGGATTGCTTAAGAATATGAGACTCTCTCTTTCTACACAGAGAGAGATTCATACTCCAGTGACAGGAGAGGATTGCCCTGAGGTGTATTTACTGAACAAAGTAACCTGAGAATGGGCCAAAACCTCCAGGGAGCACCTACCTACGGTTCTCTGACTCACCGGCCGGCTTACTGCAAGGAGGGGAGAGGACTGGACTGCTCTGACAACAGTAAATATATAAGGAGACATAACACATGTGCTCAGTGGGACATTTTTAAATCAGCCCAATGAATGGACAGTTTGCACCAAAACATCTGTCATGTGGAACTATTTTTGATTCATTGCACTGATGTGAATTCTGTATTTGTGATATTAAAAAGACAAAGACAAACTTCTGCACTCTGATGCATAAATTGTGAGTTTATATATCTGAGTCTTGAATCTTTGTCCATTGTCCTCTCCTTTGTTCCTACTCCTTTAAATCCTGGTTTGACTACCTGAGCAAGACTGAGCTGGAACAGACACACCCTTTGTAAAGAGAGACATGATGATGCAGGAAGGACGCAGAGGGAGGAGGAATATGGAAAGGAGTAATAGGAGGAGGGTGGGTGGGGTGAGCTTTAGATCTGGGCTTCTTTCAGGGATCTGGGTGCTAACCTGATGAGCTGGTTAGAGTCTAGATAAACTCTTCTGCCAGTAATCTGAGGGAGTCAAACTTGTGGAGCTCGTATGCTGTAATTACTGCATGTCTACACACATGAATGGGGTAAATCATTAACCCGCTGCTGTGTAGAAGTGGGTCAATTCCCGCTGGTGGTTCTTCCTTGTAGCCATCCAACCTCAGGAGGCCGGATCTGTCTATTGAAATCGGCAATTACAAATTGTGGTTGTCAATTCATATATGAGAGAGGGACTACTGACTATTAATCCTAGTGTTACTTTATTCCTACATATGATGTGATATACAGTAATTATTCTATGAGCAGAATAAAAATCCTAATGCTACTGAAGGTCCATCAAGTGAGACCGGCTGCAGAAATCCAATGTGGACTCAAAATGGTCATCGCCAGCAAAGTACTCCTCCATTCTCTGATGAAGACGGTGCGATACGGGCAAAGCTCAGGGAAAAAAACTAGTGAGTGGATCTTAGATTCAAATATTTTGTTAAAACTAATAAAATCAGAGTCCTACCAGCACTACAGATACATTTGTAACAGTAACTACCCTCACATGTCACCAAATCCATCAGACCAGGACCTACAAATCCTGAGTCCAGACCCAGCCAAGGCCGACAAGTCTCGAATCAAGACCAACAAGACCAACAAGGCCAACAAGTCCTGAGTCAAGTCCTGAGTCAAGTCCTGAGTCAAGACTGGGACTGAAATGTAGCAGTTTATCTTTAGAGGTTATCATCATGTCATGTTGCCTGTGCTGTGACTCTAAAGAAAACATGTATGTGCACCTTTATACCTGTTGCAATCATTAAACATAAGGCATTAAGAAATTTCATTAAAATGTTTTTGTTTTTTTCTAGAAACTGTGAATAATTGACTGTGTTTCTGGATGGGATTTTTCACAGAGAGTACTCGGAAAACCTGGAACGGAGTTATTGTGTGAGTGTGTCTTTGGACTGTTTGCCTGCTGGAACTGTTTCAGGTTTAACGGAGACGCCTTGCAATGTTTAAAAAGGTTCATGAGGTTTATAGTGACTTTTCTATACATGCACCCTTTGTGGGGTTTGACCAGACTCTGACTACTAAAATTGTCAGGCACCGTCCTGAGTGGCACCCCAGCAACTTTCAGTCAATCTGCTTCAGTGCACCTAAATGAAAAAGTTGGGCTCACCAGTGCAACCAGTGTAAAAAGTTAGTGTCGAGCCCTGTTAGCAAAAAATAAAATAAAATAAAACATGCACTGCTAAATGACTAATCTATAAAAGTTGAATGGTTTTGCATTAAACAGATGATAACGTGATGAACTAGTGTGTGAAACTGTTTGCAGCTTACCGGGGGTCTCCTTTGCTTGTGTTGGTGATGGCTGGATGCAGAACGGTCTGGCTCCCCTCCATCTCCACCACACATTTTGTCTTTAGTTCTTTTTCTAGATTGGAAGAGAAGTTAATAAAGTTAATGAAGTTAATGAAGTTAATGAGAAAAGGGACAATAACATACTAACATGAAAAACAGGCTCTTCCCTCGGTACAGGACTGCTGACGGGTGAAGAGGGCTTACTGTGGTCATTTCTGTGAAATGTACAGTGAACAAAATGGCTTTTGTAAAAGGGCTCTCAAATACTTGTAATGTTCTGTTCAAGTGGTGTAAAGAGCATGTCGCACTGATCATCATAACTTTCCTCAGTAGTCACTGACACAACTGTCATCACAGGACAACAGGTGGCATACACAGAGTGTGTGTGTGTGTGTGCCAGCTCCTCGTGATCATAACACCAACAGCCCAACATGGAGCGGCAGGAAGTAGGTTTATTAATGATGATTCATCCAGGACTCGCCTGTGCAAACATTACAACCAGTTGACTGCTCCCTGAGCAGACGCTAAGGAAAAGCAGGGTCGCAACTTCTCTTCCTCATTCCAACCTCGAGCGTAAGCTTTCTAAAGGCGGAGACAGCCCTGACGCTTCCTGCTGGAGCAGGGATCATGAGTTCCTCCACACTACATGTTGAGAGTTGTTGTTCTGAAATTAAAGGGAAGTTTAAGGAAGTTTGTCAGCTTCAGTCCTGCTCAGCTGTTCAGTGAAAGTGAATTAAACATGTCACAGTACATTCATTATAGTCCCCGTTCTGTCAGGAAGTGATGTCACCGTCCCTTCCATATTTTCACATTTCCACTCCCACGCCACTGCAGCCAAAACTTTTCCAAAGTGGGGCAAAATAGACCTTTTCAGAGGCTGACAGGGAAAACAAACCCTGGAAAACACTGGAATGAAGCCTCTATTGTTTGCTGAAAACTACAAATTAACGCAGACTTCACAAACAGAGAGCGCTGCAGTGTTGATAAGTCCCTTTGGAGCTGGGTAGAGTCGTTAAAAAAAAACCTTTGTTTGACCAGTGAAAAACAGACTAATGAGTGGCTGCTTGGTGAAAACTTCTATCAGTGACTGTCACAAGGCGTGTGTGACATTACACTCACCTCTCCTGTTCATTGGTCGCACACGAACTGCGACCTTTACATTGGCAACATTGAGGCTGTTGTCGTCCATGGTGCCACCTGACCTGCAGCGCATGCATGAATGGAAACAAGTCAAGACAATTACCCTCTGTATAATAATAATAATAATAATAATAATAATAATAATAATAATAATAATAATAAAAATAAAAATAACAGCACCTTTAAAAACAGAGTTTACAAAGTGCTTTGACAATCAAGCAAAGATCAGGAAGACAATATTACTGAATAAGCACTCAACAGTTAAGTCAAACACAAGGAAGTCTAGTCTACGGTGAGTTAAAACAAGAACAGGACATAAAATGTGAAACATAAAAAATCTAAATGAGTTATTACAAGTTAAAGAGTGAAAGTAATAAAACAGGCAAAATCACAGAAAAGGAAGGGAGGGAGAATAAAGGGAAAAAAGTTAAATAAATAAAATAAACTGTATGTACTTAAAAATGACATGGAAGCTATTGGAAAAAACTGCTGAATTTTAATTAAAAATATTCATAGAAAATAGAAGAAGCAGTAAAATGTAATAAAAAGGGGTGTGTCTCATTTGTCCCATTTAGTCACACAATTCGGCATTGGTTTGGAGTCACTGGGCCACACGACATGGAAGCTATTGAGAAAAAACTGCTGAATTTTGATAAAAACTGCTCATATACAAAAGAACAGGCAGTAAAACTTTATAAAAAGACATGTGTCTTATTTTTCCCATTTAGTCACACAATTCGGCTTTGGTTTGGAGTCACTGGGCCACATGACATGCTGAATTTTCATAATAAATATTGATATAAAACAGAAGAAGCAGTAAAAATCCATTAAAAACAGGTGTTCAGATCCCGAATTACACCTGAACGCGTCCATGGATTCAAGTGTTTCTGACTCCCGCTGCTCACAGACGCTTTAAATACATAAATAAATAAATAAAAAAAGACAGAAACGAGCTAAAAACAACTGAACATGTGGAGACGAGCTGAGAACAAACCGTGTGAGACGCTGCGCAGTTGTTTCCCCGTCCGACGCGCGGAGGCACCTTCAGGGACCGCACGGCAGCAGCAGCTAGCCCGGGACGCTAACGAGAGCTGGAGGACAGCGAACACAACACGGGTCAAATACGTTCATATCGCCCGCGGATCGGCGCGTCTGACCCGGGTACAGCGCGCCGCGTGACCCCGCTGTGTCCCCGCAAACACTTACTGCTCACTCCCCGCGGCTCCGCCACCTGTTGCGTTTCCCTGAAACTTCCCGCACGGATCGGTCAAGCCGTGTCACCCCGCAGCTCAGGGGATTTACCGAGAGCTTTGCCGAGCTCTCCAAGTCGCGCTCAGCTCGGCTCGGCTCGGCTCGGCTCACACTTGGACTCCTTTTGCTTTGGGAAGGGATTCAGCGCCACCGCGTGGATCCGTAGACATTACAAGTCTGTGCTTTTCACTCAGAGGAGGGAGAACAAACTAAATATCCTCACGTAAAACTGATTAAACTGATATAAAAGCGGTGAAAAAACCCGGAAGCGTTTGGAAATGTAAAGTTTAATACGGGTGCGGGGAAAAGGAGCGTTTACGCCATTTTACGACAGTTTCGAGCGCCGTACGGCAGAAAGCCGTGTGTCGACGCAACGTGGAGTTGTTTACTATTTCTGACAGCCTGTCGACTGTAAAGCACTGATGTAACTCCTCAAACCCACATCCTCCTGCTGGAAACCGGACTAGTGTGCCTGAAGAGAAGATGGGGAAGCCAAAGAAAAAGAGTGAGTGTCTGACAAAGTGTTTTAAAATGTCTAAAAATGGCTTTTCTAAACTGCTAATGCGCTCTGTAGCTTGTTGCTAATGCTAACTACAAGCCTGTCTCCGTCTCATAAGACGATCACAGAGATGTAACTGTGTGTAAGAGCTGAACTGTGTTTCTGGTTTGGTCTTGTTTTGAAAACACTACATGCTAAATACACAACTCATCCCGTAACTGGTCTTACTGATGACACGTGTGTTATCTACACAACATTAGCTGCACAAGGAGCATGCGAAGGTGGTTTAAAGTGGGATGACATGGAAGCTATTGGAAAAAACTGCTGAATTTTGATAAAAATATTCATAATAAGTAGAAGAAGCAGTCAAATTTAATAAAAAGATATTTGTCTTATGTGGCCTGTGTAGTTACACAATTCGGCGTTGGTTCGGAGTCACTGGGTCGCATGACATGGAAGCTATTGGAAAAAAGGCAATTATCTTATTAAAATATTAGTTTTAAAGTAAATACATAACACATTAGCAGTCAAATTAAGTGTGCTACATGAGATCAGTTCAGTGTTATTTTTTAAAGCTAACTTCATGGTGTGGAACTGGGTGTCTTCATTGAACTACTCTCAAAATGTTGATGTTTCTGTATTGATTATTGCTTTCTGTCAGGTGATCTCAGCCGGGCTGAGCTGATGATGATGACCATTGCTGATGTCATCAAGCAGCTGGTTGAAGCCCATGAAGACGGCAAAGACATCAACCTCAACAAGTACGTCTTCACCAGTATAGACATTCAGCTCCTGGGAATCGTTCACTTGAATTCATACTACACACTACGTTTTATGGATGGAAACTCGTGTTGTGTACAGATTATATACTTCATGTCTATGTTTTAGTTCATCTCTATTATATCCAGGATTATAAATGATTCAGAAGATGCTCTCTTACTTCCATGTATAGTCTGTGCTGTTAATTCTTCTTCTTCTTCTCTGTTTTCAAAAGAGTAAAGACAAAGACTTCAGCTAAATATGGACTTGAAGCCCAGCCTCGACTGGTTGACATCATCGCTGCCGTCCCACCACAGTACCGTCGTGCTCTGGTGCCCAAACTAAAGGCCAAACCCATCCGCACTGCCAGCGGGGTACGTAGCACTCGAGTTCCTGTCTGTCACGCTAACCTGGGGTCAGCGGTTTAATGCTAAGCTCCGTCAGGCTGTAAGCATACAGTCAACAGACGTTTGAAGTAATATCAGACTAGAAAATGAAGTCACAAGATGTAACTTTCCTGCAAGACGTGTAGTGTGATTGTCTCATCTCATGGATGTTGACCTCGTTTCTTATCCTGATAATTATAAAACGTCACAGGGTGAAAGTTTTATCAGCTTTATTTTGTGTTTACACTGATCTTAAATAAAGAGATAAACTAAAACGTACTGAAAGAGACATGAAAGGGATTACATTTAGGGAAGTTTGAACATTGGGGCCAATAAAAGCTACATTATGACCAATTTATCACTCAAGAAAAGAAGAATCATACAAATATTTAATTCTTCTGTCTCCATCACAGATCGCAGTTGTGGCTGTGATGTGCAAACCACACCGATGTCCCCACATCAGCTTTACAGGCAACATCTGCGTGTAAGTGCAGCTTTGTTTTTGTTTTGTTTTGTCTTTTTGCAGATCAATAATTACATTTTTTTAAGATTGACTTTCGATATTTTCAACTTTAGATGTGACCAGAATAAGTTCATGTTAATTTATGGAATATAAATATAAGTAAAAGGACAAAAACTCCAGTAGAGTACGATGGAAAACCCTCAGGAGGGAGTTTAGTTTGCACTGAAGGTGTTTTGTTGCACTTTTTGTGACATATAAATTGATTTTTTATTTTTCAATGGCAGCTATTGTCCTGGTGGACCAGACTCAGACTTTGAGTACTCCACACAGTCTTACACCGGCTATGAGGTAAGCTAGTTTCATTCTACCACAGTTCTTAAACAAGGCCACCATTCTGTTGTTTTAGAGGCGTTTAGGTGTTTTCTGGTTGAGATTGTCTCTGAATAAAATGTGCTTACCTCTCATTAAATTCCCCCGACTGACTGTGCTGTTGTCCATTACTTTGATATATTACTCACTGTTATTGCAGCAGCTTTCGTCTAGGCCTGTCACAATAACTACTTTTTTTGTTGAATGATTTATTGCCCTAGAAATAATTGCAGTAAACAATATTATCTTAATTTTGAGACCATTTTATGTCACTGATGTTTTGATAGTATAATTGCATTATAATACAAGTATACCCTTTCAAAGAGCAATGGACTTTTAACTCATAATATTCACACATTGGAATTGTGGTATGGTATATACAATAAGTCGATAACGTAACTTTTTGTATTTGTGTACTTACTTTGTCATTACTTACAGTCAGTATCCAATTTCTCAAGTCAGAGCAAAGTCAAGCCAACTTTGTTTTGGGGCTTTTAACTGACTTTAAGGACTGGAGGCCTAAAGATGAATTATTATTATGTTTGTTGTGAATCACTTTCATCCCTCTTACCGATAGCCAACGTCCATGAGGGCAATCCGAGCACGTTATGACCCCTACCTTCAGACCAGACATCGGGTTGAGCAGGTCAGTGTAACTCTGCAGTGAACACACATTATTCTTTGTCTTTTTAACGGCCCCTTTAATTTGGTTGCTTTGCTTTAATATTACCATTTCACAAACAAATCCATTTAATCTGGTGGCTTCACACATTTGTTTTGGTTTACATGGTAACATGTTGCTGAACCTGCCAGATCCCCAAATCAGCTTCTGTGCAGTTATAGTCGACCACTGATGATATATTCAGCGTTCAGTAATGAGTGTCGTGGCTTTGACTCGCCTGCCAGGACCCGACCCAAATTACACCATTATTTAGAATGATGGCCACATTAGTCAGATGCAGCGGAGCAAAACCGTTCATTAAAGCAACAGTTGATTCTGCGCTCATCTTTTCATTGAGTTTTGGCTATTGGAAGTCAGTTTTTGTGCAGTTACTGCTTAAAGTTAAATTCCAGTTTGTTCATTAGAAGATATCAGGATCAACTGTAATAACTTTGTCATACTTTAATTTACTTTTTCTGTTTTTAACTGTACTCTCAATTCCAGCCAGTAAAATGTCTCAATATTACCAACTTGCAGTGTTACCTGTTGTAGAAAGCCTTGTGTGTGTGTGTGTTGTGTGTGATGTGCAGCTGAAGCAGCTGGGCCACAGCGTGGACAAGGTGGAGTTCATCGTGATGGGCGGGACCTTTATGGCTCTGGCCGAGGAGTACAGAGATTACTTCATCAGGAACCTACACGACGCCCTGTCAGGACACACGTCCAACAACGTGGCCGAGGCTGTCAGGTACAGAGCAGCTCAGGGCTTCATCCTACAGGTGTCTCCCACCTGTGTCCCATTACAATGACGTGTCACACTACAGACACTGCTGTGATGTTAAATTTGTTCTGTTGGCTGAACAAAACAAGCACTTGTCACTTTGGGCTCTGGGCAACTGTGACAGCATTTCTCGCTGTTTCCAGAACTTTTAAGAAACCGAAACAAATCAGTGGAGAAAATAATCAGCAGATTAATCCACCATGAAAATAATGAACACACATTTAAAGCTCAGATTTTATTACATCTTTTTTGAGCATATAAAAATGCCTGGTACAGAACAACAACATCATCGGCAGGTGCTACAACATCCACAACATCCAGATGGCAAACATTATATATTATGATTATTGACGGGGGTCCTTTCACAGAACTGCATCACTTGTTTATACTGCAAGTTTACATGCAATCAATGCAATCTTACACAAAAGAGTTCAGAATGAGCTCCGCCTCAACCAACTACATCAGCAAAATCCTGCCTTTACATTAATGCACGAGTCATAATGATCTAATGCTCTCATATATAATGGCATCATAGTCACAGGGGGGCATTGACTACTTTTACTTTTGATACTTTAAAAGTAATACTTTACATTTTCCTTATTATTCTTTCGTACTCTACAGAGATGGAGTTTAAGGACGTGGGGACTCATTGTGGGCAGTTTCAGATGTGCAACTCATAAATTAAGTGATGTTATTTGCTGAATTTAGTCATCATATTTTCAGTGCAGGACTTTTACTTGTAACAGAGTATTTCTGCAGTGTGGTCTGATGGTGGTTATTTGTGCGTTCATCTCTTCTCACTAGGTAATCCTATTCATCCCATGTGTTATAAAAAACACCTGCCCGGTACCATATGTTGAACACTATTCTCCACCAGAGAGAGCTGTTCTACCATTTGGTTTTTTTCTCCCCTACATTGAGTCATGTAGCTTTCATCTTCTGCAGGATATTTTAACCCGCTGCCAGCGACTCTGACAGTGAGTGACATCATCCAGATTTACTTAAATCACCTTGAAATAAAAAAAAGTATATGTGAGGTATAAGGTCTCATTTTGCAAGGCAGTGTGGGTGTTTTTAATTAATTTGTGGGTTTTGTACAATTAATCATTGAGTCCCTAAGTTAAGTCTATACATACACATTTATTTATATATACATATACATTTTTCAGAAAGCTGTATATAACAGCCATCACCATTTACATGAGCATAAGAAGACATTTTATTTATTTCTTGTTTTGTCTGCCAATAGATCAGAACGGAAAGATACAGAATTTGCAGTGAGACAAAAGAGAGAAATCTGTTTTACAACAGATGTTTCTAATCTTTTCTTGATAAATGACTTAAAGAATTGCCAGCCATCTCCGTTCTGTGTGTATTGTGCAACATGCAGAGTATTGCACCATGTTGTTATCAACATTCGCACCTTGATGTGTTTGCATTCACGTCACTCCACCTTCTCACCCAACATCCTGTAGGAAGCTCGTGTGATGATAATCTCTGTATATTAAAACCATTGAATGAACCCATTCAGGACTCAGTAGGAACATTAGCCCGGCCGCTCTCTATTACTCCTCCTCAGTTACTTCCATTGATTTCTCACTTACAGAGTTTAGACTGGCTTTGAATGAAATTGGCAGGTGCATCTGCTCAGTATGGATGAGTAGCAACTTTTCAGATGAGTTGGAAAGGAATGAAAGTTGGAGTAGAAATAGCCATTTGTTGAAGACGACATACAGACAATTTGACCAAATAATGGCTTTTTCACAGGGCTGAGGCTGTTTGTTTGTCAGCGGGGGCTCTTTAATTCCCCAAAGTCCGATAAGACCCGAGAGACCAGTGTGTGTGTGTGTGTGTGTGTGTGTGTGTGTCTATACCCATTTGTTTGTGTGTGTGTGTGTGTGTGTGTGTGTGTGTGTGTGTGTGTGTGTGTGTGTGTGTGTGTAGGCTGAATTTGGCCTGCTCTGCTATCAGCATTCTTCGTTAAGATGCTGTGATTGGAGTAATCGTGGCGGCTCCTGCCTCGTTTGTGGAGGGGAGGGCACTTGGTTTGACAGGGGACAGCTCTTATCTCCACTTCCTTGTGTGTGTGTGTTTGTGTGTGTGAGTGTGTGTGTGTGTGTGTGTGTGTGTGTGTGTGTGTGTGTGTTTGTGATATCTGTGATGTGTGTTTGCGTCTCAAAGAAAGCGTGCGTGCATGAAGCTCACGTCTGTGTTTTCTCACTGTGCTCTCTCGGCTCGTGATCTGATCACAGCGGCGAGATGCCTCCAGATAATCACCTGAGATAATAGACTTTTTATTGATTCATCTCATACAATCTGATCATCCTCTGTGGAGCATAAACTCCTGTAATTGGTGTAAATCAGCCAGCAGACTGTAAAAGATGGACATTTATTGCCAGCAGATACAGAATCTGAAGGAATATTAGCTGGCGTGAGGAGAGCCGATGGTCACTGGAGCAGCTGGAGTGGAGCAAATGACAGCTGGCTGCTGTGGCGGGACGAGTCGCGTCTGTTCGCTCGGTGCTGTTTTGTTTTGCGATTTTTTTGATCAGTGACTCAAATAAGTTTAGAAGAAGCAAACTCAGACTTGATGAAGGTCAGAATCTGTCTTGAGATGACAGGGATCATAATAAAGTCACTGACTACATCTGGCTGTTTCTTTTACAGCTTCACAGCCTCTTCAGTCAGAAAAGCAGGATAATAGTTTTCATTGAAACAGTTTTAATGAGCCTCTTGACACACGACACACAGTTCAAACTGCTTTTTTATGGACAAATATGTTTATGGAAAGATATTTTGTGCTTAGTGACACGATGTGCAAACATATAAGCACTAATTCTGCATTTTATATCTGATAAACAACACAAACAATTTGCCCAACCGTAATACATGTATATATTAAGTCTTCCTTTTTAAATATTGGGTTGAAAGAGGACATTAACCGGCCCATCGCTGCTGCAGATACCAATATTAGGGAGTAAAAACTTCTGATATCGATATATCACCTAATATTCTTTAAATAGTAATGTATATGTCCCTCGTGGTTGATCTCTCAAATCAATGTGCAAATGCTCGTGCACAGCTGACACATTTTGCTCAATCCTCCCCCCGACCACCACCACAGACCGATGAGTAACTTAAGCTCACATTAACTGTTGTTGTTGTTCTTTTGCCAACACGGAGCGAAACAAACCGTGAACACGACATCAACATGTTATCACCAGTCAGAATGTATTAATAACTGAATCATTTCCGTGTTTAACCTGCTTCTGACACAAAGTCAACACTCATTAATGTCCCATTTCATATAGTTTTGTTCTCATCTGTTTGCCTCACTGTGTAACTGTATCCTTAATGTGAGGTTAGTGTTAACAGTCTAGATAATGAGCCGTGCAAACTCCCAGCATGTAAATTGATGTTGCTAAATGATCCCAGTGTATAAAGCACTCCTACATCGGTTAGACTAAATAGTTCAATTAAGTAAACCTTATTGCATCCAAGCAGGAACGATATGAAGATATAATGAGCAGAAGTGAAATAAACAGAGCTGACTGAGACCGTTTCCTCCTGCAGGTACTCTGAGCGCAGTAACACCAAGTGTGTGGGAATCACCATCGAGACGCGACCCGACTACTGCCTGAAGCGACACCTCAGCGACATGCTGGGCTACGGCTGCACCCGGCTAGAGATAGGAGTCCAGAGCGTGTACGAAGATGTGGCCCGGGACACCAACAGGTCAGTCGGTCAGGGTGGAGCGAAGTGACGGACGGAGATAAGAAGGCGTGATGTGATGTGAGCCGGGCTGATGCTGTGTGATGACAGATTACTGAACCTTCAGGCTTTATAATTTAACTGTGTGTATCTGTGTGTGTGCATGTGTGTTTCCCCCAGAGGCCACACGGTGCGCGCTGTGTGTGAGTCTTTCCACCTTTCAAAGGACGCCGGCTTCAAAGTGGTCGCCCACATGATGCCAGACCTGCCTAACGTGGGCATGGAGAGGGATGTGGAGCAGTTCATCGTAAGCATTCACAAACATTTCTTATTTTTTAACGTTTATACAGAATTCTACTTTGAGCTGGTCGTCTCTGGTCTCTGGTCTGGACATTTGTATCACCACACAGCTGTCCAACAGGGTTAGCATAGTTAAAAATGATTTGTTGTTGTAATAGTGGGTTAGTTTGAGTCGCTCAGGGGAAATTTTCCCCAATAAGTGTTTTTATAATCAGGTTTACTTGATTTCAATCATTTAATCATGGTAATTTTAATTAGAAGTTACCCTGGCGTACCATCGTTGTCCCCACAGAATAGCATTGTGCTCCTAAAACTAGTAATTATTATGGGTGTCCTACACTGTAAATAAACCGTAATATACGGTGTGCATAGCATTAACTGTAGAACTGATTGAGTGAGTCATTGAGTGGTGGTCGGTCAGCGCCTCGATGATATTTCTTTTAGATTTGTATTTAAAAAAGAAAAAACTTATTTAAAGGAGCAATTTGGGAGAGAAAAAGTTGAAGTAGGTGATTCATGAGAAACAAAGTGAGTAAAAGCTCCAGACTTACAATAATACCAGTAAAGTGATGCACCGAGTCGATCGTTAAGTTTATTGTTTGTGACATTAGTAATCATGTCTCTTCCTTTGCTCGGCGTCAGGGCGTGTCGTCACTACTTATCTCAGAGTGGTATAGTAACATGTAGCATCTAAAGATAGAAACGGAAAAGTCGTGACAGTCTCAACTGTGATGTGACTCAAATCCTGTCAGATGTCTCTCAACAGCAGGCTCACTTTACAGCTCTGATTGGAAACACAGCTATGATGTGAGGTCGCAGACGCAGACGGTGCTCCTTCCCGTCATGGCTGACTGTAGGATGTAAATGATCCCTCGGTTTGAGGCTCATTTGGTTTATTTTTACATCGATAAAACAGAAATCAAGTGATTGAAAACACAACAAAGGAAGAGAAAAGATGTTTCTAATTAGTTCAGGTGAGACTGACGCACCTCCTGTGACTCTTCTCAAAATATGTCACTCATTATTTCAAAACCAGCAACAGTTATTCCTTTATTTTTTATTGCTGTTTCTGATTACTGGCAGTGTGGTGCTTCACAGGGGCTTTGCATTACAGTGGGGCTGTATGCAGGTGAACAAGTTAAAAACCTTGATTTTCTCTGTAATGAGCTCAAAATGAATCAAGCAAAGACGACAAAAAGAGACGGAGCGTTCAGGTGCTCAGAGGGGCTCACCGATGAAATTAATGTATTTGACAGTTTTAAACGATTATCTTCTTTCAGTTGTCGTCCTGTGTTCACACGAAGGAAAACTGAGCTTTTCAAAAACAGTTTCATTCGTGGAGACACCAAAAAGAAATGTTTTTTTAATGTGGACATGACAAAACACGTCCGGCTGCTAGTGTGACTTTTGTTAAAATATGCTCTTTTTGCGTAATTGCTAGACGATAGATGATAGCACTGCAAAAACTAAAGAAATCTCACCAAGTATAGTCGTCTTTGTCCAATTTCTAGTAAAAAAACTACCTCATTACACTTAATATAAGACACAATCACTGAGAAAGTAGCATTTCAGTTTAAATCTGCGCAATAAACACATTGTCTTCATTGTTTCTAACCGCTGTCGTGTTTATGCTCTCATTAAGAATGAAGATGGAACCAGGAGACGGTTAGCTTAGCTTAGCATAAAGACTTTAAGTGGGGGAAACAGCTAGCTTAGCGCTGTCTACAATTAAACAACCAGCCTACAGCCATGCTAGCAGTTCTGAGAGGCTCTACAGATTAAAGGTAACATCAGTGGATAATAAAAGTGGATAATATCTCACCGTATAGTAATTTCTTTGATATAAACATGATAAGATAAAGCTGCCATTGCTCTCTGGTGGACAAACTACCTAATGACTCTTTTCTTAATGTACCTGAACCATATCTGTCCATGCTGCAGTGTGTTGTTAGTTATGGGCCGACACAGGCTGATGTAGCTTCAACACGCGACCACTGAATGATGTATCGGTTAGACTGGGATTAAAATACATTATACGGTGATCAGCGAGGGGCAGGAAAGACAGAATGGATGTTTAATGAGCCGAGACTCAGCAGAGAAACCAAAATATCTCCCCGACTGCCGACCACATGTCAGATGTGATTCACAGTTTTGTTGTGTGATCACTGAAAGAAGATTTCACCGTCGTCTTAGTTATTTCTGTGTGTTGTTGTTAGCGATGAAGGTGTTCAGGACACCTCTAATCTGCTGAACATCAGCAGCTCTGAGTGCTTCATTTTCTACAGAAAATAAATGTGCGCTGTGGAGGAAGAGTGTGTGTCCTCCTGCAGATTTGTTACATTACCTCTGTGTGTGTGTGTGTTTGATGGTAATGTGGAGGGCAGCAGGTCGGCACAGTGAGAGGAAGCAGACTAAATGTGTGTTCGGCCCTCAGAGTCACTTTCTTTGCTTTCGTCTAACGCTTCCTCCCCTCCCTGCATTGTATTTCTTTGTTTGTCTCTGCTGTCTTTTCTCTCCCAGTGAGCCGTCTCAATAATTTCTCCCTCCTGTCTCCTTGTTTGCCTCGTCTCCCTCATGCTTTACTCGTGTCTCTATTATCTTTCACTTTATCTTTTTTCTTCTCCGCTCGTAACTTTTCACTCGACGCTTCTCTTCTGTCAGACCGTCTTTCTTCTTTCGGTCCTTCCTGTCACTATCTCCTCTCCTCCCGTCTCCCTCTCAGCCTCCCTCCCCTCCTCTCTGATCACACTGACATGTTCAGATGATACAGCTCGTACGCAGCTCCCCCTTTGCTCCTCCTCATCATATCTAATCTTCTGTGTCACGACTCGTGCTGGTGAGTGGGGGGGGAAAATATGCAGGTTCTTAAACATCTTCGCTCCAGGATCCAAACTAAGCATCTGTGGATTTTTCCTGGGATCCATAAAAATTCAATGCTACACTTTGAACACAGGGTGCAGCTCTAAAGGAAGTCAGGAAGTGGATGTAGAGGAGAAATATCAGAAGAGATGGGGAGGATTTTTTAATTGGACCTCAGAATCACGGGGCACATTTATATTCTGAACAAGTTAGTGTAAGTCCAGGATGGTACCGCCACCCGGTGGAGTTTTGACCACTCGTATAGATGTGGAGGAATGTTGTAATGAGCGGGTTCCTACTCTGTTTGTGTCGTGCACACAGATGAGATGCACCATGAAGCTAAGGCCGGTGGTGGTGATGCACAAAGAAGCTTAGTGATGTAGCTACAAGGCAGAGAAGAAGAAGGAGAAGACAGCAAACATGATATAAACTGTGCGTGTAACAGTCATTTTGTGGAAAAACATTCATTTGTATTGATTTAAAGATGTTGTATTATTTATGTGATGACCAACACTAAGAAGATAATTTGCTCCATTCACAGCTCTTCACAGGTAAACTTATTTTGATAAGGTGGCATCTTCAGCCACAGCCCTGAGAGATACACGCTGAACTACCCACCCAGCAGCAGACAGCAGGCAGACTAGCTGGTGAACGTAGTGGAGCATTTGGCCTCCAAAGAGCCGGATAATTCCCACAGGAGTTGGTAGAGACTCAAAAACAGAGCTAAAAGGAGAGTGAACATTGGACTTGAATTCATCAGGTGTCCAGAAAAACAACTTGAAACGATTGTTAATGTTGCTTTCTGTCTGCTGGGTGTGTAGAAGCAACACCTCAGACGTATCAGCCTTTTAAGATGATGATACATCGGCGTATAAGATGAGAAGATTTGAACATTTATGTTTAAGTTTCATGAAGTGTAATATTTAATCAAAGGCAAACTTCTGTAGGTGTAAACATGTTTAAAGTTCCTGTTTGCGGCTTTATTAACTGGTTGTATTGAATATGAATTTGACGCAGGGACACAGATGATGAGTGGGAACACATAGTTTGGATTATTATTAATGTTAAAGATGATAAAATAATAAAGATAAAGATCTATACATGAGGGGTTTAAGGGGAATAAAACAATTTGTTGAGTGGATGAAAAAGTCGGTCTGAATATTTGTTATCTTGAGTCTGAGCGAAATACTCGAGGTTATAATTTTAGCCATAATTGTGCAACCCACTCACGCTGCCCTGTGACCCGTCCACGGATTAAGAAGGAAAAGTGTTCTGACCGAATGAAGCTCATAGATTGTGTTTGGCTGCAGTATCCATAGAATATATATATATATGATGAGAACGGGAAGCAAATGCTGCAAATATGATGCAAACAGCAGCTGAGGTTTCAAACAATGTCCGTGAAAACGAGAAACAACAATTCCCTTCAGGCCGTCTCAGTGCGCAGCTCTTCTGGAAGCAGGGATCTCTTGATATTCTTTATTTTTTATTTATTTTTGTCTGTTTGCATTCATCACATTTATTCAATCATGCGTCTCTTTCATCCGTCATCTGTTTGCTTGTATGTACTTTTCCTGGTCAGCCTTGACGAAAGAACAGTTCAGGATCGGCAGGACGCTGAGGGGCAGCAGCAGGAGAACGCTGCATCCTCCTCGCGTCTATCGTGGCTGTCCTGATAATGAAATTCGATTACAACTTCCTCCCAGCCTGAGATCCTCTCTCACTTATCTCTCTTGTACAGATGCTCCCCGTCCCAGGGGAGGCATCCTTAACAGGGTTCCTCTCCACCGACCAACAGGAGCTCTGATATGTCATCCAAAATGGTAGAAGGTGAAAAATTGGCATACAGTCTCCTTTTTTTTTAAGCATTGTTATTTTGTCAGATCGACTCCCCACCTCCCTCCCTTTAGGTTTAGCGCAGGGCCGTGTGGGACGTGTCCTCCTGTGATTATGAGCTGTGACGAGAGGGAGATTGTGAGATACTGATAATGCGTCCTATTTTAGAAATGTGCCTCGATTCCAGATCTTCACGGTTTTGATCATGATATTCAGCACAGGGGGGAGGAGGATGACTGGAAATCCCACTGATTCCCTTCACTGCATTAAACTAGACACCAGAAAATGTTGCATGGAGCATGGCGGTGCTGTCTGCTGATATCTGCTTTATTCTCAGCGGATTTCTGCTTTTACGTTTAAGTCAGTACCTTTTACAAATGGACCTTTTTTATTAAGGGTTCTGAACCTTTTCGTCGATGCTGTCTGGGCGTGTGAGAAAAGCCATGACGTGACTGAAATAAACTCTGCGGGTATTTCTTTACAACCACTTTTATTTCCTGTCACTTTTCTCTTTTTCTTACTTTCTCTACATTTAAAGAAGCTACACATCTGTCTAGGTAACACTGCAGATACGGCCGTGTGCAGTAAACTTCATTCATTATAAAGAGTAATAAAACAGATAATTCATTGTTGCTGCTGATGCTTAATTACTGTGCGTTAAACTTCAGATTTTGTCGGGGACGCCAGTTCAGAAGACTAATGAGAAACAAACTTTAACAGTGACTCTGGTTTTGTTCTGCTTTAAAGGAACAGTTCAGCCACACATTAAAAATCAGTCATTATCTACTCACCTCCATGCTGATAGAAAGACAGGTGAGCTTCTGAAGTCCACAAAACATTTCTGGAGCTTCACAGTAAAACAGTGCTGCAGCATTGTGCTAAACAATGGATGCTGATGGGGACTATGGGGGAAACCATAGGGGAGACTAGCGCTCTGGAAGCCTTGAGATCCAAAACTGAATTTGAAAAGACATAATTTACACCTTCTGTGTGCGGTGAAGCCTTGGCATTCACTCCAGACAGGGCACGCGCTTATGCTTTTAGCTTAGTGAAGATCTTTGCTTAAAGAGACTTGGATTTACACCAGATGAGCTGTGTGGAGCTATTTTAGGGGTCAACCCTGTTTTCTATGTTTTAAAAGTCCCCATCTACTTCAGGTTGTTTGGGGAATGTGTGAATGCTGTTTTGCTGTGAATCCAGGAATGTTTTGTGGACCACTTTCCATCTACATGGGGCGAATAGATAATGAAATTTTGGGTGAACTGTTCCTTTAACATGTCCGGACCGAGCATGGTTGCCCAAGAAAGAGAAAACTGATTAACGCTCTGATTTGTTAAATGGGTCTCTGTGTGTCCTGCAGGAGTTCTTTGAGAATCCGGCGTTCAGGCCGGATGGTTTGAAGCTGTACCCGACGCTGGTGATCCGAGGTACGGGTCTTTACGAGCTGTGGAAGACGGGCCGGTACAAGAGCTACACGCCCAGCGCCCTGGTGGACCTGGTGGCCCGAATCCTTGCACTGGTGCCGCCCTGGACACGAGTGTACCGTGTGCAGAGGTGAGATGATGAATGGGTCGGATGTGAGCCTTCAGTGCTGTTCTTTGCTCTCCAGCTCTGATACGACTGATGCTAAAGCAGCAGCTACGTTAACGTTCAGCTCCTCGGCAGGCGCTTCTCTCGCTGGTTGTCTCCTCTGAACCGGCCTATAGCTGCAGTAATTCCTAACAAGCACATGGCTTGATGGCTTGAAGCCTGGCAGGATTACATCATCTCACGAATCCAGCTGCCTCGCAAGTTAATTCAGTTTGGGCACTAAAACCTGTTAAATTATTCCAGAAGAGATTGAAAGTTTCCTCCAGACGTTTCCTTTAAGTGACCAAACAACCAGAGTGATTTAAGGTGTTTCAACAGAAGAATTGTTCATGTTAGGGCTTTAAAATATAAGAGTTAAATTAGATTAGCAGTAAGTTAGCTGAAAAGTATGTCTCATCGTTTTTTTTAGTCTTGTCTGATGTGAGCTTCTTGTGCGTGTGCCTCCGTTTAGGAAAGCCCTCGGCTCTTCTCCTGCCAACAGGAGGTCTCCTATACCGCACTAAAAGTTCCCAACTCAGAGTTTCCTCTTGAGATCTTTTCACAGCTGCTCAGAGACACTTTTAGTCAGGAACAAACATTCAACTCTTCTTGCATCATGTTCTCTATCACACGTCTTTCCCTGCTTCCTGTTTTTGTACCACCTATCAGGGACATCCCCATGCCGCTGGTGAGCTCCGGAGTGGAGCACGGCAACCTGAGAGAGTTGGCGCTGGCCAGGATGAAGGACATGGGCACTGAGGTGAGACTCGAGGGCTTCTCCTATTAGACTGAAAACCACCGTGTCAGCTTATTTCCAGTGAGGGAGCTAATAGACTTTCCCAGCTGGGATGTGATCCAAACGGGTAGCGCAGTACTCAGGTGGTGGCGGCTGCCAACAGGACAAATGCTGACTGAAGAATCTGCATTCATTGCTATGAGAGAGTAAGATGACAGATTACAGAAGCTGCCACGTATAGTTAAGGACTGTTGGAGTGGAGGACTGGAGCTCGCTCCCCTCCACGCCTCGCACATTTATTGAATTTATGGAGAAAGTCGATGGAGCAGGATTCATCCAGCATGAAAACACCGGGCCGGGGTGCACCTAACAGGCTCACCACACAGTATATGAGGCAGAAGACCACCTGACAACTTCCATCAAAACAGCCTCAGGATAAAAAGACCAATCAGAAAACACCTATGGGGTAAAGAGCCGGGCGTTTTCAAACCATCAGGCAGAAATAACATCAGGCTCTTCGCCCAACACCACCATTATTAAAAGTTTCTGCGTGGGTCTGCTTCTGTTCTCAGTTCATTTTTATCACATTATTCATCCGTCATCACTTATGAAATCTCTTTTACAGACTGAGCCGCCGCAGCGATGTTTTACATTTTACTTCACATGTTGCATCTCATATTCTCCAGACTGCATCTTATTCAACCACTGAGGTTTTCAAAACTTTTCCAACCAATGCAACTTTCACAAATATGTTTCTTAAGGAACTGCAGTTCATCAATATAAATGAAAGCTTTTAAGGTTATTCAGCCCTGAGATGAATTGTCATGACCCACAGCTACCCTGGTATCAGCAGGTGCAGCGTAATATTACAATTTCCAGAAGTCTGTTGGCAGCGAGCGACTTTGTGCATTTACAGCGCAGCCAAACAATCTGATTTCATTCTGCACACGGCGCAAGTACGTATATAGACAACAGCAGGACACGTGGTTACCTTGTTGAGCAGTTGGAGGTGTGCTGACTGTCACCTGGAGCGTTTCATCTAACAGCCCTCATGGCTGCTCCTGAATGTTTCCTCACTGCCTGACACTCTGCAAGTCATTTTGTTTTATAGAAACATTTTTGATTATCACCGTCAGCACTAACGTCAGTGTCTCCTGTGACTGTTTCACAATAAAAGCCACCATGAGTTATGCCAGTTTAACTCTGTTTAAGTGAGGCAGCAGCAGGACATGTGGGTTAGCCTTAGCAGTGAGTTAATTTAGCTCGAATACGCCTGTAGAGCTGAAAATAAAACAAAAAAACAGTAAAACTGGATTTCGTTCTGCGTCATTTCCTGTGAATCTCTTGTCCGTGTGAAGGCAATTTAAATCTAGTGCGGTGGTGGCGGACCCTGCCGCTAACAGTGAAAACTACTATGTTGAGATTTAAATACACTGAATGGCTGTTGACAGTAAATAGTAGTAAAATGTGGTTTAGTTTCTTGGAAATCTAAACAAACGATGTATGTTTCATACTTTAAACTGCCTTCAGATTAACGTTAGTTTTTGAGTTTCTAAGCAGGTTTGATATGTTTGAGTGTTTCTCTGTGTGCAGTGTCGAGACGTGAGGACCAGAGAAGTGGGCATTCAGGAGATCCACCACAAAGTCAGACCTTACCAGGTAACGGACAGCATCCTGGAGTCGTATCGCTCAGTACACTGATAGTCTTAAAATACAATCAAATGCTGTTTTTTGTGTACAACCTCTCCATACACTGACGAAGACGTGTTTGTCCTCAGGTGGAGCTGGTGCGGAGGGACTACATGGCCAACGGCGGCTGGGAGACCTTCCTCTCCTACGAGGACCCTGAGCAGGACATCCTGATCGGCCTGCTGCGTCTGCGTCGCTGCTCTCCACAGTCCTTCCGAGCGGAGCTGAAAGGAGGCGTGTCCATCGTCCGCGAGCTGCACGTGTACGGAAGCGTCGTCCCCGTCAGCAGCCGAGATCCCAGCAAGTTCCAGCATCAGGTGGTTACGCCGTCATACACACACTCAAGATATGACGTATTTACCCAAACACTTAGACGCCTCTACCTGCTGTGAATCTGATTGTTTTATCTTCGACTCTGTAAGACATCACTGCCGGCCTGTATTTTCTTAGAGAACAGAAAAAAAGACTGAGATTAACTACAAACGTGTTCTGAAAAATGATTTCACAAAGTTAAACTCCCTTTATTTCCTCCTTTCCCTGCTTCTCGTTTAGGGTTTTGGTATGATGCTGATGGAGGAGGCGGAGAGAATTGCCAGAGATGAACACGGCTCAAGCAAATTGGCTGTAATCTCAGGTGAGGCACAAAACAACATCATTTCTCCTCTCCTTGCACGTCCAATCAAATATCTATTTCAGACATAGATCAGAGGTCTCAGCCGCTCACATCGCTGCTCTCATCGCTCTGAAATGGCAGATTCAGTCACAGTGGGGCACGACGACTGCAGTTTAAAAAATCAAGAAAGAAATACTCCAGGAAGTCATTTTGTTGTGGATGGTGCAGAGCAGCACGATGTGAACACACAGCACAGCACCACGAAGCTGCAGCCAGAGGCGGATGTTGTTTTCAGAAGTTAATTAGTACGATGATGATGGAGGCAGAAAAATAGTTTTTTGAAGCTGTTTATATAATTGCCTCATGATGATGCTTTTTCAGTCTTAATTCTTACTGTATCTTACAGTGTGAACGGTCACATCACATCCCGTTTACTGCCGGCGGCGTTTCAAAAATAAAACATAAAACAGCACTTGTGCTGAGAGGATTTTTACGAGCTGTGGTAAAAGGACACAAACCAGCAGAATAACAGGTTATAATGGACCCAACTGGTGTGTGAAGGTGTGTGTGGTTGTTTTGTAGGTGGTGTCATTTCATCAAGGTAAACACAGCAGATTTATACGTCAATGCAATACAATGAACACTCGTTGAATTAATGTTAAAGTTAGAATAGTTCATTCACATGTTATGCATCATTCTGGTCTTGTCGTGTGGCTGCTCGAAGTGTTTACTCAGCAAATTGACAGTGGACTGATGTGGTTCTGACCAAAGACCCAAATGTGAATTACCAGCGAGGCCTGGGCGATATGACACCCCTTTTATACATGTGTTGTGATTGTTGTTGAAGTTTTTAGTTTTTCCACCAGTGGCTGTGACACTTTGAATACACTGAACACCTTGTTGTCTTCTCTGCTGTGTTTTGCAGGTGTAGGAACGAGGAACTACTACAGGAAGATGGGCTATGAGCTGGAGGGACCGTATATGGTGAAGGACCTGTATGAACCCAGAAATGACTGAACCCGGACCGTGTCTTATCTGGACAGCAGATGCATCGGCACAAATTATTTTATTTATCAAGACGATGTTCTTGGGGACACAGTTTCTGCAGTTCTTTCAGTGAAACTTTCCAGCATCGGAGGAGATAATAGTTGGGTTGTTCTCACAGTCCCTGCTTTTTATCTAGTTGTAACTCCTCCCACTTCATGTAGATGAGGGGAAGGTGTGACAGGGTGAAAGGATGAAAGTAAAGTTACTTGGGAAGAAGACAAAAACATTCTTTTGCTGACGCGTTAAAAGAAAAGTTTCCCTTTCCCACCAACAATAGCATCTTAGCATTTTTAGCTTCCCATATTGAAACAACTGGGTGCCACCAATGCCTTACCAGCTAACTCTGTATCAGCGAGCCGTACTGATGCGGCCCGACAAGAAGTGAGAACGATCCTGCGGAGACATTTTTATTGTATTCACGCCTGTATGTCTAGGTGTCTCTTAAATAATTTGTGTATGTTCGTCCGGGATGAGAAACCTGTTCAGCATCACGCTCTGAGTTAATCATGTTTATGTCGCAATTAAATAGAAACCCCATTATGAGCCAAGTATTCATTAATGGTTGGCAGTGGATGAATGAACAGCGGGGAAACGTCCTCGCTGGGCAGCCGTTGTGTAATTGCTCAATTTTGATTTATAGGGCAGGAAATTGAATATTAGTGTTACATAAATTGCTTTTTAAAGCCCCACAGTTAATCCTATTTCTTGTTTTTCTGTCATGCATTCTTAGGCTTCCTGTATTCTGGTAAATTCCAGATGTTGTGCACATCACTTGACCATTTTTTGTCTCAGAATAAAGTCTGTTTCAGATTGTTCGTGTCCTGCTTTGTGAGAGAAGTTCTTGATTTTGCAGAAAAGACATTTCAATAATTAAACCCTGAATGAGAGAATAGCCAAAAAGGTCAAATCATACGAGTGGTTCCTGTAATGTACTCCCCAATGTCAAGGGTGTCAGCCCTCGCAGGAGACCTCTGACGATTGCCCTATGAGAGTGTTTTACTGGCTCATTTGATAAAGCTTTTCCAATTACGTCCTCATCAGTTACCTGTCCTTTCAGCGCTGACTGAATGCTGTGTTCAGTCACACTGTTCCTGGAAAGACTTTGTCATTTGAGAAATAGCGGGCAATAAAGTGCCAAAGGCTCATGCGACGACCTATGTCTCATATAGATTTCCAACCGCACGGGAGCGATTGAAGCTGAGCGGCCATGCGTAATTTCCTGGATGCGGCCCCTGTGTCGTGACTCTGCTGTGCTGTGCTGCGCTGTGTGTTGGTGTTGCAGTCCTGACGCATTGAGGAATAGGCCACAATCAGGCTTTCTCTCCACGCCTGCTCACTCCCGCTATCAGTTGTGAAATCTGAAAGGACTTTTCTGTCTGTGGCGAGCTGATTCGTGCTGTAGAGGAGGCAGAGTCGGGTCTAATCTTCACTGCAACATGAGCAGAAGTGTAGCAAGTTCAGTTAAACTCTGCTCAGGTGAAGGTTACACCACCCGTCGACAACAATTACCCGAGTAAAGGAAGAGAAAAGGATCTGGGGGTGTGATGCTGTACAGATCCTACTCCTCTCCAAGGTTTTTGCATTACTGGAGTTAAATTCACTGTTGTTAATAATGTCTCATCAGTCCCAGGTGACTTAAAAGATTGGACTGGGTACTGTATTGTTGATGCCAGATATCAGTAGCAGTCACCACTTTAAATACAGTTTTACATACAGTGAAAATAAATGGTATTTCTCGTTAGTATAGTTAAAATGATTCCTCTTAATCTGAGGGATTCCCAGTGATGCACTGAGCTGCTCTCTCTCTGTCTGTACGTATTCATGTCTCATTGATTCGTTACTGACTTGGCTTCTTCCCCGAAGTCTCTGTCATCACTATCATCATCGTTATTATACTCTTAGTATAACAAATAGTACAGCTATCCGGTGCTTTTGCAGTCAGAAGGTAAACTTACCATTTTTAATAGTTAAGTTAATTTTCACCTGCAGACTTGCTCTTTTCTGCCTTCGTAGTAAAGTTGGATTCAAACCGACATCACTGCTGCAAGCCTCAGTTTGTGGAGCTCACACTGGCACTGAGGTACTCCACATTTATAATTACACTTTAAGTTGGTGCCTACTCTCAGTACAATCCTCACTTGCCCATATGTACACTGATATTGATCCCTTTCTAATGCAATTCACATTCTGAGACACGGGCGACTGAATCCACCGTCCTCAGTTCGGCTGAAGGGTGTAAAAGTCTTCTGCAGTACAAGTTAGCACCTTCTGAAGCGTCTAACTGCTGCTAGCCCTCCATGTAGCTCAGTGGCAACAGAGAATTTCACAATAAAAGACCATAATTTAGGAAACTCAACCTATATAATCTCCCAAATCCCTCATCAGACCCAAATATGCCGATCATGAACATGAAGACATTTCCCCTCCGTACTTGTAACATTCAGCCCAAAACTTCTGGACCATAAATTCCTCTAAACTCTCTTTAGCAGAGGTCAAAGGTCGTCTCAGTGAGGGATTGGCCGGCCAGCAGAGCGTGAGGAGTCGGTCACACCAGTAAAGGTCACAGATCTGTCAGAGACGACCTCATTGAGCCGGGAGCAGAGAGGTCAGGTGAGCTCGCCTCACTGTCTCAAATCTCTCCTGACGTTACCTCCACAGACACCACCGAGGAGTCGACTCATCACAAGGTGACCATAGTTATTTCATGTTAGTGTTTTTATTATGAAGGCTTATTTTACTGGGTCACTATCCATCAAACTGCATAGTATGAGTTTTACATCAACAACAGTTAAGTTACACTTCCACGTTTATTTAAATGACATTTAATTTAAAACGTTTTTGACACAATACATGTTAGAAAACACACGTTAGCTCTTTCCTTGTTTTAGGCGCATGAGAAAAGAAATAAGTAGTCATCTAAGATATGGACTGTCAATGACTAAGACTGATGACCTGTAATAAATGCTGCGGACACAGCGTGGATATGATCAGCAACCATCCTAATGCCTGGCTTTAATTTCCTGTTCACGAGGGGACGATATATTAGTGATCGTTACTCACTGTGAGCGTCATGAAGCTCACCCTGTTAGTTTCAGTGCAGATATCACAAAGTAATGCAAGTTTGACTTAAAGTCTTTATTACTTAAAAAAAAAAAAAACTGACTCAAAGAAAACTGGAGAAGCACCCATAGAACCATATTTTAAAATAACATTAAAAAAAAATCATTTTCAACTTTCAAGTCATTTGAATTCAAGTGCAGAGCAAATATGAAATACATCAGCATCTCTGAAAAAGTATTAAAGTATTATAGCACAAACATATGAAGTAAGCTGCTGTATTTAAAGGAAAGGTTCAACAAAAAATGAAAACCCAGTCATCTACTCACCCCCATATCGATATAAAGTCAGGTGAAGTCTCGTAGTCCACAAAACATTTCTGGAGCTTCACAGCAAAACAGAGTTGCAGCGTTCTGCTGAACAACTGAAAAAATACAAAACAAATCATGAAATGGCTCCATACAGCTGATCCAGCGTCATCCAAGACTCGGGAAGCCCAGAGATCCCAAACTGATTTGAAAAGACGTTATGTACACCCTCGACAAAAAATGGGGTGTGCGCATTTTAGCTGGGCAGCTCTAGTGAGGATTTTGGCTTTAAAAAGCAGATAAATAACATTTTTAAATGAGTTTGGGATCTCTGGGCTTCTGGATCACACCAGATGAGCTGCATGGAGCCATTTCATGTTGTTTTTTTTTTTAAAAGAAGTCCCCAGGAGAAATGTTTTGTTTCTTGATGTTCTTCCTACTTGTTTTTAATGTATTTTAATGTAGTTAAAGCACTCTGAGTTCCCTCGTGTTTGAATGGTCCTATACAATTAGACCTGCCTTGCCTTATAAAACTTCGCCCGGCTTCCTATCGACACAGCGGGGAGTACATGATGACTGCATTTTCATTTGTGGCTGAGCTGTTCCTTTAAAGTAGTTAAAGGCTTCTGAGACTGTTTGTATAATGACTCTGATCTGTGGACATGTTGAGGCGGTGCTTTGTGGTGCATTATACCGACAGGTGTTCATCATATAAGGCCCGTGTGTTTGGAAAAACAAATACCACAAACTAAAACCTCAAACATTACCTCAGTGTTGAACTGACACCTGTTGCTGACAGTGTCAATAAGACTCATCAGTGTCACAGAGGCAGCAGTTATTACAGGACTACTGCCACATCTGTTAGGTCCATGCAACATTGATGTGTGGTGAAAATATCTGAAGATATTAGAGATAATAAGCACAGAACAATTAAATGCTGGCTACACTTTTCAAGCAAGTAAAGAGCTCAGTGTCCACAAATCAAATCAGATGCATCACCTGAAATAAAGCTGAGAAAACAATGCAGCACAGACCAAAGGCGGCAGCAGCAGCAGCACTAATCCCTTACATTTCATTTTCAGCCATATATACACACTAAAATTGATTTTCTATGTCAAGCATTCCAGGTCTAAGCAACAGCATGGGGCCTACATCAAATACAGCTCGGGTAAGTCCCACTAGATCTCTATATTGACTTGTTTAAATATCATTGCGTGTCTTGTTGGGGGCTCAGCAGCCCTCTACTATTTCATTTATGCTCCCTTTATGTGGTTTTCTCCACAGTTTATGAACTGAGCTCCTGTTTCTGTGACAGAAATAGCACCTGCTGCAATCCCACGTAATCATACATATTTCTTATCCCCACTTCCCTCGTGGCAGCAAAGTGGCTATTGCTTACACGTGTAGGATACACTGCAGTCAGGGGGTCCGCAGTCAATATTTCCATGTAGTGGCTATAGTGATTATAGCCATTATGGTCTGTTAAGACCACTTTGTGTCAGTGGGAGTCCTCTTTCAGAGCAGAGCGCACTCTGGCCTCCAGCTGGTTTGCTTGGGGCCGGGAATCCGGGTTTGAGGCGAGCATGTCTAAAAGCAGGGTGCACATGGCTGGACCAGGAGGGGGTGGCAGCGGGGGTGCTCTCTTGAACTTCATAGGGATGCACAGCTGGAGGTCGGCGTTTTCCCACAATGCTTCTCCCAGCGGCATCAACCAGCGACCCTTGCACACGTAGGCACCTCGAGAGGAAAGACGAGCGAAGACATGGTTAGGTCATTTAGGACCGACAGCAACAGCACAGACTGCAGGGAGCCACTTGATCTCAGTGATTGTGGGCCACACATGTATTTATGAGCAGTCAAGTGCCCACTGGTGTGACATATTTCTGGTAATTGCCAACAGAGCCCACAAAACCAGGCCAGACGAGTGTGTGCAAGAACTGGAGAACACAGTGGGTCCAGACTGCACTCAAACAGGAGCAACACAATAACAACCAACAAACATTACATTAGGAGAATGAACACACAGTACGAGGCTGAGGCTGTGAGAGCAACACAACACACAACAGTCAGTACATGGCGTTATCTGAATAAATACAAACAAATGTTGACGATATCAGATGCACTACTTTGGATATCACTCTTATAAATATCAAGTCATCGGTGACATTTTTCATTATTTTGTAATAATCATCCTGAATTCAGACAAAACTGTAGTTTTTGTACGTAAATAAAACTCGATCAAATGTATGTTTTCAGTTTTCTAAGCATAACGAAGAGCGTTTAACCTGACGCTCCTCCAAAATACTGAGGCACGAGGCCATTTCTCGGTTTATTCATGCTTTTGGAGACACTAGTTTCTTTATATGTTTGGATTAAGCTTCATCTGTCATCACTATATTTATTTTATTTATGTTGCAGCTCTCATAAAATCACAGAAAATCTATAATGAAATGTATTAAACTTTTGCTTTAAATAATGCAACATCAAATCATCTGATCATACTCATGATGAATCCAACATGTGATCACCGTTGTGTTTAACAGATGCCGTCAGCAGCCGACCTTATAGTTGGTCTTACGCTGTAGGAGTGATGAATTGTGATACACAGCTGGCTCTGAATGCTGCTGTGAGCAGTATTAAGTGTGTACTTAAGAGTACTGCGTGTTGACATGTTTCAGAAGAGGAGCACTTGCCTGATTACCTGATCACAACTGAACATGCACTTAAGTGTTGAGCACTAAACTGCAGGCACCAGAATAGACCCAAACAGACTGTGACGGAGCCTAATGTGGTGCGTGAACACAAACATCTGTCTGCTAGAGACAAAATTACCAGATGTGGTTTCTAAATGCATTATTTGCCAAGTTGCTGTCATGTCACGGAGCAATTTATATGACTTTCTGCAGAAAGACAGTTGATTGTTGAGTCTCATCCTCAGGTTGTCGAATACTGGTGTGTTACTACAGCGAAGTAAGTCTGAATCCTTTGAGGTTTGCAGACATTTATTAAACTGTTTTGATAACTTGAAGGATATAAAGGAGTGGGGTGACCACCTGACTCACTCAGGTTGTGTGGTGTGGCTAACATATGCTTTACCAACTGAGCTAAACTCAAAGCGATGCAGCAGTCGACCCTCTCTGCGTGTACTAATGGTTCAGAAACTATTTCTTGAAACACCGAAATTTGGCAACGATTGATTTAATGTGAGTGGGCACCCCGGTTACTCAGAATTTATACTAAAATGCACAAAAGAAATGGAGCAACTGCTCACAGCTGGAAACAAATGGAAACTTAATGTGGATGTTGGTGGAACAACCTCAGAAAACACTCATTATTATATATAATATTATGAAATTGATCCGGCTCATAAGTTGTGCAAAGTTGAAGTACCCAGATGAACTTCCTCATCTTTCTCTCACACCATTATAAGATTAATACTTTGAGGTTTTGGCTGCTGATCAGAATAATTAAGAAAGATAAAACTTCGGGCTCTAATTACCTGAATTGCTCATTTGTCTTTGTTTGACATTTTCTAGACTAAATGATTGATTGGAAAGAATTAGTAGATTAATAAGGAGAAAAGAAATCATTAGTTGCATCCCTAACATGTAGCAACCCAAAGACTGAAAAGAGGATAATCTGTGAAAGTAATTAAAATGCATCAATTGTTACTTAATCACAAGGTTTATTATGGTCCTTCTTCAGTTTTTAAATTAATTTTAATGGAGTAGAGTTAGTAACACATACATCAGGCAAGTCCAAGCCTTTTTCCTGTGATGATTAACCCCCACAGAAACACTTGAGGTGAAGTCTACAGTCAAGTGCAGGACTGGTCTGATCAAAGAACAGCTATGATTTCATAACCTGACGGAGATAAAAGCAAACGCTGCTTCCAGCTCTGCGCCTCAACAAGGACAAACACTGGAGGTTGTGTTTTACTCCTCGACTTCATCCTCTGTGCTTCGCTGCGACGTCAAATAACTGTGTGGGTGCTGAGAGAGGATAAAGTCAAATAATGGACCATTTTATCTGTCTGGGAAAAGCCTCCCGCTGCCTCTCCCCATTTACTCACTGACAAAGAGGATTGTGATCATGGAGGCTAAATTCCATTTTGCACTTTTTTCCCATTTGAATAGACTGGAAGCCCTCTCTGCTCCCATCATAACATATTCATTCAGCCTAATGGAGTATGGGTGACTCAGGGAGGTTGTGAGGACCTGAACTTGGGGATGATGGTTCATATATCCCCCTGCCTCCAGATCAACTCTGGCTGGACCCAGTTTTTTGTGAACAAAAAGAGACATCTGTGTTACAGCCATTACATTATTCTCTGACAGCGGAGTGCAGACAGAGCTGAGCCCTGTGTCCATTAAGATACTTCCTCATCCTGTGGCCACATGGGGTTTCTGACAGGAAATAGGACATTAAAAAAAGAAGAAAAAGATTGAAATCTAAATGGTGTTCTGCACAGCTAAACTGGCAAAGTGCTTCTTTTTGCTTGTATTGAAGTTTTTGCAGACTTTATGGGTCCAACTCACTCAGGCACGGCCATAAGTACTCACATACTAGATTTGGACGTCAGTAGTTGTTCAATGTATAGAATAATCATACTTTTTTTCTTTGTAAAAAAACAAACAAAAAACAACATGTGTATATATTAAATATTAACATAAACTGACCGTTTTACATCATAATTTTACATCTTTTGACAGAATCCAGTGATGCATCTGCTTTCTATGATTAACTGCAAAGATCCATATAGTAGTAAAAATGATAGATTTGCCCAACCTCAGATAAAGTTTGCTTTCAATCGTCACCTTATTTGCTAGCAGTTAGCACGCAACCAACGACAGAAGAAGATTGGCGAGCTCATCATGGAAATGCTGACTGGAGATGTGCTCCTGTTAGAGATGTTAATGATTAATTATTAATCGATTAATCGCTGTTAAGAATTTAACCGATTAGAAATGTCTTAATGGACAATAAGAGACCGGCACTGATACATCAAAAAGTATCTTACAATAACAGATTACAGATATTTGCTTTTCAAATATATCCAAATAAAATATAAAATACTGGTATGAGAAAACATGTTTAATTGAAATACAAGTAATTTGTAATAAAATACAAAAAGACGGATATTTAGCCATTTAGTCACTTCAGTATTGGTTGAACAGCGACAGACAGAAGCTGTTATTAAATGAAATCATTACTTTGCTTCATCACTCAAGTAACTTGGTGTTTGACTTCATCTGTTCTTTAAACTTGTGATGTAGCCGACTCTGATTTTACGTTAAACATAGTCATGTCAGTGGTTAAAACAGTTTGCTAAAGGAAAATCGTTCAACATATTTCATATTCAATTAATGATGAATCGATAATCGATCGTTAAGGCAGCCGACTATCAATTAAAGAAATTACTTGGAATTTGCATCCCTGGCTCCTGTTAGGCTTTGTGGAGAAAGAAGGCTTCTGCATGCTGCTGATATCTGTTGAGCCCAAGTACAAACTACAATATGGATTTTTTTTCAGCCAATCTGTTAACGGATAATTACCTGCTCCTCATGGCCGATGCCGATAAGATAACTGCAAAGTTCACATTTCACACAAAAGTTCCCAACCTGGTGTTTATGCACAGCTGAGAGTAAGAAGTACTGAGACTTAGTGAGTGAAGAAGGATGATTTCATATTCAGCAGCTCTAATAATATCTGTTGTGTTAAAACTGTTTCCTTCCTCTCGTAACCGCTGCAGGACTTGTTTTTTGTGCTCTGCTTGTTCTTTGCTGCTTTTATTAGCAGATCGCAAACCAAGTGTACCAGAGTGTGTAGATGTTGTGCTCGTTGAGTCCATGAAAACAATTTGGCTTTATATCATCGTCCATACTTATCAGCTGTAATTTTACAGGTAAACGGCCGATAATATAAATTTCCCAATATCAGTACACGTCATGCATCTCTATCCAAGGGTGGAGAAGATGTTTGAGGAAAGTGCTGTGAAACTGATCTGCAAAGTGCCAACAATGTAGCTATTACTACTGACAGTGGTGTTTGTTAAAGACGTGTTCCCAAGTCTTTAACAGCATTTTTGCTTGGGTGTTCATTTCGGACCCTATTCTTAAATCAGATTTACTGCAGCACTCTATAAGAATTTAAAGCAAACTACTTAAAATGGCCATGCCTACAACTCACTACATCAACGTTCTTTTGCCACATCGGCATCATCGCATCACAATTTAACTGATGTTCAATAATGTAGGCTGATGTTGTCAAAATCAATGGGTCAGATTCAAAATAATAATAATAATAATAATAATAATAATAATAGTACATTGTCACAATATTCCAAAGAAACTTGCATCTCCAACGCTGCCACCGACAGAACTTTTGGATTAGTAAAGCCTGAATAACATACTGTCAGCTTGCATTATCAGAAACAGAGCTACTATAATTCATATGAAAATGTGCATTGCATAAATCATTAATCTCTCGTCATTTAGATTTATGATTGTACCACCCATGAGTGATGAATGTACGATGCATAGTATCTGACATTTTTAATATGTGCCAGTTAATTAAGTCAAACTCGATTCTGTGCGATGAGTCATCAACCTGCCTGACCACACACTCAAACCTTTCTGTGAGCAGGATACAACATGACAGGCCAATGTGATGTGTTACCCAACATGTTAACACTGTCACATGATACCGACTGACTGTGGATTGTAGGGGTGTATCTCCACTGCCCTGGTCAAGGTGCTTTGGTTGCTCACAGGAAAGAAGTCATCAGGTATTCTCGATCTACTCTACTGACTCTCCACTGGACACTTACCCAGTTGTTCCTGCGTGGTCCCTTCTTCCACAAAGGTGATTCTCTCCAGGACAGCCCAGAACATCACACCCAGCGAGAAGATGTCTGCCTGGCCTGTGTAGGTCAGTCCACCCCACACCTCCGGAGCCATGTAGAAGTCAGAGCCACAGGTGGAGGAGAAGTGCTGCCTTGTCAGGTCCCCACCCAACAGACCTTCACTCATCTTGCTCAGACCAAAGTCTGCCACCTAGAGAATGAACAGAGACAATCACTGACAAAAACTATTAAATTCTTTGATGCTTTCACATTTGAACAGTGTTAGTTTTTTAACAAGTTGTGTCAGGACTTGAGGATGATGCTGCATTATCTGACGTCACAACGATCTCCCTACCTTGACAACAGGGCCTTTGGGTGTCACACAGACCAGCACATTGTCAGGCTTCAGGTCTCGGTGGGTGATACCCAGGCAATGCAGGAAGGCCACAGCACTGCAGAGCTGTCGCACCACACTGAGGTTACGCTGGGCATCTGGTGGCCTGGAGAGCAGGTACTGATTCAAGTCGCCCCCATCGCAGTACTCCATCACGAGCCACAGGGCCAAGCAGCGCATTGGTCCTGGCTGCTCTTCCTCCGTCTGGGCCGGTCTCTTCCTGGCTCTGTTTTGTGGTCTTTGTGGGGTTGTAGACTCAGATGCATTTGATTTAGCCTTGTCCTGGAGCTTGGCCCTAGCTGTGACTGTGTTGGTCCTGTCCTGAAGTCTTGAGACAGAGTTAATACTCCTCTGGGTGTTGGACTGGGAGTTATTATCCCTTTCCTGACCCTGCGGTGCTCCGACTACACTGCCCTTCAGCACACTCTCAACCAGACGCAGAGGCACCTTCCCTGATTTTAGGGGCTTCAGGCTCCTGGGCCCCGTCTGCAGGAGGCAACTGTGGAGGGCGATGACGTTCACATGGTTCTTGGCTGTGGATCTCATGGCCCACAGCTCTTGCAGGTAGAGTTCAATGCACTCCGGGTTGCTGCAGGGAAGCCTCTTGATAGCCACCCTCTGTCCTGTTTTGGCCATATGTCCCTCAAAGACCACACCATAGCTGCCTCGTCCCACCTCCTTCTCCAAAGTGTAGAGCTCTTCCATCTGTCACCGGAGCTGCAGCCTGCTGTTAATACAACGACTGAGGTTAGCATGATACAGTAAACTGCTTCATTAATCACAGCTGGGACGCTTCAAGCTAACGTTACACTTCACAGCTAGCTAACTTACCGTTAACGACATAACCAGTTACATTTACCTTTTTATTCTTTATCAAGTCGAGCTTAAAGACGCATAAAACAAGTGTATTACACGAACAATAACTGGACTGCAGCTGAACGCAACACGGTGCTTTCAGGAGCTTTAACCATAAACAGGAAGCGAAAAACAAAACTCTGATTAAAAACGAGATCTCGACTCACCCACGAGAGTTCATTCAACATTACCAGCAGTGAATCCACGCGAATCGATAGTCTACGTGGCTGACGAGCCGCCTCGCAGCATAATCGATCAATCCGGACCGTTTTATTGTCGATAAACAACTTCGATCGAGTATCAGAGAACAACAGCGACCGACTTCCGTGTCTAAGTTCGGAGCGTCCCGCTCTATGTGCGTGCGTGCGTCGTGATTGGCTACGAGAATTCCACCGCGCGTTGTGATTGGTTCGTAGCGGAGACGGTAGAGTGCGATGTGACTCGATTCGAATCGTCAAAGCCACGCCCACCACAAGTTACAACTGCTGCTGCGGGAGACGTCACGCACCGTCCGGCGGGTTAATGTTGTCAACGGTGCGGAAACAGTCACGAAGCGTTTATCTGAAGATGTTACGACGTATTTTTTACACGCTGACGTCTAAAAGCGTGTCTGTCAATCACACGTACGTACATCTATGACGTATATACGTAGACGCCGCAGTGATGCCGCGGTACGTTAGCGCGTCCGCCATATTGGATGTGGCAGGTCTGCCCTGTAAACAAAACAAGTAGAAAAAACTGTTTTCTGAGTTAAAAGCATTAACGTTTACATTTAACTGATTTTGATGACTTGTTTTCATATTAATTTAATTACTAATAATGACAATCACTGAGACAAAAATGAGCAGCGTCTGCAAATCAAAATAAGACACTGAAACTGGAAAAAGGAAAAAATAAATTAAAGTTGCAGTAGGCTGTTATTATAAATATGCACCATTTATTATGCAAGTCAGTGTCCATATTTAAAGTTAAATTAAATGAAACACGCTGACAGTGACATGTAGAAACAGTGGTATGGTCCTTTAAACATGCTGACACTTATATCTGTTACTGTATTACATTTTTATGTGGCAGCCTTCATGTCCACGATATTTCCCTCCAAGGGACAAATAAGTAAGTGATACTGAATTTTACATAGTCCTCCTATGATATTGATCAAACAAAATGTAGACAACTGACTTGCATAATTAAAGGTGCATATTTATAATAGTAGCCTACTGCAAATTATCATTATTATTTTTTTTTTCAAATAAAATGTTACTGTTCGTTCCAGCGAGTCAATGCGACGTCTACGTGTGTGTATGTTGATGTGGATATCAGGCAAGGAAGATTTAGTCAATAGGCTGCACTTTCAGGACCCTAGTTTTTCGCCACAGCGCCCCCTACTGTAGAGGAGGCTGCACTTTCCAGACCACAGTGTCAGGACCTACTTATTAAACCCTGTGCGGGTTTAAAACACACACACAGGGTCTAAACGCCTGCAACTCCCCTCCACATCTGGGCAACATAGAAGCTAAAAGCAGCTTCGCCATGTTTGGTTTCGAGTCAGGGAACAGTCAGTAATCCAGAACCAGTCGACCCGAGAGGTCTGGAGGGTTCCTACTGGGTCAGGAGATCTGATAAGTATTTATTGATTTATGGACAAGCAAGCATATTTTGAAGTTGATGTTGAGTCTGTGAGAGACTGGCAGCCAATGCAGTGACCTGAGAACCGGAGTAATGTGCTGAGCTTTGTTTTGGTCCTGGTTCTCACCCTGGCAGCAGCATTATGGATCAGCTGAAGCTGTCTGACTGCTGATTTAGACAGACCTGTAAACAGTCCATTGCAGTAGTCCAGCCTGCTAGAGATAAATGCATGTACACATTTCTCTAGATCACGTGTAGACATCCAGTCCCTGATCCTTACAATATATTTTAGGTGGTAGAAGGCTGATTATGTTCTGGATTTAATGTGACTGCTGAAGTGAAGGTCTGTTTCCAAGATAACACCAAGATTTCCTGCTTGATTTTTACAGTTCAGGGACGGACTACTAAGGCGACTTTAAGTCGTTCCTCATTAGCCCCAAAAACAATAACTTCGGATTAATCCTCATTCAGCCGGAGAAAATTCTGGGACATCCAGCTGTTGTTTGTTCAATGCACTGTCCCATATTAGCCGATATTATCATTAGTGTCTTATCACAACAATCACGGGGGCATTTAATAACCTGCACTGTAATTGCAAATAGAATGTTCCCTAAGTAATTTGGATTCAAAACAACGTGTATACACAAAAATCGGAAATGTTATAATTCAGCCATATTTTAAAGAGCTCTCAGGTACGCTCGGCCACTCTCTGGCTTAAAACTGCTCAGAGAGAGGAAGGATAAGTATAGCCTTCCTGTCCGGAAGTTTTTCGGCCTACTTTGGTCGACATTATGCTTCAGTGGGCGCTCAGTTTTCAATACAGGCATTCATTTTGTAAAAACACATAGGCTCAATAGAAATGCTGAGAATGCCTAACGTAAGTGATAAAGTGATAAATCTGAATCAGTAGTCTATTATAAGCTGGGACAGTTTTGTAATCGAGCCATTTCCTTTGACTTAAAAGCACTGAAAATGCACAAACACGCAAAAAAACACCCCAAACTTCCTTCATTGCTGCAGTCCCATTTAATCACAAAAGACCTTCTGAACAAAACACACACCTTTACACACACACAATGAGTGGGTGCTGCATCAGTATCGACTGGAGCGGCAACAGTGGTGATGACAGATAACAGCGCTGGTGTGCGTGTGTGTTTGTTCTGAGAGAATATAATAGGAAACATGGTGATTCATTGCACTGAAGCACACTGTGAAAGAAAACGCCACCTCTGAGGTGCGTGTGCCTCGTGTGTGCGTGTGCATGCTTATGTGATCCATAGCTTTTATCAGTGGTGCCAATCATGAATACTCTTCATTACTTGAGGAAGATGGAGTCAGTCACACTTGACTTATTTTTATCTTGAAGCAAATGCCCCCCTATTCTGACTCTATTATCATATCTCACTTGCTTTGACAGATATCAGGATGCAGACATTGGGCATAATATAGAGCGCGTTCTGGCTGGAGAATTTATTAGGAAGTACTATTTTGCAGGAAACCACAACAAAAGGAGCCAGAACCGAATCCCACGACAAATTCAATAAAGCATTCCAGGCACCCCAAAAACATGTAAATGAGTCCAATAAGAATTATAGTTTTAATCACCTCTGTTTTCAGACTAATTGTGTTTCTGTGGGGGCTTTGCCTGCTAATTACGGAGTCCACCAACAGAAGGGGCAACAGTAATTATTTCCTTGATTGAGGTCAGAACCTCTTGCATTTAATCCTGCGCTCCTCACACACAAAGAGTAAACATCAGTAAACAACTTCTCAGCATCCCTTACTCAATTTCACGGCAGTCACTCTTTTACAAATAATGATTTTCTTCCTCAGTAAGCTAGCTCCCTTATTGAAAAGTCTGCCACAGTGTCTGCTACCGACCTCATGTTTCTATTGTGTTAATCTAATTTCTTCGACAGTGCTCTTCTGGTCTTAGATGCCTGTCGGTATCTGCATCTGGCACTCAAAAGAAAATATCTGAAGGGGATATTTGCAATAAGATGGATGCGCACAAACACATGAAATACTGCCGCATGTCCCACTGAATGCTTACGCTCTGAAAGTTTTTTCGGCTGGTTGACGCAGCAGATTTTTCCGAGCAGAGGTGTAATTCTTCTTCCATGCAAAATTAAGGCGGCTTTTTGGGATGGAAATGTAATCCGTCATTTTTCGGGCCCCCGCTGTTAACAACAGACACTTGTGTCTTGGCAGGTGAAAGCCCCGAGCCGCCATAAACCTTGCAGAGATCCCCCCACCACCACCCCCACCACCACCACCTTTGGTTTCACATCATTGGGTTTAATTGTGGAGGAGGACGGTAAAACACCTCAGCTGGATGAGATGGAGAGGGGACGAGGAGTTCAAGTGGAAGTGAGCAGTGGACACGAGCCAAATGCCGGTCAGTTTTGGTTGTAGCTGTTTGTGAGTTTCTGCAAACTCTTTTGGCAGAGAGCCCACCTGGTACCAGTCAGCATTTTGTATCTTCAGAACCACTTTAGGCCTTAAAATCTAGTTGTTATTGTAGGAAGAAGAAGTACAAGTGGTGTCACAGCTATAAAAACCAATAAAGTGGGACGTGCTGTAGATGCAGATTTATGTATATACAAATTTAGAGCAATACTACCAAGAGCTTGTATCTCTGTTTTGGAAAATAGAGTTCATTATAGGGAACTGTCTTGGGACAGATAATACATTTAAAGGCGTAATACCTTTTGCTTTTATGTCAACTATCATTCTCTCCAAATTGTTTAAAATGGTGTTACAAAACATCTCACAGTGCCTGTTTAAGGTGTTAAAGCATTTTATATATCATTCTGTCATTCATAGTGAAGGGACGTGGATCTTGACAATTTCAGTGCTGATAAGACTAATTATTTATCATGTTTCCATTGATGCAAATCAATAGATTTTTATTACATTACAGCAGAATAAATGAACCCTCTGCAGCTTTTAATGTTGTTGTATGGCTGTTTGGAAACCAATTACACATTTCTATACAGGGTTATTTGCGTTTCTAATCCTTGTGGAAAATGACTGAATGATGAAAGCTTCAGTGTTAGACAAACAGGATGGGCTCTACTCCAAGCCACAAATATGTATTAAAAAAAAAAAAAAAAAAGATTATCTGTGGAAATAATAATAGTCAACCTTGAATTGACACTTGAGTTCAGTTTACAGATCGTGTGAATCACACAAACTTCAAAAGCAGCGACAAAAGAGGAAACGATGACGGAGTCTTAGGGCGAACGAAAACAATACACTAGCTAGTAATTGATGAAACCCTCACATCTGCAATCTTTATTTTAATTTTGGAAAAATGTATATTTTCAAATGATCTACGAGACAAAATACATGTTACCTGGTTTGAAATCTAGAAGAAACTGTGTAAATAATCCATACCAAAACCAGACTTACAAGGTTTTAATGTGAAGTGGCGCCAAGTTGAGCGTGACCCTCTCTGTCATCAAGGTAATCAAAGCCTCTCGGCCACCAGAGGAAGCATTTGTGGACAGTGGACAGCCGGTGGATAACAGTGATATCAATGACAGACAGGCCTGGCGACGGTCGCTTGTTCTTCTGGGCTCCTTATCTCAGCCGCACTGAGGGCTCTGTCTATGTACCCAATTCATCCATCACTATCAGGCCGCACACAGGTTCAGGGCCAGCATTCACACTTTTACAGGGAGCTAAAGCTAATGTCAGCTCACGATGGGGAGGGAGTTGAATTTCAAGTGCAACCTCAAGACAAAAAAAAAAGAGGCTTTGCTGTTGCTTTTGTCGTTATCACAGACATGATTATTGTTATTCCCTTCAGGTGGAGAAACATTCAGTTGCTCCTGAGCCGTTAGCCATGCTAGCAATGTGACGGCAATGTCGGTTAATTGGTCAAACGGTCAGTTGGTTCAAAACTTTTGGTTAGACTGTAATATCTCAACAATTATCAGATGTATTGCCATTAAATTTTGATCAGATCTGATCTTCATCATGCTTCTCGTCAGCCTCACTTTCTTCCACTTGTTTCTTGATTACCATCTGCTAATATCATCATTATCATCACCTTAACTTAACTCTCGACGTGTATTTTAGACCACAGGCCACTGAGAAAGCTCTCGGGACCTTGGGGCAGGTACTTTTTTCCATGCCCAAATCTCCTGCATGACTCATACGAACCTCCTGTCTGCGGACCCAGGCTGGCTGCCTGCACTACATTGTTCATTCTTTCATTCACAAGAAGAACAAAGTCTCCTTTTCAGGTGTGCCATCACCACCAACAAAAAAAAGGCTTGTTGTTTTTCTCTGTTCAAGCACAAACAACCTTATCGATCCACGATCGTCTCCATGGCACAGCCCGTATTTAACTTGAATTTCTGGACGGAACATCCGATTTAAAGCTGCATTGTCTCCCTGACCTTGGCAGTGGGTTGGCGTTGAGGTTGTGGGTTTTATGGACACCTTAGACACAGGAATTCTGCATCAATCTCACGGTGCATGATGCGTATTTTTAGAGCCCCATTAGTTGGCTCAATGAAGACGAAACCGGTGGCGTAGGCAATGCCTCCTACGTCAGTGCGGGCCACGGCTTGTGTGTCTGTCCGGGGTTTGTGCGTAACAGAATGGGGGAATCCACCCCTCTCTCTAGCCCTCCTCTATGGTGATGTGAATGGTGATATACAGGGGAAGGGAGGGAGGGAGAGAACTGGAGGGTTGAGCCAGGAGGGAAGGGGTGTGCCGTTATAAGAAGCCTCAGAGGAGGCATGCACTCAGTTGTTGAAACCCTTAGCCTAAGGATACGAGCTGAGCCACCAAACTCTCCTGTATCCACAGAAGGAGGACTCTGAGAGAATATCTTTACGTCACAGATTCAGGTAAGGGAGTGCTCAAGTGTGACTTTCTTTCATTTGAGTGTGAGCCTACCTGTGTGTCGAGATCGTGCAGTTAAATGAAGAAGACACTTGTTTGGAGATTAGAATCAGTTAATTAGGACAAACCCCTGGATGATAGATCCTGAGGGAATCCTGTTGTTTGAGGACAACCACTTTAGGATTCTTGGTCTAACTTTCCGTTTTTATTTTAAACATCAAGACGTTTTTGCTTTGTTTCCAGCTCTGTGATTTTGGATTTTGACCTCAGAGGTGATTCTTTAAATAACCCTCCGCACCTGGAGTAACCTTTTTTTTTTTCCATTACTCTGTTTGTCTCCCTGCGGCTCAAACGGCACCACAGTCACCGTCAGCAGTATCCACATCGCACCTGATTACCACTTAATTAACAAGAGAGAAAGTCTCAGGTCGTGCTGAGAAAGCAGTTAGTTAGTCAGCTGCACTTTGGGCTACGATGTACCTGACTTTAATCTAACACTAGTAGAATATATGAAAAGATAAAGAATATAAATGGAAAAAAAATCATAACATTTAGACAAATGATGACATAAGAACAGATATACAGAAGCATTTTTGAAACGTGCCACTAGTCCTGAGTTTTCACTAATATTTAAGCTGAATCTATCGAAACTGCAGTCGTGGAAGTCAGTGAAAGCCACTCCGACAGCAGCTTATTTATGGTTTGCTCTTTTGATTGATCATGGAGTATTGCATGTCAGATTAAATACATCTCACTGAAGCTTCAAAGAAACACTGACCAAAGCTATTTTATTCTTCCTAAAGCAGCTCCGGTGTCAACACCGAACAAGAAGGAGGGGGAAAAAGCCGGAGACGTGAATCAGTTGAACGCTGTTATTATGCTAAGCGCATGATAATGATGATTTTAATGATAATGGTAATGAATGTGCATAATCTTTTCCCATTATCAGTAAAGACGATACCGGCGCAGACAGGGGAGAAAATGGGTGCTTAATGTGCCATTCACAGATAAATGACTCCACACTGGGGAAATGTTTGATGAAGAATGAAGCATGTTTACAGGACAGAGTCAAAGACTCTTTTTAGAGGTAAATCAGACGAGTTAAATGGTTACAGTCCCCCAATTTCTGTTGAGTTTTGTTTCTTTGTATTCATTTATGTAAAAATAATGATAGCATATAAAAAGAAAGACCTCGTTTCTTAGAAAGTAAATGTTTTAATGCGCAGTTATCGCTTCATAATAGACTTATTCTACTGGTAATAGTCCCAAAAATATATATTTATATATTTGAGATGTCTCTCAATATTTCTCTTTTTTTAAATGATTAATAATAAATAGAGATGCACGGTATTTAATTTTTGCCGATATCTTCAAAGTCAATATTTTCCAACTCATTTTGGCTGATTGTCAATGCTGATAACGATATTTGCACATATTTCTATCCACCGAACTGCAGAGAGCATCACGTCTGCTGTCATGCAGTGCTTTTCAAAATATGCACATCCACTGAGCAAAAATGAGAAAACTTCACGTACAAGTCTCGTCATGTCAGAATTAAAGCGTCATCTTATCAGCTGTTTTCGAGCCAACGCTGATATTTCATTTTAAAGGCGATATTTTGTGATATTATTGTGCAGTCCTCGTGCAGATCACGCAATGGCTCATAAAAATACATCTTGTTTGTATAAATCCATTTTCACATTTAAATTGGTTTAGTCTAGTAACATCTCACGCTATCGGCAATGCATGTCACAATTTCCAATTTAAAAAAGTGATGCTTTGCCAGTACATCATGAGCTTTCTCTGTTTAATCAGCTAAAAAAAAGAGAGAAGCTTTTAGGATTTCTGCTGCCTACACTTAGATTGATCTGATTAAACTGTTTACAGGATATTCATTAGGACTCCTTGTAGTGATTTATACGCACAAATCCTCCTCGTGATCAGCGAGTGACTCACTGAGGGGTAAGAACAGCAACATTGCCAGGTATTGCCGTATCTGTTGCCCTCACATGCGCAAGTATTTTACAGCTCATCACTTTTTTTCCAGCCTCGCTGTCCTCACCTTGATAAAAGTTGGGAGCTCGTCTGGCCGTGCTAGATTGCTTCCCCTTGGCTCCATGTCCAATGGATTAGTGCAGGTGTCAACGCAGCTTAACAGCAACCAGATCAGTGATGACACCATGTCAGCTGCCTTACACTCTGCAGGATACAGTCTGGGAACACTGCAGTACTGAGTGCATTATTAAGGACGTGATGTCCCCGTTGTGTTAGATTGAGCTTTGACAATTGACAGCTTTGACATGGCCTTGCAAAGACGTAGCCATGGAGTCAACATGGGGGACTTTAGCAGAACATTGTGAGACGAATACCAGCAGCTTCTGCTGGAGTACGACAACAGCACCTGGACAAATCACACACACGGCAGTGCACCGTAATAACCAGTAGGAATAATAACGGCAGTTTGTTAAGTTTAGTTGAGATTATTGTGATTACATTTACTAATGATTATTTCAGACGGTGTTGCCTGGTTTCCTTATATTCCTTTTTATATTTTGTGATGTTTGTTGTGCTTTTTTTTCGTGTCCTGTGTGGAACCAAAAACGAACATTGATGTATTATTTAAAACAAAACCTTGATCATTACCTAAACTTAACCAGGTAGTCTAACCCTAACCCAACCCTAATCACGTAGTCCTGTAGCCTAAACCTAACCAAACTGTGACCAAAGTCCAAATGTAAAAATCAAAGATGTCTAAACACAACAGGATCGCAAACTCGGTGGTCCACATAGTAGACGCAAATAATATCAATTCACCCAGCACGGCTTCTTCTGAAAACAGGTTTTGACCATCTTTTACCCAAACCATCCGATTTCCTAAAGGCTTTCTGACGTATAACCAACCGAATGGTCCTATAAAAGGCCGACTATCACTCTCCATGTACGTAGATGTGAGGCCAAATACACAGATTATTGAAAAACAGCATGCACTGGGCTGAGACGGTCACTTTGGGGAGTGACGACGTCAGAACAAAATGTCAAGAGTCAAGTGAATACACTTCTCTGCATTCAGTGTCCGCCCTTTTTCTTTGAGAGAAGCCGTCTCCCACAGACGCCCGCACACATAATCCCTCATCTGTTTCAGCCCGTGTGACAGTTTATCAGCCGAACTGAAAGGCTGATACGTCTGTGCTCTCTCAGTGTGCGATCATCCAAGTTGAACTGCAATGGAAGGATATTATTTTGAGGCTATTAACACAGCTTCATGGCGACTAAATTAGATGATTGTTGATGTGATTTCTCTCTATGAAGGGCATATCTCACGCTGGGAATGATTGCAGATGAGACGTCACACCCAGTTCAGCGTCTGCCCCCAGGTGCAAATGTGTTCGCAATTAAAGAAACCCTGCGAGTACATCTGATGGAAACAATATTAATAATATGCTCAATTGATCTTATATGATGGCGCCTTGGAAGGAAGCAGATATGAATATAAAGAATATTATATCTCCACTTAATATTTGTACTAATGTGTATGTGAGAGTGTTATAGCCTATGTGGGATGTGAGGAGGAAAAAAAGAGGCATTTTTATCACATTTTCATTCGATTTGTGCGCTCTACAGTCTACATGAGATAAGATTTCCTAAAGGCACAGAGTTATCCAGGAAGCAGGAATTGTTCCAGCAGATATGATCACAGTAAGACAAAGAGAACTGGAGAGATAAAGCGTCTGTAATGCATGTCATTTCCCATTAACTTCTTTATGTGCTTGAATTTAGCTGCATGTACGGCGTTATAATGACCTCAGTGCTCTTTACTCTCGACCACTTTTCCCCTTTAAGATCCTCATAATCTGTCAATTCTGCTTCTGTGCGACAGTAGCTAGACTTGAGTCCTGCATCGAGGCGGGTGAAAGGTGCGATCGTGAAACCTGATGCAGCCGTGGCGGACACGTCCAAATCGGATTAGGGCGCATTCTCTCAGATTAGTCATTTCAGGAGGCTTCCTGCGAAGGAAGGGCACAACTGCAAACGCACCGTCTCGTTCTCCTGGTCCTCTAAACTCCCTGCTGAGTCACACGCTGTTTGATTGTGGCTGCACAGACCGGATTTACGCTGCTGATGATGCTGTGACCGTGTGTGTGAATCCTCCTCAGAAGAATCATTTGTAATCAGTGTTTTAGGAGGGAAACAGTGGTCGTATTTGCTTTAAATCTCAGTGGGATTTCATGATTCTTGTGGCTTCTTGTAGGTGCTTTTGTCTGAGTTTTGAGTGTGTCACCATTTTTATCAGCTCAGGGTTTCTCACATTTGGATTTTGGCAGCTGGACGGTCGAAGAACAACTTTCAGAGAGGTTTGACTGTTAAAGAACAAAAAGAAACAAAAGGAGGAGGACCCAAATGGGTTTGTGAAAGTGAGGAGGACATTTTAATCCTCCAGTGGAAATTACACCTTGATTATAACGCGTAAACTGTTCTCTGCACGCTTTAAAAGCAGAAAACCTAAAAACCAATTTTGAAAATAATGTAGTTGGGACTCTAAACGAGTTTATTGAGTACCGTCTAATCGCAGGCAATCAGTGACCTATGAGAGATCCAGTATCTCGTGTCAAGATGCTGGCCTGATGAGTCACCACATGATGGGCACTAATATGTTGCAGGGAGACTGTGGTTTAAGATACGGTACTTCAGCACTGAAGGTTAACGTCCCTTTGCAAGGTTTAAATTCGTATTTCTGCGTGCAGTCGTACTACGAAGCACTTGTTTCGTAGAGGGATGCAAGGGCCTCGAGGTGGGTACACAATATAAAGATCGCCTGGAATCCATTTAGGGTGAGCAGCAGTAATCATTTATCTACCTTTACATCAGTTACTAAAAGTTGAGAATGACAGAGGAGACCTGGAATAATAAAAGGAAAGCAGCTGTGTCGCTGTGAGCTGGATGCAGAGGAGGATGAAGAAATAACCGATCTGGCTTCACTGTCCATGACGAGCAGAAGTCTTTCAGTGACGTGAAGTCTTTCCAGGAGATCCTGTTATCAGCTTTCTTCCTCGGCGTTCAGCAACATGCTGCAGTCTCCCACAGCGGACGTAGTTTGTTCAAGAATCAAATTGATTTCTCTCACATGCAACTGCAGCCTCGGGTGGAAGAGAGACAGCTTGACCCTTGTTTTATCCAAACTCCTGTTAAAGGATTTCATCATGCGAGACTGTAGGAAATATATTTCCTCATCTGCTTTTCATGAAATGCAGATGGTGTTTTATTTTGTCAGGCTCTGACATTTCTGACTCCACCTAAATAAAATGGAGGTGAATGGATGTTGCATCAGCTGCAGTGTGTGTTACCAGAACAACCTCCTTGTTATTTTACATATACACAGAACAGTTTCTACAGCTCTCTGCTTGGCTGGAAAACACAATCGCTGTCATTTAGAGACATTTTTCGAGCAGTGGAAGTGTTTTATTTTGAAACTTTATGCAGGTTATAGTGAAGTCCATGGGGTTGATGTGGACGGTGAGTAATCCAGCGAAGATCCTCGGACTTGCTCATCTTTTTTTACTAGTAATTGCGTGTAGCTGTTCTTTCTGTGCACTTTTATTTTGAAGTAATAGTTACAGACTCTCTCCACCTCCCCACACTACGATCTTGCGATAGTATTAGTAATTATTGTGACTTGTTTGAAAGTGGAAATCTTGACATCGCTGCTTTTAACATTTTGCGACTTGGCAGATACAATAATTAACAGTTTCCTCATTACAGAGCGAATCTGATGAAGCTCTGTAATTTGTTTTACAATCGTAAACAGATTGACAGTAGACATTTTTAACAGTAGCATCCTTTTCCACAGAGCTCGTTCTGATGAAAGTAGGTCTGTGGCACAGTGTTGATGGAAAAACACCTTTCTGTGAATTTAATTTTAAAATGTTTACTTTTCAATGAGCTACATCAGGAAAATTACATTTACTAGGGATGCATGATATGGATTTTTTCAGCCGATACGATAACCGTTAATTACCTGCTTCTCACAGCCGATACAGATAATAATTCCCATTTTTGTTTAACTTACTTTAAAGGTGCATACCGCCACATACTGTGTGTAAATGCTGCACTTGTTAAGTCAGCTTAAGCAATCTGGCTTTGTATTATCGGTTCTATTTATCGGCTATTGTTTGTTTATCTGCCGAGAACCATAATGTCCCTGGATTTTACCTCCATTGTATTAGAATTGAGGGAGAAATCTTAGAAACTGACAAGCAAAACTAAACTGCAAACCACTAAAGTAAAATGTTGTTTTCTTTTTGTAATTTGAGTCAACTGGTCCTTTAAAAGAAAAGACTTATGCTTTATTGATCTGACACTCTGTTCCCAGGCGTCCAGAGAAATGTGTCAGCACCAGAATGGAGAAACTATGAATTTTGAATCAGTATTATGAGGCCTGTCTTTGTCTTTCGCGAGTCGCCATTCACATACTGAACCTCTCTTTATTGGCCCATTATACCTGATCAACGCATTTTCAACAAGCGATTAGAGAGTGTAAGGTAATAAAACACTCATGAATCTCCTCAGGTTATAAAGAATTAATCAAGTACCATCAATGGCTCATGAGATATAATAGATAGAAGAGGAATTTCCATTTCTACGAATCGACCGCATCTTCACACCATCCATCTCTGGAGGCTCCTGATTCCAGCTTGGCCGTAGTGAAGGGGGAGTTTAGATCTACACGCCACTGGGAGAGATTGGAAACCTCTCTAATATGTCACAAAAGAGAGAAGATCTCAGCCATATTTCACAGATGTGGAAATGAAGACGGAGCAACACTGAGAGTGTTGATGCAGAAACGAAGCGAGAAGAACCACAAAGTGGATGCAAAGAGGGTGCAAGAAGGAAACAGAGGGATAGAGACCCCTCTGTTATCTGTGCATTAGCAGACTCCTTTGTTTTTCTCAGCATCATTCAGACGGCTAATGGACGAGATGGAGTGAGTCAGAGCTTTGTCAGAGACAGGCGCCGAGCCTTTCTTCTCCCCCACTCACGTTCGTGACACCTTGGCCCCGTCTCCGCCCTTCATTAAAGCTGCTAATGCTAATTTATTCCACTGTTAGCTTTATTAATACCCTTAACTTTGCATTTGGATCCATTTACTTATTGGCAAAAAGGTTTTAAATTGGGGAAATGTACAGAAAGTACGGAGGCTGGAAGGGGCCAAAATCTAAGTAAGACCATCTTTTGCGTTGCTTATATTTTCTTTGTATCCTCTCCTTGACTTGTAAAAAATAACTATTATTCCCTCCCTCTAATATCTCAAGTTTTTTATGGCAAACATAAAAAAACAACTGTTTCATGACAAAGCATAGAATAGTTATACCTATCCAGGAAAAGGCAGGGCTGTTTGCCTCACCTGTACGTGCACGTCAAGGTCAAAGTTTGGTTGGGTGGTCCACCTTTAAAGTTGCTTTGCAATCCGTCAATAAACACAGAGAAGAAAATAAAGAAGGAGAGCAGCATCTTGTCGTGCAAATGATGCAGAGAGAGCCGAACATGTCGTCACCAGTGTGGATGTGTTTCTACAGAGGACGACAACACAAATGCAATTTTCTACACATGTTGCAGAAGAGAGGAGGGTCTGAGTTGTGAAGTATAACTCGAGCTGTTTTTGCTCACTACATTTTAAATGATCAGTTATCGGTATCCACCAGGAGAATCAGGTAATAATCAGTTGTTAATAAAGCTGCTTCTTTATTACTTCCCGCTACAAAAAAGTGTCTTCAGGACCACATTTTGCTGTGATGACACACACACACACAGACGAGGTAAAAACTGCTGGTTATAATGGATAACTGTCCCCTCACTCACTGTTTTTGCACACAGCCCTTTAAAGGACAGTGAACTGGCGGTGAACATTACTTAAGATTTTCCAGCTCTTACGTGTTTTCGGTGCAGACAAAAGAACGAACTCGGTCAACAAAACCAAATGCATGAGACCGGCGTTCCTTTTATGAATGTTCAGATTGCTTCCTGTTTGATTGAAAGGGAGAAAAAAAATGCATTTTGTCTGGAAAACACATCACATTTTCAGGGTCTAAGTTAAATCTAATGGAAGCACAAAACAGAATATTTGTTTTGGAAAGAACCGGGGTAAAAGCATTCATTTGTACAGGATGGAAAGACTCATCTAAGAGTAGAAGGACATCAGGCCTTTTGCGCTAGTCCATTTTCTTTTTTGCTTTCAGGCCTGCGTTCATTTAGAAGACCAAGGTTGTTTATATGTGCGAATGATGAAGATCTATTTTCAAATGAAACTTCATGTAATGAGTTCTCAGACTCCCTGGAGGACTATGCAGTCTTGGTGCCCTGGGAGGACAGACCGGTGCATAAGGGTCCTCCCTTTCCCAGCGATCACCACTTTATCCTTGTCCAGTACATCATATATCAGCCCCCCCATGCACCGAGTCAACTGCCTGCTCTGTCAGATAGATTATGCAAATGATATGAAACGTTAAAGGCGGCTGAAATGGCATGCAAATTTATAGGCAAGGGTGGCTAAAGTGGACCGGCGCCAATATCACCACCAAGAATGATATCATTACTGAAATAGAGCAGAGAGAGGAGTGTGTAGGTTCATGGCTCAGTGTCACCGGTGTGAAGATTCAATTTGAAGTGATTGAGATATGGAAAACTTTCTGGCTCCTGGTTGTGTCCGCGGCTCCTGGGGAACGATGAAAAGCCTTTTCTGTGATAAATATCTAAGACATGAAGGTAAACTGTAAGTTGATGACATCCTAATTACTCCAAAATTACATTTTGGAATAAATTGATATTAAAAATATCTGAGACCACAAGACAACAAACTAGAACAACAAACAAACTAGTCGCTACTAGGTAACAGTAACCACCAGTTTCCACCTCACGGCCACGTTACGGCCATGATGATCAATTTGATTGAGCCAGACAGGAAGTCAGACGGCTTAGTGCATCCGGTCAAGTTTCAAAATAAAACAGCACAACAACACTTAAAACAGACAGCTAGTGAAACGATTAAATCCATCAGTTACAGGTACACTCCGGCTCTTGACATGTCTCAAGATTCTTCTAGTCATTTAAAATGTCTTTAATCTACAATATAATAAAATAAAAGCAGCTCACATTCACCTAAACTTGTATTTGTTTGCCTTTTTCCATTTGACTGCCCTCAATCTGTGTTCGCTGAAATATCAACTGAGCCGATTTTATCTGAAAACTGAGACACACAAATTGAAACCTGTCATTTGCACTGTACGATACCACAGCTGTGATGGCAGCTTGAACTCCCAAATACACAGCCTGCTCGTAGCCATCCAGAGAGAAACACCGCTCTACATAAAGCGTGTTCAGTGTAGCAGAGCAGGGCACTCTCCTGTTAACGGGATGTGTTATTGGGGAGTAAAGGGTTAAGTGTGCCGTGCTTTGAGGTGTGCAAACACGAGTATGCAATAAAAAATGATCGTGCGAGTGCGGTCACTTTAACCCATCCTGTCGAGCAGCTCACTAAAACGCCTGCTATAAACATCTCAGGGCCGCAGATTGATGACATTGCAGCCCATTAACACTTAATATCCTTGTCAATTGTTTCTCACTAACAATAATGGATTACACTCAGGCGCTGGTGAGGTAACTCATCCCTTCAGCCTTCAGACAGATATAAATCGCTCTCCTGCCAATTAATCCAAAACGAATGAATAAATGCAACATAATGGAATAATGGAAATTTGCTAAAAGTCATGAACATTTCTGGGTTATAATGAATCGACTCCTAGTTGAACACGTACTACAAGAAGTTTAAAACTGGTTATGAAACAGTCTCAAATTAAACTGAAGATATGACGTATATATGCAAACGAGGTCATCAGCGAGAAAACTTGCCATCCTTTATCGTTATTATAGTTATTATAGTTATTATAGTTATTATAGTTATTCCTTCTGCCTATGACTGGATTTCCACTTATTCAGTTGAATAAGTCACAAAGTTAAAACAGTTTTTTGTGTGCTGAGTGCTGACGATGACGTGAGTCTGGTGGTACGCCACTAAAACAAAGTTTACTTTTGTTTCACCACTGACATATTACAGTTATTGATTTTACATAGCCACAAACAGATGTGTGACCTGATCACCATGCATCCTACAAACAGCTGTATCTGGTGGCGCTGATACCGCTGAAGTCCACAGGGGCCGCCAGAATCAACAAAAAATAAAAGTTCCCTGTAGTCGCTTTAAAAGGTAAGTTTGCTCAGACGCAACTCGTTTGAAAGGTTATGATTACGTGTGTAACGATACATCGATCCGGATCTATATATCGATTCAATGATCAACGATACAACAGCATCGATGCAAAGTGAAAACATCGATTCATATCGGCGTCATCGTTCAGATACGCCTTTATTTTGAAATTCCCACGGCACGTCTGTGTCAGTGTCCCTCCATGCTCAGCTCCTTTCTAAACAGAGCTTTGTTTTTATTAAAGACAACAGATAGTTTCCATTTAAATGTCTGGACCCACTGATAAAATAATATTTAAGTCATAAAACTGTCAAATCATATTTTAGTTGCTTTTTGTGAGTTGATATAAATGTAACTGATTGTGTTAAATGGACGATATCATCTCATATCGATCACAGGCTCCTGTATCCAATCCAATCAACATCGTATCATGCAGACTTTGTGATATCAGCAAATATCTTATCGTTGTCCAAAGAATCGATATAATATCGTATCGTGATGAAACTTGGGATTTACACCCCGAGTACTTTTCCGAGTATTTTTTCAAGTTTGTCATTTTACCCGTACTTTAGCATGCATTACACCATGCCATCTACTTACTACTTTGTACTTTTACTTCTAAGTATTACTTCAATACCAATAGTTTAACATGTAATTTCAGTATCACCATCTAATACCTTCAGTGCCATAAAGCAACTTATCCTGAAGAAACAAATATTACTGTTGTATTTTAAAATGGAAATAAAAGTTCTTACGCAGATATATTAGTTTTCTGTAGGACACGAACAACATGTTGCTCCAACATTCCCGTATTGTTCAGCTAAAAGCACACAATATTCAAACATGTACCAATGAATGTGTGCAGACAAACAAGCGAACATCCGCTGTCTAATTGTGAAGCTTGTGCCAGAGAGCGCACCACATTTTTTATCAATAATGATGTTGACAAAAAGCTCACAGTGGCCCCAAATGCCTGTTTATGTTAATACACTAATATAATATGATTAATGTGTGAAAGGCTCGTGTCTTTGTGACGCTGGAGTGTATCCATCGCTCCCCCTGTGCTGCTGTACTCAGATGTTCAACTTACTTAGTCAGGGCCACTTAAGGGACAACATAACAATGTGAAATGGGCTGAGTCAGCAGGCTTGCAAATGATCAGTGCACAAAACATCTCAGCGAGGCAAACAAACAGGTCCCTCTAACGATTTCCCATAAAGCCATTAATATTTTTGTAAATGGGCGGCAGTCACACACGACCCGTTTCATACACTATTGACTACGAGTGGTAATGTGGTGAAGTGGAAGTGGTCACGGTGTGTTAGCTTTTACTTATTCATTTATTTTTACCTCAGAGCACGCGTCAATATGAAAACCCGCTCTGTGTATTATAAAGATTTTCCTTCCCTCTCATCAATGTGTCTGAACTGTGGGATTGTGTTGTCTGTCGCTGGCTGTGACGGCTGCCGCTCGGCTTCCTCCACAAACCTGTGAAGACATTCTGTGTGGATTTATTATTATTTGACCCGATCGGTTCTTATGTGGGTCGACAAGAAGCTGGAAGCGTCTTTAATGTTGCATGATGTTAATACAGAAATACCCTTTTTTATCCAGCTTTATTTTATTGTCACTATATTCATTTCTCAGCTTTGTTATTATAGAAAAATGAACCGTTTCAAAGCCCAAAAGCAGATTTATTTTTAACACCAGTAATGTTCTAACGTGTGAAGATAAAAAGCACCAAGTATAACTGTTATTGATAATATATAAAGTGGTTGTATTGGTGTTTATATTTTAAATATTCCTCGTCTGTTAATCATTGCAACTTACGTGTATAGAAATCATGACCAACGTATTCACAATCAAAAAGGATTCAGATGTTTCTCCTCTGGAAGGCACATTGAAAGTTAGCAGTGTTAACTTCTGATACTTTATTCTATATATTATTTATACGCTGCTCACACATTGTATGTACAGAAAGGTAACACTTTATTTTATGGCTCCGAAGGAGATTTCTGAAAATTTCTTAGTAAGTTTCCCGTAAAGAACTACAATAATTTTGCATTGAAAGGGGACTTTAAACTTTCAAAGTCCTGATAAAGTTATTAGAGTTGAATTGATTGATTGTGTGAACTTCAGTGACATTTACTCTGTGAATCACTGCTCGTTTCAAATCAAAGAAACCATTCAGTCATGGAGAGAGGCACCGAGAGGAGGTCTCGCATAAAGTCTCATCCTCTTGACTGTCTGACCCGAGTCCTTCATGAAGAAATTCACCGTCCAGCAGCATTAAACAACTTCAACAAATCGTCCGCAGGCTTGTAAAGTCAACCAGCAGAGACGGAGGAGGTCTCACTTGTCATGTCATGTTACAGTCCACTCACAAATGGCCAATAAAAAAGGGATTAATACATTAAATTGGTACAAATTGTTCCATAGAGTCCCTTTAATTATATGAACAATGTACAATGTTGAACACCTAATTAAGTTTCCTCTCACAAATTAGCTGTGCACTGCCGTAAAGACTCTCGAGGTTACACAAATAATTACTTGGCATTAATTATTTGATGTGTACCAGCTGAAAACATTTTTTCCTGTAATTAGCATCAAATGATCTATAATTTACCAGTAAAATAAAGTGTGACTGACCACCAGGGGACCGAGAACAGATCTAAAACAAGTCATTTACAGCAAGAAGAGCAGTAGATCCTTGCTGCTCGTGAAATAACTGGTTTGACTTCTTTTTTTCTAGTTAATGGAAATGATTATGTAGATTTACCAGCCTGTTATTTCATTGGGGGTCCAGATTGATCATGGGAAAGCTCATATGTCAATATTTTTATATTAACGATAGATCAGATGACTATGAGTATGTGATAGTTTGATCAACTGAAAACTATCATCTGAATCTGCAGTTCCCTTCAGCTATACGGAGCGTTTTATCATCTTTCTGCTATTTAGTTTTAGTGTTACTGCCAGCAATCAGCTGTTTTTAGCAAAAACAAAACAAAAAAACTCTAAAATCCAACTGAACGTGGCAGATAAAGTTAGCAACTGGCAGTGATGGTGGTGAATGCAGACGAACGTTAAGCAGCTAAAGAGACAGATACATTTGTCAGGAGCTGGTAGCCGGTAAAACAACACTGAAAGAGTAAATATTGACATTGTATTCTCCAGGTGGACGTAAACAAAACTCCAAATGAATACTAATGTTGCTCTGTATCGTCTGGATGTGTGAATTAGCAACTGTTTGCTCATAAGTTTGTTTTTGACCAACTTCAATTAGACAGACAATTTCAGTAAAGCACTAAAACGGCTTTATTAAAGGTGGTTAATGAGAATTTCTACTGGTTCAAACAATGTGGCTGTTCTGTTTCTGTTGGACTTGGTGGGTTAGTCCTTCACTGGTGTCGCTCATACATTTTTTGATAAGCATCAGTGAATTTGTGTCTGAATTGTCTTGATGTTGTTCCTCAAGGAAGCATTATTGGACCTCTTCTGTTTTCTTCTTATATAAACACGCCCTGAGCAACATAATATTCAAACCACAATGTCAAATACCGCTGTTATGCTGATGATACACAACTTTATATATCTGTTTCGCCTGACAAACAGTTCTCTGCAAGCTCTTTTAACCAGTCTCACTAAAGAAATGAACCGAGAAACAAATCCTGCTTGTAGGACCAGAAGAGGAAAGACAGAGACTTGTGACAAGTGATTATAGATTATGATATTAATTTAATCAGCCATTTTAACAAGGTAACAAAAACATATTTTTCATCAAAATATTCATCATTTTTGACCCAGAACGATGCTGAAATGCTAATAGATGCTTTTATTACAAGTTGTTTAGATTACTGTAACATTCCTGTTGATCAGTGGAATAGTTGGACACTGTTAGTAGGTCTGTATATCGCATCACCCGCGTCCAACATGTGTTACAATTACACAACACAACACAGCACAGCACAACACAAAGAAGTCCATTTGTTCATCCTAGCCATGCTCTTGGTTTATAAACCTTCAGAGGTCAGAGCAAATGTTTCTGCTGGGGAGAAGCAATCTGTGAAGTTCTGGATGGTTGTTTTTTTCTTTGTTATCTCTGAGTTATTGGATGATATAGGGGTGAGTGATGGGGGAGATGGAGGTCAGCGAGTGGAGGTCAGGCAACAAACACCTGGTTCACAGATTTGTAGCTGGAGTCAGAGACAACATGATCCTCTGGAGTTTAATCAACTCTCCAGTTATCTTCCACCAGCTCACACACAACACATCGTCTATGACGTCGTATTACAATGTCAGATTCTTCATCTGAGCCGGTGTGTTTTATTCCAGCTCGGACACTGAAGCTTTCCCTGCTTACAGCTGCCATTCGACCAGATAAACTGTGCTGCTGCTTTATTGCTGTGGGCTCTCTGACCCATAGTGACCCTGGTCAGATCCACTCACACAAACCTCCAGCTGTAGCTTTAGCCTATGATTTCCATCAGTGGTCCACCACTCCAGCCTGCAGCGGCGGCTTCCTGCCCACTGGAAAATACCCATTTTCTCACTCATTGCCTCAGGTTGTGCTCTCTCTCCATCCCACCCACATGTTCCATCTCCTGCTGTTGGCTGAACACTCTCCCACCACCGACGCTTTGACTGACCGCCCAAATCCAGCTAATGATCCCGAGAAATTGAATATGACGCAATGTTCATGTCACTCTCTCTGTCTGCTTTCTCCCTGTAGGCTGGACCCGGATTCCCCGAAGGCTTTACCTTCTCCCAGTTTCTCCAGCTGTTGACCCTTGTTTCAGACTCCTCTCTTCTACCTGCTGGGCTCCACATTGTCCCTGCCTGCCTGGCTGTGCTGAGCGATGAAGATCCCTGTGTGGTACCTGGTAGTGCTGCTGGCGTGTCTCTTCACCCCTGGACGCAGTGACTGCCAGGGGGAGTGTGTGGCCTGCGGTCTGCTCCTGCAGCAGCAGCAGCTGCAGCAAGCCTTCAACACCATGGTGAGTGTGAGTGTGTGTGTGTGTGTGTGAGTGTGTGTGTGTGTGTGTGTGATTGTCAGTCGTCGTGAGTCACTGTTGATAAGAGCGTTCGCTAAATGCCTTGTCAACACTGTCGTGTGTTCGTCAGTGTGGGTACAGCTGCACCGAGCCCTCAGCAGCCTGATAGAGGTGTGTTTGTGTTTGTGATTGTCTGACTAAGTTATTTTCAATCATGATAACAGCTCCTGCGTAATGGGTTGTGTACAGGTTGATAGTGCTGTGTGCACTTTGTTTGCCTGTGTATATGGGAGTCAATATGGAGAAGGAGCGCAGGAGGATTATTGTGTGTTTCTGATGCAATGAAATTTTATTTTCGAGGGCAGAAAATTTAATTTAATTGAAGGCAGTTTATCGCTTTAAAGGAAACGTTTACCACAAAATTCAAATGTTGTCATTACCTATTCAGCCCCTATGATGATGAGTTAAGTTTCGTGGTCCAAAAAACATTTCTGGAGCTTCACAGTAAAACAGCGCTGCAGGATTCTCCTAAACAACTGAAGTAGATGGGGACTTGATTTAAAACATTAAAAAAAACAACTAAAAAAATCAATAAAAAGGCTCCAAACAGCTCGTCCAGCATAATCCAAGTCTCCAAGACGTTATTCACAGCGTTGATGCACGGTCAAGCTTGCACATCCTCTTCAGACGGGGTGCATGCTAACACTTTTAGCTTCATAGCTACGGTGAAGATTTCCACTAAAAAACTGATGTGAAAAACATCTTTTCAAATCAATATGGGATCTTGGGGCTTCTGGAGACTTGGATTACGCTGGACGAGCTGTTTGGAGCCATTTTAATGTTTGTTTTTGGTTCTTTTTTATGTTTATCTTTTTTATGTTATCAAAACAAGTCTCCAGCTGCTTCAGTTGTTTAGGGGAATGCTGCAAATCTGTTTTACTGTGAAGCTCCAGAAATGTTTTGTGGACTATGAAACTTCACCTGACATTTCATCAGCATGGGGAGAGTTAATAATGACTGAGTTTTCATCCTACGTATCATTATGAAGTTAATGTTAATTGCACAGTGTAATGGCTACAGAACAATGACACCATTGGCTTTCGGATTGGTTCCCCAGTAGAATGAAGGCTGACTGGCCCTCGAGGCAAACGTCAGCTACCATGTTGACAGAAACGTAAAAATCTCACCTCCAGTTTTTGTTAAAAAAACAGAGAACCTGTGTTGACGGCGTTTCCCCTCTCATTCAGACTCATAAACCTTCTGTTTTCGTTGTTATCTCACTGCTACGTGTCACAACAGCAAGTTGTTGCACCGCACTGATCTCCATTTTGTTTACGTCTCCATGAGATCACGTAAGAAGGATCACATCTGAGCTCAGTGTCCGTCTGGAGAGCCATGAAGTAAAAAGTGCTGAAGCCACGCCCCCGCTGCTGCGCGGAGAGGTGTTCACTGTTTATTCAAAATGTTTGAATCCCAGTCACATTGTTTGAGACTTGCTATCTTTCTTTGTTTTGGGCTGATTTTCAAAACCCCTCTGGACTAATTGTGGTGGATTCAGATCACCTGTGCGCAGGTGAGGAGACTGAGTCCTGATTGAGGAGTGGAAGCAGCTTGGTGCGTTCCCCTCGCAGCCAATCACGGTGTGACGACGCTCTTTGTGTGAAGGCTTAAGAGAGGTGGGGATGACACCAGGTGGCTCTCACCCTCAGTCTGCATCTGATCCTGACTCAGAAACTCTGGTCTACAGCCCCGTACACCTTCAGTTTGACCTTTTATTTCACTGGGGCTTGTAGGAGCACATTTCAGTTCGATAATCCCCTCAAGAGGTATTTGTTTATTGGTTTATTGTCCAAGTAGCTGACATGGGGCATCCCCTCTAGATTTACATGTCTTTGTTTATATTGTCATGTCGGTCAGGCTGCCTGTAAGCATTTTACTGCCGATTGAACATGTTGCATGTCCAAATTAGACACTACACAACAAACCTGCCAATAGGATGATTACAGACAAACTCACAATAAATAAAACAGTGATCCTCCTCGTATCTCACACCTGTTGCACGGTGGTTATGACTGCACCAAACAATACACACACATAAAGCTGCTTTTTCAGATTTTGCCATGTTAGAGATGCACAGTTTCAACTGCTCAACACTGATATTGGTTCTGTCTCATAGTGGAGGGGGATTTGCATGTGTAAGTATCTACAGCACTTGTGCAATGCTTCGTGACCAACATGAAGATAGCAGCCTCTGCACGGAGAGACTCACTCTCCGAAAATCAAACCAAAACTCGAGTGCGGCACACAATCTCATTTCCAAACAGCGCGAGCCACGTCAGCCGGTAAAAATAGTCAGTGGGCGTCCGTGAATAGCTGCAGGACGGCTAATTTAGCTGATAATGATGCAGAGAAAGACAGCTGGGACCTTTTTGGGAGTTGTAATAGAACTCTGTAATTGACTGCTGCTCAGTATCATCAACCCGGCTTACGCTGGTGACTGACACATTTTATCAGTTCCTCATTGTGTTAGCTGCTTTCCTCAGCGAGCCACAGATGGAGTCCACCGGGCAATCCCATTGTTTCCCACGCCAGACTGAGTGTGTGTGTGTGTGCGTGTGTGTGTGTGTGTGTGTGAAGCTGCCGTTGTTTGTTATAATGTCAGGACACATTGATTTATTCGTGCAGAGACCTACACACCCATCAGAGCGTCCGTGCGTGCACCCAGACGTACACACACACACACACACACACACACACACACACACCAAGCATTTCACAGTATCGTTCCCTCCTCTGACTGCACTCATTGTGTGATGCCAGCTTTAGTTTACATATCTGCTAATTATCTGAGCTACAGCGATTATTTACACCATTCTGAGCAGGTTGTCTTTTATATATGTGTGTATATAGAAAATCTTTCTTTCTGTAGAGGCCCTTTAATTCTGTCTGGTGTGGCGACAGACCTTACTACCTTACCTTGAAAACAAGCCTCAGTACACAGCACCAGAAAAAGTACCAGAGCAACGAAGTAGAGTCGAGGACATAACCAGATAGTACAAACAGCAATGTACTCGAACAATAGACCGATGAAGAGAAGTGTGTCAGTGTGATTAGACACACTTCCTGTTGTCGGAGCGGAGGAAGAGCGTAACAGTAGTCACATCAAAGGTTCCCAGATAGTTTTGTTCATTATGCTTCATACTGATAGGACGACATGAGACAACATGCTGGAGTTATGGCTGCAGCATTAACATCAAACTGCACTCAGCTCACTTTACTACATGTATTTGCTGTTGATTAAACTGCAGTTATTCAGTTTCACATTTTATTTTCCCTCTCACTCCGAGCTGTTAGCTCTGTTAGCAATAAACTGCTAGCCCCGTAGCTGTTAGCGCCCAAAGCCAAACACCGGCAGCTAACAGCCAGTAGCTCAACACACATTTGTTGTTCACAATGTCGCATTTACAGGGAAAAAATAGGGTGTGTGTTAAACGGGTCATTTCTTTCGTATGTCTCATGAGTAGCCAGCCAGTTAGAGTTCGCCTGTATTGGGAGAATAAGAGACACACTTTGTTGTAGTCGACGCTCAGTTCAGTCTGACAGTTATACATAAGTACTTCTATCCAAAAATCCCTTTCATCCTCGGGAAGATTTCTATTAGTGCTGATGAAACGACGCCGTCTCGAGCCCTGATTAACATTTAGTTTCATGGCACAAAGGGGCAGCCAGTGAAATGTCAAGGGTGACTAACGTGGCCGTGTTGTCCACCCCAGACTCCCAGGAGGAGCGCCAGGCTTTGAAGCCAGTTTTCGTAGAGTCCAAACCGTCTAAGGAAATCATCAGGTGATGCACCGCGGCCCAAAAATACTTTCTGTAAAATGGTGGATACATTTTTTTTAAGCGTCACAACCCCCGAGACATGACTCGTTTCACTGTCAGAATCTGAGCCATTCGGTCCAACAACATTTGCAAAAAGCCGCACGATTAAATTATATTATCCCCATTCAAGTTAGCTGGGCGCTAAACCCTAAGTTAGCCGGCTCGGTTGGTGGAAGTCTGGTGTGCCGCACAACACAGAAGATCCTGGTATTTTTATATCACCGGGAAGTCGAGCTTGTTTGGCTTCATGCACCACTGAGCAGCTTTAATAGGAATGAACGGGGCTGACGTCCTTGGTCCACCCCGTAGATACGCCCCTGCAAGGGAGGTGTTAGTTTACCTCAGCCTAACAACGACCGTGTCATAATCCATTTTGTTTTTTGAATTCTTAATTTGACGGACTGGAGGACGCGCAACCAAGTTCCTCAGTCAGGATTGAAAGCGGCTGATTAACACCCTGAACCAGAGCAAATAAAGCCTTAGCAGCATCCTCATGACGGAGGACTCTCAAGCTTTTCATCCTCTGGCCCTCGCAAGTATAAAGACGTGACCACGTGCACACACACACACACACACACACACACACACACACACACACACACACACACACACACACACACACACACACACACACACACACTCTCTCACTCATAAACTCCTTTAGATTGCTCCATTGATCTGACGTGGAGAATCCCCTGGTGTGCTCTTTTCATTTACGATGGATAATTAATTTCCGTTGATAGATTCACAGCGGAAACTCCCTCTTCTCTCGCTCCTTTGATGTGAGCAGGTTTTCTGATAACAATGCAGTTTATCTCATTTGAGCAAGATTTGATGAGTAAATGGGATTCGCTTCTCACCTCAAGCTGAAATTTAACTCGGAGAGGCTCGGGAGTTTGAGAAAAGAGGAGAAAGGAGAGATGCGTGCACATAAAATCTCTACGGCGTGGCAGTTGGAGCCTGTTTTCTGATATATTTACTGTGGAGAAAAACTAATGCACTTCTACAGTTAAAGGTCTAAATGATAGATTCAGTCTCATTTTGAGGTTAAACGTCAGAGCGGATTTATTTTCAGGAAGCCTAGAAAAAGAGTTTTCACCGAGGAAAATGAAAAACAGGAACAGGCTTGACTGATTTTATTATTATTGTCCTCAGAAACGCTCTTGAAATGTTCTTCATGCGTCCTCACCTCCACACTGCTGAAGTTCTGGTTCTAGCTTGAGTGTTCAGGTTTGACGCCAAACTGTAAGGTGTGATGATAACAAGACAGGCAGGTCATTAAAACTGCCCAGAGTCAGTGACTCAGCACTGACAACGTTCACTCCGTATCAAAAGTGCAGTTGTCAAACACTGTGTATCATTTTCAGAGAGAAAAACATCACTGATTGAAGCCAGTCGGGAAAAAATAGACATAATTTACCTGCTGTCCTTCAACGTGATTTGTAATTTCTTCCAATTTGGTGCTGTCAATCACTCAGCAGGAGTAGGTCTCATTTATAAAATGATGGACGTCTCATATTAGCACATAACTTTCCATATACGCTGAACACAGCAGGAATAAGGACCACTTAACTCCCATGACACATCAGCCGTCCAGGTCAGGAGACGGCTTTCTCAGCCTCAGTCAAGTCGTGACACGCCAGAAATGAGACGCTGGCCGTGGACGTTAGACTTTTAACAGGCACTCAAGTAGATATTATTAATATGATCAGTCCAGTTTCAGCAAGAAAGTTCTGATAAACCAGCTGTGAGATATAGCCTTCATGATATAGCCTTAGCGACTAGCTCGTGATGTTAGCGGAGCATTTAGCAGCTTAAGCGGCAGAATTTTTTTTCATGAACTGGTGAAGATCTAACCAGAGCTGCAGATGAATGCTAATATATTCAGTTCAGCTGTTTTATTATCACAGACGGGAAACTTGATTTGCAGTCACAAAGGAGTTTTTCTCTTATTGCACTTGAACCTGGAAACTCTGGTAGCAAAGTTGGTGGTTTGTGTTGTCTAATGTAGACCTGGACTGGACCTGGAGAACCTGCTGGGCAAAGATAACCGTCTGTGGGACACCTTTCACCTCACCAGCCGCCTTCACAATCTGGCTCAGGTGTTAATTGTCCCTGAGAGAACAGATTCAATAAATGACTTCATCATTTTCGTATCTACATTAAAAACTTCCTCAGGAAATACAAACGTTGCTGTGCCTTCTTACAGATCAAATTTCAAATTGTTATCAGTTCCAAGATATTTATAATGTTTTACAAATCCAATGCCAGGTCCTTTGCTGAAGGTCTGAGATGGTTGGTGGGATGATTTCCTTCTAAAATCAACGACCATGTCTTTGCTCTCTGTGGCATTTAATTGTAGATTGGCTTCATCACACCATTTGACAAACATATTGATATCTACCTTGCTGTTGAGTCCCCCCCCCCCCCAGTGACCATAAAGAAAGCTGCTTCAAGCATCTACACTGAACTAAGAACAATAATGTGCAGCTGCTGCCTGCATCAGTATCATGGCAGTAAAAGCTACAGTGATCAGATATGATGGGCTGTGCTGCTGCGGTGCGTTAAGTATAAAACCATATAATTAAGATGCCAGTGGGGATATTTCAGTTTCTAATCAGAAACAGCATGTATATTTCCTTTAAAACCTCACTGTCGGGTGCTTTTTAGTGTGTAACCTACTTTCTTTCTTTGCATACTTGACTTCGCCTCCACGTGTCATTTTTTAAGTATCGCATCAGAAAAGGTTGATGGAAACGACATCATCTGAAATATCTTCCTCAATTTCACCAAAATAAAAGTTTGTACACGTGCTTGAGGTGGTTTTTGACTACAACAGTGTTCATTATCCAGCATCCAAGTAAGTTCTGGTTGTGTGTATCAGCTGTTTCTGCTACAGGAGCAGCAGCTGTGTCCACTGTCAGCGTCTCCTCAGATCTTTCCATAAGATTCACATTCACAGATCAGTTCTCTCTTCCAACATGGCCGAGGCGGTGTTTTGTTTCTTATTTGAGGTTCATCTGGTTGAAAAAGTTGTTTCCAGTTTGCAAACTCTCTAAAGCAAACCCAGTATTCTCAAACTGAACACCGAGATGCTCAGCAGCCTCACTGAACAGTGGATAAGTCTATGGATAGGGTCGCTTAAACAATCTGCCTGCGCTGTGTCTAGAAACTGTCTCAATATCCCCTCAAGTGAACACAAATCAGGGATTTTGACCAGGATTTAGACATTCGGGGTGCTGCTGGCTCAGTTGGTAGAGCATGTGCCCCATGTACTGAAGCTGTGTCCTCGCCACAGCGGCCCAGGGTGTCTCTCTCATCCCATTTCCTGTCATCTCGCTAAGAAAGCCAAAAGACGGCACAAAAGATCATTCATACATGTTGATCTCCCTGTGGATTAATCTACCAATCTCCTTCTTCCATGCACCACCTTAACACCACCTTTCTTTCTCCCTCTGCAGGTGTGTTTGTTGGAGTGCGAGGGTCACATCTCCCCGTCGCTCACGTGGGAGGTGTGTAAACGTGCCGTGAAGCTGTCGCACCACCCCACGCTGTCAGAGGGAGGCGCTCTGCTCAAGAGAGCGGGAGAGGAGCTGGCGCTGACCTCTCTTGACCTGAGCTCAGACAATGAACTGCTGCAGTCTGCAGCCGCAGAGCGCTTCCAGGAGGGGGATCAGGATGAGACACCCTTTGAACAGCGCAGCGTCCAGTATGACTCATCACTGCTGGATTCCTCTGAGGAGGGGGAGGGCCTGCAGGGTCTGGATCTCAGCCTGGTGGACGGAGAGAGGAAGCAGAGGGGGGAGAGGAACGTGGAGCGTGACAGCCAGCTAGAAGGGGACGAGGATGACGCCTCAGAGGCCGTCACCTTATCCAAACGCTTTGGTGGCTTTCAGAGGGGGCGCCATGGATACAGGAAGCTGATTGGCTCGCCCATTAGGCCCTTACAAAAGCGCTACGGTGGGTTCATAGGCGTCCGGAAATCTGCCCGCAAATGGAACAATCAGAAACGGGTGAACCAGCTGCTCAGGCAGTACCTGGGCATGAGGAGCAGCCGCAGCGGCAAGTTCAACAACATCCCCGTAACTCGGGTCTGGAGGCAAAACAAACTGTAGTGTGCGTCTGCTGCCCTCACAGAGTCCTGCCCCCCCCAGTTCCCAGTTACCTCAACCAATCATGTTTTCAACAGCTCACTCCAGTTTGACGTCATCAGAAGAACAGACTCGCCATCTTGCTGCACCTTTACTGTGTCTCTAAGTAACAAGGAATGTTTTTGACCGTGATGTCCTTCTTATTAAGCATATTTTCGTGCCATTCTGTGAAATAAAAAGAATTAGAGAAGTGCAATTGAATATATTTTTGTGTGTTGGTATAATAAAAAGGGGCCAAATGAGATTTGGAGGTGCGACCTGAGGGTGTGACTTTCATGCATGTGTGGATGGCTTCAGCTGTTGTTTTGCACTCTGTGGTTTGTGTCATGGGATCTGTTACTAATGTCCAGCTCTCATGAAGAAGGACTTAAGTGTTTCTTCATAGGTTTCCCCCTGTTTGAATGTTATTTTGTTGATTTGGGACTAAACAAATCACATACGAATGTTTGCTTTCGTCTGGACCGTAATCTTCCCACATGTCTGAGCAGAAACATTGGATGTGGATTCTCGGTTGATGGTTCAATCAGATGTAAATATGGTGGGACAGTGGGAGTACTGAAGCACAAACTGTTCATTACTGCAACCAGAATCTCATTTTATGCTTAAATTGCTGAATTAATTAAACACAGTGGATGTAAAATTGGTTTTCTGATCTTTCAAACTCACCAAAATCTCTGCACCTCTAGTAGAAAAAAGGCTTCATTCTGAGTATTGACTGAGTTTCTCTTGAGATCAGCTGCAGGTCTGCAGGCTCCCTCGGGCTCCTTCCAGTGAAACAATACTGCCCTCTAGTGTCTGAGGAAGAAACGTGTTGCCCCTGGATACTGACTTGGGATCAGTTGTGCCATGTCCTCAGTTATTGTCTGGATTGAGTCCATTTTTCTGCCATTACAGTTAGAAATGTGTGTAATTAATGGGTGAGACCAGGTCAGAAAAATACTTAAAAAACAGGAAACCAGCGTCTGATATCGCTCACACTGCAGCACGAACAGTGTTTGTAGTGAGTAATTACTTTCACGATTAAAGCTGTCTAATGTAGTAGATGTGATACTGGAGCCACGACTGCACCCACTAGAGGAGGAATTATACATTTCCAAATGTTTGACAAACAATAATGAATATTACGACAACTCAGATTTACAAAAAGAGCCTGTAAGAAATGTCATTGAGTGAATAAACCTGGCAGCAGCTGATGGTCTCCTCTGATTGGACAGCTCAGACATGCCTGAGCCAGCACAGTTAACAACAACAACAGAGTCCTTCCTACGTTATGTGCGTTACAGCGGTCTCCTTGATGAAACTCGACCTCCCCTCTGTGGACTCTCTTGCTCTTAATACTGCTTCACCTGACTTCCTCCTCTGCTGCCATCGTAATTACTTTGACCACTAGAGGTCGCCACCTAACAACAAACATGTATGGCTCATGTTGGCCGCCGCGAAGCAAACCGAGCCGCACTGATTTGCTTTTCAATCACCAGTTTTACTGAGCCGAGTGAAGTTTAGCCGAGGTGACGTCTCGTGACTGCAGCCGACCCGTAACAAGCTCCTCCTCAAGTCGTTACTGGACTCACGTCTGTGCAGGAAACCTGAGAGAAAGATGTTTTTAAAAGTCAGTGTGTTCAGCTCTCAGTACGTCTGCAGCTTCTAACTGAATCTCTTTAGTTTCTCTTGTCCTGTTTGTTCTTTCAAACACCTGCTGTGTTTTACTGTTTCATCGTGTTCACGTTCAGCTGGTTCAGGAGTCGTGTTTAGTTACTGCTGCAGAAAACACGTTTCCTGTGATGCTGCTTCATAATAAAAGCTTTTAAATGACTTAGTAACAGGGCTTTTATTGTGAAGAAGTTATAGGAAATGAAACATGTTTGTAGCTGAATTAGCGGAGCCTCTTTGTTAGCCGTGATTCTTCGGTAGTGCTGCAGGGATCGAGACGGGAACGTCACCAGGTTTCCAAATCTCAAAAATTGTACATAAAATATTAAAATAAATAATAATTCTCAACCTTTTATTCCCCTCTGATGGTTTCCATACAGTCCCTGACTCAGCGTGCAGTTGTAGAGATGAGGAGCAATAATTCAAAGCAACAGTGAGTTAAAACTGATCCCCCGTCAGTTCTCAAGCATCACTCCACTCTGGGCTCCCTGCAGAGCTGCTCACGGTCACTTTCGTCTAATTGTACTAAAGTGCATGAAGCTGGAAAGTGGCCGGATGAGAGAGGAAGCCTGTCTGACTCCGGTCCAGAGCAGAGGGATGAAATGAGCTGTGTGTCGCTGTGGTCACAGAGAAGATGTTTCTGCTCGGGTGGGAAAAAAAAATATTCGTTTGTTTCCGTTGCCTTGATATTTTCCTCCTCGGGCAGGTCACATCCATCCTCCTGCATCGTAATAGTGTTTTAATTACGAGATGTAACGATGTATGCACATGAGTGTGTGTGTGTGATTGCAGAGTGTGAGTGTGCACGTGCATGTGTGTGTTCCCTGTCAATTCAACACACAAAAAAAATAAGGAAGTTGTGAATACGGTGTACATTTCAGAGCACATTTCTAACATTATACCATTGTTCTGAGTGTCATACAAAATGTGTATAGAGAAAAACGACAATAAAATAGTTTGCTATTTGTTTTGTGGACTGTCGTGCAGAAGAAAAAGAAAAGAAAAAACAAACGCTTCAAATTCTCAGTGCTTTTTAATTTGTGTTTGACAATATATTTCCTCTTTTTTTTTTTATTGCTATTACAAACTCATTCCCCTAATGCTAATCCCATTGCCACGACTCCATAGCTTCACGGATAAAACCATTAACACTGGTCGTATGCCAACACGTGGGCAGGAAGGAAATAGGAACTTGGTTGAGTCAAACCAAATGTAGCTTATTCATGTGAGTTTATATTCCAACAAAGTGCCAAAAAACATTAAATCTGCCCAAATACGCGGGCTGAACGAGACGATTAAAAAAAAAAAGGTATAAAATACTCGTATGTAACTCAAAGCGCACAATATCATGTACATCATAACCACTGTGTAACCACTGGAAGAAGAGAGGGTTGGAAGAAAGAAAAACAGCCAAGTAGCGGTCTAATACATCGGAGCTGCAGGGGCAGTAATATGACCTTTGGATAACGTAGGAGAGTATTGTAGGCTTAGCACATCACATGGTCAGAGTCATCGCCGGCTTCAGTTTTTAAGGATCAAGTTACAAAGATACAGAAAAACTTCATTTGCATTTCTTTAGGAAAGAAACAAAAAAACTGGTTGAAAGTAAAAAAAAAAGAAAACATGTAAGAGAACAGTTGTTTTTCGTGACGGCTCTCAGGCCCTGATTTATATCCTGTTTTTGATAAAAGTCTCTTTTATCGCTCATTCATCCATCCACCTCTTCGTCTCTCACACTCTCTCCATCGCGCAGCTCGTTTTTTTAGTCGGGGAAGCGCTGGCAGGCTTTTTTCCAGCGGCAGGCGGTGCACCACTGATCCTTGCGCTCCACTCCGTACACCTTGCGGCACTTCTTGGCCTCCCCGCGACCCTTCCTGCAGATCAGAAGACACGAGCGGTGTGGATGAGAAGCGATGCGAGATGGCAGAGAGTGCACCACATCAGTCTCTATAAAAGTGAGGCTGAGAGAAATATACTGATAGAAAATGAAGACGTAATTGAATCAGTTTTATCTTTCCTGGCTGAGCTGTGGAAAATGTGATATTACAGACGGCAGCGAAGTGGAACATAAACTGACAACCTGGAGGAGAAAGACGGTGGAAGCAACAGACAACAGCAGCAAAATGATCAGTTCTGCTTTAATTGTTAATCTTAACATCATAACAGATGCTAGGCAACATTAAAGGTCAGCCGCGGAGGACGACATTAACGTTTACATCCTGTGCTGACACGAGCACGAGCCTCATGTCTCTGAGAAGGTGCACGTTTCCTTCTGCGCATTGACACGGTAGACTGATGAAGTCCCGTCTGTTTGGGGGTGAACTGCCCCTTTAATTTGCCCAATATTTGGTTTCTGACTAAATATCTGCAAAATGGCCGACGTTCCAATCAGTCTCGGCTATATTTTGTGTTTATTACTATAATGTGACATAAATATTACCTGCTAAGCATTAGCATGTTAGCAATTAGCACAACCACTAGCATGACTGTAGACGACGCCTCACCTGAAGGAACAGTGAGTGCGGGAGGGCGACGCACTCATGGGCTGTAGCCGGTTCTGTTGGAGCCACTGTTCGCCGACACTGACGGACCGGCAGCGAGGTTTCACCATCTGAAGGGACACACAGCCGCAGACTGAGTACAATGGAGACTAAGCACAGTATGTACAGTATATAAGTACATTCAGATTGTGTTCCTGCAGGTCATAATGTTAAAATGTGAAATAAAACACTGGATGACAGACAGTCTGTTAGGCAGGTAAACAAACAGACACGGACAGAAGACCCACCGGAGTGTTACTGTGGCCAGAGATGGAGGTGGAGGGGGTCCAAGCCTGGCAGCCGGGGCTCCTGGAGGCCACAGATACCTGGACGGGGCTACAGGCCTGGAAGCAGCAGGAGAGAGGAGACAGCACATGATTCATTATATCTGCAGGACCACAAACTGTTTCATATGACAAGTTATCATGTTTCATTTTCGGTTCTGGACTAAAGATACTTCAACTCGCTTTCACTGATTTTCTGGCCACTTGAGGGAAGCAGAAATAAGATATTATCAACACGTAGCTAAGGCGTCCGTGTTAGCTAACACATAAACATCCAGCAGACACGGAGCAACATTAGCATTCATTTGAAATCATGTGTCCGACTATCGCTAGTTTCACAAGCTAGCTGCTCGCTCTGTCTGTCTTGTTTGGTGCTGGATCAGCAGCTCTCAGTTGTTTGGTTTCCGTGTGTGACATAAAACAAAAGCAATGAGCTCAAAGACACTAAAACGTTCAGTAACTGCGGGGGAACAGGTGATAGCCTGACTCTCTGCAGGTTTTGTTCAGCTGTATGTCACTGATTTTTCATGCTCTGCACAAAAAGCCTTGATGATGACGTACCAAAAGTGATATTGATATGCTACCAATGTATTATAGTGTTAACTCACCTTCACTTTTATTTCTACAGTGTATTTTAAAGGTGTAATTTGTAAAATATGGTCAGAATTTGAAGGCAGCACATCAGCAGAGTAACTAACAACCGCTGCTCGTTGCTAGCTATCCTCGGCTGTGGTTAGCTACCGTTTAATTAGCTCACAGTCCAAACGACGTGTCTTTATGTACATACTGGTGTGCCTCATCTAAATCCCTCTCTCCGCTCCGCTAACAGAGAGCAGCAGCAGCTAACCGTAGTTTAGAAATGGAGTCTGCTGTCGTGAACAACGTCCAGCTTCCAGCAACACACAGACGCTCCACAGAGCTTCTTGAATCGTGAAACGTTTAAAGCTGAAATGATCACACGAGGCTACTGCTCCATCTGTAACCAGCACCAAGATGTAAGAACATATTATTCCCATGCTAACCAGTTTAGATTGGCTCCCTGTTCCAGCAGCTCGACTCCAGCGCACACATTCCTAACTTCAAACATTGATTTAGTCCTTCTTGCCTCAGATGATTTGCCAAATTGTTTTGACTAATCCATTTATGGCTTCTGATTCTGTCCAGTTGCTGTAACAAACAGAGAGCATCCAAAATGCCACACATTAAATTATCTCTTCCTGCCAAGTTGTTCCCGTTGCCTCCGTCCTGTTTCTGCTCCCTGTGCAGCCCTGAACTCTCCCACCAGCCCATCCCACCGTGTCGACAGATGTAGACGGAGAGAAACTGGTCCAAAGCACATTAATATCCACACAGCAGAACATAACGAGGGTGAGTATTCGCTGTGTTAACCCTGGAGTTACAGTGAGAGTGCTAATGTGAGTTCAACGCTGCGGTCGGGCGTTTTCGAGCCACAAGCCGCCAGCAGCCATGACACACACTGCAAACACTGAGCACTGCTCCACCAGCGGCACTGACCCACACTTCAACCCACACTCCCACTGAGGCAGGTCACTGTTAGATTTCTGCAGCCACGAGGAAGACGACGGACAAATGTGGCAGGAGACGGACACATTCTCCAACACCTGTATCTTCAGAAAATATGCTTATTTTTTATGACATTTTCCAGAAAACTTGTAGAATGAATGAGTCTGAATGAGGATGGATATGTGTACATCCAGTCCCACACACACCAGGATTTTATTTTATTATTCTGCCCTTTGTAGGCTGCTGAGAGTCTCGTCTCCTTGGGGGGAACGGGCGAGCGCACTCTCTCACTGTCACAAAGCATCCATTTACAGGCTCGGTGGTACGGGGTAAATGCAGGTCACCAGTGAAATGTGCTGCTTTGTGATGCATAAACAAAGTTGTAGCTCATTGGCTCGTTAGAGGGTTATCAGTGTGGGGGCGCCGGGTGAGCAGGACCTTTACAACGCTGCAGCCGTGTAACATGAGACCGCAGCACAGGCACTGTGGTTACATGTAGACACTGTCCTCTGAGACATGTAGTGGACACAGTCTGATTACAGGCTGATTTCATAGGGAAATGACTGAATTTGGGCAACAGGAAGCTGGGATGTTTGGAAGGTAAATTCCTGCGTTCACACAGTAAAATCTACGACATTTAATAATTCATGCTAACAAGGGCTGCGCTGTCTCTTTTCATCGCTCTCAGACAATTTCAGCTTCCCAAAAACACACTGCCTGCTTTCAGACGGCAACTCGAATGCTCCAACAGTTATTTAAAGAAAAACGGGGATCTTCAGTGCCAAAAATACACAAGTCCAGTGTGAATCCCAAATCCAAGCGTCACTTACAACATTAAATATCATTTGTTTTTGTTGCCACAAGCCTTTCCATCCAGCGGAGGCTCCTCTGAGACGCTTCATCTTCATCTCAACGTCTGACACAGCTGAAGTTTCATTAAAGTAATTGTTTCTCTGTCAGCTCTTTCTGTGCTAACCGATTGCTATAATCTTATATAATATAAATATATGAGCTGCTTCCCGGCAGGCGGAGCCACTCTGCAGGTGAACTCTGATTAAATGCTTTGGGGAATGTAAACACTGTTTACTTTGAATCAGAATGACTTTACTGATCTCCACGGGGGGAAACTGCACGCGCACTACATTTAATAATCTGTGATCAGAAGGATTTCAGCAGAATTAAATAATTATTGTCCATGTAACCGAAGCTACAGTGAGCAGGCCCGAACCTCCTCAGACACAGAGAGCAACACTGCTGCACCCACCTGATAGAGATGCTCTGTGTGGATCTGCCAGAAGCTGCTGGGTGCCGACTGGCTGAGCGGACTGGGCCTGCTCAGGCCGGGCCCGGAGCTGGAGTTGGACCTGGGCCTGTGTGCTGGGGGGATCTGGAGCCCCGAGGCCGGAGGAGAACCGCAGGAGGCCCAGCTGAGATGAGAGGACGAGGCCTGGCCCAGAGCCTGCTGGGAGGGAGCTGGAGTGGAGCTGGTGTCCACGGTGTCACAGGAGATCTTGGTGTAGTAGAAGTCCTCTTCTCTCTGGGACTGATCGGACCCACTGCTGTGTGTGTGTGTGTGTGTGTGTGTGTGTGTGTGTGTGTGTGTGTGTGTGTGTGTGTGTGTGTGTGTGTGTGTGCGTGTGGACCAGAGGAGACACAGAGGAAAAAGTGTGAGTTGTTTGTTTTCACTGAACGCAGCCTGCACTGTGGCCCAGATATAAAACCCCCAAAATGTTTCATCACATCCTGTAACTAAGTCAGAGCTCTTCCACAACCTGAAAATTTTATTCCCTCCTGTTTTTTTAATGTTGTTTTTCAGCTCTGAAATGTTCGACGGGGCTAAACTGTCTGCGTTTCCCTCCGCCTCACACAGCCAGACAACAATGGAGGTCTGCTCTGAAGCTGAAACTGTTAAAATCCCTCATATTGTGTCACTCGTGTTCCTTTATATTTACAAAATACACACGAGTGGGTTTGTAAGTAACACCACATATAACTGACTGAAAACAAAAGGGGGCCTCTGCCTTTCTTTACAAATGTCAAGAAAAATCCAACACAACTGATTGTTCATGTTAAAACAAAAGTATTCCAACTAACCCCAGATGCAGCACACGGATATGTCTTTTTATTCCAACTGAAGATGTTAGCACCTTGCCACAACTGGGCCAGAGACACCTGTACACACCTCTGAACGAGCTCTGTGAGAGAGAACACAGCACAGGTAAGGTCCAGGAGAGAGGCCGGGACAGACACAACACAGAGACACACAGTAAAGGCAGAGACCACATGGTGCTGAACCTCGCGAGGCTTTAAAGGGAACATATCGAGCTACGCACCTTTGGCTTTTTGGCATTAAGCTCATCTCCCTGCTCCAGTTCCATGTGCAGGCCTTCATCAGGACTGCTGTCCAGCTCGGTGACGGACGGCGAGGGGGCGGGACTCACGTTGCCGTGGTCCCAGCTCCAGTAGCCGCTGCTGCCGCTGTCGGAGAGCTCGCCGCCGCCACACTCCATGTCGGCCGGTGACGACGAGCCGGCTGGAGAACAGGAAGATTCAAAAGTCAGTTTTCAGACGAGTTCCACATGAACTATTTTCTCTCGATACTGTCAACGTGCCATCCTGGTTATTCTGTCGTAGCTGTCAGAGTTCACAGTGAACATATACCTCACGGTTTAGATATCAAACAGTCTGTAAAAACAGACTCTGTGCATGTCAGACTGCTGCTCTGCTCTCCGTCCATCCTACAGAGAGCAGCAGGTGACCACAGCGGTGACAAGGATGTGTGTGACAGGGAAAGTAGACCTAGTAGCTGCTGCTGCTGCTGCTGCTGCTGCTGCTGTCATGAGTCCTGTGGGTTTCCTCAGTCAGACATATGAGCCATGTTTCCATAATGAATCTGGTGCGTTTCCATAAACAGTTTTGAGTGAATGAACTCGGCTACGTAAAGCGTAACTTGGTCAGAGGGTGAGGAGGTGTAGGCTACGTGGCTACGTCACAGAGGCTAGAGGTAAACAAAGCAGGAGACAAAATGGAAACAGGTCTTCAGGAATAACTTTCAACAGGGCAAGTTGTAATTGTTCTTGCATGTCAGCTAGCATCGGCCATGTTGCACGCTGTCCTGAGACGACCAAGACATGCAATGATGATAATGCAGACAGGAAACAGCTGATCAGTCATGTGAGCTGAAGTTTCGCTACGTCAGAGTTGATTCATTTTTTAAGGATCCCGCTGTCTTCATGAGGAGCATGATTGGTCAGAGACAGGGTGAGAATATCAGTGTACGCCACTCGGATGCAGAGCAGGACGGGTGTTTCCAAGAAAAGCAGAGGGATCCATAATGACGCTACAACAGCAGAGAGATACGCATCTGATATTAAAGCTGTCTGACGTGATTTCACTCAATGAATCTGCAGTTCAATATATTTTACTAACTGAGCAGGAAGCTTGGATGTTCCTCGCAGGGAGAGTTTGGTTTATGGCATGAAAGTGGATATTTGCTTTAGTCCCACTGTTGGTTTTACTGCATGTAATAGCCTCACAAATAGTCTTTTATATAATACTTTAATTTAAAAAAGTACTTTCTGTTACTCAATGCATGTTTTTCTTTAACATATGGAACAGGCTGTCTACAGATCCTGGTCTGAATCAGATTTCTGCAGTCGACTGCTGCAGGCTGAATTTTTAAATCAACACTTTCTAATAACTCATAAAGTGTTTAGAAGTTTTAAACAATGTCTTTACAACTATAAGATATAAATAGTGACAAACCAATAAAAGTTCACGACAGGTTATTCATGACTGCACTGTTAGAAAGATTAACCACCAGCCGAGGACGCTTTGTGAGAATGTGTTGATGGAAACAGCAGCAGGGACACTGGTGAGACTGTGTGTTGCTGAGCTGAGACGAACCTGGTCCAGGATCTGTTTGTGGAGGACTCTGGACCACGGGGCTGCAGGACAGACTGGTCAGAACCATGGCTGCCATGATCTCATCCATCTCCACCGACTCCGGACTGCGGAAACTGGAGATGACACACAGGAACATCCTCAGCCTCGAGCACGATGACGACCTGCCTCATGCTCTCACAGACACACTGCTGCGTATCCACTCACCTGTACGGTGCCTCTCTGGTAGCGGACGTGTTGCCGAGGTGCATTGTGGGTCCCACAGTTTGTAACCCTTGCGGCAGGTGAACTGATGTCTTGTTCTTGTGATGCCCGCTCTCCATGAATGCTCTCTGAGCCTGGACACAGCTGCCTGCAAACACCTTCAGACACATTAACAGAGAAGTGAATCCACGTTCAGTCAGTGAACGTATGGAAACTGACACGGACGATCTCTGTCAGGACGACTTGTTTACGTGAGTCTTTGTTACCCTGAAACTGAGTCTCCCTGCTGCCGTGATTAAAGCAGTTAAGAAAGTATTTCCTGTCCATCTGTGGTGTCCTGCCTGCAGACAGCACGACCTGCCAGGATGACTGTATGAGAAGGACGTGGGTGCCAGCCACCGACTACGGAAGGTTTTAAAGGCCGAAACTAAAATGCAATAAATAAAAAATAAAAAATATGTATTCTGCATTATTTTCCATCTAATTTTATTACATATATATATATATATATATGTATATATATATATATATATATATATATATATATATATATATATATATATATATATATATATTACACAAGTTCAATGTAAGTGGTCACATTTAAAGCAAAGTTTTTCTGTCACATCGAGTCAAAATGAATAAATTAAATTACTTTCAGGACGATACATGTTCGCCGCTGTCCGTTTTTTTTCTTCTTTGTTCTGTCGGTTGGTTTGTCAGCAGAATGACACAGAAAGTGCTGAAACCTTTCACAAACCTTGGATAGAGGATGCGTGTTGGCCCAAAATTAGACCTCATTAACTTTTGGTGTTTTCTTTCTCGCTTTCTTTAACATGCGACATTCAACATTTTCTTTCCTTCCCCAGGGAGTAATACATGGATCAAAAATCAGCTGTGTTTAGGAGGCTGGTATGAGCGAGTATAATCTGATGTGGATCCAAATAAGAATCTGGATCGAGCAGGTTTAAATATGTTTTATTTGCTGTGACTGTTGGGTCTTGGCGGAGGTATGCGCTCTACTGTGTGCTATTCTAGTTGCATATTAAGTTGAGGGGAACTTCTACATAAACCTGATGTGTTTATTCAAATGTTGAGTATTAAACATAAAAGTGACGCAGCTGAAGCTGTTTATCCTGTAATGAATGACACATAACATACGTGTATAAAATAATGATATAATAAAACGCTGTTGATACATGTTAAATTATATTTCTTTACATCCTCATTTATTTATTTTTGTATTTATATTTTTAGTTTCAGCCCTTAAAGCCCTCCGGACACAACCACGTACTTCATTATGTCGAACACACGGGGAGAAGATAATAATCAGCTTCCTTTTTTCTCAGTGGCTCTAAACTTTTACTTAATGTTCATCCTATCATCTAAATTTACCCATAATGCCATGCAAGACTGAATATTGCATATTATAAGTTTATTCACGTGTGTGAACACAAACTGCCCGGACGACTGAAAGAAAGAAAGCCTGGACGTTTGAAAGTGTAGACAGAGAAAGTAACACGTTACAGTAATATAACACGTTAACAACAATATTTCAGTAATATGTTACATTGTATTATGAGAGTAACTGGATATAAAACAAACATTCATCATGTCAGCCTCGTCTCTCTCCATCTACTCACCAGAGTCTGCTGCGGCCCGTCTGGCCCGTTGCCGTTGTGCGTTGTAGAGACGCAGGCCCGGGGTCCCGACGGGCAGACAGCCGTCCCGCCTGGCCCGGCTCCAGCTCTGTCCTCAGGTCCCATAGCTGCCATGGTGCTGCTGCACACAGTGAGGGGACTCAGCACAGTGTCACACCTCCCTGCAGACAAGACACCGGGGACCGCCGTGAGCTTTGAACCGACCAAAATATCTCACTGCGTTTGCCAACAACTCTGCAGCAGGGCAACATTCCTAAAACCCGCTTATTAAAAGGAGCAAAACAGCAGATTAGCGTCGCACTTCCAGAACTCACGAGAGAGGATGGTTATAATCAAAGGAGCAGAGGTCGAGGTATCCTCAAATTTACAAATCTAGCTTCAAAAACACTGGATCCTACATTTCCCATAATGCACAGCCAATAATACCTTTCATTCAACGCCCCCCGCCTCCTAAATGTCTACACCATGTCTCTGGTGGAGGATAAGTGACATCATCAGGTTCAGCTCCTCCTGACAGGTGGAGTGCCCCTTTAAATGATGCATTCAAATCCCATTTATACAGCGTAACATTCACCATGAATGTCTTTAATCAACTTTTGTCGAAACATCTAGACGGCTTCCTTTTAAAAAAAATGTTAAGCGATGAAGGAACGATCCAACTAAGATGAATGTGCTCACAGAGAATAAATGTTGTGCTCTGTGATCCAAACTGAAGGCAGCGTGTTGGCAAACACACTGAAGTGAACACAGACTCGGGTGGATTTGGATCGACGGGCTCAACCAAAACCTCGCTGTGGTTCTGTTGCCTCCTCCACCAGAGTACGTGACTGATAACGTGCTTCCCGGAGACGTAATCTGACGTCTGGGTGCGTTCACTGTGGCCCATAGTGGTAAAATGGGGGCAACGCTGCATTCAGGGACATGTGGGAATTAAGCTTGAGGTTGAAACGGTGCAAGAATTTAAGACTCATAACCAGCTGATAAAATATCGTGGTTTCACAGTATCACGGTATATAGTATCACAGAGGTATTATTATTATCATTATCAGCTATAATGACCCTTAAAGGAATGAAAACAAAGTGATTTAATGTTCAACAAACACTTTTTTTTTACAATTTCACAAAATATTACGTCCTGACAGACATGAACAAGATTTAAACTTAAAATGTATGTTTTCCTAATAACACTACTGTGGTAGAATTTAATACTTTTAAAAAAAATACTTTTTTTTAAATTCACTAAACAATTTTAAGACGTCAGCATTCTTCACTACTTCCTGAAATTATGCAGACGTATTTTTGTTGCCAACAGGGTTTGTTTTTGTGATGATGATGATGATGATCAGTGATGTAATGTAACTAATTACATTTACTCAAGTACAGCTTTGAGGCAGCCTACTTGTACTCCACTTGAGTGTTTCCTTTTATCTGCTGCTTCATACTCCCACTCCACTACATGTATTTGATTACTTTGCAGATTACATGCTGCAATTTCAAATTAAACTATTTTATTGACAATCGGATAAAATAAGAGCAAACGCCGATTCAATAATCGGACAATAATTTTTACAACACAATGATTATTTGTTGGTTTCCATTATTATCAGAATCAGAATCTTTTTTTTACCATATAAGTTTTCACATACGGTGAATTTGCTGTGGTCTGTCTGTGCAAAACAAACAATACTAGAAATAGTTGAAAGATATAAATAGAGATGAAAAATAGAAAAATACAGACAATAACACACGAATGGACAAAAATATAAACATAGAAAAAACAGTAGAACAATACGTAGAAGTGGGAGTGCAAAATGTTTGACATGGATTGTGTATTATCATTATCATTATTATTATTTTTATTATTATAATTATTAGTAGTCGTGTTATTAACAGTACATAACAGCACAATAAGCTGCCACTCCTTATACTGTGTACAATTGTATAAATTGTGGCTTCATCACAAAGTGAATAGTTAAAAAATACCAGCAGTTACTTTTAAATTAATATCTATGACATGTATTGTACCATAATTACTGATCTCCGTACAGAAGTGAGTTTCCATTGATAAAGCTCAACTCTCCCATTTTTTCCCCTGCACCCGAACGCAGCATAAAGCCCGATTTCCCCCCTCCTCTCGTCCAATCAGCGCGCAGCTCCGGTAGTAAACAAGCGGCGCAGTGTCGGCAGGGCGCCGCCGCTGATTGGCTGAGCTCAGACCTCTCAGACACACACCCCCTTTCTGACAACGTGTTCGGACACGAGTTTCGCCGGGAGGGACCGGGCCGGACCGGACCGGACCGGGGGCTCGCGGGCCCGCTGCTGCTGAGCGGAGAAACACACTGTAACGGTCCAAATGCAACACGTGACTGATGTGTGAGCGGAGGGCTGAAGGTGTGTGTGTGTGTGTGTGTGTGTGTGTGTGTGTGTGTGTGTGTGTGTGTGTGTGTGTCTGTGACAAACACACAACAATCACGTCATCGCCCAGCAGCGCAGTGGAGGCACGAGCGCAGCTCAGTCTGACGCGAGGCGGTGAAATCCCGGAGAGTCCATGTTGCACACGGCGGTACCGCCCCCGAGTCCAGAACCAGCACTTTCCCCGAACACGTATCACATTAACGCCCTTTGTTCTGGTGGTTCTGACGTGTCGGAGCGTAACGACCCTGCAGAAGTGATAGTTTAACCATCCGGATCTCCACCCAGCAGAACCAGCCGCGTCCCTCCCCCCCTCGGCAGCTCACAGGGAAACATCTCTATCCGCCGTGCACAAACACAACAACAACAACAACAACAAAAAGCCCGTGAACACAACACAACACAACACGTCCACATCGCGCTCACCTCGGTCCGGTCCGTCCCGTCGGAGCTGCTGCAGCAGCGGCTCGGCTCGGCTCGGCTCGTCTCTGCCTGGCTGTCCCGCCGCTCGCCGGCTCTTCAGTCTGGCCGGGGAGGGGAGGGGGGGAGGAGGGGGAGGAGGGGGAGGGGGGGGAGGGGGGGGGGGGGGCGGTCGGTCGGATACGCGCCTACGTGCGTGCGTCCGCCTGCGGGACCAATGCGGGCGGCGGCGGCGGGACGCAGCGCGGAGACACCGAGCTGCAGCCGCACAGAGGAGGATGTAGGTGAGGGGTTACCGGAGCAGCGGCAGCATCCCCACTGCCTGCCTGTCTGTCTGTCTGTCTGCCTGTCTGCCTGCCTGTCTGCCTGTCTGTCTGTCTGCCTGCCTGTCTGCCTGTCTGCCTGTCTGTCTGCCTGTCTGTCTGTATGCCTGTCTGTCTGTCTGTCTGTCTGTCTGCCTGACAGACAGGCAGACAGACAGGCTGTCTGTCTGCCTGTCTGCCTGCCTGCCTGTCTGTCTGCCTGCCTGTCTGTCTGTCTGTCTGTCTGTCTGCCTGTCTGTCTGTCTGCCTGCCTGCCTGTCTGCCTGTCTGTCTGTCTGTCTGTCTGCCTGCCTGCCTGTCTGTCTGTCTGTCTGTCTGTCTGTCTGTCTGTCTGCCTGTCTGTCTGTCTGACAGGCAGACAGACAGACAGGCAGACTGAGGCCTGATGAGTCTTTTTGAAACCGGTCTTACAGAATTTTTAGCACGTCTCTCTTCACACGTTTCTTTTTTGCACTTGGACTCTTAATGCCAACAGACTTGTTTCATTCAGACGCTGCTGTTTGTTAAGTTCTTACAGTATTTATCTATTTATTTGCAAAGGTTTTATCTAATTTAATATTTTCTATCTCTCTATCTATCTCTGCTCCTGAACGCCTCGTCAGTAGTCCCGCCTTTAATCCTGTAACTTTGTGACATCACACTACGTCACCATGTCACACATTTGCATAATTGTACCCTAGCGGCTCGTTTGGCTCGTGAGAATTAATTGAGCACAGCTGCTCTGTTGCATGTTAGCGATGTTGGCTCAGGCGTGTGCGAGCTGGCCAACCAGAGAAGGGTATTGGGGGGGGGGGGGGGGGGGGGGGTCGGGGCCTTAAAGAGACAGGAGCTGAAAACAGAGCGTTTCAGACGGAGGGGGAAGACGGAGCTGCAGCACTGGACAGAATGAGCTGATGTGTTTTTTGAGCATTAGATCGTGTGAACCTGTTCTCGTAGTAACCCAGAATGAAACTAAGAGCCTGAAAATGAACATAATATGTCTCCTTTAACAAAAGATTGTAAAAGCCAGCAGCAAATAGAAAAACAGCACTCTGTCTGCTGCAGCGTTTCCTGTTTGTGGTTGTGCCAGCACAAGATGTGACACAGTCATCAATGCAAATAAGATTTATGTAAATCTATTATAGAAACAGTGCAAACATTTATAAAATATACCACGAACTCATCCAGTCATCACTGTACATCATAACAGTGATATTTATTGAGGGATATTGTGAACATATTCAGCTTACAGTGCTGAAACAAAACAAAGATCAATGATCCGTTTCAATCAATAACTCAACACTTAAAAAAAACCTGCTGATACCATCACACACAGCAGATCAACCCCCACATCACGTGATACATTCCCCGAATTGAGATCAAACACTGCTTGCATGTGTGCTTCCAGTCTGTGTGTGTCTGTGTGTGTGTGTTTGAGAGACCGGATTAGTGTCGGCTGTCTGCACCCTCTCCACCAGACATCCAGTCAGCAGGGATTTTAGGGTCTGAGCAGTGACACAGAGAGAGACACAGAAACCCAATCCTAGTCCCAATCTGATTCCCAAACCAGACAGACTTCCTTCTCCTCCAGTCTCGTTCATTAACGCTGCCGTGTTAACTCCACAGGCCGTATGGCAGCAGATGTGACCGGGTAGACGGCCTGACGTGAAGACAGTGAACCTACAGAAGCTAGACAGAAGATTTCAACGAGACATTAATGTTGTTATATAACAGGCAGGAGTGATTTTAAGGGCAGTGCGGTCGAGGTCTAGACGGGGGTGTTGCCGACATTTTGGGTGGATGCTTATTGGCTGCGGTCCAGTTTTAGGTCATTACAAAATGAGATACCCTCAGTTAGAAATAAAGGCTCATCTGCTCTTAAACAGGACACAGAGTCTGCAGCCACACTAGCGGATGGCATTGCTAACATGCTAACGTGTAGCAGGTTAAACGTTTACCTTTGCAGATTAGGCTGATGGGAATGTCATCGGTGTTGAATGTATTTAGTCATAAACCAAAGTATTGTTGCTGTGATGACCCTGTTGAAGGTTGCTGAGGGGAACATGAATGTTTCATGACAATCCATGAAACAGTTGTTGAGGCTTTTCAATCCAAACCACAAATATTAACCTCATTTCATTCAAACAAATAAAGAAATGGTGGCACCAGAGGAAAAGTCAGGGGATCATGGAAGTCAGTACGATTCATCATCATCTATAGGCTGACCAGACTATTGTTGAGGCAGTTTACCACAAAACAACTCTGTCAGCCTCATGGTGGCGCCAGAGGAAACATCAGGGGAGCACTGGGTCAGAGGATTACACAGTAATCCATCCAATAGTTGTTGAGATATTTCAGGCTGGACCAAAGTGGTGGACTGACCGGCACGGCCATCCTTTGAGTCACAGGACTAGTTAAAGGTAACGCCTGTCTTTTGTGTGTCTACCAGCTTTTACTTTTTAATTACTGAGGAGAATATTAACAGGTGCTTGTGTCATATTTCATCCAAATCTAAATTCAAAGAGCTCAAATACTGTTGATCACAAGGGTATGATTGAAATTTCATCGCCTTTCATATGACGGACTTAAACACCATGAAAACTCAATTTAAAAGAAAAAGTTTAACTTTCAGTAACTCATCTTATCAGCTCTATCAGGACTGCGTGGGTGCGGTTTGATTAGACTGATTGACGGCGACCAAACAACCCAGCAGATGTTCTTACATTACTGAGATGTGGGACATCCCCGCTGCCCCGCCCACGGAAACACAAAGACAGAGATCTCTCTCATCTCCGTGGCCTGATATCTCTAAAAATCAGCTACTCACACCACATCTGTAGGTAGACTACAGGTAAGAGGGAAAACATGTTGATTTTGTGGTAAACTGTCCCTTTAAGCAGACCACATTGCTCATAAGAAAGAGAGGAAATAGGTTTTCAAGGCCTTTAATGTAGAGAGGCAGTACCGCTGACATCTGTGTTGTCACACTTGGGTGTGTTTTATTTGGACAGTTCAGTGGATTAATGGCACGACAACTGGCATTACAGGAATGACGACTCCACCCTGCTTTGTGACCTTTGGTTTGAATGCTCAGCGAGGCCCGGTGCCACTCCCATCCCATCACATTCAGCCAGGATGGGGTGGAAAGGATGGCTGTAAAACTGTCTTTGAGTCCAGAACACAATAGAGCCAACCAAGTATCATGAACGCCAGACGTGTTTTCTGCAGCAGCTGCAGATACAGTCAGCAGCAGACTGACAAACACTGGGACAAATGGAAAAATACAAAATACTAACATAAAGTTGATCCCTTAATTGACAGTGAAAGTGCACCGAAACTTAAAAAAAAACCCTACATAAGAAAAAGTCACTCCCTCTATTGTCCCGTCCAGCACAACAACGGCAGCAGATGAATAAATATGATTTTAAAGTTTCATCCCACATATACCTCAGAGCTTTGGCAACCACTGTGCTAACCCTGCTGTTGATTTCATTAATTTCCACACAGCATAAATCAGTTTAGCTTAGCTTAGCTTAGCTTAGCTTAGAATGGAAATGGGGAAACGGCTAGAAGTCCATCGACCAGCACCTTTTAAAGCTGACAAGTTAACATTACAAAGTCATGTGTCATTTCTTTAATTCGTACCAAGACCAAAAAGCAAAAATAAATGTGACATACTTTTTCTTGGCTGGGTGCAGCGACTTCCTTGTCAACCTCGTGGTGATGACAGGACTGCAGGAAGTCTCCGGTCTGGCCAAGAAATAGTTACACCGTGTAACCCGCCTGTTAAACTAATAACGATTAAACCACAGTCTGAGCTAGAAGTTTCACTGGAAACTGTTGTCCTCCACTTCACGCTAGCTTCATGACAAAACTGTACTGGGTTCACCTAATAGTGGAAACTAGTCTTTTCCCTAAGCAGGACGACAAAGCCACCAGTGTTAAAAATGCATTATGAGTGAGCACACGTCAGAGGTAACCTGACACCTGAACAGTTTAGTGGCAACCCTCAAAAACTGGACAAATACGCCTGAAATCAGATCCAAATATCTCCAGAGTTTAACGTGAGTGAGCATTTTGTGAATGATGAGCGATTGTGAATGAGAACAGGTCCTGTGTGATGACAGAAGAACAACGGGAAGAACATACAAACTTTAATTGAGCTAGTTGACAGAAAGTCCTAATGTGAAGGTCTCTGGTCAGATTAATTCAGTTGCCATAAATGAGATCGGACTCCTCCTCGTGTCCAGATCAGTGAAGGCTGTCACGAGGTCCAGGTGTGGATGGTGGCTCAGACTGGCAGAAGAAACGGCCAATGTTTCCTCCTACCTTTCCTTTTCCATTCATCTGTCCATTTGAAACGATGTTAACGTGGAAAACTGGGGTTCTCGAGTTATGATTCGTCCTCTTTTCCTGCTTCTTGTGTGTGACGGGGGCTGTGGGGGTCAGTGTTCAGGGCCGCGACTGGCTGGTTAGTTGGTCTCCGTACGACTTCGGTCGAGCGTGCTGGCGGGCATGTCTCTGTGGCTCCTCCAACCTATGGAGGCGTCTGGGAGTTGAGATTAAATGAAAAATGTGAGTGAAATGCAAACGTTTTATTGAAAAGTTGTTTTTGTGTTTGTCAGAGAACTCACCGGTGGTATCTCCTGTCTTCGTGCCAGCGATCCCATTGGCTCCTCCTGCTCCTCCCGCACCTCCTGCACCTCCTGCTCCGTCAATCTGTCGTAGAGAGAGACAGATGGACAGTGAGGACATAATGTAAGTACAATATTCACCTTATAATCAACCAAAGTGCAGAGCGGTGCCGTCTGTAGTCCTAAAACACAGAAATCAGTTTGCAATTTTGCACAAAGTCTTTGAGTTTGTTGAATTGATTTTCGGTAACAGCCTGAAATAAGTTCTGTTGTCACCACGTTTTGTTCTCCGACATAAAATCCATCATTAAATGTCCCACAGTTTAATTATAAAGCTCTTCATGTGTTAAAAACGGTTAGCGGTTGCTAACAAGTGTCTGAATGAGACTACAGAGGTTGTCGGGGACATTAAACGTCCTCACAGCGAACACGGAGACTCATCTGCTCACTAGTCCGTCTTTACAGGCCACTTTAGTTACACACTGTTCTGACTCTGACTTTACAACTCGTACATTGATCAGTTTATAGAAAACCTGGATAGTAATTGTGCAGTAAGACGCTCAGTGGTGGAGACGTTTAAGTCATGTGACCGTGATGTCGTCTGTTTGTAGCCTAGCATTAGCTTTTTACTGCTACACATTTAATTTAAAAAAAACAAGAAGTTGATTCAGTTTTTACATGGCTCAAAATGAATTCAAATACAGTATAATATGCTCATATGCTCGATATAGTAGAGCTAGCAATCAGTTAGCTTAGCTTAGCACAAAGACTGGAAACAGCGTAAACGGCTAACCATCATCTCGTCTTTGGACAGAGCCAGACAAGCTGTTTTCCTGTTTCCAGTCTTTGTGCTAAGCTAAGCTAACTGGCTGCTGGGGGTAGCTTCCTATTGATTGTATAGACAGACTATCTCTTTAATTGTTATTTATAGACATAATTGATTAAAACATTGATTGTTATTTTGTCTTTGCATATACATGTTTACATTATACATTATGGATTTCCATTAGAAACATTATAATTACAACATAACAGTTTTATGACTGATTCTTTATTTAACACCCAAAGCTTTTGTCAGTCATGGTAATATTAGTCATATTCAGAGTTATGGTGCACCAACAATATTCTTCCTTATACTATTTTATTCATGATTAGACATTTTCATTGATGGCCGACTTTATTTTCATTTGTCTAATGGGTCTGCACGGTTTGACTCTAATGAGGCCAATAACAGCTACAATATCAAAGCCCTACTGTCCCGCTGAGTGCTGATAATCAGACACTTATTGCTCCTAATTGGCAGCTAATGGACTCTAATAGATGCCACACGCTACATTAAGATATTCAAGGTGATGTTGCATGAATGGAGTGAAGAAAGAGGCCGTTCATACCGTTATGCCGCTCACGTCATACGCGTTGGTCGTGTTCCTGCGGATGACAACAAAGAAAGTTAGATTGAAATTTGATTCATTTTAGATTCAGTGTTGTGATGGTCAGCCAGTCGCTTATCCAAGACTCGAGACAAAACCTGGGACTTTCTTAATGAGATTTTAGACTTGACTTTGACTTTATTTCAAAAGACTTGAGACAAGACTAGATTTGGACTTCCTCATGTGACTTGACTTGACTCTTGACTTGAGCAGGACTTGATTTACTCAAAAGACTTGAGCTCTGGTGCGTTTGCCCCCGAAGTTACACATAATAAAGGACCTCCCTCAGCACTTTAAGATATAATACACAAAGATTTTGAAACTTGTCGGTTGATTTTGAGAGCTCACAAGTCTCCCAGGTATTATTCGATCCTTCCTTCAGATATTCTTTGTCTAAACTCGATCAACATACCATGGCACAAGGCGTGTTCCCCTCCTTTTAATATACACATATTTTCTGAGTTGTGAGTTATGATTGCCATCTATCTCGACGGTCCCATTCAGGTTTCATACCTCTAAGTGAGTACCAAGCCCAGGAATGTACAGAGATATACTGCAGAAGATAAGACTATTGTCTCACCCTGCGGTACCTCTGTGTCACCGCCGCTGGTATGTTTCATGTGACAGTAATCCATTAATGGGTGTGCAAACATACACGTGCATGCATATTTGTGTGTGTTAATCCACCTACATACAATAACACGCACAAAGATCTGATTACAACTGTCAGACTATCCAAGGTTAATGTTTCCAAGCCCAGCCCTTTTTCTTCGCTCAACTATGGTGGCCTTAAAACCATGTTTTACGATCATACGTCTCTGCGTCCTCTTCAAACAGGAAACACCCTTCACCAAAAACCACCTATCGAGTCGAACGAGTCTGTGAAAAAGCGATTAATAGCAAAACAGGAAAATGAATCAGCTCCCAACAGGAGACGACTTGTCCTGTACTGGGTGGCAGTGTTGATCACGATTACTCACACATGAGGTGACACTGTTCTTAATACCTTTAAATCAGTGACAGCAGTCAGGAGTGCAAATGACCTAAGGCAGCTTATATTTTATAGATAGATACTAAAAATAATATCACTTTAAATTATAGTGTTCCCCTCACCTGTGACATCTGGCACAAAGGCCGACGAGAGTGATGCTAAGGACGAGGAAGACGACGAGGGAGATGATGCCCACCTCTGGGGAAGAAAACCAACCCAACATGTCACCCATGCCCACTGGAGCCATTGTTCTGGTGCTCTGTGAAGAACGACAAAAGTGTCAATGAAAGTTTGGTGCACGTTGTTCCTGAACAACCAGGTAGCAGGTCGTGGGAAAAAAGGAAGTGTTAAATCTTTTACAATCTATTTTCTCCCTTAGATAGAAATGTGATGACGTCCAGTGAACAAACAGCGTCGCACAAATTGAAATTCAAATGAACAAATGAACCATAATGAAACACACACAACACACAATATAGCAAAAAAAAACAGGGTTCAGTACTTACGCTGCTGCTTGACTCGACTGACGCTCTGTCAGAAACTGCTGCCAGTCATTCAGCTGCCTTCACTTTATGTGGCTCACAGCAGGCAGACGACTTCGAGGGAGGGACTCGCTTCATTTGTGTCCTGTCTGTCTGTCATGAGGGAGGTGTTGACACAAGCCCATAAACAGCCCATTGTTTGTCCCCATCGCTGAACTACAGCCGTACCTGAGCTCCTCGACACCTGCCGCGCCCGTGGCCTCCAGGAAGGCATGTGTTTTGCCAATATGACTGAAACTTAGAAAGAGGGTGATTAAAACAAACAACAGCACTGGTGTTGGTTCATGTGTGTGGTGTGGGTTGACACACACATTCACACAACACCTCCCCCTAGCAGCAGTTTACATGACTGCAAAAGATTGGCAGCTGTTTACAGGTGTGGGGCGTTTTCATACTCCGATACGTTCACATTTTAAATATGCAGGCATTTTGTTGTGTCTGACGTTCACAGTATTTATCACAACTCACCTTTTATACAGTATTTCTGATAATAAAGCGGCTACACAGTAATATGACTCCATGGTCTCATAGAGTCACTGACATTTATACTTTTAATTCCACCTTGGTAAGCAGATGGAGATATTTTAAATATGAAGTCGGTGACACTAGAAAATACGCTGCTGTTGAAACACTCCCTCCCAGTCAAACCCTCTTGGTCTCTGTAAGCACTGAAACTACTGAAATCATGCTCACAAGGCAGGTATTACAGGAAAAAGGGATCATTGTTCTAACGCAGAGCAGACTCAGTCCAGTGTAAATGGATTACTGTGCTGTTTCGAAGAACATTTTGGCTAATCACTTTGAAAAAGGCCGAGGGGCCGGTGGTGAAATTAGGGGGACCATGTAAACGATAAAGAAATGTAGAAAGCTTAAAAACGAATGGAAACACCAGCACATCAGGATAAACTTCCCTCTGGGTGAAGGAGGGTGGCATATCATTGCATGGTGTACAATGTGTGTGTGTGTGTGTGTGTGTGTTTTAATGTTTCCAGCCACACCTGCACGATAATACTATCAGCCTGAGAGCCTCTTTGACTGTTTGATTAGTGAAATGATCCCTTCAGTGTCAGGGCAGTAAACCAGTGTTGTAATGCTGCAGTCCTGCTGTATTAAACACATTTCAAACACTTTAAAAGAATCATTAAAGCATAAGTAAAGAGTCCAGGCGTTCTCTGCTAACCTCCGTCAGCTGAGGCAAAACGGTGTCGAGGCTTTTTCCTAGACAGCTGAAGTAGATGGCTACTTGTTTTAAAACGTAAGAATACAACAGAAAAACACACAAAATGGCTCCAGAAGCCCAGAGATCCACACTGATTGAACTGAAAAGACATATTATATATTTGCACCTTTATTTAAGCTGAAATCTTCCCTGCAGCCGCTGAGCTACAAACGTTAGCGCTCATCCCATCTTGAGTGTTTGTGAATGTGATGAGTTGGGAATGATACTCAACAATCCACTGCCTTATAAACTGGACCTTTAAGACATTTAAGGATAAATGTTATGTGTCTTTCTTGCTGAAAGTTGGATGAAAAGAAGATAAATCTCACGTCCGTCTGTCGAATATGAAGCTCGCTAAAGCCAGGAGACTGTTAGCTTAGCACACAGCTGACCTCGCTCAGTCCAAAACAAAGAACACCAGCACCTCTGAACCTCACTAATGAGAATTATCTCGATTAAACAAACGAGATAATTGTATAGTTAGTTTGTTTAATCCTTATAATCCTTTTGTCTAACCTTTGGGCACAGCAAGGCTAACTGTTAACCCTTCCTGCTCTGTTTTTATATAAAGATAACAGATTGTTTTCCATTTAAATGTCTGAATCGAATCAGAACATTCGAAAATGGAAATCGTATCACGGCAGACTTTGTGATATCAGCAAATATCGTGTAAACTTGTGATTTACACCCCTAATATCAATCCTCTCATCCAACTCTCTGAAAAAGGTGAATAAGTGTATTTCACAAAAATGTAACTATTCCTTTAATAACATCATTTCTAATACAAAGTTTTGTAGATGCAGAAACAAGAAGGTAGAGAGAAGGATTTCCACTGATTTTCCCTGACAAACACATCCACCCTCACACACCTCAGACTCTTTAAGATCACACACACACACACACACACACACACACACACACACACACACACACACACACACACACACACACACACACACACACACACACACACACACATCTCTTTGACGCCCATTACTTGTTTAACAGCTCCATTCGGTCATAATCACCTCCTGAAGCCCTGCAGAGCAGCTGATCTATAACTCTCAGCAGTTTTCATTTGTTCCTTTTGTCTGATCTGTGTGAGATCTGCTCAGAGGCACGAAGCAAAATCAATATCCACACTGTCACAGCGGGCGAGAAGAGGAAGCCTGCAGGAATCATAGCAGTGTCAAATATTTGCGACATAATCCTGACAGCACAATTTACTCATACAACAAATAATCTGTATTTGTGGGCAAATGGAAAAAAAAATAACCTTCCTGATGTGAGTGTAACCCGGCAGAGGAACGTGGGCCTGCTGCACGAGGACAGATCGCTGTAACAACGCCAGCGCAGGGTTCACTCATACAACAATACATATAACACTAATGTAACTGACTGTGGCATCTGTTCTCACAGGACTCAGGTGAAGTGTCGTTGTCCACAAAACATTTCTGGAGCTTCGCAGAAAAACAGAGTCGCAGCGTTTCTCCTAAACAATGAAGTAGCTGGAGACTTGTTTTAAAACAGAAATAAACATAAAGTGGCTCCACACAGCTTGTCTGGTGTAATCCAAGTCTCTGGAAGCAGAGATCCTCAAGTGGTTTACAGGTTGACAGTGTTTAAAGCGTTGACACATGGTGGAGTGGTTGACCTACTTCAGACCAAACAGTTTTAACTCAGCAGCTACAGTGAAGAGTTCAGCTTAAAAATGGTTTAACACACCTTTTAAATCAATTTGGGATCCTCGGACGTTCAGAGACTTGGATCACGAGGAGCTGTATGGAGAAATTATACGTAGTTTTTCTTTTTCCAAATTGTTTTGTTACCTGAGTGCTGCAACATTTTCGTGCTGTGAAGCTCCAGAAATGTTTTGTGGACTCTCTACCGTCGTGAGGTTGAGTAGATAATGACTGAACTTTCCTTTTTGTGTGAAGTTATCCTTTAGATACACTTTAAATATTACTCCTCCGTGCTGACGACCACATTTCATTTTACACACGCCATCTTGTGAAGAGATTAATGAGATGTTTGATTTAAATAAACCACAACTTTTTGTCTGCCTGTCTGCAGATCAAACGAGTGAGATAAACAGTGTTAGTTAAGGTTCAGAAGTTCTGGTTGGTCTGTGTACGTCTGAACAGAACCAGGCTGGCCTCTGCTTTCAGTCTTAACGCTAAGGTAAGCTAAGCTAACAGAGATATGAGAGAGGTGTCGATCCTCTCATTTAATTCTCGTTAAAAAGAGCGAGTGTGCACATTTTTAAAACGCTCAACTGTTCCTATAAAGTGAAGCCTGAGCACTGAGTCACGCACTGATACTGGGCCACCTGGTCCTGAGGGAGTTTACTCCATAGAGACAAAAGGTGTGGTAACCAGCTTAATGACTGAAACACAACGTGTAGAGGACGGGCAGAACCACAGGGACACACTGACTCAGTTTCCTGTGTATGAACAAACAATCAATACAATATATCTTTGTGTTGACATCAGTGTCTACACATCCTCCATTTATTCCAGCGTTATCTGATGCGTTCACAGTGCTCGGCCTCGCTGAGTATCTGTCTGCTGTGGAGTCCACTCGATATCATCAGGTCATCATGTGGAGATAAGCCGACATTTCATCTGCTTCCACTCCTGCCAATCAAAATCATTTTATCGCTTTCCGTTTCCACCACGCAGAAACCACGCAGTTGTTGCCGTGGTGATGTCCGACTGTCCTCATATCTAACCCACCCACCCAGACGCTGCACGGTGACCGGATCTTTCGGCCCACTTCTCGGTGAAACCAAATGATCCAGCTTTGCTCTCTCAGTCTCGTCTTGTCTTTTCCTTGTTGGCGCTGCTGCTCACATCACCAGGTTTGGAGGAGCGACAACAGAAAGAAAAAAGCGTGAAAATGCATCTTCTCTACAGGTATTTAGAATATAAGTCCTTATGATTCATAGTATATTTCAGCAAATGAAAGAACAGATATAAACAACAGACACCACGAGGTTTACTCCTGGTGTGTTTCATACCAATAGACTGACTCTGTCATGAGCAGCAATTTAAAGGGAGGATGCTCACTTTGAAAAACTTCACTGAGACATAAAGTTGAATCAGCAGTTAAACATTTTAGACACGTTGATTGTACAAGACAAGAAGCTCCTTCACATTACTTTATTGCTCAAATACTTTCAGAAGAAACCACATTTATTTATTTACTTATTTTACTTATTTCACAAACAAAAACATTTAAAGACGGCTGGATTTCATTATTATTTATGAGATAATTTGGTACATTTAAACTCAAAACCTCTCTCTCTCTCTCACTCACACTCTCACACACACACACACACACACACACACACACACACACACACACACACACACACACACACACACACACACACACACACACACTCGTCACTCGTCTCTCTCGTCTTTATCCTGCAAGCACTTCTTCATGCGCGTCATTGTGAAGAGTGCCGTCAGGAGGCAGCACAGGAACAGGACGGGGAAGGACACACAGGCCCACCACAGCTGCCTTTCTCCAAATACTTCCACCACAGTGTCCCTCCGCCCGGCGTAGTCCCTGAACAGAGCCTCCAGCTGGAACATGGTGCACAGAGACAAGAACACGTGGAAGATCTGGTGACCCTGACCCACAAAGTCACAGCGGCCCGGGAAGAAGCGCTCGGGGATGGGACAGGAGAAGAAGAGTGCGGACAGCAGAAAGGAGACGATCTGGAGGGCGTGGAAGGGCAGCGAGGGTTCCTGTGTCCAGGGGACGGTGACCAGGCGATGGGCTACGGGGCTGATGTCCAGCACGTACGCCAGGGTGGTGGGGATCAGCTGGCAGATTTTACGCTGCAGTGGATAAGGCCGCCGGTACCTGAACTTAGCGAAACAGCAGCCCGCACAGGAGAGCCACCCGAAGAAGGCGGCTCCGGGCAGAAACAGCTGCCCGATGCAGCCGTCTCTCCACGCTGGCTCTGACGTGTAGAAGTAATGTCCGAGCGAGCAACCGTACTGATACACAGCGACACCCACGTAGTCCATGAAGAAGACGGAGTAGTGCGCATGTTCAGAGCGAGACTGCAGGAGGTGAGCTGCCACACTGAAGAACAGATAGGTGAGGGAGGACACCAGGAACACAGTCAGAGGTAGAGAGGCTGCGTCCAGGGTGTACCCCAGGGCGCCTATGTTGGCCCACCAGCGGAGCAGCAGCACAGGGCCCGCCAGCAAGTGGGTCCACACGTTCAGGGATTCATTGTGTCTCTGGAAGAGGCTGAGGAGGTAGCAGCGCCAGTCCTGCTGGATGGGGCGGTAACCCGACAGGATGTAGGGCTCTCGGAACAGGCTGGGGACCTGGGCGGCAGCGACAGTGGGGCTGGGTGATGGAAGGGAGGAAGAAGGGATGAGGTCTGTGAAGCGCGGCAGGTGGACGAGGTGCTTGATGCTCAGGGTCAAAGGGCTGAGCCGCTGCAGGATGTCGCCCGACATAGCTGGATGACGGGTGGAGGAGAGGAAGAGGAGGGGGAATGAAGGCCGAGGAGAGAACAGCCTGATGGAGACAAAATGTAAAAGAGACAGTAAACAACAGGACGAGAGACACTAAGGACATTCAGTTAGAAGCTACAAAAGTACTGAGAGCACACAAACGTCTTCCTCTCAGGTGTCCTGCACATGCATGAGTTTAGGAGCAGACGGGTTCTTGTTACGGGTCGGCTGCAGTCGTGAGTCGTCGGCTTGGTTCTGCTCCGGTGCATTGGAAAAGCTCGACAAACGGCAACAGCAGCTCTTGTTAGCAGCAGTTAGCAGCAGTTAGCAGCAGTTAGCGGTTACTCAGGTGATTTGCTGCCCTCTGCTTGTCCTGAGTTTGAATTTGACAGGTGGCCAGTTCTCACACACCTTTAAGTACATTTCATATCAGACACTTTCAGACTTTTACTCAGAACTACTCGTATTGTTTTAACACAATATCTTTACTTTTACTCAAGTGTGACTTTTGGGTACTTTTTACAACACTGATACCAAACAAGCATTTATAATGTCTGGAGACCACCATGTGTAGGCTGGGGCATGTCCTTAGCACCACAATGCTTAATTTAATTTAATTTAATTTAATTTATTTTATTTGCAGACAGACTATGTACAATATTAAATATAAATGTTGCCATTTAATGCATTGTACCAGAGTTAGCTTAGAGCTAATTTACATCTTGGCAGGTGATAATTAAAACGTCACACAACACAATATATTATTCAAGTTAATAAATAATAAAAATATAGGATTTATAATGATGTGTTGTGAAACTTGAAAAAGTTGCGGCTCCTGTGATTTGGATATTGACAATACTGTGACTTTGATCATATTTTGATTCATTGTGTGTGAAGGCGGGGATATAAGAACAGAAGGTGAAAAGAAAGTAACGTCTGAACTCAGTCTGGGGGGATTAAAACTGGGAGAGGAAGTTTTCTGAAACTTCACACATGCAGCCACGAACACACGCTGTGAAACATCAGCAGGATGTTTCTGTGAGTCCTGGTGCCACACTTCTTTGTGTCTCCTCTGACGGTGCACATTTAACATGTTTAACTCGTTTTCAGCCACAGGCCGGGTTGTTAAACAAAAAAAAACAAAGAACATGCAGAACATGAGAGCATACATGACATTTCTCTCCGTATGAGTCATGTGCATGAGAAGCAGGTATGAAGTCAAACCTGCAACAACCAGCTGCGAACACACAGGGAAGAATGTAGACAACTGCTGTCTCCAAGGTAAATGAGCACCTACTGAGGCAACCACACAAACAAACACCCATCTGAGGATAGACTGCTGCTGCAAACAGCCGCTGTACCCCCTCCACGACCAGAAACTCTCTTCACCTGACCTGAAATATCTGCACATATTTAAATCTAACAAGTTTAAATGAAGGTTTTCACGATCCACCAACAAAGTGACGTCTCCACCTGCTGCATGTGCATCTGAGCCCATGAAGAAACACCAAGTAAAGTGCTCTTTTCCTTTAATTCACCTTGATGTTGCCACAAAGAAACTTCACTTTACCCTTTCTATGTCAACACAGGAACAAAAACAGCTCACACAAATCAAAGTAGAAATGATTTACACGGTCAAAATGGAGCCCGTCCAAACAAACACACTGTCAGACAGAAGTGTGATTGTGTTGCCGGGATCAGAGAAGAAGAAACATCACCTCACCTGCTTGTGTGGCCACAGAACACCTGTTGCTCCTCTGCTGCAGTCTCAGAAGAATAAACAGGCTGACTCTGCTGCAGAGTTTCCTCAGACCCAGCACACTACAGCATGTTGAGGTAGAGAGGTGTTTCAGAGGCTGCAGGGAGGTGAAGGCTGAAAACAGAGTGGAGGGTGTGGGCGGGGCTTAAATGACCGGAATAAATGACCGCTTAAATGACCCCCCCCCCCCCCAAGTGCAGTTATCATTATCAGCATCAACAAATGACAATGTTCATTTATTCTTACACAAGACATGGACAGGTGGTTATACTTTGAGTTTGTGTTTCCTTACATATAATATTCAAAGATAAACTTGAAAAGAAAATTGTGTTTAATGAGACAAATACTTTATAGTTAATTACATTTTGACAAAACCTTAATAAGGATGATGCATTAGCAAAATAAAAAAATAAAAATAAAATGTATGTTTAATTTTGTATGTGTGTCTCCATCTGCTGTCTGCTGTGATACAGTGCATGCATTTATTTTTTTTTTAAAACTATAAAGCCCTGGCTGTTTTTACATCTGCAGTACACTGTAAATAACATGAGTCACCATGTTTTGCACAGACACACCAGCTGGAGTGCTGCTGCCAGTAAAGCCAAAGTGTTCAAGATATATGTTTTAAAAAATCACATTAATTCAACTTTAAAACCATTTAAATCATGTGTTTGTTGTTTAAATCATGTGTTTGTTGTTTAGATCATGTGTTTGTTGTTTAGATCATGTGTGCATTATAAACACAAATGAAACACAGCTGACAGTCTGTTTAAAACACATTATAACAGCTGATTGATGTGCACGTCGCCCCCTGCTGGTCGCAGATTGTTTACGTCAGCTCCACTCGGCTCTTCCTCCTTCCTCACAGCCCCGCCCCTTCCTGCTCCGTTTTTCGCGCGAGTTCTTCGAAGGGGCGGGGTCACGTGGTGTCCGCCGTGGATTCTATTGGACGGCCGCGCGTTCACCCGCCGAGTTGACCAATCGGGGCTCGCGCTCGACTTGTGCCGGGAACGCGGTGGCGCGAAAACCTCTCAGTCGTGTGGTTTGACGGCGGCAGAGCGACACGTCCTCCACCAGACTCCGTTCAATATTTTAACGTTTTAACGACTAAAAACTGACCGGTAATAATGGCGACCGACGTGGTAGATGACCGGGAGATGAGGGAGGCGCAGAGGGATTATCTGGACTTCCTGGACGACGACGTAAGTCCCGACTTTTTCCTGCTTTTATGAGGCGAAAACGAGAGAAACCATGCGGCCACAACAAAAGACACGAGCTCTCATTTGGTTCAATCGTAAAAATATCACTTTAAAACGTCAGTTTTACAAAAGCGACACGGTGTTATTCATCCTGTCGTCAGGGTGAAGTCTGTGTGGAGACTTAGTTAGTGTTTTTGCCTCTTTCTGCTGAGGTAAAGTGAAACTGTTATTTGGGTTATTTTGGGTCGAGAGTGAATAAAAACAACACGAATGTTCTGTTCATGTGCTGCAGCAAGACCAGGGTGTTTACCAGAGCAAGGTCCGGGACATGATCAGCGAGAACAAGGCCCGGCTCATCGTCAACGTCAACGACCTGCGGAGGAGGAACGAGGCCCGGGCGGCCAAGTGAGTGTGTGTGTGTGCGTGTGTGTGTGTGTGTGTGTGTGTCTGTGTGTGTGTCTGTGTGTGTGTGTGTGTGTCTGTGTGTGTGTGTGTGTCTGTGTGTTTGTGTGTGTGTGTGTGTGTGTGTGTGTCTCTCTGTGTGTGTGTGTGTCTGTGTGTTTGTGTGTGTGTGTGTGTGTGTGTGTGTCTCTCTGTGTGTGTGTGTGTGTGTCTGTGTGTGTGTGTGTCTCTCTCTCTCTGTGTGTCTCTGTGTCTGTGTGTGTCTGTGTGTGTGTGTCTCTCTCTCTCTCTCTGTGTGTGTGTGTGTGTGTGTGTGTGTGTGTGTGTGTGTGTATAAACTCCTACATGAATGTAAAACAGATGAAATCTCACATCCTTCTTTTAACCCTTAGATGCATAAGTGGGTCAAAAATATACAAACATGTAAATATCTTCATGATGAAAAGAGGAACTGGTAGTTTTTGGCTGTAACACACTTTACATGTAAGTGTTATCGCCTTCTTTTACTTCAGATGATGTTTGATTTGGGGAAAAAAGAAAATCTGATTAGATTTGAGATGTATTTTTTTTTTTTTTAAAGTCAACCACACTGATATGCAGGTTTTGAATAGTTTTGTTGTTTGTCTCTTTGAAGCTGAAATACTTCCATATCGCTGAAGTGTCGCCTTTCTTTGTTACTAAATCGTCCGAGGGTGCTGCTGGATCAGAGGACGCCATTTTTCCGTACCACAGATGTAAAGCTTTACTTTCATTGCGAGCATTATCGTCACACGAGGAAGACGGCGTGAATTTGTAAAACCATGACACACATGTTTGACCCAGAGTCAAAGTAAAAGCTGTCACTTCATCCAGGACTCAAATGTTGTCTTGTCTCCGTCAGGCTGATGAGCAATGCCTTTGAGGAGCTGCTGGCCTTCCAGCGGGCTCTGAAGGACCTGGTGGCCTCGGTGGACGCCACCTACGCCAAGCAGTACGAGGAGTTCTACATCGGCCTGGAGGGCAGCTTCGGCACCAAGCACGTCACCCCCCGCACCCTGTCCTCCCGCCTGCTGGGCAGCATGGTGTGCGTGGAGGGCATCATCACCAAATGTGAGTCGATTGTTGATGATCGCTTGTTTCAAAATGTTTCCCTTCGAAGGCAACGTTAAGAACTTGGATATGATTTTCCTCTTCTCGTTCTTCTTCAGGCTCTCTGGTGCGTCCTAAAGTCGTGCGCAGCGTCCACTACTGTCCAGCCACCAAGAAGACGATGGAAAGGAAATACACCGACATGACCTCACTGGATGCGTTTCCCTCCAGCGCCATCTACCCCACCAAGGTAACTGCAGAAGAAGATGTTTCTTTTTACTTTTCAGATACTTGCAGGTATTCTGTTGTAGATTAACAGCGATGGTCTTAACTTTTCTTCCTCCTCCTCCCTCGACAGGACGAGGAGAACAACCCTCTGGAGACGGAGTTTGGGCTCTCCATCTACAAGGACCACCAGACCATTACGGTGCAGGAGATGCCAGAGAAAGCCCCCGCTGGACAGCTGCCTCGCTCTGTGGACATCATCCTGGACAACGACCTGGTGGACATGGTCAAACCTGGAGACAGAGTCCAGGTCATCGGCACGTACCGCTGCCTGCCCGGAAAGAAGGGAGGGTTCACCTCTGGCACGTTCAGGTGAGCTGGAGTAAAACATGTACCGGAGCTGCCGAGTTTATCCACGTGCTGTTATTAATCTGACACCTTCTGTCGATGCAGAACCATCATGATCGCCTGCCACGTGAAGCAGATGAGCAAGGAAGTGTCTCCTTACTTCTCAGCGGACGACGTCGCCAAAATCAGGAACTTCAGCAGGACTCGCTCCATGGTGAGGCTCGCAGCTGTCCAAGCTTTTGTGAAAATGTTGTCATTTCAACTTGAAGGTGCAGTTTGTAAGATTTGGCCACCCGTCAAATTCATAGGCTACTTGAAACAAATGGGGGGGAACATGTCACCAGGGTAGATGTCACCAGGCTTTTGTAGTTAGCTCAGTTAGCTGTGCAGCTAGCGGTAGGGACTGGGAGCTCTTCCATTCTTTTAACTTGAACTGTTTTTCCTCAGGACGTGTTTGACCAGCTGTCTCGCTCGCTGGCTCCCAGTATCCACGGCCACGAGTACATAAAGAAGGCCATCCTCTGCATGTTGCTGGGCGGCGTGGAGAAGGTGCTGGAGAACGGATCACGTATCAGAGGAGACATCAACATCCTGCTCATCGGTACCAGAGTTTTTTTCTGCTAACGTACTCGTTCAGCCAGGACACGTGTTGAGGACGTTGCGGTTAATGAGATCTCTCTCCATGTTTTCTTCTTCACCAGGTGATCCATCGGTAGCAAAGTCCCAGCTGCTGCGTTACGTGCTCCACACAGCGCCCAGGGCCATCCCCACCACAGGGCGAGGCTCGTCCGGAGTGGGTCTGACTGCTGCAGTCACCACTGACCAGGAGACCGGTATGACACACGCTTATATCTGTACACTGCAACGTTAACTCGATTAGCCATCAACAATTTCATTAATTGGCAGCTTGGTTGTCTAAATTTCTGATTCCAGCTTCATGAATGTGAATATTTTATGGTTTATTTCCTCCTTTATCACAGTAAACTGAATATCTTTCACTAATTTCTGACAGCTGATCGATGGGTTGAAAATAGTTTTCTGAGTGGATCCTGCTCACTCTCCAGCCACTCATGTGTTTTGTTTTGTTTTTCTCCCGAAGGCGAGCGTCGTCTGGAGGCAGGCGCCATGGTGCTGGCTGACCGCGGCGTGGTGTGCATCGATGAGTTCGACAAAATGTCCGACATGGACCGCACGGCCATCCACGAGGTGATGGAGCAGGGCCGGGTCACCATCGCCAAGGCCGGCATCCACGCCCGCCTCAACGCCCGCTGCTCCGTGCTGGCGGCTGCCAACCCCGTCTACGGCAGGGTGAGTGATCCGCCAGCGTGTTTGACCTTCAGACGCCAACATGTTGCTCAGCTCTGAGCTTTATTTTAAAACCTGCTCTGTCTCTGCAGTACGACCAGTATAAAACCCCCATGGAGAACATCGGCCTCCAGGACTCCCTGCTGTCCCGTTTTGACCTCCTGTTCATCGTGCTGGATCAGATGGATCCCGAGCAGGACCGCGAGATCTCGGATCACGTGCTGAGGATGCACCGCTACCGCGACCCCCGTGAGCAGGAGGGAGCAGGTACTGTTCCTCAGGACTTTTTAACACCTTGTTCTCTGTCATTATCCAGTATTTGTTTAAAAAAGAGTCTAACTGTGTTCTTGGTTTTCCAGCCATGGCTCTGGGCGGGACAGTCGACATCCTGGCCACAGATGACCCAGACGCAATTGCAGAAGAGCACGAAGAGCTGCAGATCTATGAGAAACACAACAACCTGCTGCATGGAAGCAAGAGAAAGAAGTACGCAGGCACACTATCTGCCACGGCATGGAAAAACAACAACAACAACAACCTACGTTTAGTTTTCTAGCAGATGAGCTAGTTTAGTAAAGAACAATAAACAGTGAGGTTACTGTATTTAAGTGAATAACTAAATGTTTCCTGTGTTTCAGGGATAAGATCGTGAGTAAGGAGTTCATGAGGAAGTACATCCACATCGCCAAAGCTGTGACACCCGTGCTGACAGAGGAGGCAGCCAATCACATCGCAGAGGAGTACTCGAGACTGAGGGGCCAGGAGCAGATGAGTGCTGACATCGCCAGGGTGAGCAGGAACCCACACACACCTTTTATATGAAGACAGTTATTGAATAAACACACACACTCGTCAGTACACATAGTTTTAGAGCTCACCTCCCTCCCAGCATCCTCTGCCAGAGGTCTTTTTATTTGTTTTCATGGAAGGAAAAGGTTATAACACTTCTAACATTAACAAAGGTTCAGTTGTATGTAAATGTCCCAGTGAGCCAGCATCATCAACAACACCTGAAACCTACAACTGTTGGCCTCATTGATGCATTATCACAATCAATACAGCAGAAACCAGAATCTGTATCACGGATTTCCAAAAATTAAGACTTATTTCTTTATGGTGGACTGCTGATGAGGCGTCGCAGCCCGTGGAAAGATGCTCTGTAGTCTGTCGGTACGACACGGCGCCAAAACAAAGTGAGACTCTGTTCTCTTTATCCCGAGGCACCGCCAGAGGCAAACTGAGTGTGTTGGAGCAGCTTTAACAATTAATGTTACATATTTAATTTTTGTAGAGAACAAAATGATGAGCACTGATTTCAAAACGGCATCAAACTGAGTATAATTAGTATGTAGTCACAGCCCACAGTGACAACGTATGTAAAGTAGTTATTTTAACAGGCTGAACAAGTGATCTGTAGCTCCTGGTGACGGTTTAAATGAATCACTCTACCTACTACCTGATGTGCTGGGATGGTAAGATCACACTCTGACCTCCTTCCTCCTCCTCCTCCTCAGACCTCTCCTGTGACGGCCCGTACGCTGGAGACTCTGATCCGTCTGTCCACGGCACATGCCAAGGCCCGAATGAGCAAAGCCGTTGAGCTGGAGGACTCGGAGGTGGCTGTGGAGCTCGTCCAGTTTGCCTACTTCAAAAAGGTCTGTGCTGCTGACGAACAGAGCGACGACGTGTTTCCTCCCCAGACTCCAGGGTGAAGTAATGTGAATGAAGCTCATGTCTGAGGCTTGTGGTGTGTTCTGCAGGTTCTGGAGAAAGAGAAGAAACGTTCAAGAAAAGAGAGGGACTCTGGTTCAGAGGAGGACGAGGAGGAAGTGTCGGCCACTGAGCCTTCACAGAAGACTGCAAGGAAGAGGTACACTCTCACTGACACGTTCTAGCCTTACTCTGAATCTCCCAGCGTACACACTGATGGCTGCAAGTTAAGTTATTAAAAAACAAACAGTTGTTGTTGTCAGTCTTGAATAACAGTACCGTGTGTGTCCTGCAGGGGGCGGCGTGGCTCTCAGGGCAGTGAGCCCTACAGCCCGTATGACTTCAGTGAGGAGCAGAACGTCCCAGAGAGTAAGTGTAACTTAGACTGCTGCAGGCTGCCTTCATAGTCTCAGTGACTCATCAGTCAACTCACCAACACAGTTTACTTCTTCCCATGGTCCAGTTCTGACCTTTGTTTTGTTCTGTTCATAGCGGCGTATATACACAATGACATAATACAGCGTAGTACAACTTGCATGCAGATGAATGTCCCGGCTCACTCAGAGGACTACATGTTAGAGGGGTGTTTTGCTCTTCTTGCATCTGACAGCTGTATTCACATGTCAGTTTTACAGCTTAACATTTTACATAAAACACAAAGTGGTATATTCAGATGCTTAAATTCCTGCAGCCTTTACCAGATATACTGTAATATATAAAACTCAGGGTCCATTCTGCTTCACAACACGTGTTTTCTTTTGATACTTCATGTTCAAGTAGCTGCTGATACTTGTGTAGTGTGAAGAAATATTCTTGAAGGCAGGCAGGATTTGAACAACTCTTACACCTGCGCTGGAAAATAACTAAATATGGCACGTCCGGCTAAGACGTGTTGGTCCTGAGCGTATTATTTAATTTTTTGGGTTTTAAACAGTTTCCAGGGGTTTTAAAATCCTGTACCTCCAATGCTTTAATAGCAAGTTTCTAATTCTGTTGAAACACACACTTACATCTGTCATTACCTTCTTGTTCTCTTGTCAGCATGTTTAATAACTGGATACTACATTTTTTCAGTTGGCAGATTTTAACCACAAATCTCTGAAACCGTGTGAATTCTTAATGGGTTTAAGGCTTCATGGTAAACGGTTTCCTGCATTAATTCTCTCAGAAGTTGTTGCATGTCCAAGCAAAGTTGGTCTTGTAACTGTAAATCAATAACCAATCAGGATCTTGTGAATTAGAATCAATTTGGGAAATGGGTTTCAGTTCTCACACTGGTTTTTATTCTCATTTTCAGTTCAGGCCGGCACCCCGAAACCAGCCAAGCCACGTCAGGAGGAGGAGGCGATGGATGCCACATCACAGGCTGAAGCCTCCGACGTCTCTGCAGAGAGGTGGGTGACTGACTCAAACCGCAGAGTAACAGTGTGAAGTGCAAACGCTCAATAAATGATCATATTTCATGATCTGTGTTACCAATCAGAACAGATGATGAGGGCTTGAAATGAGGTCATTCTATAAATTCAATGTTACGTTAAGTTTGAGCAGATAACTGATGATGTGCTTCATGACATGTAATCAGTCCTCCGCTCGTCTCCTCCTCCAGGCTGAAGGAGTTCAAGTCGTCCCTGTTCGCAGTCTTCCAGTCGGCTCACGCTCAGTCGGTGAAGATGAAGACCCTGATGGACGACGTCAACAAGGGGCGTGAGAATCGATTCTCAGAGCCGGAGGTCCGATCCGCTCTGACCCGCATGCAGGACGACAACCAGGTCATGGTGGCCGATGACATCATCTTCCTCATCTGAGCGAGGGGAGGAAGAGGACTGTTTGATCTCATGGACTCTGAAAGAAGCAGTGGTTTATATTCAGATGTACATACTGGACGCCTCGTCTGTATTCAGTTATTGATGGATTTGGATCCATTATTGTTCATCAGCTTGCATGTTTGCCAGCAGGAGCGGTGGAGAAAGGTCCAGTTTAAATCCTCTCCGCACTTCAGTTCTGTTCCATCGTGGTGGTGATAGTTTTAATGTCCTCATTTCTGTAACTGAGCAGCTCGGTTCGTCTGACAGGCAGGACTCTGCCGTTTTACCAGCAGTGAAGCCTGTGAGGACGTTATTAAGTAGCTCCACCAACACTTCCCCTGTCTGCATTTGTATATAGATAACGACGAGTTTTGAAATGTAAGTGTAGTTGTGTATTAAAAAATAAAATGTAATGCTTTGGAAACAGCTTTGTGTACAGTATCTACCATCTCTGCATCTCCAGGAGAGTCACTGCTCGTCTGATGTTGGTCATTTTGTGCTGTGTTCTTAAGTAAATACAATTTTCTGGAGAAAATGCTTCTGTTACGCTCGGGGACTTTATGATTTCCCAGAAGAGCTGTTCTCAAATCATTAAACCTCTTTCTGCTTCCTTAGCAGTGTGTTTACAAGAAACATCGTCTGACGGCCCCCAAGTGAATCCAGACCCTGCTCTGTGTGGGAGGCAGGCCCTGCAGGTCTGTGCAGTGCACCGCTCAGAAAATCACTGCTCTGCTTCACCCCATTAACAGTTGATCAGGTTCACCATGACGCAGATGTTGGTTGAGGCGGTGGGGCTGCAGAGCGTCGCTGCACCCACTCTCTGGGCCCCGTAACGTTACCCAACTGTGTTTTAGTGCACCGAACACACATGATGAGCGTGCACCTGCTGCCACCATCATCCAGGACACGAGGCGACGACCTCTCTGCAACACCCACGGCTGACTCATATCACAAAGTGTATCAAAAGCTACAGCCTGCACCGTCCTCGCGTCTTTCCCCTCAGCCAGGTCTTTAGTTTTAGTTTCTTTTGCAGCTGCTTGTCAGACTCAAGATTACCGAATTACCAGTGACGGCTTGTTCTTATCTTTTCTCTTTTGTTATAGTTTAGATCAACATTTTGATAAACACTTACTTGCTATGGTGCATAGATGAGATGATCGCTATCACGTTCATATGTCTGGTACATATAGAGTCTTGTTTGATCCATACAAAACCTGCAGAATAAAAACAAGTTGTGTTTTCATGAAGGTTTTGCTTCCTTCCAACAGAGCGAGACTAATTGTTTCCCCTCCATTTCCAGTCTCTATGCTACGCTAAGCTAACTGGCTGCTGGCCTTAGCTTCCCAGCTGATGTTCACATAAATAACTCCTGAAATGTCACTTCAAGACAACAAATACGACTGTGAGAAAATGATCTCGTCCAACATGTGCAAACATTTCTTCATTCCCTGGAAGTTTTCCAACAAGAGGGGAAGAAATCAAGCTGCACTACATTCAAACATTTACCTTTCTCTCATTACTTTCCCTCATTTCAGTATAATCAGAACTGCTGATCCTTTCAGGAGGGTCCAGACTGAGTAGCCTACCTCAGCAGGCCAAGAAAACTGCAGATGCATCAGAAGCAGTTCCCGACAGACGGTATCAGCATCTACAGAAACCCAGAGGTTTACAGACTGATAAGGGGGATTTTATAGTGAGTTCAGTGAGGAAGTCGTTGATATTCATCTTTCTTTCATGCTCTTCAGTAGAAACACATCAGATGAGGTGAAAGTCGTTTTTTCCGGCCACCTGTCTTTCATCTGAGCTGCCCCGGGACCAATATGAACTATGGGACACTAAACTCACACTTCAGCAGCAGTTTCATTTCTGACCACAGCTCCACCTAACTAACACCTTCCACCTCTGAACGTTCATCCCAGATCATCTCTTCGCTCTTTGTGGATATAAAACCAGCGGCTCTGCATTAATATTCTGCCTTGTACTTCGCTCTCTCCTCTCCCTTTCATCTGTTGTTCATTTCGTCCTGTGATTGATTATTGATTGGTTGGATGTAAAAGCTTCGCCTCCACTCGCAACGAGCGGCAATATGAATAAATGATCTTGAACTTGGCGCCGTCACTTGGTGTCGAGCCTTTGGGAAATAAAGCTGCTCGGTGTTATATAACCGACCGAACTAGCTGACTGGCTTGTCGGAGCACTTCACTGGGAATAATTTGGAGAAAGAGAAAGTTCTGTTCGGCAAAAGAAGATAAAAACATTATGAAGAGAAGGAAAGAACTGCTGCGGCTCTGCTCATCGTGGAAAACTAAAACAGGCCTCCTGCATGTAAAACCTAAAAGCCAAATTGTGCCGCCAATCAGCCAGTTTTGTTTCCACATACTTCATCTTCAGAGCTGCACTAATTAATATTTTTAAATAAATAACATGTAATGGGAAAGTGCTGACTGGCAGCAACAAACCCACAGAGAATCAGCGTCTGTCTCTGCAGCTCCCCTCAGCTCTGCAGGGCATCGCAGCATCTTTCAGCACATTGTTTTTACGTCTACTGAAGTATTGATGAACCCACTGTAAGCCAGCTGCCCAGCACACGGACTGAGATAGCAACCTGGCAGCTGGTAAATACAGTGACATTTAGCCGCTACAGAAGAAGTTTTTTTTCCCCTTGAGAGTTGGTAAAGACCGAAATAGAGCTAAAAGCAGAGTGATGTCAGCAGGGTTTATTTTTTCAGATATTGGAAAGACATGATACAGATTCAGGCCTGGGTTATACTCCACATACGTGCACACGGACACCACGGACGTTAGTAGTTCAGGCCAGTAGATCAATGTGTTCCTCACATCAAAAACATCCTAAATGAAAAAGAAGAGCTGCTGTGTGTCACAAAGAAGAAGGGAGGTGACAGACGTCTTCACACAGCCTTTCTTCAAATTCATCGTCCATCTTGGTTTTCCATCACACAGCGCTGTGGTCCCCGCTGTTATTAGACGTGGGTGGGTGTTCGCTCAGAGCCATGTGTACACAGTCACGTCACATGGACCTTCACACACTCGTGGACGTGATTAAAAACTTACTCACTCAACTTACATTTTTTAGGTCAGTGGAATAAAGTACGAATACAACGGACTCAAAACAAAGTGTGTCACGTGACCCAGAAATGTTTTAATCACACAACAAAATAATTTGTGCGGGGAATATAAATGTTACAGTGACATTAAACTATTTGTTTTTATGTTGATTAAACTCAATCATAATGATGAGACAAAACAGATGTATCACATGACCCTCGTTTGATCCTTTAAATTGGCCTCCATACAGTGCAAAACTGCAATATTGTGTTTGATAGTGAGGCTGCTCGTGTGCTGCTTCATAAAAACTCCAATTATCAAATGTCTAACTTCGCGGTGATCTATCCTGGTCATTCATTGTCGATCATTTTCTTTAATAGTTTGATTGTAACAGTGTGACGCAGCTTCAACATGTTCTGAAACCATTTCTCTTAACATCCAGTCGCACTGTGCTCCAGTTAGCAGGCTCCTTTGAGTCGTACGAGACACGGAGAGAGAAGATGTTATCACGCTGCTTGTTAGTCGTTATGCTGATTTATTCCCAGAACCAGAAGACTTTCAGGTCAGGTGTTTACTTGACCTACATCGTTTGGCGTGGGATGGCAGTGAGTAGGTGGAGCTACTGGTGATGTGCTTTATGTAACTCAGAATGAAGTTAAAGTTCACATTGAATTGTCTCTGATGTTTTCTTACAGGGACGTAACAAAGTGATGCCCTCTGAGAGAGCAGATAAAACATGATGACGTGCCCTCCCAGTAAAACATGTTTAAGTCTCCCGTGTGTTTTATCACGGAGCTGCAGTTATAATGATAAAAATGTAAATCTCAGCCAGGGTTTGTGACTGTTTCACTATAAATGTGTCACGACTTTCTGAACGTTGGTGCATCGCCGCACACAGCTGGTGCCCTTTTTATTTTTTCGCCCCTGCCCCCTCAAACATCCGGAGACCACCACTGAGGATACGTTATGAAATGTCGTGGGATTTCAAAACGTATCTCTTTCAGGCCTATTTTTAAACTGAGGACGTCACAAATAATTGTTTGATTGTTTTAACTTGGGTTGAAGAAATCCCCTCTGGTTTGATTTGGCCACTGGTGAAATATGTTTCAGTTGGAGTTTCACATCGCCGGCTCGTTTCCTTCCAGCTCGAAAACATCTTTTTTGCCGTGAAAGCATGACACAGCGTTCTGATTTCGCAGCAACGTGAAAAAAGTTTTCACACCTTTTGACGGCTCAGATATGAAGGTGTCACCTCACTCATCAAAGTTTGAAATTCTCCATCAACTGTGACTTCATGAAAAAAAAAAGTACAGTTGTTTAAGAGAAGTACAAAGTTTGTATTTAAATACAAGAATGTTTTTTCAAATCTGTTTCTTCTGTCTGTATATTTGAAACGTGTCGGGTCAGGTACTGTAATGACAGAAGCCAAGACAATGAAACATACGCCTGCACAGGTGGATCTAAAATAGGCACCACAAAGAACAAAACTGCTGACCAAAAAAAGTCTTATCTGGTTTGCAGATCGACATGTCATAGCGGAAATGCAGCGCACATCTTGCCAACACACACAAACACAGTGTGGCTGCATATAAACACAGAGAGCGTGTAGTCGTCAGCAGACAGCAGAGCGGCGCTGGTGGAGGCAGGTGAGACGACTCGGTCATGCAGCTGGTGAGTTTGTGTCTTTCATTCATCGCCATCAGTGTGTGTGCAATAATACCATCCAAGCACTCACACATTTATCAATCGACTGAAAACTTTCAGCCACGACTCTGCAGCTGCTGTTTGTTTGTTTTGTCCTCTGCCCGTCCTCGGTGTTCTCCTGTTTAGGTTTTGAGAGCTTTGCTGGTGCTGGTGCTGGGCCTGGCCACGCTTCTGCACGCCACCAGGAAAGGCCAGACGGTCTCGGTGAAGTTGGGGCGGGGAACCGGACTGAAGGGCAGGACGGTGAGACTGCACCTGGATCCCTCAGTGCACGTTCAGATCGGCGGCGTGTCCACCTCAGACATCGCCAGCATGTCTCTGTCGCCCTGGACGTACAGGTGAGGCATTTTTATTCCATGTCTTTACAGTTTGTGCCAAAGTTTTAAACTTCTGAAGCCTGTAATCTGAATCATAAACGTGTTTTCCTTCCCTCTCTAGAGAATCCTTTGTGCCGTCTCGCTTGCCGCAGAAGATCTCTCAGGCTCAGTGCCTGACCTCCGGCTGTCTGAGCCTGCAGGGTGGAGGAGAGGATGCAGCCCTGGAGGCTAAACCGATCTACTACCAGGGCCTGGTCCTCCACAGGTCAGCCACTGTGGTCTTAATGATGCAGTTTCTGCCTCTGCTTTTGTTTCTAGTGCTACAAGTGAGGTCGAGCCAACCTAAATAACATGAATTGTTATTTGACGAGCATTTATCTCTTTATCTGATGCATTTCCTGTTGAAACAAACTGCAGGGTGGGACACAACAAGGGCAGGCGCCACTCAGAAGTGTAAACCGACTTTATCAATGAGGCAAACAGAGGAAGTTAGTATTCAGAGGCAGAGGCTCGATATCGTGTCAAAGATCTGTGTTTCTTTTTCACCAGATTGTTTTAATGTAAACCTCCCGGCGAGGCTGACAGTAGATCAGTGTTTCCCAGGAGGTGAGCAGTGTGTGAGTGTATATTATGAGACACATGGCTGATAAATCACTTCACTTCTATTACGGCTTGAAGCAGCGAGAATATGAAAACTAAAAGTAATCTGATGTTTATTATCTACAAGAGAGGAACACTGAGGTCAGGCTCTGCAGCCGCAAGACTTATCACAGAGATTTTCGAGGACACGACGCATGAAAAGAAATAAATATTAATGTTAGAGACAGTGGTGCCAGTTTTCTTCCTGACTGACCTCCCTGTTGAAAGGCAGTACAAAGGGTTTGGCATTTTTTAACAGATGATGCATTCACTGTACTTAAAGATATAATATGTAACATTTCTGCATTTAGATGTAAAAATATATTATAATATCTAGAATATTTTGTTGAGTTGTCTACTTACTTTAAACCAACAATGCTCTTCTAAACTTTCCAAATGTTATTGGACCGAATGGCTCAGATCCTGACAGTGAAACGAGTCGTGTCTCGGGGGTCGTGATGCTAAAAAATAAATGTATCCACCGTTTTACAGACGCTTCTCTCACAATGTTAGTTTGGCTGCTACGAAAACTGGCTTGAGAGCCTGGCGCTCTTCCTCGGGCCTGGTTAGCATTAGCACGTTAGCTTTCAAACATTAGTCATTAACAGACTTCTCATAATTTGTACTTGTTTGTTCAGAGCGAGATGATCTAACACTAATCTTATAATGATCTATGTCATCATGTCACATGTATTTGTGTGTATTCAGTCCTCATTAATTGTCCCGTCCCGCTGCAGAGTCCCGAGGCTCGGTAACAGAGGAGGGAGGAAGGCGAGGAAGAAGTACACCTTCCTGCTGGGGACGGAGATGATCGCAGTGGGCTGCACCTGTGTGAGGCCCAGCGTCGTACAGCAGTGACACCACAGGTCTGAGGTCAGCGACAGTTTCACTGTACTTTTACAGTTTAAAGGAACTTGTGTTGATTGTGGTGCCCCCCTGTGGACAGAAGACGACAGAGCAGCCTCAGTGAGACCCTTCAGATCATCCTCAGCTGTCAACCACGAGGACTAGTGTTCATTTTGTGACTTATTAACAATAATAACTGTGTTATTAAGACACATAATGAATGGATCATATTGTTGATTCATGGCTTTATCATTATTATCAGTACTATTATTATTATTATTATTATTATTATTATTATTATCATGTATTCTGCTCTATTTTGTTTTTGTACTATTTTCAATCTTCTTGATTTTATTGGTTTCATTGCAGATTAAATGTTTCAGCCATATAAAGCACTTTCTTTTAAAAAGTGACGAATTCAATTGTTAATTATTATTATTAATATTATTATTATTATTATTGTTGTTGTTGTTGTTGTTGTTGTTGTTAGTATTAGTATTATTATTATTAGTAGTAGTGGTAGTATGATCAATTCAAAATATTTTCTCGATGTGTTTTCTCAGGACAGCTGACTCATGATTGGGTGTTATATTAGATATAATAGATTAGATTTGTATTTGATATGTTGATGATATTTTAAAGTTGTGTCTTATTTTCATGTCTTTCAGGTTAAAGTCTGTGTTTCACTTCACATTTCATCATGACCCTGTTATTTCATTGTGAACAATATCAGAAGGTTTTATTAAAGTTTTTTATCCAAACTTTGAAGTCTAATTGTGAAATATGAAATCTTGTTGAATAAAACATTTTTTATTGTCTGATGTGTGTTTATGTTTGGAGCTTTAGATGCAGTGAATAATATAATACTGCATCTGTGTCCTTTTAAAGGTCACGCTGGATATTCACGATTTTACTAGCTGTGTACGATACCACTGATTTCTTTTCCGATCCAGGACCGAGTAAAGCCCAGGCTGGTAACATCAGTACGAGAGAGACGTGAATCACCCTCTCGGTGTGACGGAGATAAAAATCACTACACACTCTCACAACTGTGCCTGAGTCATATCAGCTATATTTGTATCTGCAGTGCTGGTTGTTTAAAGGTGTATTTATATCACCAGTGAAGTGAGTTTGACTGCAGGATTTGTGTTTCGTTTGTGTTAGTTGTGTTACTCACACATCCTTTATCTGCCCCAAACAGCCAGATTACCGTTCAGTAGCCTGTGTGTTTAAACTCAAGTCAACCCGGTTAATCCAGAACTCACTATTAGCTGAACATCACAGAACATTAACACCAGATAACGGAGGTCACCTGCAGTCAGGTTGATGAACAGGAGTGAAGATAAATCCACTTTTTAATCCCAGAAGTTAAAAAGAAATCTCTGCGCTCTCCTCCCGTCAGTAAACGTCTCCGGATCAGACCAGAATCAGGTGTTCAATCCTCCAGAAGTTCTGGATCTGTACCGGACCCTCTCCTGCAGAGCTGACCGGCTCTGAGCAGCTGCAGCGGCTCTGATTCCCCTGTTTATAGATATTTATGGCATGTGTGGCCTCATTGTAATGTTTTGTGACTGACAAAGACTAACATCTCCTGTAGAGGGCACCACTGTGCACAGATCATCTAACTGTGCTTCACTGTCTTCATTTGGACTGATGTTCAGTTCTAGTGTGTCTCTAGTACAGAACCAGACCACAAACATGGTCCACAGAAGCTTTTCACTGCAGGTTTGTATTTCAGCCTGTGCAGTATGTAACCTGAGAGGCAAGACTGAGGGCAAAAAAGCCTTTTGCTACTTGTATAACAGCAGTGACTGTACACAGTATATTATCTTATTGTTATTTAAGTACACTGTGGTGAGTTGCACTATTTAAGAACACACTGCATTATTTTGTACTTTAGGTTGAAGACATAATTATTAAGGCTTTCATATATGGCACTTTAATTACTATTTAAGTTACGTTACGTGTTGCTGTTGTTTGCAGGGGGACAGGTCGAGGTGTAACGGTGGAGTCAGGTGTGCGACAGTGTTGTGAGCACAGAGTCGGATGTAAACGCTCACGCTGATTAAAGAAGCTGAAGGAAAGTTAACAGACTCTTTGCTGCCCAATCAACAAACACTGTCACACCTGCGAGGCCTACCTGTGTGTGTGTGTGTGTGTGTGTGTGTGTGTGTGTGTGTATAAAAGACATCATGCTGTCAGTCGACAAATGATCAATGATGAGAGCGAGAGCACAGGTGTGATTTCAGTCAAGCTGTTTTTTACTGACCATGCCAAATAGATACAATCAATCCAGCCTCGATACACAGCGACACACAGTTACAGCAAGTACAAACCCCGATGTTTCACGACTCCCCGGTACAGTGCAAATGTTTTAGACATCCCAATCAAGTCAGTATGACTCAACAACTCGAGCAGATTTCATCTGTTTGACTCTTTTAGGTTTCAATAATAAACTGACAATCAGAGCACAGTGACACATGCCAAAGCAAAGGGAGACCGTCGACTGCTCACCTGCAAAACTCATCGCTTCAAACCCAAATGTGTCCAAATTCTGAACTGCTTCTATCATTTACTACCAGTTGTGATGTTATTATTGTTTATGCTGTATATACTCACTGCCCTGCTTGTATGCATATGTGCTTTTGAGTTGTGCTTAATGAAATAAGAGTGCAGTCAGTGCTCTAAATCTAAAGAGACTCAAATGCATGTCACTGTTCTACGACTACACTACAGTTAAAGTTTCACAAAGAGCCTGAAAGTGGCAGAAAACAGCAGAGCGTCTTTCTTTTTTCTCCCGGAAACGCTGTAAGGAAACAAAAGCCTCATTTTTATATTCATGAACCAGAGTTTAGCAGACGCAGACGTCCCCAGGTGAACCCAACAATCCCCCCACAAACCGGTGCAGTGAAGAATTAGCATGAGAGCGGCGGACCCAGGGAAATCAACTTTTATTTTGAATCCACCAGCAGCTCGTGTGTTATGTTCTGTTTATGTGTATCGACTGGGAAATATCCTGTAAATCAAAGACTGGAGAAGACTGGGACTCTCACTCTCACTTGTCTTGGTTGTGACTGACTCCTAAACTACATCTGTGTCCAGTTTTTTTCAAGCACATCGCACTTATTATTATTATTATTGTTATTATTATTTATTTTTGAACAAGGTAAGACTTTAGATCACAGCTCCCTCCTCTACAGTTACAGTCTGGTTGGAAAGAAACAGTGTAATTGGTTGATCAGTGACAATTTCTGTAAAAACAGCTCAGGTGACGGCGCCGAAACATCACGCAGGGAATAAAATCCTGCTTTTCTGACTGAAGACACGAGAGAGCTACGATTTAAATGTTCACCTCCTTTCATTCCCAACAAACAGCCACTTTCTCTTCTAACGTTTGTAATAGTGTGTTTTGTAGCCGCCCCCCCGCCCACGTTCCCTTAGAAAAAAAGATCCTTTTTGAATTTCAACATCAAGAGTTGCTAAACTTTGTACAGCTTTGTCAGAACCGCTACAGCGTACATCAAATATGAAAACTGGTCTTTTCCCTTTTGTTCGAGTTGCTTTTGAGTTCTTTTTTTTCTGCACTGTTTTCTTTTCATTTCCTTTTTTGTTTTTTTTTGTGTTACCGACTCAGAAAACTCCCAGTCTTGCTCCTTCTTCTCTGCTCATCTACCGGCAGGCTTCCTCCTTCAGCTCCTTGTTCTTCCTCACTTCCTCTGCATGTTTGTCCTGCAAGACACACACAGCAACACCAGAGTCATTAGCATTCATGAATACATCAGCATTAATGAGGGAGGGGAGATGCTGGCAGGACGAGGCAGCGGCTCAGCAGCAGCTCCTAAAGATGTGAACGGGGGAATGATCGAGAGCTAACAACTCTTTTCCTCCTCATATATTATTCATGATCGCTGATCGAGTGTTAAAATAGAAGCCCAGTTTATTATAAGGCTCGCCTCACTTGCACTCAGAAAACACTCACAACATTCGGTCTCAATAAAAACGTTGCTGGTTAAAGGAAAAGTAGAAATACAGATCTGATAAACAAGCTGCCGTTTAAATCTGGCATGCTTGAAACTTTTTATGTGTTGTTGATGGACAAAAAAAAGACATAACGTGTTAATTTGTGAGCTTGGAGATGATGGTAGCCGGGCTCTTTGTGCTGGGCTACATTAGCTTGCTGCTAGCGTACCAATGGTGATGACTTGGATTCAACATTTGTTGTTCTGTGTAGTTATTAAAACTATTATAAGCAGGGGAGGGTCCCTGTGTTCCTGCTGGTTATGTTTTGCCACCGCAAGCAAAAAAAAAAATGCATTACTTGTTGTTACTCCGTCTGTGAAGTCAGTGATTAACGTGATTGTGCAGGTTACTTTTTCTACATTTGTGGATCTTTACAGATTTAGTTGAGGGACCTCTGGTTTTACACTCCTGCCTGGCTCGTCGCTGGTCGCTAACTTTTCACAGTCCGACAACTGGCTCCTCAACTATGAATAACACCGAGGACTTACGTTGAAGTAGTTTATACAACATAACAACACAACTGTGTGTGCAGTGTAATGCAGTTAATTCCTGCTGAACCTTGTCTAGTTTCAGGTTATATCCTCTCAGCTCAGGGGGAGCTGTGGGAGACAGTCGGTCTCATCTGGACACTTTATGACTCACTAATGTAACTTCAGTAATCCTGATAGCATAAACGTCTCTGCTGCTGCTGAGACAATGTGCTGGTACTTCTGTCACGCACCGGGAGGCACACTCTCACAAAAGACACAGTGCTACGTCACGTACAAAGTCAAGGCCGTCTTTCTCAGTGGATGATCACACCAAGACGGATCGCCAGAAACACGTCACCAGCAAAACCACTGTTTGCCTGTAGAGCGCCTGGCGGGCACTCGTCTCTTGAGCTGCACGTCTTTGTAGCGGTTTTAAAGTGCAATAACTTTTCAGCGCACTGAAACCGTGACACCAGACTAAAAGTTTTGTTGTCCCCATTTATTTTGGATATTTCTCAAAATGTCAAACTATTCTTTCAACAACACCAATAGTTCAATACGCCTGGTACGAGCTCTCTGTGAGGGTAAGGGAGTGGACTGTACCTTCTCCTGCAGCCTCTCCAGCATGGCGGCCAGCAGGGCCTCCCTGTTCTCCTTGTTGGCCTCCATCTTCTGCTTGAGCTTCTCCTTGGCGTGCTTGATGAAGTTGTTGTTCTCCTCGAAGGCCTTCTGGATCACCTCGCGCTCGTGCTCCCTCTTCTCCGCCAGGTGCTTCAGCAGCTCAGCCTCCTGGCACTGGAAGGAGACAGAGACGGTAAAATACACTGACGGTAAATCAACAGAGATTTCACCTTCGTTTAACTGCAGATGAGAACGAGGATATCAGCCACAATCAGGGAGGTCTTTGAGGCAAGACAAGAGGCAGGATATGCACTGGACCACCTGGACCTGAGCACCTGACAGGCACCATTAAGAGATCATGTTCAGATGGGTTCAGATGTTCAGTCTCTCTGACACCGGCCCTGGAGACACTGTGTGTGTGTGACGTCATGTTTTGGTTTACTCGTCTCTGAGGTGTGTGTCATTTGTATGATGAAAGTGCCAAGAAAAAGACGGAGAAAAAGACTACGAGGACTATTTTTTACTCCCCACTCGGGAATAAGTCGGCAGTGTGGAAATATTTTGGATTTCAGAGAAATGGGAGTTGATGTAAATGTAACTGATGGGCTGATGATATCGTCTCTGATCGATCGCAGGAACCTGTATCGAACCGAATCAAAGTCGTATCTTTATCGTATCGTTGTCGCAATTTACAATAATACGCTAATCAGAAACTAGAAACGACCGACTACCCAAAGTTTTCACTCTAAGATCTGAGATGCAAAAGATACATGAATATTCACGAGGTTATTAAAGGCTGCTTATTTACAGACAACACTTACAGTTCAACACTTCGTGGTGTCAGATCACAGATGTGCACTATCTCACTGTGCCTGTGTTGGGTCGCTGTGGTCTGATGCTGGTGTGATTTTATCAGACTGAGCAAATCTGATTCAAAATGCTGCTAAATCCTGATTGGTGCACGACATCTCTTATATCAAACTAAGCCCCGCCCACTTCAAACCAACAAAAGCAGGAAGAAAAAGGAAACTGATCTGAAACGACTACATAAAGTTTTGACTTTAGCAGGAAGAGACATTATTATTATTCCAGGAGCTTAATAAACTAACGACAGCTGATGGAAACGTGACGTTGCAGATGTCTGCTGGACGTCCTGTTGCAGGACACATTTTCTCCGTGCCAGCTCGCCTCTCACCTTTCCTCCCCCCTCTCTCTCCCCCATCCTCTCTGCTTGATGAATATGAGCCATTGTGAGTGTCCTTGTGTGATTGTCCTTGTACTTTCATGTCCCCTCTTTTCATCCTCCCGCCTCCCTCTGCTCAGGTTTCCTCCCTTCCTTTCCATCAACTCCTTCCTTTCATCCGTTTCCACCCTTTTCTCCCCAGAGTTGATAAATCAGGCTGCTCACAAAGAGTGCTGTCAGATGTTGGACAATGCTCCAATGAGCTACAAATAGCTCGGGTTAGGGTTATGGGTTAGGTTTACGGGTTAGGGTCTGTCCAATTGGGTTTCTCGTTGTGGACGCTCCTCCCCTCACCTTCCGCCTCTCCTCTGCGGCCTCCAGCTTCTTCTGGATCTCCTCCAGAGACGGGTCGCGGCGCTGCGGCATGGAGGTGTTCAGGTCTGGCACGCCGTCGAAGGACGGAGGCTTGAGGATGACCTCGAAGGCCTGGCCGGATGCCCGCTTGTTCAGCTCGATCACCTCCACGTCTTTGATGACGCACCAGCCGAGGTCCACCGCATCTGTGGTGTGGGATCGAACACGTTACCATCAGCATGTGACTTCTGGTGCATCGTGTGGTTTGTGGTTTCCATACAGTCTACACTCTACATGTCTCAGCTCTCAGCCTGTTGGCTGTAACACTGTATACTCTCCCTGTACGAGTGTTGGTGTGTGTGTGACTGGTTTATTTTTACCTTCTGCCTTGTACGTAGGTTTTTCTGCAGTCTGTGGGTTCAGGCAGGCACAGAACAGAGACACCAGGGGGAGCTCTTTGACCTTCTCTTTGTAGGCTGAGGACACACACACACACACACACACACACACACACACACACACACACACACACACACACACACACACACATTGTGTTGACTCAAAATAAATGATGAATAGGCATTCAAGGACTGCTGATGTGAGTCTCCTGCTCCAGTGGCAGCGACTAACCACTCTCATTATGTTATTATAACCTTCATAATGTCTGTGCACAGACATGTGGCTGAGATAATGCTCGTTAGACTCATACGCAGTGTGTACAGTAAAAGGGAGGAGGTGTTGGACTTTGTGCTGCGGCTGCATTTACCTGCCAGAGTCATGTTGTCACCGTGTACGTAACTCTTCAGGGATGCTGAAGATCCTTCTCAGTCTGTCGGGGAGAGAGACACATGCAAGACAGAGAGGAAGGACTGAATGAAGCAGCTTTAAAGGTCATATAACGACTGTGACGAGCAGTTTGTGAGGAGGGAACGAACAAGACTGCAGAGCACTCGTGTAAGCACCTCCCACTGAGGTTTAATTCAACCAATGAGAGAACAGCTCCGCATGAAAGCATAAATATCGGCCGGGCCAGAGGAGTTTGTCAGCTTCATTCCCTCGACAGGCTGGGAATCAAACCAGAGGCCTCAACGAGAGAGAGTTCGAAACAAGACGTACTATCATGTAACATTTGACCTGAGGACGTCATCAGACGCCATCGTCTTGTTCACATGTGGACGAAAATGTCCCGTCCCTCCTTTAATAGTGCTCTAAAGCTCCTTCAGTGGAAAATGTGCATTCTTAAAACTGATATAAATCACTGATCTGTGATGCCAGGTCCACTCTTATGTCAGTGTTTGCTTGTGTTTCCCACAATGCCTCTGGGTAACTCTCAGAGAACAAACTCAAAAGATCCCCTACGGACATCTTTGAAGAGATTAAAACACATATTTAAGGTTTTTCCACCAAAAAGTTTGGTCGTCCCTCAATGAAGAACCCCAAATCTATGAAAATGTTTAACTCCAACTTTAACTTCCTCATTCAGCGCCGATTTCAGCCTAATTCCCACAAAACTGTCGACAGAAAATGTGAATTAATGTGCGTTTTCATCCAGCGCTGCTGTGATGACACTACCGGGCGTTGGCTCAGTGAGGTATCAGTGGTGGCGCTCCACTCAATTCTCCAGTCCGGTGCCATTAAATCGTTGCAGAAGAAGAAGACGGAGCAACAAGATGACGTCATTAAAAGATGCAACTTGAACCTAAAACGGTGGAAAACCACAAAGAGTACATGATGGAAATATGAGATTTATGTTAGTTTCATTTATTAACATGAAGAAGGTCACTGTCTCATCTCTCCACTCAGATTTAATGTTTTCATCAGTTACAGTTCGTAGTCTCACCACCAGGGGCGCCCACCTGAAGTACTGCTACTGCTCGTTAGTGGAGGGGAAGCTTCAGTGGACATTCAGGCCACAGTCGTGATTTATTCCTTAAGTCTGTTTCTGTTATTCCTGAAGAGTTACTGAGTTACTGTTGTTTCCACTCTGTTTTTCTTTAAGTCTGTTGTTTCACAATTGTGCAAAATGCATACCGGGCCATGGACCCGCCTGAACCTCAGATTTAAGGTGACAAACTTTCCCCTTTGAGTCGCTGAACGTGAAAACAAACCTTCAGTGTCAAACTCTGCACACTGAGACTCAAACACCCAAGTTATAATGAACAAATCAAGGTTTGAGCGGAGGAGAGCTTTAAGGTTTGATCGTTGTTCTCTCCTCCCAGCCCTCTGTGATACTCTGTTACTCTGTGATACTCTGTTACTCTGTGTTACACTGTGACTATGTGTTACAGTGTGACTCTGTGTTACAGTGAATCACTGTAAATGTTTGAGAAGATGCAACAAAGGAAGAGGAAGGTATAAATAAAAGCCCGTTCCACCACCTGCTGAAGACGTTCGTCAGACCTTTAAACAGTGAAGCAAAATGTGTTGTGATCAGAGCAGACCTGTCTCTGTGACACTGACACAGTGGCACTACTCATTGATACAGTACGAGGCTGAGCAGAGAACGGAAATCAATAATTATTCTATGATATTTTGAATGAACTCAAACTGACTGATTCAATAAGAGAGGCCGCAAAGAAGCAAAGTGTCTCACCAGACCTCCCACCACCTGCTACCACTGTCTGTCTGTCTGTCTGTCTGTCAGATGGTCTCATTAACACTGAATAGATGAAGAGTTATTCTGTATCTCGCTCATGCTCTATACACTGAAGCTTTAAATCGAGCGAACGAGCTACTGACATAAATACATGTGTTTATTTATTTTCCCTCACCCTCAATCTCTGATTCAGTTCAATGACTAAGACTTGCACCACTGAAGCAAACACATCCTCAGCTTGAACTATCGACACGAGTTCAGATAATGTGAGGATGTTATCATGTGTATCCAGCAGCAGCCTGCAGAGCTCACCGACCTCTTCACACCTGAACGCACTCATTAAGTTTTTGCTTTTCATTTTTGGGATCAGAAACACTCTCCCCCGCACCAGAAAACAGTAATAAGTAATAATATCAGAGAGTAAACGAAGGCTTGAACTTCACACACAGATTTCTACTACAGGGTGAGACGCTGGTGCCTCCTTTCATCACTCACCTGTGATCACCTGCTCTCATCTAGCTCCTCTTTCATCTGCTGAAATAGGTTTCTACATAGATGTTCATCCGAACAGCTCGCACAGCGTTCACACAGGAATATACGCTGGTGAATAATGTATGTTCATCACATGATTTCAAAGGTAGAGTGCGCTACATGCAAAGAATAAACACTTTTTAATGAAGTGTTTGTTTGTGTTATTCCACATTCACAGAACATGAGAGACAATATTTATTTTTCTTTTAGGTTTAAACAGTAAATGCATTTGTATAAGCTTGCAGTGTTGCTGCTCCCCAACGCTGTTGCCTAATTAGCATCTTTTAGAGGTATTAGCAGTGATTGAACCCTGTAGCTTGCTAGCTGTTTCCTGTTCCCCTGCTCCCGGTCTTTCAGCTAAGTTCATCATCTCCTGACTCTCTGTGTCCAAAAGCACAACCCTACTGAAAAAAACAGCTCATGACTTGAAGCGTTCGTTAGTATATGATTTTATAAGTAGCTGAATTTAGGCTACCTGAAAGCTACTCAAGAGGCAGCTGAAGTTGAAGTTGTGCCAGAAACACCGACTCTGCTTCTGCTGAACCTCAGAGAGACATGCTAGCTGTTTCTCCCAGCTTCACAAGTCTTTATGCTAAGCTAGGCCAACACCTAGCCAAGCGAGTTATATAATACCATATCTTAAAGAGGTCATATTCTGCTTTTTGGGGTTTTTGCCTTTCCTTTATTGTGTTATGAAGCTTTTTTGTGCATGTAAAAGGTCTGCAAAGTGAAAAAGCTGAAAAGTTTGGAGTCGAGCCTTTACTTCTGTAACGTATGTGCGTCACTATGTAACGTTAGACGTTATATAAATATATATTTTTATACATTTATTATAAAATATAGTCAGCAGACAAACAGTCACTGCTGCTGTAGCGGCGTTATTTTAGATCACACTACCTAGCTCGGCATGACCCGCCCTACTCTGCCTCTGATTGGCTACATCAGAGGCAGAGGCGCATGTGCAACTCTCACCAAAGACTGAACAAAGGCAGGATGTCTCACTCTGTAGCTAGTTCAAGACACAGTGTGTAAAGAGATGCTGCAGCGATGCACCATATGAGAAAAATAATGTGTTTTTTGAAAATTAAAGTAAGTAGTATGAATTTAAGAAGTACGAACCTGAAAATTAGGCCTACCTTCCACAACCCACGTTAAGCTAATTAGGCTTGCTAGCTAGCTACCTACGCAGGATTCTTAATATTGTAGGTAATGCTTAGTACACTATGTGTGTCGATCCATCCATCCTGAAGACTAATGAGCTCCAGGGGAGTAAGACAAGTGTACTAATGAGACGGCGTGCGACACAGACAAGGAGAGACGTCTCATTACAGTGCAGATCACACGCTCACCTGACAGGGCTCCTAGTGGGACGCACACACACAAGGTCACGCATACAAACACACATGCAACATACATGTACAGATACCTTCAAATACACAGCTGTGTGCACACATACCAATCAGGCAGTAAATGTACTTTGCTGCACTGTTGGACTGCACACACACACACACACACACACACACACACACACACACACACACACACACACACACACACACACACAGAGCTGCTTCTCGTTTGATGAAACCACCCAGGTTGCAGATCAATGCCGGCTTCCTGCAGGAGTGAGAGCTCTCCATTTGGTGTGTGTCATTACAGAGAGAGAGGGAGAGAGGAGCCGGTACCGGTCTTGGTACACAGGGGGAACATTTGGGTCATGCTGATGGGAAATTTGCTGACAGTCAAATCATAGTGATGCTTTTCATTATACTGTTTTATGATATTCATGGTAATTTTGTCCCGTGAGATCACCGTCCTCTGCGTCTGCTGAAGGTAATATTTCTCCTTTATGGTCTCTAAAAAAATTGGGCTAATACAAAACGTTATTAAAGTTTATGATGGTTAAAAGAACAGGAAGTAATAGCTCAGGTTTGCATATTAAAATAATAAAAACCAAAGCAAATGATTTGTCTTATGCAGCTTTTCCACATAAATTAGCGGGTCTACACAGGTTTTTTAAACTCGGGTACACCCGCTAAAAATCGTCTATTGACCCAATTCTCACTTCCTGCAGCCCGTCTGTGATTTTTATCTGAAGCGCCACGCTGTACGTCAACAGAAGAGAAAACAACAACAGACCATTTGTGAAAGAAGCGTCTGTAAAACGGTGGATAAATTATTTTGAGCGTCAAACACGACTCGTTTCACTGTCAGAATTTGAGTCATTCGGTCCAATAACATTTGGAAAGTGTAGAAGAGCTGCAGGATTATATTATTTTATCCCCATTCAAGCTAGCCGGGCGCTAAACCGGAAGTTAGCCGGCTCGCTGGCGATCCAGGTATTTTCACCTGAGCAGCTTTCAGGAATGAACGTCCACCTCCAACACTGTGTCCAGTAATAAAACCTCCTTAATAGACCGCATCCCAAATTCTTCTTTATTTATGCGCCACCACTATAAAGGGGTCATCACTTCGCGTTGCAGAATTAGGCATGTTCACCCGGGTCTTGCGTTTAGATCAAAGCATAAAAACCCGGGTCTACACCAGAGTCAACTGACCCGGGTGCAAATGCAGAGTGTGCACATTCCCACTGCACACAAAAGCCTGATCTTAGCGGGTTTAGGTGTGTTATTGTGCATACTCATGTCTATTTTGTTACTCTTGAAACATTTAATCTTAAAGGAAAAGTTGAACATTTTGGGAAATATTCACGTTCTTACCCAGAGTTAGATGACAAGATTGACACCACTCTCATGTCTTTAGGCTAAATATTTAGCTACATCCAGAAGTTAGCTTAGCTTAGCATCAAGACTGGAAACAGGTGGAAAGAGCTAGCCTGGTTCTGTTCAGAGGCAACAGAATCTGCATCTCTATAGCTCACCTATTAACACGTTATAGTTAGTTTGACCAGATAAAGATCCAGTCTTGAGAGATAAAGATAAAAGATAAAACATCTTAAATATCTTGTCATGTTTTTAAATAACCTGTGTTTTGCTGATACTCAGGTCTTAAAGGACACTCGCTCTTTACCTTCTGCAGAGCCAGCAGCTGTTTTGCCAAAACAGATCTCATTTTCATTTTTCTTCGGAGCTGCCAGGACGTCAAGATGTTACTGTTACCATTAGCACAGTGATTGATGTGCTACTTTTATACATTTTCATATTCATGCATGAATAATAAACAGAACATTATGAATATTACATTTATCCTGATGCCATTCTGTGATATTTCATAGAATATTCTGGAGGAGCAGGTGAACACACCACAACTTCACAAACTCCTTCTCATTGGCCTTTCCCTCCAGAGAACATCAACATTTGTCGAATTCGGCCCACACCACCCATCAACACCCATCAACACCCATCAACACCCGTCGTCATCTGACATTTTTATGAGCCATTTTGACTCAGTCGGTTGGTTTGACAGGTTCTTGCAGAGCTTGTGGTTTTCTCTTCTTTCTTATCTACTACCAGCATTAAAAAGGCATCATTACCACCTGAAACATGATGCAGCTAAAGGTGAAATTAACACAAAAGACGAGACACAAAAACACGAGCTCGATGGGAACTTTTCTCAACTATTTGTCACATATAAAAAAAAATCCTGTGTCATACGTCTCTGTCTTCTTTCCTCCACACCCTAACACAATCACACACCTTCTCCCCACATAAACACATTCAAACCCCCTTATTTTCCCCCTGCACCTCCACTCTTCCTCGCTCTCCTCCCAAATAGCAGACACAAAGCTGCATGTGCACATATGGAGGATGAATAATGAATGACACAGGTTACACACCATACAGTTTGAGGGTACAGCGAGTTCTCTCCCCCCTCCTGTCAGCAGGAACCACTGCATCATCACTAACCTCACCCTCGCCCCGTTACACCCCACGACTGCAAAAAACAGACACATAGGCAGCTTTCATTCCTGCAATAAAACTTCACCATGAGAGGCCACAGTGACACCAGTGCAATGCAGATGTGTGTTTCATGAAGCAGACTCACCCCCCTCTGTCCCTGTCTTCTCTGCTGCTGATGGTGGACCGGTGACTACAGTTACCCCCGTCTGGCTGCACGGATACAGGCGCCGGGCAACAGCATCAGCAACAGCATCAACGCTGCCTCCATGACATCACCTTGGAGACGTCTTATTGGTCTGAGACACTGCCAGCATCCAGGCCTCCCAGCCAATGAGAGGGGAGAGGAAGGATGGGGGGGAGGGCTGTCAGCTCTTTGTGTCGTACCGCAGGGTGGGTGGTAAAAATCTCTGCTTTATTGTGTATGGTGCAGGAGTGTGTGTGTGTGTGTGTGTGTGTGTGTGTGTGTGTGAGAGAGAGAGAGAGAGAGAGAGAGAGAGAGTTTGTATGTATATTAACCGTGGGGGAGATTTGAGTGAAGGTAGGTAGTCTATGTGTGTGTGTGTGTCTGTGTGTCTGTATGTGTGTCTGTGTGTGTGTGTGTGTGTGTGTGTGTGTGTGCATCTCAGCGGGGGACCCAGCCAGGAAGCACGCAAGACACTAAATAATTTAGATCTTAAGTGTAAATATGAGAACAAGTGGGAAACCTTTTGCAGTGTGAAGCACATGCAGCTCATCACATGGAATATTTGTTCCGACTGTGAGGACAACTTGTACGTTTGCAACCCTCAGCTGTTCATATTTATCACTACAGATTATTATTATTATTATTATTATTATAAGTGAGCATTTTGTCATCAAATATACAGCTCAGGTTTACATTTTTTCAGCTATGATTTTGAATGTTGAATATTTGAAAAGCAGCAATAATCAATATTTTTGTGTTAACAATTGATCACATAACTACTTCACCAGACTCTGCAGGTCCACTGAGCTCTGCAGACTGTTTTACTGCTTTTTAGCTCATTGTTTTGGTTCCATGGTGCACAACTATACTAGTTCATTTCACTCTCACGGCTCTCATCAGCCATCAACACTCCAGAAACCCACCGCACAGCGCACAGCGCCAGACAGCAGATAGATCCAGGTTGAGACTAGCTGGTGTAATAAAGTGAAGCTTTCAGCTGTGAGAGTCGAGAGCTAAAAGACGGACAATACTGGACTTAATAATGCAATATTAGCATTAATGTTTAATCTGATTTTAAGAGGCGGGCCTATGAGCATGATTGCCGACATTACAAACGGTTTGGATGCCAAACCTGCTCCGATATTCAGCCGACACCAGTGTGATGTGGAAACTTGAGCTCACAAACACTGAGAATGGACTTTACAGTGAAGTCAGAGACGTCTTGTGTCATTTTAAGGATTTTAATGTGGTAAAAAAAACCCTGTCAGACACACATTCGAGACATTTTTAACTGGGATATGATTTATTCTGCAGCCAGATCGTCCCATGTGTGATCCAACATGCAGAGGTGGCCTTTTTCATTTTCAGCCCTGACTCCTGGAGAGTCTTCGCACCGTCCTGCTGTTGCTCGCAAAGTTTTTGCAGAAGTTGACGTCAGCAGCCTGTTCAGAGTTTTTAGTAATACTTTTCATTACTGTTGACAGTAAAACGCCACTGCTCATAATTATCACAATCCTTTTTTCTCAATAAATTACATCAAAATAATGTAAAATGATGAAATGGCAGGTAAGGACATGAAGAGGGCTGGAGGACGGAGGACAGACAGTGAGGACGGTGACGTATGTGTTGTTGCCGCCCTTTGATCTCGTATTCAGCTCACACAACTAACATGATGTCACCGCGCTGTTCACAAGACTGGAGGAGACGCATGAGGTCACATTAGGGTGTGTCCTCCTCTCCTCTCCTCTCCTCTCCTCTCCTCTCCTCTCCTCTCCTCCTCTCCTCTCCTCTCCTCTCCTCTCCTCTCCTCTCCCCTCCTCTCCTCTCCTCTCCTCTCCTCTCCTCTCCTCTCCTCTCCTCTCCTCTCCTCTCCTCTCCTCTCCTCTCCTCTCCTCTCCTCTCCTCCTCCTCTCCTCTCCTCTCCTCTCCTCCTCTCTTCACCAGCCACCACTGACAGTAAGCGCATGGGTGACATTAGACATCACACATCCTGGAAATGAGATCACTAGGGAGAGAGGAGGAGGAGGAGGAGGAGGAGGAGGAGGAGGAGGAGGAGGAGGAGGAGGAGGAGGAGGAGGAGGAGGAGGAGGAAATAAGATCAAACAGATTATTTCAGTGATGCTGGGAGAGGGAGATAAGAGGGAGGACCAGAGCAGAGGAAACAGAGGGAGCTTACTGGGAACACCCTTGGGAGCAGCTTGGATGAGTAAAAAACGAGCGCTCTGGGGACGGAGGACGAGGAATCACACGTTTTACAGAACATGAAAGTAGCTGAGTGTTGGGACGAGGGAGAGGAACAGACGAGCCTCGTCCCTCCATCTGGAGGGGAAGCATCTCAAATCTCTGCAGAGCCACAACACCGAGGAAAGACATAGACTTTGAAACACAGATATGAATAAACACAAGGAAACGGATGCAGATTAGCGGATGGCCGGTTAGATTATCTTCCTTTTAATCAATTTATAAAGTTTGATTTATAACAGAATCACTCACATCCTCAATTAAAAGATCCTTAAAGCAGTGAAGTGTTTGTTCTTCTGTGGTTTCCTGTTTTATTTTGAAAAGTTTTTTCATGTGTCATGTGTGTTTTTCAGTTCCTCCCTTTGTTTGACCTTCCCGCCCTTTTTTTCCGTGTCCACCTGTGTGTTGTCTGTAATCAGCACCTTTAGTCTGTGTGCTCCCTCATGTCCTCATCCGTCACCTCAGCCTCTCCCCGTGGTGTGTTCCTGGTTTCTGTCCCTCGGGTTTTTACTGAGTCCTGCTTTGTTATTTTGGTGTTTTGCACTTCTTGTTTATTTGGGGGGGATTCTTGGATTTTAGATTATTTCAGCTTTTGTTAATAGAGCTCACCTTTTGTTTCTTAATCCTGCCTGCCTCCTGGGTGCTTTTGCATTTGGGTCTTCACCTTTTTACCACAAAACATAACATGAAGTACACACACACACACACACACACACACACACACTCCACTCTCCTGCACTGCAAGCCCTCGTGGCCTGTAAAACATAAACAGTTACAGTAGCTTAGCGGCAGTCCTGATCTCGAGGCTGACATCATCTCTCAGTGTCTCAGGATGAGATCATACCTTCTCACTGGGCTTACTCACTCTTCTCAAAGTGTGTGTGTGTGTGTGTGTGTGTGTGTGTGTGAATGCATTTTCTGAATTAGAGTGGACGTGCTCAGTGTGTGTGTGTGTGTGTGTGTGTGTGCAGGTGTCACTGCAGGACAATTGGATTAGAGGTAAAATACTCTGCAGAGTGATCTAATCGAAGTTGAAGGGCTTTTACCAGCATTGATATTGACAGCGAGGCTTCGCACTGGTATCGAGGGGGAAACAAAGCAGGAACACACACCCTGCATGATGTAGCCTGCATTAATGCTACATCGAACGCAACCATGGCAGAGCCCACGCAGAGTTAACAGTTTGATCCTGATCCACAAAAACACAACGGCTCCCACAATAGATTTATTTTCCCCACTGAGATAATGTAAAGTTGTCTTGACCTCCTTTTTACTGTGCAGACTTCTTCTTCTTCTTCTTCTTCTTCATGTTACTCTCGTCAAAGGACAGCCTGTCTGCAACAGTCTGTTACCATGGGAACGAGGAACTGAAAAGTACAGCGAGAGAGAAATCAGCGAAAGCCAGGAAAAGTGTGTGTTCACATTAGTGTGTACGTGCACAGTCTGAAGCATTTTTAAAATTTGACTACGTTTATCTACACGTCCATGAAGGCAGGCGGCTCACAGTCGTTGCTGTCGTCTTTCTGCAGGAATATGATGTAAATGTATATTTTACCACTTCATGCTTGGAGGGGAGGTGTGGAAGGGGAGGCTGTTGCAGTTATAACTAATTATATCAAGATATTCAGATGCATGCAGACATTTTGTAGCTTATTGCTTGTAAGATTTCACATCATCTAAACCGTCAGTGTGTCCTGTAACTCACTGTCGCACACTTAACACACAACACCAGCACTTTTTATTGTCATCAAACGATGGCTTGATGCATTAGTTACTAGGTTTAGTGATTCAGACCATTGACTATATAAAACACTGATGGCTGCATTCTTTCTTACGGCCAGCAGGGGGCGACTACCAAGTGTCGTCACGTGTGCACATGTGCAGTTACAGACTCGTGTGTTATTCTTTATTTTTCTGTCAGTAACTTTTTATCTTTCCTTTTTTACTGAATGTCTCTTTAAACTAATTGTCCTTTTATCTGTAACTTTACTGGAATACAGTAACTTTTTTTGTTTTTGTAAATGTATTCGGTTACTCCCCACGCCTGGCGACTACACTGGTTGCAAAAAGAAGTCAGATTATATGTAAGCTTATGAGAAAATGACCCCACTTCTCACTTGATTAATACCTCGGTAAACAGTTTCCTAATGAGTTTATAGTCTCAATCGCTAGTTTTTAGTCTCCTTCAACACAGCATGATGTTGTATTAGTACATTATGGTCCCATTCAGAGTAAATTAGATGATAAAGGATATGCTTTGGGGGGCGTGGCTCCCTTGTGATTGACAAGTACCTACGTCTGCGTGTCCTCGGGCTCCCAGCTCCACCCTCCTGTCTAAATATGGTCATTTCTGGCTCTAAAAAAACAAGATGGCGACGGCTGTAATGCCAAACTTGAGGCTTCAAACAGTCGTCCACAAACCAGTGGGTGACGTCATCGTGGGTTTACAGTTGGTTCAGACCACTGATGGTGCCCACGTGTTGGAAAACACAGCGACAGCGCTCTCTTGGATCCCCCATGGGAGATAAAACATGATAGAGTGCCGTCTATTCATCCCTAGTCTGACACTGGGTCAGACAAATAAGTTATAACTGACTAACAGCACCCAAATGGAGACGCATTAGTCTGCATTTTAGTCCAAAGAATCCAAAATCCTAAAAGAAGATAAGCAAACAGACGGGGAACACAAAGGCTGGCAAATGAAGGGAATCCAGACAACGGTAACACAAAAACAGAGAACAAACCATGAATCTAAGGTGAACACGGGGAGCACATGAGGACCGGGGGAAAGACACAGGAACAGGATGAGAGGAGCTGATGTGAGCGAGGCGGAGAAACACCAGAAACAGGGAAGCGGCTGGAAAACACTGGCTGGAGGGAAAGACTGATGAGGGAGATGCAGTGCAGGTGTGCAGGGTCAGGTAATTAATCTGATCGAACACAGGTGTGGAGGGAAGATCAGGCTGCCGAGGAGCACAGGAAGACAGAACACTGGAGAAGTGTTGGACCGTGACAGGATGTTCCTGAAGCCTCCGTCATGCAAGAGAGATATCAGAAGGGTTCTCCTTCAAGGTCCAAACCCGACCCGGCAGCACAGAACACACACACCCTATAAACACTTTTATTGGTCTACTGTAAAAGGCAGGTCAGTCTCACTCTCAACCTTTTAAGACTTTTTCCAAGAAACAAAGCCTCCAAATGGAGCGACATAAGTCAGAGCCAAACAACCTTTTACTGTGGTCGAGCATGAGCTGCTCTAACTTGTATCTGATTACACCGTCCCTGCAGCTGAGGGTATTTATAAAAAACTATGAAGACACTGTGAGGAAGTGTGTATGAAGACACTGTGAGGAAGTGTGTACGAAGACAGTACCTGTCATGTGGGCAGCGATTAAACAAGAGAACTGAACATGGGCACCCTGCGAGCTCTGTGGGGAATCCACGTCACACGCTGTCTGATGTCTGACAGGAGAAAACGGCAGCGTTTCTCTTTTTTCTGCTCAGTTTCTAGTGTTGGTGCCATCTTCAGGCCCGTCACAGTCATGCTGCTGTAGGTGGAGTGCTGCACACAGAAGACTCACACCAATTGGACCTTTGATGATGACTTCCTGCACGGTTTGAATATATCAGATTTCATTTGTCTACCCGTCGCTCTCCATAATCCTTCTGGTGCCGAGGGCAGTGGAGGTCAACACTGAGGTGCTCCAGGTATATTTTCCAGTGTGTGTGTGTGTGTGTGTGTGTGTGTGTGTGTGTGTGTGTGTGTGTGTGTGTGTGTGTGTGTGTGCAGCAGGGGTCAGAGGGTGATGGGTCAGTACGACAGTTATGAGTCTCCTGTGTGATGGACGTGATGCGTGGGTCAAGGAGGATGACGCATTCCTCAAAGACAATGTTGATTTAATGTTTTTTCCGTGAGCGTGGAGACCTGCTGTGTGTTCAGACCTGCTGTGTGTTCAGACTGCTTGTTGTGAAGTGGAGACGACAGACGAGTTGTTTCATGGAGCACAATAAACATCTACCTGCAGCTCTCAGCGGAGCCTGACTAATGCCACTGCTGCGTCCGCAAATTAGTATCTGTCACGTGGAGAGGAAGAAGAGACGGGCTGATGTCACAGTGACTGAGTGTGTAACTGTCCATCTGTGGGTGCACTAATAGATCTCAATCACATCTCATCGTTGGGGTGATTACTGTTTTTATCAGAAATGAAAGCAGTAAATTAAACGTAGTCTCATAAATACAGTACATCTCTTAGCATTTGTTTTTTTTTATTTTGTTACGTGAATAAATGTATTATCTTTTCAAATTGTGTGCAACAACAAGTCTCTTTGCAGAGACAGTCAGTTAAATTGTTTTTTATTCCACTTTTTGTCGATGTATAGACATGGGTATAAATATCAGATAAACATCTTGCTGCTGCCTGAGCTTGTTCTGGTTCCTCCAGTGTTTCTGAACGTGTATTACTGATCCGGTATAATGGCTGCGGCGCTCTGTCACCCTCTGCTGCCTGTAACAATGGATGACTCCATCTTCCACTCTCCACAGCTGACTTCATCACGCTCTGAACTTCCCCACTGCAGTTACAGCATCGACTGCAGGAACATGTTTCCTGATGTGATGATGATTTCCCACCACTGGTATCATTAATGATGAAACTGGACATTTAAACAAGGAATGTGACCCTCGACTGTTGAAATCTAACTGTTGACGCTGCGGTGGTGCAGCGATGTGTTGCAGTGGGTAGACTTTTATAGCTATCGACAAAACAAAATGTCCCACATGATTATGATGACCTAACAACATCTATCTGTTGGTTAAAGGAGTTTAATGTTTAATGCTGATTCTCCTTAAATCCACTTCAAACAGGTTGTGTTTAAAACAACATTATGGAAGCGGTGGTGAGACTGCCTCTCGCCGTCACTTTCATTTCAGCTGTTTATCTGGATATTTTTGGTTCCTGCGTGTTATAAAAGTAGTCTGGGAGGTGGAACTAATAACCACTCTGCTTCTGGTCTGCTGGAGTAAATTAAACACATTTCATTTGTTGTCTTCTTTATGATTTTTCCCTCTTTAACACAGATCTCACAGGTTAGTTTAGATGCATTAAACCCGGTCTCTTAACCCTGACCTCGGGCCTCTCCTTGGAGGGTGCTTCACGTGGTATTTTTCTGATTGTCACACATGTGGACAGCTGTACATTTATACAAACATACCTTTATTATGATTTTATAACTTATGATTAAAAACAAGCAAATGCAACAACACCAGAACTCGTAAGCAGCTAGAAGGCCAGCTGAGCGTCCGTCTTGCAGCTTTCTATTTCACAAAGCTGTCGCTGTCTCTTTCTCCTCTTCACTTCCTCTGTCAACGCCTCTTCACCTCTGTCACGATGCCTGTAGAGTCTGATGCTCACTAACCCAGCTCTGGTTCTGGACTGAAGGTGTAGGCCCCAAACAATCCCCTGGTGCTCTGAGCTCCCAGGTCGTTACGGACAGAATCAGCTGGATGGACGTCTAACTGAGCTAACTAGCTTCTGGCAGCTACAGCTGTCAATCAGGAAACTTGAGGCGGAGCAGCCAGAGGGCGTCAGACTACCATGCAAATAGCTGCTGTTATTATAAGGCAACAATAATGACATCATGTTTCTTTAAATGCAGGAGCCGTCTCTGACTAATACATGCTCTCCTTGTGCAGTTTGTTACAAATACAAATCAAATTATCTTAAATATTCAGCCTCCTCCGAGTGCTGCGGATGACCCTGAAAGGAAATGTAAAACTAATTGAGGCATCGACTTGCCAATCAAATCCAAACTTGACTTGTTAAATTAAATCAAACTAAGTGCTTTTCCACTCTGGTGTGCCCACAAGTTGTCTCCACATGAAAACATCGAGGGGCCTCTTGCTTTGCAGACATGTTTTCAATTTAAAGTAGTCGTGGGCTGCACAGTGTGCTGGAGTGCTGACCCACTTACCTTGCATTGCACCATCATCACATCCATATGGATACCACATGGATTCAGGCTCTCTGATGTGTCCACACATACATCAACATATCATGCTCTTTACTGCCAGAGGAGAAGACCTGGGCCGATCTATTTATATCCAGAACCACATGATGTATTCTGCTCAGAGTTTAAATATTCCCGCAGGCGAAGCATTTTTTTTTGAAAGAGAAACACATGTTTCATTTTTGCATGAGCTTGAGTCCAAACAAGCAAAAAATATATATATAAAATTCACACAACAGTGTTAAAGGTCTAGTCTGTAGGATTTAGAGTGGTGAAGTGGCCGATTGTAACCAACTGAACACCCCTCCTCTATCCCATGCGAAAGGCCCTCTCTTCAGTGGAAGTGGCTCGCTTCGAAAACAGTTATGAATCCTGCAGACTGGACCTTTTTAGGATTAACTCTCAAACCACATTACGTCTCCGGCTGCCTTCTTTCACCTGCCGCTGAAGAGCCGGTCCGTCTCCTCTGCACAGGTTCAACAGCCGTCAGCAGCACACGACCTCTCACCGGCTCCCACCTGTCATCAGCTGTGTTTAACAAAAAAACAAAGCTGTGACCTAAGACCCCAGAAAGAGCGACAGGCTTTGAAGACAATTTGACATAATGACCAAAACGGTGTAATTACAACGTAACGTAATGAAAAGGGCCCAAAATGACTTTTTCCTATGAGCTTACATTGTGGAAGATGTGGCTGTAAACTCCCCGCGAAGAAACTTGTTTCACATTTAGACTTTGATCCGCTGGGACGTCTAGAAGAGCTGTACGATGACAACGTTTATCCTAATGCGAGTTAGCCGGGGACTAAACTGGAAGTTAGCTAGCTGGACAGGTGGAAGTCTGGAGCGTGCGTGCTGAAGATCCGGGTAATGTTATACATGACGTCGAATGATTTTGGCGCCATGCACAGGTCAGCAGCTTGTACCGGGGTTGGGCTGATGGACGATGCCATCGAATAGTGATGCTAACACAATGTAATGCTATGTTCACAAGCTGGTTGCTAAATGTGTTTGTCAGCTGTTTAGTGCTGTTTAGTATACAGTGTGTTAATCACAGCTTTAAACTAAAACAGAAGGAGCTGCACGCTGGAAACCATGCAGAACCACAACAATTAAGATGGGCCATTAAAAACAAAAACAATGAGCTGAAAGACACTAAAACCTTCTGTAGCGGAGAGGAACTTCAGAGTCGGATGATAATAAAGTAGTTTTGTGACCCGTAACACATTATTCACAGCAGCTTCATCCATTGTTGGTCTAATAATCCTGACCTGAGCAGCTTTAATCCAATAAAGTAACACACTATTTAATAACCATCCCCTAACTAACTGTTATTTTAGTGTTTTTTATCTGTTGTTTTGGGATAACTACACATGTATTGTAGGCTAATCAATGAGGCTAATCAGTCAGGAGGTGAACGAGCCTCCTTCAGTGCGTCGCCACAGGTTTGTGATGTGTTTTTAAAAGATGCAAAGCGAGCAGATCGGTGAAAAGGCTCACAGACGGACACCTCCCCACCTTATCTTTGTTCTCCGCTCTTCAAAACCAAAAGACAACTCAACAGGAAGAGTGACCTCCGAGCAGCAGGGGGCGAGACAGGAAGACAAAAAGACAGAAGGAAAGACAAAAAGACGGAGAATGAAAGGCATAATGGTTCAGGGACAGAGACAGAGAAACAGACTGAGCAAACACTCAGAGACAGAAAGAGAAACAGAGGTGATATAAGTGATATTAAATCCTCCACACACACACACACACACACACACACACACACACACACACACACACACACACACACACACACACACACACACACACACCAAACCGGCCTGTCAACTTGTTTCCCTCCCACCTGTTTAATAAACGACTCCGACTTCCCCCGACTGTAACAAAGGCATATTTCAAGTCAGCGTCCACAATTAGAAACAGATCCAGGTGGTGACCCGCTGAACAAACAAAGAGTCGGGGTCACGCAGGCTTGACCTTTGACCCTTCTGGCAAATAGGTTTAACATTTTCTCCAGGGGACGCACCAGGTCTGTTCTTCCTGAGAGCGAGCATGTGTTCTGGGGAGCTGCCGTCGAGGCTCATTTAACTAAATTTACCCTCCATTTACAGCTACCGTTCACCTCTCGCCTCGAGGCTGCGAGGGAACACTGCTGCTGGACCTCGGCTGTGACCTCGGAGGAGTTTCTGAACATTAACAGTCAACTGAGGAGACATTCGGGGATTTGGGCTCACTATAAAAAAGTCAGCGGGTATATCTTGTGTGAGGACTCACTGTTATAAGATATATTACAGCTGCATGAATCCATATCTGTATATCCAACAGCTACACGAACATGAGGTGTGCAGGGATGAACCCACAGAGAGTTTTCACCTCCTCACGGAGATGTTAAGCATCTTTCTGCTCAGTGATTTGGTTTCAGCCATCATCAGTGTTATTTCCAGCAGCAGCAGCAGCAGAGAGCTGTTTTGTTTAGACGGCAGACAAAGTTAGCGACTAGCTTGTGAACGTAGTGGAGTCAGAAACAAAGTTAAAAGGGAAGTAAATACTGGGCTTAAAGACGGACCGGACTAATGCTGCTGGCTCTGTGTCCACTGGATGTGTAATAAGCAACAGTTTGCTAATGAGGCATTTTCACTGTAGTTTACATTTATTATAATTCACTTCTGTGTTTAACTTGATTGCTCATCTTATTATTAGCATTAGCCTGAACTCGTTTTCTTACTGGGATTGATCTGCTGTGTGTAGGTAGCATGAGCGCACACTGAGACTCCTGCAGTGAACCACAAACTCTGTTCCCAGTCCGCTGTATAACGTCCCTGTAATCTCCATTAAAATACATCAATACATTTTGTCTCTCAAGGTAGAAATTGGCTGTATTGCAACATGACTACCATCGTCACAGCGTGGTTCGCTAACCAGAAGTTAGCTTAATGATTACTGCTGTGTGTTTTGGTGCTTTGGAGAGTAAATGGGTGGTCGAAGGGCAAAACTGTTGGTTTGTGCCTCGTTCATCACACAACTCCTGAATCCTCTCCTGCGGCACACGAGAGGCTACAGTAACTATTTTTTGAATGATTTAAACTTAAATCTTTTAAACAATCTGACGTGGCTCAGGCACACATGTTTTCAAACAGGAATAAACTATGTCAGTGCTGCGTTAGCAACTTGTTGCAGCGCCCCCAGGTGGTCAAGAAAAACATATGTAGGTTTAAGAAAGACAGTAGATTAGATCAGACTCCGGCTGCTGAGTGATGACACGCCACACACTTGTAGCAATAAATCAGAGACCGCAAAGACGGCAGAAATAAACTTATAATACTTTACTGATTTAGTTAAGTTAAAAACTAAATTTGAGTATTAATGTAAAAACAGCACGAGGAGAGAGAAGAACAAAAGAAACCAAACAGTTTCCCTCTGTGTCTGTTTCTGCTCTTATACTCATCATGTCTGTCCTAAAACATATTGTGTTCTCAGTGGTCCAGAAGTGAATGCTGAGAATTTTGGATCTACAATAACGGTCTAAACACTTCCAGCGTCTGGGCTCCTTTTCAATTATCTGCCAACCGAGTAAACTTCAACCTCAGACATTCCTCCGCTCCGTCAGTCAGTCAGGGGTCTGGATTTTATTCTCGCATATAATTACATTTCCATCAATTAACCAATTCTGTAAAAAAAAATAAAATCCATACCTCATTTGCCAAAATCCACTCGCGCTGCTTTTCTTGCACGGAGTGAAATATTTCATTTCAGATTTGACATGTGGTTTGAATTCATCACACTTCTGTCGCTGCTGGCTAAACTACAGCATCCAGCTACAGAAACATACATGTATCAGACTTTTCTTTCATGATGTTGAAGTCTGTCCAACCTGATTTTCTGCCGCTCGACGATAAATCTACTGAATTTGGCCTCTGTGAGAAAAACACACACGCAGCACCGAAGCCAAACAGTCGACAAACGTGTGCTTTATGGCTTCATATTGTCACGTGTGGCCGACCCTCAGCCAAACCTACCTACAGTTGTTAGCATCCTTTGAAAGAAAAGGTTTCTTCTGGACAGTAATGATATTTTATGGAGACAGTAAAAACAATTAGCCGTGTCACTGATAACAGAAGCGTGCTGAGGATCATGAGCGGTTATTTCACAGAGGAACTGGGCATCTGAACACACCGCTCTGCGATTAGTTCAGCTCATTCACGGCGGCCGAACACAGATGTGTGCTTGTGGAAAAGTGAATCCCCCCCCTCTGATCCCGGGGGCCCGTCAGCTGACCACCACACGCTCGTAAACCGAGGCCAGACCTCTGCCACGCCTTTGATCACCTTACACCTTGAAGAAGTGCTTCACATTTATCACCGCTTTAAAGGGGCACTCAGAGATCTGATGATCCGCTGCATTCCTCACGTGTTGCATCAGTGTTTTCTTAGAAGAAGTTCATATTTCTTAGTTTTCCTTTGCCAACACAAAAGCTCTGACCTACAAACAAGTATTGACTTTGGAAGCTCATCTGCTGTTTGGTAGAGGCCTACAGAAAATGCATATGCAAAATAAACCCAGTTCTGACCGCTAGATGAATGGCTGACCGAGCTGACCAGCTAACGGCAGCTACAGTTAGCAGCAGTTAGCAGTTACCGGCTTTATGATTAGCACCACGAGCTGTTTATCACAATGAACCGACTCCTAATATTGGCATTACAGCTGTGGTGGGAAGCAAATTAATTTCTATTTTTGTTGATTTGCTGGTAATGTGGTTAAACGTTGTGCTGAATATGGATTGAATCCTGATCAATGATTGTGTGTGAAGCTTGTTCTGTCCACAAATTTGACAAAATATCAGTAATTTGTTGAATTACATCTGTGTTTGAAGATTTACCATCATCAAGTGAACAACATTCATCATGAAACCTTTAAAAAGTATGACCCCACTTTGACTTTTCTCAGAAAACCCCCCAATGTGTCAGATCTTACCTTTACGGGCCCCGGCTGGTGTTTCCCCAGCGGTACCGTTTAGACGCAGGAAGTGATGGAGGCCTTCCTCCATCCTGGGCCCTCGTTTCTTGTCTCTTGCTCCTCTGCTTTAAATCACAGCAGCAGGACCTGCAGGGGGCAGAGGGGAACATAAAACACTGCAGCTCTGACGTGTGTGAAGCACCGTCAGGCTGCTGGGAGCTGAGACAGGACAGATACAGATGAATGAATACATGAGGGATGGATGGATTGATACCCTGAACTAATGTCCACCCGCTCTGACTCGGGCACGTGCAGGAGGAAAAGGGCAAACGTGAGGAGGCCTGTTTACTGATCCCCCCTTCAAATAGTGTCTCAGCTACACTTCTTAAGTTACAACAAAGCTTTTTAAATGTAGGAAGTCCTGATATTATTTTAATCTGAGGCTCAGTCGTGCACATATCTTAATCAGGAGCCAGATTTGAGCACACAACAAGTGTCAGAAATGTCTTTAGACATCACTTAAAACGTTTGTGATCATTTATCTGATATAATCTATAATCGCTCTGATAGGCCGTCCCATCTGGTTGTCCGTGGAGCACGAGAAAAACATTAGGGACGTTACTGGCAAGTGCTGTTCGACCCACGTCTGGTTTGAATCACCTTCAGAAACACAGCACCGCTTCCTCCCCTGAACTTCTCCTCCGAGGCTTCCTCATATCTGCCTCGCTGCTTTTTGTTTTTAAAGGCCGATAATTTCATTTTCAAATCGCTGCTTCCTTTCAGCAGGCAGTTAAATGTGTCAGGACAGAGACGGCAATCAGTTAGGACGGGAGCAGCACTGCAGACGTGTGTGTGTGTGTGTGTGTGTGTGAGTGTGCATGAGGCGTTACAGTAAACTTCAGACAGACTGATAAGCGTACTGACATTTTAACACCACTGACAGTTTTATTTGGATTTAGTCCAACGTTAAGGCGACTGCAGCACAGACGAGTTGAACAAGAAGAGCAACTGACCTAAACCAGCGTTCAGACGATCAAGATACGAGTGTAAAGGTGAGTGACCGCTTATGCCTCTTAGTGTTTTCCCTTTTCTTCAGTGTATTTTTTAGGTTCTTGAAAGTCAAAAAGCCCAAAGTCCACGCCGACGGGAGCTCCTCTCTCCTTCTCCTGGAGTGCCTGAAACACCTCGTCAGTTTCAGTGCCTCAACCGGTCGAGGCAGATGTGCCACACACCATTGAGTCCGGTTCTGCTCGAGGTGCTCGCTCATGGAGGAAATGTTGAATCTCTGTAAATAAATGAAAGGAGTTTGGTTTGGACCTGCTCAGTTTGGAAAGTGTCATGAGATGACTCTGGAGTGGATCGGCTCGATACAAATAAAGATTGATTGATTTAATTCTGTGACTTCTTGACGTCACACTGTGATGGTGTGAAAACACGGCAGTGCAGGCTCAGGCATGAGTGAGCTGACCAATGAGAGCAGACTATGTATTCGGGGCCCTTAAGAAACAGGAGCCAGGGTCTTTTATTGAATCTACCATGTGTTATGAGATTAATGAGTTTTATTCTGATGGAAATGTTGGCGAGTTCACCACTTTGGTCCAGACTCACATGTCAACAACTGTCTGATGGATTGCTCACATGGTCCCCAGAGATCCAGGTAACTCATGGGCTCCTTTCACCTTGTCTCATTTCTGAATAGGAGACTAGTGTTACCGTCCTGTCTGTATGTTCCTTCACTGACAGCAGGAACAGAGAGGTGGTTGCAGTCAGCTGAAGGTGTTGTTGAAAAGTGAGACTGATGCTGAGCCGTCCCTCAGTTTCCTGAATGTTTTAACGGTCTCCGCTGGCTGTGGAGCTCGGAGGAGAAAACACGAGGTGCCCATGCTAACGTCTCACAGTTCTTGCTGTGCCACGGTGCCTCTTCATGCAGGACTATACATCCAGTGTCCAGATGTCAAACAGTACATGCAGACATCAGTTCACACTGTCATTGTGAGCATGTTAGCATGCTGATGTTAGTATTTAGTTCAAAGCACTGCTGTTTCCATATACAATCTCCCCGAGCCTCTGTAGCATGCCAGCAGACTCTCCATCTTCAGTTACATTAGAGTTACAGTTACTGTGATCTCACCGTGCACAATGTGCTTTAAAGATTAGCTCCCTCCAAACGCTCAATCAAAACGGCTTTGAAGCAGGAAGTCAGCAGGGGCATGTCGTGCAGCCTCAGAGGAGCATAAATTATCAATCATATTGCTTCAGAGTGCTTCTGCAAGTTACAGCGTCTCATGTTCAGACGTCCGTCTCACGTAATGGAAGAGCGAGGTCCATATTAGCCTTTCAGAAACTTCAGTTTATTTGTGTTTTCTGGGTTTTTGTGATGTTGCACTGCAGCTCTTTCATCAGCCCCGTCCTCCGTCCCCCGTCCTCCGTCCCCCGTCCTCCGTCCCTGTCCCAGGGTTTTCCACTCATTACCCCTCACCTGTGTTTCTCCACCTGCACCTCATCCCCTCATTAGTTTGCATTAAGTCCAGTCTTTGGTTCAGTCTTTGTCGAGTCATCTGTTGTGTTTCCCTGATGTTCCCCGTGTGTCATGATCCTGAATCAGACTTCATCCATTGAGCATACCGCCTGCCACCTCCTGACTTTTGTCTCCGCCGTGTCTGTTCTCATCGTGACAGAACCAGACTGCAGCTGTCTGGATATAAAAGACTGAACTAGGTTGTGAACCAAGACGTTTCATCAGGTACCTGTATGAGGATGGAAAACCCACGTTGTTGCCTTATCTACAGTGAACAAATGAATTCTGTCATTTGATTTTTAACACATTTAACAAGTTCAATCAAGAGTAGCGGTCATACTCCGATCCATACGTTTTGTATGCATGTGTGCACAACTAGTGATACACCTCTGGATCTGGTCTGAATCCAGCCTTTAAGACAACGCTGCTATTCTCAGATCCTAAACAAGTGACTTACTGAAGACTTCTTCGAGTTTTCCCCCTCACAGCAAATATCAAGTGACCACTGCCCCCAAAACAGGAATATGGCTGTTTTTCAAACTGTCACCATGGCAGCTCAGAGGAAGTGCGCAGTGATTAGTGTGTGCTGTAAGCGGTGGGGTACTTTACTGGGGAGAGGCTCCGGGAGGACGGTGTGAAGTGTGTGTGTGCGTGTGTGTGTGTGTGTGTGTGTGTGTATTTGACACGTGTATCAAAGTGTGCGTCTATCAGTGTGTGTGTGTTACAGTGTCTATCAGATCTGTTACCTCAGCTCGGAGGAAGCTATGCAACTACTGGTGTGTGTGTGTGTGTGTCTGTGTGCGTGTGTGCGTGTGCATGTGTGTGTGCGTGTGTGCGTGCATGGTAAATTAACTTCTGTCTCCTTCCTTTAGTCTCGGGGGTTAAACGTACATGACAGCCTCTCCCTGCTGCTGCTGACCTCCGCAGTCGACAGCCTCCAGCTTCTGATCCGAGACCAGCAGGACGCCTCTTCTCGGCGCAGCAGGGAGAGGCAGCTACTGAGGCTGCAGTCACACACTTTAACGGGCCGACAGAAGAGATTCTGAAGTTTTGAAATTACAACTTTAACTTGCATTGTTTCAAACTGTGAGCTATGTCTTTGTAGGTGATTTTAATATGGAAAAAAGTGCAAATATCTGAATTACCTGGAAGGATATTAGCATTGTGTTCAGTTGTGTGTCCTCAGTAAAACATCTGTGGATTATTTCAGTGATGTCTTTCCCTTTACTTCTTTTAATTGTGGCATCCCTAACACAGGCGGTCACCACTGATCTTATCTCTGTCTGTGTACCTCAGCCGTCGACTGAGACAGCAGCTGTCCTCCTCCACAACCTCCCGGCTGTGATCATGACATGAGTCAGTGGGACTCTTCACAGCAGCACAGACCTGGATGAAAACCAAGCTGGACTCCGTGAACCAGCTCCTGTGAGCAACCCCCATGACGACGCCGTGATAACAAACAGTCTGGCAGCATTAGCACGAAGCTGATGTGAAACAGTACGGTCAGTTTTTAAAATTAGCCCCTACAGATGTGTGATAAACTCAGACGCTGATGATAATCACCCACAGCTGGAGCATCAGAGGTGTAAAGACAAGACGTAGACATAACATAGTGACAGCGTGAGGTGTCCTCAGTGACGGCTGTGTGTCTGTGGTCCAGGCTGGTTTGTGTAATCAAATAGATGAAGGGACACTTCAGGTTTGTAGACACAAGTTACTCACTCGTGATGATATTTACATGGACATCATGTTGGCTCCATCTCAACGTATCCTGCTCTCATCAGCACGCCAGCAAACAGCAGACAGTTAGCAACTAGCTGCTGAACATAGTGGAGCACTGAGCAGCTAAAGAAATGTTTAAGTCAGAGTGAGAGGACTTTTTACAGACATGTTTTTATAAACTGTAATGAATAAACGTCAGTAAGCTGAGGATTCATCAAGAGTACGATAGTGACACATTTCACTCAGATCCTGAGAGCTGCATGTTTCTCGTAGGCAACTCTGACTTTGTCTCAGTCTCTTGAAGACAGTTGAAATAATAATTTTACAAAAAAAAATCCACCTCACAGCTTTTTGTAGAGCTGTCAGCCATACCTCAGTGTTCATTAGTGACCGGAGGTGACTTCAGTTTTTGTTTTCAGCAGTTGTCCACTGACTGAACCGCTTCTCATGACCCAGAATAAGTCTAAGAAACAACGGTGGTGGCAGAAGTTAATAATCTCTCCAACAGATTAAATTCCCCCGTAAACAGTCTCACTGTAGTTCACGAGCAACTGATGGCAAGTCAAGGCCAAGTCAACACGTCAGCTGGATCCCTTCAGCTCCACAAACAGTCGGTCGTTGGCCACCTGCTGCTGATCCGCTCAGCTACCGGGCCTCTGGAACCATAACAGCTCCTGTCACTGATACTGACGTGCAAAAACACATTTAATTCACACTCTCCTATCAGACTGTACTGTACAGAAAACTGTGTTACCTTGTTTTATATTATTTGTTGCCTTATTGCTAATATATTAGTTACACAAAGATGTTTGGACACGAAGGCCATAAAGCACCATCTCTCCAACACACACACACACACACACACACACACACACATACACACACACACACACACACACACACACACACACACACACACACCTCCAGCTCTTGGCAAACGTTCATCAGCTGGCCTCTGTGCTGCTGATGGTGAAAAGGGAGATTCCCAAAGTGCACTGTGAAATTAGAAAGAGAAATAAGGTAATGTCACAGGAATGTTTTTACCACAACATGAGGCCCGGGGAAGGAGGTGCTGACTCAGTGTGTATGTTTCCCAAAATCCAGCGAAGCACGAAGATAATGGAGTCGCTCGACAACGAAGAACAAATGAGGGCACGAAAGTTAAAACTGGAAACTGTATTAATAAATCATCTGAAGTCAAATTTACAAGGTGTTGAACCATTTAGACTTAGACTTAGACTTCACTTTATTGATTTTGATTCCACTTGAACCCCGTCAGATAAAATTCATTTGAAAAGTGTCGGATGTTTGATGATTCGCAGGCGGTGATGTCACGGCGGGGCGTGAGAGCGGGCCTTGATAACTTGAACTGTCTGCCTGCCAGTTTTCAGAGATAAAAGGAAATCTTGTCCACCGATCTGTGAGCACCGCCTATCTCTGGCTCGTTGCTGAGGTCGAGGTGACGGGCCTTCCCACACAGCTGGCACACACACAGTGCTCTGCACCGGACAACGTTTACTGGCTCGCTCATGAAAGGAAAAATTCTGGTACTTTTCCAATCTGGGTGGTTGAGGTCAGCATTTAAAAACAATCACCAAAACCGGTGCATCCTGTCACAACCAGAACCAGCGAAACAGGTCGATAATCCTCAGTCTTAAAAGCAATTACTAGCAATACTACCACTATATTTAGCCCACTTCCTGAGCCTGACGCAAGCAAACGGTGCATCGGTTATTATTATATTTTGTTACTTACGCTCATTTCGTTGATTTATCACCCATAACTGTTTCCCCAGTGACCTGCCCAGGAAACAAAATGCTGAGGGACAGTTTGGCTGTACGCTCGTCAGACGGGCCGGTATTAGCCGCAGCTCAGCATCTGTAGCAATACGCCGACCAGCCCTGCGAGTAGACTGAAGATTTAATGATATGACTAGAAACTGAAGGCTGAATTGAAGATGACGCCCATTTAGTCTAACAAGAATTGCTCTGGTGCAAATATGGAAACAGTTTTCAAGCTTCCAGGTTTACTTTCTGGTTCTGAAGCCCTGCAGAGTTTCTTTAGCTGGTCCCGCCCGCGACTTCCTGCTCTGCCAGTGGACTTACATTGAATTAAAGTCCTATTTTTCAGCTCAAAGAAAGTTTTACAAGTATATCACCATGGATCAAAAACTCATAATAGAAAGAGTTGAGCGGTGTCCTGTCAACAGTTTAACAGACGACTCTTTTGTAACGGCGTCTTTGGGGAAAATGTTTTTTGGGGGAATGTTTTGCTTCAATACCTCGAGTGGCCACAGGGGAAGAAAGTCTCTGTGGCGCCACCGTATCCGGATCTACATAGTGAATTCATGACACCATGCCACTACGCATAGAGAGAAGACATGTAAGCCTCTCATACAGCAGCTTTCCTAATAAACTTAAATCCAAGTCTGATCTAAACGCGACTCTTTGCAGTTCTCCCCTCAGTGAGGAGCAGTGACCACAGCAACACAATCACATCGTGCTCTGCAGCCTTTCTGCCTTTCTCTTCCATGTGATTACCTCCTCACCTGCGCACACTGGTTCATATCTGGGCAGAGGGAAGACTCACCATCGTACTTGAAATAGTTCACTGCATTACCAGCTGCATGACACTTTCTCTTCCCTTTCCTGTTATCCCCCTGCAAAATCAGGTTGCTGTTCACCTCCCAGCTCTGGGACGCTTCACTGACAACATCCTGAAATTGTCAAAATGAAAAAAGAGGGGATTTTTGTGTGTCCACTCAGAACTCATGCACGCACACTTTGAAACTCACAAAACACTCAAATGAATCTATTTTAAGGCAAATGATATCACTGTTTCCAGCAATGTAATGTAAATGTAAACTTATTTCCCAGTCTTGAATATATTATTTTATTTCTTTCTCCACAACAATCTGGCAAACCCTGGACAGTAACTCTCGACCCCCCTGGAGGTCCTGAACCCCAGGTTGAGCAGCAAAGGAGGAAGTCAGGCGACAACAGTATAAAGAGCAACAACTCTGCATAGAGAGGAGTCCTGGATGGATGCTCGGGTCAAAAAGGCACAGGACCTTCATCCAGGAGGCCGCTGTTTGTGTCAAGTGTGAAAGTGAAAGTCTACAGCAAATTCCTATGTAATAACCTACAATAGCTAATCCTGGCAACTCTGTATTAACATTAGTTTGGACTCAGAGACAAGTGTGTTTATTTGAGAGGGAGGAGGCTCGCCATGCCTGCTCTAAGTACTTGTTTCTTTAAAAGCTGATGTCATAAGTGCAAAGTCAGCATGACTTACAGCCATATATACATTAACTATATGACTCTGGTTTTGCCTGTAAAGCTGCTGTAAACTGCTGGACTTGATTCAAAGCCCTCAGTTCAGAGCCTGAGTGAAAGTGGACTGTGCATCATAGACTTGATTCTCACATTTGATTTATAGAAAACACTTCCTTTCAGTGGCTTTCTGCTCCTCTGAGCTCTGAGGGATCAAGTACCCAGAAATCCAAGCATAAATGTCTCCAACCAAAATCCACAGACGGTCCCTCTCACACTATTCTCTACAGTGTAAACAACATCCACCCTCCTGAGATATACTGTAGCAGCAGTTACACCTTTGCTTTTTTTTTAAAAAAAAAGAAAAGTGGTTGAGCTTGAAACACTGGTGTGTTGTCCTCAAACACTGCCCCTTCAGAAGTCAATGCCGAAAACTGCCGGTGTGTTGAGGGCACCATTCATTCAGTGCTATTCATGTTTTTCCCTTTTCCATGAAATATCGGCTCTGCGTTCCTCTCCGTCCTGTTGGCTGCTGCTTTCTGTATGCTGTCAGAACAGTGGGCGTCGAGGATGGCTGGATGGATGTATGAATGCCGGGCTTTGTATGCGGGCATGTGTGGGCTGCGATCACCTCTAGTCTTACCATTTAGGTGGAGGCGTGAGAGGGAAAAAAAACACAGGGTTCGCCTTACTCGTGGTGAATAAAAACCTCACTTTTAATATGGAATCTGAACATTCACAGACCGGTGCTTATGAGGGTTTTGTTGAGCTCACTCACATCAAAGTGCAGGGAGGAGCTGGGAAAGTTGTAGCTTAAATTAAAAAATATGTTGTTGCAATTGGAGGTACAGGCAACAGAGTTACATTTCACTGGTGAAAGCCTTGGGCCTCTTGTTTTCAGGGGGAAATTTACAGGAAGGGAGGCAGAGGAGGAGATGTGGGGAGTGGAGAAAGGTCTTATGTCAGGTCTGCGAGGGCCAATATTCAACTTTGCTACTAATCGTCAGCGTGCATATGCTGGTGGCTGGATCTGTTTCAGCTAAACAGCCCTCCTGGGCCAGTTTTAAGTGAGGGTGGACTCCCACGTGCCTCACCAGATCAATACACGGCCAGTGGGGACAAAGAGCGCCTTTTAGGCAACAAAAATTCCAAGTAGCGGGAATCCAAAGTGAAACAGAGGTAATGCTGTGTTTGCTTTGGATGGAGTTTCACTGTTACACTGCTGCCGCTGCGGCTGAACCTGCTGCTGAAGGCGACGGGTGGTGTAGGTGGCGGTTTATAAGATGGTCGACTCCCACAAACACAAACATGCACACGCAGAAACACATTTCAGTGTGTTTTCTTTCCCCTTTTCTCTCACACACATACATGTACACACACACACACACACACACACACACACACACACACACAAAGGATGGCTTTCTTCACCTCTGCTGTTTTGACTCTTATTCTGCAGTCAGGCATGCGTTTGGCCCCAGAAGACCCTAAATCCTCAAGGCTGCATGTGTCCCTCTAGGGAGTTTAGAGACGAGGGTTTTGGATCACCTCAGTATTAAATTTTGCCATTTTAAAAAAGGATTATGATTAACTCACTTTGGTGACATCTCTGTAAAATTATTATCTAAGTGGTGTCATGACACAAGGAAGATTTCACGTCATTATCTTGTATATCTTTTATATTTTTGTTTTCTTTCTTTCACCTCGCCATAATAACTGTCAATACTTTGCCATATTCTTCTAATTATCCCACGGGGGCCCCTGTTGTTGCTGCTGGAAACATAAAACATATGACTTCCTGTGGGGATTTCTTCCTGAGAAACACCAACCTGACACCAGATTTTGGAACAACAGTGTAGATGTTTTCATGAACTGGATATAGTTGGAAACACAGCTGCTGTGTAAAATGAGTTAGCAAAAGAGAGTAGTGTATTTCAAGGTCACAGGTTATTGCTTAATAACTAGAATGCCTCTCTCCACCAAGTCGCTCGCCAAGTCCCACAAAAGGGGACCAGCCACCCAAAAAAACCCTGAGAAATTAACAAATACGTCAAAAAGCAAAAAAATCTTGTTATGTTAAAAATTCCTGGATCTTTCCCTTCATCTGGATCTGCATCAAAATGGGATCTATTCTGGGCTGAGACCCATCCTCCATCCAAGTGTTGTCAAAATCTGTTCAGTAGTTTTTGAGTAATCCTGCTGACAAACCAACCAACCAACCAACCAACCAACCAACCAACCAAACAACCAACCTGCCAACCTACCAACCAACCTACCAACAACACAACCAACAACACAACCAAGAAACCAACCAAAAAGAACAACCAACCAACCAAAAAACAACAACAACCAACCCATCCACCAACAAACAAGCAGTGGTGAAAACCTCCCTGCAGATGTAATAATTATAATTCCTTACGTCTTCAGCTCGGGGACACATCTGCAGGACAGATGCACATCATCTGACTGAAGAACAAACAAGACGTCTCTGCCACCCACTGTAAAGGGGAAAATGCAAAACTGGGAGACGAGACAAAAAGTCGTATCTCTTTTTTCTTGTTCAATACCCAAACTTTTGACCTTCCATTTCCATTTATCAGCTCAGCCAACAAAGCACCAATAATCCTTCTGAGTGGAAGATAGTGTAAATGTCAGAACTGGCTGTTACTGCGTGAAAATGTGGCTGTTGTTCTGAGCCCAGACTAATGTTCTCCCAGGAGTACCAGCCTCAGAGTGAAAGTTCAAACGACGGGCTGCTGCACTGAAAATGCACCTTAATGGACAAAATAGCTGGGAACAGATAACAAAGGCTACTTTGTGGCAAACAAGAGTAAAGCTTATTGGTTTTTTTCCCATGGGAGAGCAACACAACGACAAAGCAGCTGCGGCGAGATGCGTGCAGTTGCTGCGGACACATGGTAAACATTATGAAGCAAGTCCAACGCTCATAAATGGAGAAATTGTGCAAATCTGTTGTTTTTAATTCACGTATTCACGCACTGTGCGAGTTACAGCGCTGGACTTGTGGTTTTGAATGCAGGCTTAAAACTTTGCAGATGGGCACTGGATTGATGGACTCTCTGACAGATTTAGTTGTGTTTCTTTCGTGCAGAGCCTCCCCATCTGGCCTCTGCTGCAGACACTGTGAGAAAATGAGTTTTATAGCTCAGTTACCGAGCACACCGAATTAAACAAAACTTGTTAAGGTTATTTTACTGAATATAAAAAGTGGTGCTGCTCAAGTTAAGCAGCGGTTTCTGCTTTTACTGGACTTTGAGTGCATCTGTAGGATATATGGCGCTCCAGAAGGTCTCGTGTTTGCGTGGTGTGTGCATCTGTATACATATGTGAATGAACGTGAATATATAAGTGTGTGTGGCAACGGCCCCGGTGCTCAAACCCCTGCGGTTCCTAATTCATTCTACCTAACATCCCCATAAACATCCTGCTGCAACTCCCTCGTGGTTTGTTTATGAGCTCAGCCTCTTCAAACAAAAGCCCACACAGGAGGTCGGCTTCATCTCGTATGAAGACAGAGGATTCACAGCTAAAAGGCATCGCATCATTCACACAGTGGGGCCGTCACTGGCAGCTATTAGGAGCGTACAAAGTGCAGCAAAATAAAAGGAACAAAAGAGCGCCATAAAATACAAGGAACAAAAAAACGCCAAAATAAAAGGAACAAAAACACATGAGCAATGAGTAAAAACAACCTTTTCTTTTAAGATTATTGCTTTAACAGAAGCGTGTGGCAGTTAGAGTTAATTGGTAGCCTAAATCCTGCTTCTCTTTTCTGTTTGCACTGCAGGACTTCCCTAACTATCACCTCCCTGCTCTACGAGGACGATATGAGACGATTTGATAAGATTTGCAGCGGTCTTAAGAATCAACAACGACATAAATATATAGTTTAGCTGACAAATCAGTTGAGTCTTCATCCTCATGAGAGATAATACCATCATCACCCTCGCGAGGACTGAACAAATGCTTTCCTTAGACAAACATCCGTGATGATAAGAACGAGGGGTAATGACTTCAATGATAGGGAAATTGTTTCCTTTTGGCCGCGCCCGGCATCACTGGGACACCAGCTTCAACCGTGCAGAACAGATGGAAAGGGCTGAGGCCCAGGTCCGGGTATTTATTTCCACATGTGATAGTGATGAGACGTTATCTTGGGAAAATAAGCGGAAGCCGCTCTGTGTTAGTGTTTGAGGGGACCGGATTTGACAAGCTTTTAAAGTGGAAGTACAATAATGAATCTTTACTTCAGTTTTCTGGTTTCAAAGGCTGGAACAAAAATTCACAACCTTGTTAACATTCAGATGACTGTGTGTGATGTCACAGGGGCCGCTCGGAGTGAAAAACCCAGAGTTATGTTTTATTCTGCAGTTTACCTGTTGGTGTTGACTGTGGCTAACCAACTAAATAACGAGTAGCAGATTGAACACAGTGTTTGTTTTTTCATGTGAACTTGGTGTGTTTTTTCACTGCAGCACTAGCTCAGCTAGCATTAGCTTCGTTGTGATACAGAGCCTGTTTTGCTCACCGGTATGTGTGTGTCTATTTACTTGATGGACGTGCCCAGAGAATAATGACATGGCTGTGTGTGAAAAAGAAATGGTCAGACTGTAGGAGTTGATTTGTGTGGACACTGAAAAAGTTCTCGTGGTGATATTCAGGGTAAAAATACAGCTAACTGGAGGCTAAAAACCCCAGCAGAGCTGACTGGAGATATGGTGAGCGGCGCTGGCTCAGGTGAGTGTGAGCTGACCAATCAGAGCAGACTGGGCTGTGCGAGAGGAGGACTGAGGTAAATGTCAGACAGAAGGTAAATAAGGTGCTGCAGCGACGGACAGTGTGAGAAAAATAATGTGTTTTTTGGACATTAAATCATATAAACCTTTTCCAAACCTTGAATAAGAATATGAACTTGAAAATGAGCGTTTGTATCTAGTTAAAGCAGTTTAAATGGCGTGACTACAAGGCTATCAGTGAGGTTTGGAGTCATGCACAACCACTCCAAAGTCAGACGAATGAGAGGTTTTCCTATCCTTCTCAATCTGCCAACACTGTGTCAGCAGCTTAAGAGCTTCATGTTTCTCTGAAGGGCTGATGGAAACTCAAACAGAGCTAAAAATAAAACAGAAACAATTCAAATTAATGCCAGTGTTGCTCTTAATCTGGTCTGCGTTTAAACACGATGGTCGTCTGTTTGCTGGCTGGTTCATCCTTCTAACTTTATGATGTGATAATATGTCAGTGTTGTGTTTGTCCCATGTGGCTGAACAGGGCAACAAAACTTTAACTTTACTTCAAAAAGTCCCCTAAAGTGTTATCAGACGAGAAAGTAGTGGTAGTATTAGTAGGAGATGAAATCATGAGTGGTTTTATTGCTCAGAGTTACCAGAAAACGTCAGACCACCAACTGCAACTGAATGGAGATAAAAGAAATGAGACGCAGCATTCATCATCCTAATAGTGTGGTAACACCTTGATCACGGTCCAAGAACACAGCGCAGGATGTGGATTGTTGCTGTGGGTATAAGTCACGCTCTCCTCAATGTCCCTGAGACAACAACACAGAGGAGGAAAGTCTAACAGCGGAGGTTAATGAACTTGTGTTGTGTGAGGGTGGCGTCGCTGTCAGATTGAATGTATTTACCTTTATTGGAATGTGAACGAGCCTTTCTTAATTACTTCCTATGAAACTTCAGCCTTTGACTCGTTACAGTGAACTCTGATTATTGGCAATGAAGGCATTTAAAACCTGCTCCCCACGGTCGCGTCTAACTTTAATATTTGCTTATCTTTGTCTGACGAGGCTTTAAAGTGAAGTCACTTGTTCTTGGAGGACTATAAAAGAGTGGAGATACGTTTCAGGAACAGTGGCTCCTGCTGTGTGTGCAAAGTCTGGAGAGGCATGAAGGTACTTTGTGTGTATGAGCCTGCGTTTGCTGAGGACTACTGTATGTTTGCTGCACACACACACTGCAGTGTGACTCGTGAACGTAGGCTGTCTTGTAAGTACATGTGGCCCGGGCATCTCGAGCCTCAGAAGAATTAAATCAGTCAGTGAGTCCACAGCTTGACTGGAGCCTGACAGAGCTGCCCTCTAAAGACACCTCCCCCGAGGCCGGAGGCTTTTCTGTGCAGCAGAGCGCGCTGCACCAGCAGAGGCATTTTAAAGGTTCCTCCAAAGTGCGAAATAACAACTGGGGGTCTCCCATAATAGTTAAAGCAAACAAAACACCCTGACCTGCACAAATGTGAAATGCAGGCCAAGCCTCAAAGAATGTCAACATGGCAGCCGCAAGGCATCGGAAACATGCGCCGGTCAAACACCACACACACAGAAAGTCGAGATAAAGGCTGTAGAGGAAGCAGTGGGAGCAGATAGAAAAGGACTGGGGGACAATGGGGACAATAGACGGGCAGAGAATTCAAGGTTTTCAATGTAGACACCATTCAGACGTACAGGCTAACTGTTCAGAGGGCCGGTGCCCTCACCAACACATCATGTGTGTTGCTACAACAGAAAGCCTTGTTGTTTGTTTGGTTGTATGTCCTAATCCAGCCTATTTATAACAGAGAAACAGTTATAACCCCCCCGCCCCCCCCGGCCCCGCAGGAATGTTAATCTTCCCGAGGACTTTGGTCAAGAGTCCAGTGGCCCAGCCGCTGAGCGCCGCAAAGCTGACGGGGTCGATCCGAGTACATCCCAGCATCCAAGTTGTCTCTTTAAGGACGATGCAATCCATCTAAAGCCACAGTAAAGGAAAAGAAACGCTGTCCAGCTGAATTCTTTCACTCTCAAAAGCAGCCTCACAGTGAAACCACATAAACCGGTGAAGGAGCCAGAGATTCCAGTGAATTGAGGCAAACTGTGGTGAGGGGAAGCAGAAGAAAGTCATCAGCAAGTTTCACCCTGCAGCATCTGCAAGAGAAAATAACAGTTAACAGCACATAAAGTGAAAGAAATGGCCCGTCACACTGAGCTCCCACTGGACACCAGCTCCTGGGTGTCTTCAGCGTGAATGTTATCACGGCTCGGGGACCAGAGGAGGGGTCAAGCTGCGTAGACCCTTAAAGACAACAAGGAAACCTCCAGTAACACCAACATGCGATGCTCTCAGATGTCTCTGCTAGCAGCAGAAACTAGTGAAGGACTGTACCACACTTTTGTTTAGATGTTCATGGTCTCCAGAGGCAAGAACTGACTGCTGACCTCACACATCCACTGACCTTTTCGTCTGTGAGGTTGACTTTAGTGAAATATGAATGAACAGTAACACTTTGATCCAACAACTTTTCAGCGAGCAGCTCCACCAGGTCAACCTTCACATCTGTCCGATACTTCAGAGTGAAATCAAATACCTGCAGGAGTCGCCTGATGACATTCCCGTCAGTCTCACCTGTACTTTGTGTTATCGAGGGCCAGGTATCAAATGTGAGTCTGCTAACACAATGAACTAAGACGATTACCTTAAAGGAACAGTTCGTCCAAAAATGAAAATTCAGTCATCACCTACTCAGCACCTTCAACTCCAGTCCAGCCTAACTTTAGACTGGATGTGCGCTATATGTGTCTAGTTTAGCAGCTACAGTGAAGATTTCTGCTCATAAAGGGTGTAAATGTATTAACATTTAGAGGATTCAGAGAGTTTTGTGTCACTGTACATTTATCCAGTTTTGTCCGTTTGTGAAAGGTGATTTCCTCGACTACTTTCCAGGCCGTCTTATTACAGCCGCTGTCGTGTTCCTCTTTCATGGTAAAGGGAACTGAATATTAAACTGAAAAAATGCTTTAAAAAGTCCTCCACACACTCTGTTGAACCCTTCGCAGCACTCAGAAGTGAAATGAACTTCAGTTTGTTTGAAAGGTGCAGCAGATAAGCTGGTGACACCTGTCTCTAAATGGCACAGAGGCTCATAACAGAACCGAGCGGTACTAATTTCCACATCAGATTCTAGAAATGTTACTCGTTTATCTCGGCAACCTTTGGCTTCAGAGGAGGAAGTAATTTCAGAGAGGAATTTGGCTGAAGTGTAACAGGGTGTGACTGTCTGTGTGTGTCTGTCCAGATGAAGATTTAAACATAACGACGGGGGAATTTGAGAAATAATTGGCGTGTTTTTAAACGATTGTGTCATCCTTCTTCACAGCCTTCAACCCTTTCTTTCAACTCGCCCCCCCGCTAGAGCTCTCTTTATATCTGGTTTGTGTCTCGGATCACGTGGTTTGCGAGGCCTCTCGTCTTATTCTCAGTCTTATCACTCACACTGCAGCCTGGGCAGCTTCTCGCAGCAGCCACAGCTCATTTGAAAGGTGCTGTAGCCAAGTTGAGGCCTGTAGCTGCAGCTAATGAGCCATAAGCTTTCTGGAACAAAGTACAGTCGGGCCTCCCATCACCAACCAGAGGTCACCACTTCACAATCTGCTTAATATGCTCCAACCTTTGCTTGGCAAGTACATTGTTTTTGCACGGACTTTCTAAAAAGTTCAGAGGTTCCTTGTACTGGAAATCTGTTTTACAAGAGTCGCAGTAACTTTACGTGTGCCTCAGTCAGTCTGAATTATAGTGATGGATGGTCAACAGATAAAGTGCATTAAAACCACCAACTCAACAAATGTGCCACAATGCGACTTTTGAAAACTTCAGTCCAGTTTATGTGATGTATGTCTTGAGTTGGCAGAGTTGATGAATACTGGAATGAGGCGCCAGATTAGCAGGTATCTGGTTTACATCAGATTATAAGTAGTGGCTGTATGTAAAGCTCTCATCCTCCTCTGAGCGCCTGGCTCGCCTCTCAGTAGGGAGTCACAGAGTCTGTGACAGAGCAGCTGGGAGAGCTGATCTCATTAGTGGGGCGATGGGAGGGTTGCTGAGCCGGGCATTCCTCTGTGGCAACAGCGGAGGAGATCCACGGCTTTCGTTTGGGTAAAAAATGTATTAATAAGTCCAGGAAAATAAAATAACTCCCAACGAGAGGTCTCACAAGAATTGGTCATGAGGGGGGAAAAAAAGTGCTTCGGCCTCTGTGATCATGAACAGATCTACAAAATCTACTCTCTCCTCAGAGTTTGGCAAATGTGGTTTAAAGACGCAGTATGTAATCTTTACTGTACGCGATTAAAAACGAAACAAAAGACAGAAGTAACGTGGGCTCATGGCTGATGAAAATCTATCCACGTGACTCTGGACGAGGTAATGTTTGAAAGTTACTCAGACTTAAAGAGTCGGGCCACTGAGCAGGCTGCTGTACTGATGAGCTCTCATTTTAATGCAGGAATGTTTCATAATATATATTTAATGTAAATACAGCACTGTCCTGCAAATTAACTGGAATAAAAAAGTTACTTAATCTGACTCGTGGATTACTGTATCTTTGGATGGAGAACTGCTGAGATTGCACGAGTCTATTTTTGACTTGTTGGCATGTGTGCTAAATGTGGACACAGATTATGAGAGGAAAGAGGTGGAAGGGGAAATGAAGTGCAAAGTTAATCGTGGCGAGGAGTCAAACCGTCTCTTGGCTGCAGGAGTACAGCAGCATCAATCACACCTCGACAACAGCCTCCTTCACCGGCGGATAAGAAGCTGCTACTACGTGCTGCGTGTCCGTCGCTCCTCCGAGCCGAGCTCTCAGATCTGAATCTGTTATAGTGATCACAGGGAAACAGGGCAGACGGACTGATTGTGTTCAAACTGGCTGTGATTATGAAGAAGGAGGCAAAGGACACACACACACACACACACACACACACACACTGCTCTATCTGCTGAATGTAAATAAGCTGCTGCTCCTTCAGGCACTTGAAGGGATTCTGGTTTTCTCTGTGCTGAATCATTAACCGATGACAAACTCTGGCAACGGTCAAGGAAACAATCGATTAAATAAATACAGTGAAACAGTGAAATGTTCCTGTGATTGTAGAGAAATATGAAATACTGAGAGTGAAACCTTGGAAACATTATCTAATACAATGATCTCATCAAAATGTCCATTTAAATATGATTTGGGGAACTTTACTCTGAACTGAAGCTCTTCCTCAGGACTGGGGTTTGAGCAGCAGATGTTTCCACATGTTGGTGCACTTCTCATCCACACTGACTGAAAGTTGAGACTGACAGTTTGATTCTTGATATTAGAAACAGAAGTTGACGAAACGATCTCATTTATGACCGGTTCTACTTGATGTCCGCTTTTGGGTCCAACTCCAGAACCACCTCCTCGTGTCAACAGCACCACGGCTGACTGTGGGAGAGGAGCCAGCAGACGCTGTGTGATCGATCTGCATCCTGATCAGAAGGATCACAGGATCGATTGGAAACATACTTCTGCTGTAGTTGTGCAGAAACATCTTTACGTTCAAACATCGTAACGTTTACAGATATAAACACAGAGAGGAAACAGGAAGAGGTGCAGACCGGTACGGTGGCAGTTTGCATATCGAGTAGTCTTTATGGATTTTGTTCGTCCTGTTAAACACTCAACTTTCTTCACGTCCACCATCATCCCGCCGGAAACTTCCTCCTTCTGCCGCCAATTTAACTTTCTCATTAAGCGCCACCAGGAGGAGCCATGAAGCAGCGACGCTGGAGTCAAACTGGCAGGAAAATCTGTTCAGAGCGCCTTATTTTAATTTTATATCGATATTCGTATCGCACGAGGAAGGACGACGATATCTCGATATTCAGTCCCAGAGCTGGTGTCAAAAACACCTCGATGGGTTACATGAGACCTAAAACCTCCCCAAATAAAACTTTTATAATGTTTTGAAAACTCTCATTGTGAGAAGCTGCTGCAAAGAAAATATCACACATGCTTTTCTCTGGCAGGCAGCACCTTGTCAGTACACCACAAGTGGACAGCTGCCTCAGGTATGATTCAATATGTGGACTGATCCAACACTGAACACAGAACCGGATCATTATCAGTCCCACCTGTTGGTGAACTCTCATGTTTGGGGGGCTTGAAAGCTTTCTGGAGTTTCTTTTGGACCTTCTTCTTCTGTTATTCTTCTTTGGGAAGGTCGAACTGAGCTCACAATGCCGAGGAGGCAGTTTGAGCTGAATGGTACTGAAATAAGAAAATAGGAGGAGAGGAGGAGGAGGAGGAGGAGGAGGGGAGGGAGCTGAGCGGGCAGGAGGAGGGGCAGGAGGAGGAGGGGAGGGAGCTGAGAGGCAGGAGGAGGAGGAGGAGGAGGAGGAGGAGGAGGGGAGGAGGAGGGAGCTGAGGGGCAGGAGGAGGAGGAGGAGGAGGAGGAGGAGGAGGAGGGGAGGAGGGAGCTGAGCGGGCAGGAGGAGGAGGAGGAGGAGGAGGGAGCTGAGGGGCAGGAGGAGGAGGAGGAGGGAGCTGAGGGGCAGGAGGAGGAGGAGGAGGAGGGAGCTGAGCGGGCAGGAGGAGGAGGAGGAGGAGGAGGGAGCTGAGGGGCAGGAGGAGGAGGAGGAGGGAGCTGAGGGGCAGGAGGAGGAGGAGGAGGGAGCTGAGGGGCAGGAGGAGGAGGAGGAGGAGGAGGAGGAGGAGGAGGGCGCTGAGGGGCAGGAGGAGGAGGAGGAGGAGGGAGCTGAGGGGCAGGAGGAGGAGGAGGAGGAGGGCGCTGAGGGGCAGGAGGCTGCTGGAGCTCTGACAGGAAACTTGCCTGTGCTCGCTCGGGTCTCAGCAGTCAGACTTCACCGCTCCAGTTCGCCATCTGAGATGCACTTGACTGGACCGTGGAGGTTCTGACCCAGTCGCCCGGTCATGGCTCTCCATCTTCATTCCCCGCCAGCACGTCACTGAAGATAACAACGCGTTTGTTCTTCGAGGATAAACTTCGGGACTAAATGACAGTGTGTCGCTGTTAACGTGAAGGATGGAGACGCTGTTTTACCTGCTCGCCTTCGTGTTGGCCCGGGTCGGCTGGGGTCTCGGGTACTCGGAGTCCAGTATCCAGTCGGGCCAGAGAGCAGCCAGCAGACACAGGTACGTGTTGTTCATGCGGTCACCTGTGGCTCGGTCACTGTGAGAGCCAGAGCAGAGCTGCAGGGCTGCAGTTCAAAACCTGCTTTGGAAAACTGTTGATTTAAGATGTATGGTTGGTGGTGAGGGTCTCCTACCTGCGCCTGTCATGTGGTTCTCAAAGTGAGGTTCGGGGACCCCCAGAGGCCCCTGAGAGGGCTCCTGGGGGTCCCATTAAAAACAGGGGAATACTTTCTTTTTTACTCAAATGCTGTTGATGAGTAGCATGATGAAATAATGATTGTTCTGGTCATGAGGTTATGAAATGGGGGTCCAGGGTCTAATTTGTTTCAGTTTGCGGGTCTTTAATTTGAAAAGGTTTGAAAACTTCAGCTTTGATCGGTCAGTCCTGATCGATGCAGCCGGTACCGCTGAAAATGCAGGTGTCGGTATCAGCGAGTACGTGAGTCTGTGCATCGATCTGATACCTCCTGATTTAGAAACGGACCGCTACTTCCCAGTTAGCTCCGTTAGCTCTGCTTAACGTTACACACCGGAAATCAATTCTTCTTCTGCTGCTCTGAAAGCCAACACAGGAAGCTGTGCCGTGCTGCCCCCTGGAAACTACTGTTTTCAGAAGAAGAAGAAGAAAGTTTCCGGCGTTTGACGTTAAGCAGAACTAATGGCGCTAACTTGGAAGTGGCGGGGTCCTCAACATGTCAGCTATTCGGCAATATTTGACTGTGGATAACCTGTGTGTTGCCAGTTTCAACACCAGCAACCTTATAAAGCATCTGAAGACGCATCACGCCAAAGCCCAGGGGCTGGAGTCGGTATCGGGAAGAACAAAATGGTATCAGAACATCTCTAGTTATGGGCTGAAACAATCGATCGATTAACTGATTAATGGATCGATTGAATGTTCCAGACTGAGAAATGTGAAGCTTCTCTCAGCTTTATGTGATCGTAAACAGAATGGTGACATGTATATCTTCAGACACTGGTGGTCTGAATAATTACTTCATTAATCACTTAATTACTTAGTTTCGTCCCTCATGTCTTTGCCTATAATTTCAACAACAACAACAACAAAAATCCTCCTATTTGGGTCAAACTCTGATAAAATCCCTCCAGTCATATCATCATTTTCTCAATGAACTTGAAATGTCACCTGAGTGACCCGTGCAGGAGTAAAGATGCTGTAAATTCTTGTTTCTAGTGGAAACATCTCACTGGTTGTTCGCCTCTCAGCGGTGGGGCCCTCCTTGAATGGGGGGTGATGGGTACGTGGGAAGGGTTGCGATGATTCAGGGGGCCCAGAGCCGGAGAGGGCTTACTGGGATTATAGATATTTACTGTTTCAGGGCCCCACGTGAAACGTTTTTCAGGGGGCCCCAGATTGCTAGCAGTGTTGTCGGAGAAGGAGTTCATCATTCTGGCCTAACAGCATCTTCCAGCGGAGGAAAGACAAATGGGCTCTGTGGGGGAGTGACAAGTCGCAGGATACTGAACTGAACCTGGACGAAGAACGATAATGTAAAGTAACGATGTGTAATCTAGATTTAGGATTGCCAAACTGCCATCCTGCCCTCTTTTATGGGACAGTGAGGAAATCATTTAGATCTTAGCGACCGGTGATTAACAGTCGCTCGTGAATCAGCGATGGCCCTCGCTTGTAAAGCTGTCGCTGCTGTCACTGAGCCAACACATGTATGTTTTCATTGTGCTGTTGCAGCCCCATAGTGTGTTATTAGCATGTAATTGAGCTTCTGCCTGAGGCCCCCCCCCCCCCCCACCTCTGTGGACAGATCTACGTGTGTGTGTGTGTGTGTGTGTGTGTGTTGTGTGTGTGCTTTTCGATTAATGAATGAGGATGTTTTGGCAAACTGACCGAGTCATAACGTGTGTGTGAATAAACGCAGTCACAACAGAACGACTGAGGGAATGAATGATGGAGGCTCTCACATGTGGTGTGGGTGTGTGTGTGTGTGTGTGTGTGTGTGCCTGCATGTGTTTGTACTTAGCGCGTGTGCATGTGTGTGTGTTTATGCGAGGCAGGCCAGGCTTCTGGGAGATTTGAGCTCCTGCAATATGAGCTTTTATCAGGTTTCTGTCCACATCAGAGTCCAGCGTGCTGCTGCTGCTGCTGCTGCTGCTGCTGCTGCGGCTGCTGCTGCTGCTGCTGCTGCTGCTGCTGCTGCTGCGGCTGCTGCTGCTGCTGCTGCTGCTGCTGCTGCTGCGGCTGCTGCTGCTGCTGCTGCTGCGGCTGCTGCGGCTGCTGCTGCAGAGGCTGCTGCTGCTGCTGCTGCTGCTGCTGCTCCTGGTGCTGCTGCTGCGGCTGCTGCTGCTGCTGCGGCTGCTGCTGCTGCTGCGGCTGCTGCGGCTGCTGCTGCTGCTGCTGCTGCTGCTGCGGCTGCTGCTGCTGCGGCTGCTGTTGCTGCTGCTGCTGCTGAGGCTGCTGCGGCTGCCGCTGAGGCTGCTGCGGCGGCTGCTGCTGCCTGAGTCATGAGACGCCTCAGTATGATGAAGCTGAACTGAACTGTGAGTGGAAGTCAAGACAAGGACAGGTAGAGAGTAGAAGAGAGGGGAACAGATTAGATAAGTGAGAAGAGGACAAGAAGAACAAAGATGTGGAAAACTGGCAAGACGGTCAAAGAAAAAAGAAGCTCTGGAGTGAAGAGAGAGAACCCAAGCAGGCGTGACGGTTGAGGATGAAAGAGCAAGAAAAAGACGAGGAGGAGCAACTCGACTAGAGAACAGACAGGAGACCTGGATCCTTTAATGCAATCCCCCTGCTGAAACCAGTAGGCTATGAAGGAGTCAGCATGGCTGCCCTGTGACACACACACACACACACATACAAACCACAGACACACACACACACACACACACAAAGTGACGCATCGGGGAGAAGAATGCGTTGGCCCGTGGCAATGTGGTTTGCCCCTCTGACATCTGTTTGAACTCAGCTGATCTGTTTTGACAGATGTGTGAAGTATTCCTTAAGTGGTAAAGGCTGCTGAATGAACTGAAGACGTCCAGCAGGGGTCTTAGCGAGGGCTCAGGAGGACCCCGAGCTGTCCGACACATCTCCTGCCAAAATGTCAAGAGCTGCACGTCAGCTCCAGACATCGACGGAGGAGGAAGGAAGAAGCGGCGTGTCTGGACTGTTGATCCGCTCAGGCTCATGTACAGTTCTGAAAGACAAGGCGTTGGATCACCACTGGAGGAGAGCAGGGAGGTGATAACTGACCCGCTCTCTCATTAATCTGACTTAAACTTCCCTCTTCTGTTCTCTTTACATTAGCGAGTGGATGCAGAGGCCATGAAGATAAGCACACACTTTACTCTTATTCAGTCACTGGTAGGGATGAACCAGTACTGATACCGGTACTGGTACCTGGTACCTCTGGCACCGCTACCTAATGGTACCTTACTGTGCTCTCTCTGTAATAACAAAACGTTAATATCAGGTGTAAAGACTCCAAATACAACAGACAGTTCACTCAGTCTCACTTATTTCTGTAAGTAGCTGATTTTACAGCCGTCTGTTGAGTGGACTGAAAAACAGCAGAGCTAAAGAGAAAAAAGATTCATTCTGAAAAACATATGATCTGAGCCCTTTAACGCACTAATGCATGCACACTATATGAACATTCGTGTAGTCTTGATGTGGGTGAGGGACTCGTACCATGAATAAATGCTGCAGCATGTATATAACAGTGTCCTTCCAACATTAAGGAAACAGTTTGGGGAAGGCCGTTTCCTGTTTCAGAGTGACAATGCAACCGTGAACAAAGCCGAGCAGATAAGAAAAACTTTTCCCAGTTTGGTGCGGAAGAAGTTGACTGAACCGCACTGAGCTGTGACCTCACCCTCACCCTCACCCTCGCCCTCGCCCTCACCCTCGCCCTCGCCCTCACCCTCGCCCTCACCCAGCACCTTTGGCCGACTGTATCGCCCAAAAGTCTAGTGCCAGACTAGTCTTGATGTACACTGTGCATCACTTTCCTGCATTAAACATTTCAGATTAATATTGGGCACTAAACTACACTAAAACCTCCCCAGATCGTAGAAAATCTTCTAAGCTTCGGGAAAAACAACATCAGGTGGCTGTAAAGTCACTAAAAACATCTTTTTCCATTAGAGACGACACGAGCCATGTGAAACCAAAGATGGGCCGGGACTCTTTACTCGCTCACCAAGTACAACGAAGCTACACGACTTCTCTTTGACTCTTTTTACTGACTGTGACAGATATGTCTCTCTCTGCCTACATCCAGTGTAACCTCTTCTGTGCTTTGTAGTAAGGAGGATTGCAGCAATTCATATGCTCTAACGGTGATGGAGTGTCTGAGGAGTTACCCTTGTAGGATTAGACAATCTTGGCACAGAGAAAAGAATAATTGTCTGTAATGAAGCTTCTGTTAATAACTGCCCCCGGAGCAAGCTGATTGGCCCCAGTGGCTCCAGTGCAGCAGAAGCAGACTGCAGCCTCACAGTCTGCTGTTGTGGTAACACAGAGTTCAAGCTTCATTGCATGCAGAAGCCTAATGGGGTCAGTTACCATGCAAACTTTGTCCATCACAAGGAAACAGTCACATCTAAGCATTAGCTCAAGACACAGAGGACGGATCAAGTCTTATGCTGCCAGTTTTTTTGGCTATGCTAACATGCTAAACTAAGATGTTGAACATGATAAACATCACCAAGTTATGATTGTGCAAGGAACTACAAGTTGCATTTTATTGTACGACCCTGTGTTGTTAGCAGTGCTCTTTTTCTTGTTTTTTAGATTTCTGCAAGACGCATGGTGAAAAAAGCTTTGCCAGCATCATATCTCTCACAGTTTACTGTAAGAGGATGCAGAAGCCTCGTCACTACAGTTGTGATAGCGTACCAAAATGCACCAGTACGCGCATGTTGCCAGACGAGTGAACTGTAAGAGGATTGTCCTCATCTTGACCAGAACCTTGGCACACATCCAGACTCGCTTCATCTGTGGGATTTCTGCTTTCAGCTAATTAGGGCACTAAACAAATCTCATTATATATGGTAATGAAAATGTTGGAAAAGGAAACCTTTCAAGTCACAGCCATTGTCACCTAATTGCCCTAGTTCCCAGCATGCATTTCATTTGAGCAAGCTTTTCTTCACCTTGTTTAGATCAACTTAAAGAACACTGTCAGAGATGTGGATCTGTTCCCACACATGAACATTAAATCCCCCCTGACATGAAGAATAACTGGAACAACGTGACAATCCATTTAACTGCTGAACTCACTGGTGCGTGCTTCAGAGCAGCTTATGAAGCCTCACCTGTACTATTTTTGGGTGACTGCAATTGTAAGGCTTTAAGGAGACTTATGTTTCAAGTGCGATGCCTCCATAAATGGTTAAAATTCAAGCGAGCCACAAAAAACCCCCGCAGACCTGCGAACGCTGACGTATCGGTGCAATAATGCTAAAGCAAATGGCAGCATCACGTTGTTCTCTGTATATCTTCGTGACCGCCAGGCTAAACAACCAGAGAGAAGTTTACACAGTCACACTGTCCCTCGATGTTGGAATGAGGCCAAAGGGAAAATGTGTGTGTGTGCGAGTAAAACTGCATTTTAAGACAGCGCAGATAGCCTGCAAGAATGTGCGTGTCTGCCTTTGTGTGTGTGTTTGTCGGTCGTCATGCGATCGCTCAGGCGTGAGTGAGTGCACTGGAGTGTGTGTGTTGTCGTCTGTGACGGCCTGTGTGCTTTTCGGTGTGTGTGTTCAGGGGTATACCTTTACAAGGACGTTGGAGGGGTGCTTGACCTTCGGGTCACAATTCAAACAGTGAGACACGCCCCCCCGTCCATCCACTCATTCAGGCCGCTGTCGAGCCGTCCCTCCAAACCAAATGAAAGATCCCTCAACAAAAGGCGCCGCCAAGTGATTTCTTTGTCTCAGTATTAAACCTCAGCTCTCCTTCTTCCTCCCACTTACTCTCCACGTCACTTTTGTCACAGACTATTCTGCTTTTACCCACAATTCTTCTTTTGTAGGCCTCACGCAGAGACGCTGCTGAATGAAATGAAACCTGGTATGTGTGGGTTGAGATGTCAAGACCGCAACTTCCTGAAGTGTCTGTCTGCTGTTTTTATAAGGAGGTGAAATTTATTGGGGAGTGAAGCGATGCTGAGGCAGGTGCAGGAGCTCCATTCACACCGAGTTATGGCTCAATAAATAAAAATAAGAGGTGTACAATGTTTCACCGCTCGCTGTCTGGCACAGAAGTAATGAAAACGCTGTTTGCGTGTCAGCGAAGCACGAAGTGTATTTGTGTTAATTAACAGGCATGTAAGTGTGTTTAGGCTTGTGTGCTGTGCTTGTTTGTGTTTATGTCTGAGTATGTGTGAAATCAAACAGCTCCTGATAGGCTAATCCTACTTTGTGTGTGTAACTTGAGTCAGTCAATGTATTCATGTCAACAATGAGGTGACACGACTATAAAAATGAGAAAGTGGTTCCTTGTCACCACATTCTGCCGTTTCCCTTCGTGATAAAGACTTTTATAGCGAGTTTCAGCTCATTGTTTCGGTTTTACGGCCGCAACTTTCCTGTTCTGTTGTTTTACAAAGAGCAGACGGACGACGTCAGCATCGAGCTGTTCAACCTGCAGCTGATGTTTCCCTCAGGACGTCCTTCACACAGCTCCAGATGAAGGATCATGGTGCTCTGTATCTGCTACGTGAATTAATTATGTAAATATGAATTATATCATACACACTCAGCTGCTAGTTTATTAGCTACACCTAGCTAAGCACAGTCAAATATCACAATTTTACTTTAAATCATTCAAAAATGATCAACAGAACGTGAAGACGAATCAGTTTTGACGTTATGTCAACAACGTCGGCTGCAGAGACATCTAAGTTAGCATAGCATAAGTGAGCTAAGCAGCTAGCTCTGGCGTTAAATGGCTCCTGAGCTAATGATGCAAACACTAACATTCCCTTCATCGCCCAAAGCTCCCAGTCTGGGAATGTTTGCATTAGCTATAAGACTGTTAGCTACACGGCTAACTGAGCAAATGAGCTAATAGCAGCTACAGTTAGCAGCAGTTAGCCCTTCTCTGCCCCCCGTTTGTTTGGAGAATTAATTCAACAGCAGGCCAGTTCTTACATATTGCACCTTTAATCGCTGCAGCAATCAAATCACACCTGGGGACATGGAGGATTGGTTCTGACTGACCCGTCTGGCAAATCCACATCTGGTTGAAGTCTTTCAACTCTAAACTGAAGCATGGTGTATGAAGGGTATTTGGTTTTACAGGAGAGAAGGACTAACTTGTTGATTTGTCGGTCCACGTCTCGTTAACTTGTCCTCTTCTGTTAGAGAGCAAAGCACAGCCGCTTTCAAATCCAGCCCAGGTCTGTGACAACGGGTCCAGCTCAGGGTCCTCGAGGTCCGAACGCTCGAACAACATGAAAGTTTACATTTAAAGAAACCATTGTACATTGTAGTTTTACATTTCATTCTTCATCTGATAAACATTCTACAAATACATGCTGATGTGATGATATGTGCAGGAACTGGACTGTTTGTGTGCTGTAGCTTCCTGTGCTGCTGATATGAAGGAAACACGCACACAGATCTCCACTCATGAGGCTGTAAACTGTAATCCTCATGTTTAATCTGCGTCAGTTTATAAAGGTAAACACTTTTATGTTGCAGTGCTGTTAGACTCATGCTCTTATTACTCTAGTGTGTGCATGTGTGAGTGTCCTCCTGGCTGTGTTGACTCTTGTGAGTGCAGGTTTGTAATTTATATTGTGCACGTGTTGAAAAGATGCCAGGTGGAGTTAGTGGACTTTCATCTGAGCGATTTTCTGCGCAGACATTTGGATTAATGGGACTTTATTGGATTAATGTTTGGAATGTTTAACTTCACACCGCTCAGAGGAGGGAAGGCCGAAGGGTTCGGAGCTGAGCAGTCGTTGACGGTGTCACCCTTGCAAGCGCACTGTTTTCAGTTCAAAACTAACACTTAGTCATCCTCCTGCAAATATAAAGCCTCCTCTTGTGTGTTTCCTCGGAGTGAGACGCCCACGATGGAAAGATGGAAAACGAAGCAGCAGGGAGGACGCGTACAGTAAATGTGGGTGTGTGGAGGCGGTGGAGACGGCGGGAGTTGTGTGTTTGCATAGTAAGTGCGTGTATCCGTCGACATCTGTGTCTGCTCAGTAGTGAAAAAAGAGTGATGGTTAGGTTTATTTATATGAGACGGTGTCTGTTCTCCATCAGTGAAGATCGGGTGTGAACGTTGCCAGCTTTATGCTTTATCTGCTGCGTCTGTGACCCTGAGTCGGTAAGTCAGGATAATAGATCGGCGGCGCTGGCCCACTGAATCATAGTGACAAAGAAATAACACAGTGGCACTACGGGAGCACGATGCAGAGCTGCTGTGATCCATCACCGCTGTTGTATTTTACATGCTCTGGGTCGGTCCAACTCCTGATGGAGATGTTGGATTCCCGTTTCTCAAAAACTTTTCAGTCCAACATACACAGCACAGTGTGACAAGCCGCAGAACAAGATAACCCCACGCAGCATAACGCAATAAAGGCTCAGCGCGATGAACCGCAAGAGTCTGGAAACACATGAGGGGAGAGCCAGCTGTGTGTGGAGGCTCTGGTGTCGGCTGGTTTCAGATGTCTGGTGGCAGAGTTTCACTCGGAGTCACCGGAGCTCTGATAGAAACATTAAATACGCTGTAACGAACCACAGAATAGCAAAGAAACACGTATCATACGTCGATGCAAAGCCAGACGGAGGCCGTGGGATCGCTGCAGATCTTTGGAGAGGCAGTAACAGAAGTGTTTGGATGCAGTGATTCGGTGCTGAATCCCCCCGAAATTAGTTTTCAATTCAAATCACCTCGGAGCAACATGATATACTGTGAAAATACAAAGAGAGCGAAAACTTCTGCACAAGCTCTTTGATAGAAAGTAAATCTTCTTCTTGTCTGTCGAGCTCAAAGAGAAGTTAACGCTGAAAAACTGTCTAAAGAGAAGCTCCTGCATCTCAGTGAGATGTTTCCTGGTCGTTGTGTCTTGTTTTACGTGTAATGAGAGTTTTCCACTTCAAATCAGACAAATATACTTTAAGACTATAAGAGTTTTTTAACAGTGTAACCATCATAAGACATGAAGTAAAGAGACTAACTGCATTTCTCTTCACTTTAATCAGTTGTTTTAGAACAAGACAAAGTTGACTTTTAAACTGACTTGTTGAAGCTTCAGTTCAGTCAGTTAAATGCATCGTTAATGCTTTAATATCTTATTAATAACAACACTTTCACTGATGTTATGTTGAAGACTGAACGTACCTGTCACAGACTAAAGACAGAGAGTTCAACTGAAACCAGCAGGTAGCCCGACTGGAGGTGGGATGTCACTGTCGGGTAGATTTGGTTCATCAGAGAAAAATAAAGAATGGTCAGTGGTTTTTGTTGGACAAACTTTGTGTTATTTTCAAATTGTCTTCAAACATATTTGGCATTTCTTGTCGCTTTATGGCCGACATATTTACGCTGATATCAGCCATAAGATAACATCGACCCGTCGGCTGATTTATCAGTCCAGTTGTCGGACCTAGTCGTGCAGATAGTTTGGGTTGGTTGGTTACTGTTGTTAGTTTTGCCTCTGAGATTTCTGCCTCCTCGCCAGCACAGTGGAGTATTGAAGATGACATTGATTTCCACAAACAAAGTCCTCATTACTCTCATATAATCCACCAATAATTCCTAATGCAAGTTAATTTAAATCCGTTCACCTCCATCGTTCTGACGTTGTGGCAGAAATTGCTCGGATGTAAGCAAATTCCTTCAAACCTCAACTCTCTGTCTGGCTGAATACCACGAGAAGTACGGGTCAGAGAGGCCTTTAGTGTATCTCATGATTCTTGAGAAAAGCCTTTACAGTTAAACCCGACAGTTAATTAGTCCCGTTCACTTTCCCACGTATGGTAGTGACAGGAACAGGAGGTCAGGAGGGGCAGGGGAGGATCCAACATGATAAACTCTTTGTGTCAGTCAGACGAGCTCTGGAATGAAGGAGGAGGATGGCCGTCCTCGAGGAGCAGAGGAGAGGTGTCCTCACGCAGAGACAACAACAAGTACGAGAAGATGAGACGGAGATAATGAACAGAGACGTACAGACAGCGGCGGTGAGAAAGTGATCCACACAGACAGGGAGAGCCTGAAATGGAAAATAAAATGCTTTCCACAGCAGGAGACACGTGGAGAGGACTGACATCCACCAAGACAGACAGACAGAGACAGACTGACAGATATGAGGACAGACAGAAAGAGGAAAAGCTGCCGATTGACTTTCCAGCATGAAGGAACTCCTTGTGCGCTCCAACTTTTATCTGTAAACCCTTCATAGTTCGGCTCAGATGCATCCGAGAGCGACACTAATTGGCCATAATGACCACCAGGGGAAATAGCAGTGGATGGGGATTCTGGGTAATATGAAAATGATGATAGAAAGTGACTGAAGGACCGTCTGTGTCTAAAAATCTCTCTGCAGTCGTTATCGAGGGAGATATCTGAGGGTCAGGACGGGTCAGAGGGACGAGGACACACTGAGTAGTGTGTCGACAGAGGGAGTGTGTGGGAGTGTGTGTGTCTCTTGTAATCCTGTCTCTGCGAGCTCGAGTCGTAAGACATGTTTACGAGGAGATTTTTGTCATGACGGATCATTTTGGACGGTCTGTGAGTAAAGATTGAGAACAGGATTAAGTGGAAACCTTTAATCTTTTATATTAAAAATGTTTGTAGTCGTGACTTCACGGCTACTTCAGGAGCAGCGTGCAGCTGTTTTCAGTACAAAAAGAGCCTGTACACACTGCAATGCTCCGTCAGTGCCAATGGGGACAGACAACTAGCTGGTGAACATAGTGGAAACATCCAGCAGCTGTGAGTGAGATTCGTCCCCACAGAGTCGGTAGGAAGCAAAAAAAGTAGTTTACCAGGAGAGAATATTCCACTTAGACCTGCCAAGCAGCCAGAAACACGACTCCTTATAACTGTAATGTTGCTCTGTGTCTGCTGGACGAGAAAAACAAGAAGAAGCTGTTATATAATTCATAAAATCCATGAATCCAATGAATATTAGCCGAGCAGCCTTGCCGAGCCACGTGTTTGGTTTTGTAGCTGCACGTATGTGAGGTGCTCTCATCCATCCTCCGTCACATCAACGTGAAATTGTTGAAGAGGCTTTTTAACGGGGGAAAGTAAAAATATTTGAGGAGTGAAGATGGGACATCGTCGAGCTAAAGGCCCGCGTGTTTTTTCCGCTGCATCAGCTGATGGATCATCTGGTTCATCCACTGATTCGCCGTATTCAAACGGCTTCAGCCTTCCTGCCCTCGCTGCTTCCTCTGCAAGCTGTTGTGCAACCCACCTCCACCCCGGCTCCTCCTGTTCATGCTGCGTCTGACTAGTCAGTGTGATCGATGCCTGCTCTGTTCTGTACCCTCAGAGCCAGATATATATTACTGCAATGGAAATAAAGTTTCTGTTGGTCCTGACTGAAATAAAAACATCAGATTCTCACATGTCGGCTACTGTACCTGCAACATGAGCCACTGCTGAGGGCAGCAAGGGCTTTTTGACGTGTTGGTAATATTATTGAAATTACACAGTTGTGTTAACATCGATATCTTTGAGGGGAACAAATCATATTTTTCCCGGGATGGGGGGTTATGTCCCCCCCGTCCCCCCTTGGGATTTACGCCTATGATCTCAGAGCTTCTTCTGAAGTACTGGTGGGTGGAGGCTTTTCTTCTAAGCTAGCTTTTGCTTCCAGTCTGCGTGCTAAGCTAGGCTAAACAAGTCATCCTGTCTCCACTTAGTCTTACTGTTGCAGTGGTCGCTGTTGTTGCCATCCCTCCACTTTCCAGGGAAAACACAGTGAGGGACTTTCAAAAGACTCTAACTGTGATCTCATATTAGCTTTAGTGACTGCGGACTTTGTCCTTCACTGGGCTTTTAGATGGGAAACCTTCACTTGAAAACACATGAATCCAAGCTTGAAAACACTGACTTGAAATTGATATTAATCTTTTGGTCTCACTCTCGAAAGAAAAGCAACTCAGCTTATTTCCCAAAAGTATTGAAAACGTATAAGTTGAAGTATCCTTCACCCCAGTGGTCGATTCCAAAAACACTCTTCTATCTCATTTCCTGTTAAATATCTCAACTCAAAGTGCGTGTGTGTGTGTGTGTGAGTGTGTGTCTTTGTGTGGGTCGGTTGGTGTGGAGTCGGGGAGGCGTACAATGGCAGCCATTGTTGCAATCACACAGTTATCTTGAACTAATCTGACATTTGTACCAGCAGACAATTTCTCTTGAATGTCGTACAGGAACAATAATCAGTCAGAGGTTTGAGATATTTATCTTGAACCTCGCAGTCGAGCCAAAAAAGTTATTATTTTTCCAAAATCTTTCCTCGAAACAAAGAGCAGCAGCAGCAGAGTGAACACTGAGTGTGTAACCGGGCTGCAGCAGAGTGAACACTGAGTGTGTAACCGGGCTGCAGCAGAGTGAACACTGAGTGTGTAACCGGGCTGCAGCAGAGTGAACACTGAGTGTGTAACCGGGCTGCAGCAGAGTGAACACTGAGTGTGTAACCGGGCTGCAGCAGAGTGAACACTGAGTGTGTAACCGGGCTGCAGCAGAGTGAACACTGAGTGTGTAACCGGGCTGCTCTATTTGTGTCAGCGCCTGACTCTAACTTACAGTAAACCTCCAGTCATCACTCGGTTATTCATTTGTCATTTCCCCTGCTTGTGTGTGCAACTTCACAGGAACTGGTGTGCGTACGTGGTGACACGCACTGTGAGCTGTGTGATGGAGGACGGGGTGGAGACGTACATCAAACCAGACTATCAGCGCTGTACGTGGGGACAGTGTCCAAGAGTTGCGTGAGTATCTGTTACTCTCTCACATCTCCAGCTTCCTGTTCCACAGACGTTTGTATCATCTGTCTGTCCAGATGTTCCCACCTGTTTCCCGTCTGTGGACTCTGAATCACTCAGCTCTTTCTCATTTTCAGTTTTCTCGCAGGAAAGTCTAGTCGAGGAAAGGAGGTGTCCGGTTGTGTCTGGGCTCATGTGTGGCCAGAACATCACTGCAGACATAATTACAGCTCAGTATTTGGCTGATTAATCCCAAAAACGACGTACATGTCTGCTGCAGAGCCTGTGGCAGACCTGGGGATATCTAATACTACAGATATTGGATGATATTTACTAAAGATGTGATTTATCAAATGATATTTTCCTAATGTGGATGTCGAGACAACATTAATCCAGCGCTCCTGATGTTCTCCCTACTTTGATGTTTTCACCGTGTTGTTCGACCCGGGCCCGGCTGCTTGATCCCCCTGCCTGCCAGGGGCCTTGGCCCTAAACCTGGGCTATGCTAAGAATGAAGCCAGGCACCACAGTCTGGTCTCCTGCCCTGTAAAAACAATCTCGTCTTCTTACTCAGTCTTTTTTATGACTCTCCTCCTTTCTTACTCCCTCTCTAACTCCTCCTCCCCGCCATCTCTCCAAGCCCTGTTTTTGTTTTTCCTCTGAGAGTACGTCAAATCCCTTTTTCTCACGCTCTCAGAGCAGAGAGCTGGAAGACGAAATCTTTTCTATGGCACAGAAAAGCCTCCGCGATACCTACGGTAATGTTTGTGGGTTGGCATTCAGGACGGCAGCGTGCAGAACCTTCTCAGTCAGAGCTTGTTAATGTGCCTGCGACGCTGCCATGAAACTCTCAGACTTCCGGGCCAATTCTGGTCCGTTTATTGCATCGGTACTGTAACGAGACGCTCTTCAGCTGCAGAGCTAAAAGACACATTAATGATACGACTACAGAAGAGCCATCCAAATAAAACATTCATGTTTTTTTCCAGAAGGATGGTCCTCGAGCCAGAGAGTAAGATTTAGTACTGGCTGAATGCCGCTGATTTCTTTTGGAAAATGGGACAAAAATAACATTTTAAGTTTACAAAGCACTCTTAATCCCATCCATCATCGGCAGATAATTTGCAGCTATTTCCAGACATTAATGACTCAGTGCACGTTAATATCAACAGTGTACTGCCGTGGTATTCAGGACAGGAGTCCCTGCTGGGTCCTTGACTTGGTTATCAGGATCACACTACAAATTTTAAATGTCAGCGTTGTGATATGTCACAAGTCATATTTGTTTATATCCCAAGTTAGTCTGCTGACATTTTGTCCCAGGGCTGCACAAAATCCTACTGGGATTATTTTATCAGATATTTTCCCTGAAAACATGTTTTCTTACATCTGTCGAACAAATAATCATAGTCCAGGACTACAGTTCGTCATTATGATGCTGTCACACACTTTACCTTTATCAAAAAAATGATTTGGATATTGCTTTTGGCTCGGTTTCTATAATACTTGTGCAGCTCTACTTTGAGCTAAATGTATTTGTAATATCAGCATGCTAATATTCTCAAAATGGTGTTTAGCTAGCATGTTCACCATGTTCACAACCTTAGTTTAGATGCTAGCATGCTAACATTTGTTAAGTAGCACTAATTCATCTTCTGCGGCGCTGCCTTGCCTGCAGGAAGTGATCAATACTGATAAAAAACCTGTATAGACCCGCTTATTTTGGCGGAAAAGTGGCATAACAGCGACTACTGTTGGAGTACACAGCTGTTTAACACTTATTCTAGTAAATAAAATATCACTTATAGCAGCTTTAAGTCCAGATGTCATTTTATATCTGACATTTCTGTGTCATCCTCAGCTACCGGACCTACAGGAGGCCGAGGTATAAGGTAGCTTACAAGATGGTGACAGAAATGGAGTGGAAGTGTTGCCATGGCTACTCTGGAGAAGACTGCCACGATGGGCCGAAGGTAACCACGGATACTCAGGTGAACGGAGGGCGACCCCGCGTCACACAGACGGGACACAACACAGGTGGAGGGCAGAGAGGAGAGGGCAGAGATGGTGAGAAGATACCAACACTCCCCTGTACTTTATAGGATAGAGGATACAATAGGATCGCTCACTGCACGGCTAACTAAGCTAACAAGCTAATGGCAGCTACAGTTAGCAGCCATTAATGTGAGAATTAATGGCTGCTAACACTGCTTCTTAATGTGAGGATGTTTCTGTTTATTGACAGAAAACCTCCACACCTGTACATTTAAAGCTTCTGCACATTGTCGAGTTTTTGTTCTGCAGTAAATATGAAATCTTAAATTCAAACTTTCATATCGTCTGTTAATCTTTTTCTTTGTCTCCAGGCGACACTGAGAAGATCAGACAGCTGGAGGAAACCATCCGCGGTCTGACCAAAGACCTCCACAGCGTGCAGACCACCATCCACGGCATAAACCAGAGGCTGTACGTGAAAGTTGTCTTCAACACGTCCTCTACGTGGTGCATCTTAACCGAGTGCATTCACCTACACACCAAAAATCCTGTTTACATTCAGGAAACTTAATGTGCTGGCTTCACTGTATATGTATATTACACTGTATATCACTTCATGTTTATTGTAGCAAGTGGTTTGTTTATTAGCATGTATACAGAGGTCTGTGTGGGGTAGGAACATATAAATAGCTCAAACGCAACATTAACATCATGGGATGCTGTGTAAATACACTGAAGGTGTCGTTTGGCACAATCAGATGAATTTAGACTAAATCTTTGTATCCTCCCTTCCTTTCCTGCACATATATATTTTCAGATTAAGAGCCTTTTTAATGGTAAATGTGCCAAAACTCTAAGAAATCTTTCCTTATCTTCCGTGCAGGCCTGGTCTGAACGGAGCCATCGTCCCTGCTGACTCAGCTCAGCCACACATGAAGGAAACCATCAACAGCATCCAGACAAAGCTGGACCATCTGTACAACAGGACGCAGGTACACAGCGTCTGTTTCTCTGTACCCGTCTTTATGTAGAGTGTAGAGCATTTACTTAATGTGGACATTTGTTTTCTCAGGTCCATGACCAAACCCTGCTCACCATCAACAACCACCTGGTGAACGGAGGGAGCAACGAGCTGGACGGAGCGGCCAGAGGAGGAGGAACCGGAGGAAACCAGCTGAACAGTCTGAAGGAGGAGATACTGACGGAGCTGGAGAGAAGGGTGACTCTGTCCTGCTCTGCCTGCCAGGTGAACATAGAAAAATCACATCACCAAGCCACAAACGTTACTCTAATGTTGTTACAGCGCTGTTTGAATGTCACCCTGTATCATTCTAGCTGCAGTTTGTGTAAAACGTTCATGTTTTATTTGTTCTGTGTGAGCTTCTGTAAGTGATTCCTGCTGCTGAAAGCAGTAATAAAATTATTTACCACACGCAGGCGATAATTCAAGAAGACGGCGATCTCAAAGAAACCAACAAAAAATAAAACAGCACTGCAAAAAGTTAAAGAAAGGTAGAAATTGAGGTTTTAATTATGTTCAGGCACAATCATGGGCTCCAGGGCACAGACACATAAAAGACCCCTTTCTGCTGCCGACCACAACCCCCCCAGCCTCTGCTGCTCTGAGTCTTATATTAATTATGTTTCTGTTGTTGGTTAAACACTCGCTTTACCTTCAGTACTCACACAGTAAACATCAGCTGAAACATTTGCACAAGAACTTCATAAAACAGTCGACATACAAGCTAACTTCTTGTAATCCCTGTTTTTTTTTTGTAGGCTGGTGTGGAGGACCTGCGGCGCCAGCAGCAAGAGGACAGAGAGCGGATCCAAGCCCTGGAGAAGCTGCTCAGCTCCATGGATCAGCACCTGAGGCAGAGCCTGGACATCTCCCGCAGCGAGACTCAACGCTCCCAGGCCTGCTGCAACACCGTCACTGAGCTGGAGAGGAGATTGTCTGATGTAGAAGTCCGCGTCACCTCCACAGCTAACAAGTGCGACACCATTAAAGGGCGGCTGGACAAGGAGCTGGCCGGGACAGGTGGAGGGAAGGGGAGGGTGACGGAGGACCGGTTGAACGGCAGACTGAGAGAGATGGAGAAGAGGGTGAATAACACCGTGAGAAAGGTGGAGCAGAGGTGTACGAACACCGGGAACAACGTGAAGGACAACGTCCAGAGAGACGTCACTCAGCTGCGTAACAATGTGCTCAGTCGGCTGGATGATCACAGCTTCAAGATCGGCAAGATAGAGCTGGACGTGGCTGTTCTCGGAGATACAGTCACGGACCACAGCCGGCGTTTAAGTCAGGTGGAGAACATCACGACCTTCCTGGACCGAAGACTGACATCTCTCACACAAATGTGCAACGAGACCTGCGGGCCAAACGGAAAAGGCCGCAAGACCGACGACACTGTGAAAACCTTGGAGTGGAGAGTTGTAGCCAACCAGGAGGAGATCCAGAAGTTTGACACCAGGTTAAAGGATTTGTCCGTGTCAGGGGACACTCTGTTCGACAAAGTGTTCAACCTAGTAGACGATGTCAAAAAGATAAAAGAAGTGACCGGGGAGAACGGAGAGCGTTTCAACCGGATCGTCACGGAGGTTGAAACGCTGGGCCGTGACCTGGAGGACTGTTCTGTTTGCAGCAGCGTGGAGGAGGACCTACGCTCTCTCACCAACTCCACCCTGAGCGGCCTCGGCAGGTGCCAGACCGAACTGACGGATCTGCGGAGAAAGGTGGACTCAGGAGAATCTGTCTGCTCTCAGGTGTGCTCCAACCTTCAGGAGGAGGTCGGCCGACTCAGAGAGGAGGTGGAGGAGTGTACTGGGCAGTGTAAAGTCAACATCAATGACCTGAAGAAACGCCTGAACGATCACAGTGTCCATAACGGAAGATTAGGAGGGGATGTGAAGTCCATCCAAGGAGAGCTGGCTGGGGTCGTGGTCACGTTTAACTCCATCAACAACACTCTGAAGGGCCTGGGAAGGACTGTACAGACGCACGGGAACAGGCTGACGGACCTGACCAACACCAAGGACAACATCCTCTCTGAGGTAAGGTAACGTGGTGATGATGAAGATGATACGACTGGCACTCATGTTGCTATTGCTATGACTGTGTGTGTGTTATATTTGGCCTGTGTTACTCTTGAAGCTGAGGCGATGTCTGATCATGACGAGAGTAATGTTTCCTTTCTCAGACTGTTCGAATAGATTTTAAAGGATCATAGTCAAGATTATAATACTACTTTTTTCATTCATTTTTCATAGTTAGCATAGTGTGCTGTCCTTCAATGGAGCAGGTAACAACTCAGCACAACTAATTCAACTCTAATAACAATCTCCACTGGGGTTGGGCGATGTCTGCGATGCAAAATTGGCATATGACGATGTCTACAGAGAAACATCGTGGTGGACGATGACATCGTTGTTAGCGCGTCCCCTCAGTGTTGTCGTAAGGCAGCAGATGCGTATTAGCTCACCACTGTAGCCGCCGCTGTTTCCCACCGCTGCTCTGACATGAATCTCCAACTGTCTCACCCTGCAGAGGAAACTATCTCCCGTTAACACCGACATACATCCCTGTGCCAGGTTTAAAAGCGTCCTCGTCTCCGCACCACATGTCCCTAACTTAGCTTTGTTCAGCCTCGTATTCATAAAACAACGTTGGTTGATTAGCCGAGGAAGCTCAGCTGAGGAAACTGTATTAAAAACGGCACGACTGAGAGAAACAGCGGAAAAAGAAACACTGCTGCCACAACTGAGCTGGTTTAATAATAAAATAATAAACGGGACATGGAGACGTAATGTTGGACTCTCCCCACATATCACAAACAACAACAACTCTGAGAGGACACGCCGCTTCATTGTGCTCTCTGGTGAGGAGCCTTTTGAATCACGATGTTACGATATCATCGGCCCAACCCTAATCTCCACCAACTCTACACACTGAACTGAGTTTTCGGGTCTTAGCCGGTACTAAATCCATGTAATAGAGAAGTGAATCTTTGGACTATAGATGAAAAGTCAGGCGATCACCAAAATCAGTAGGACTCATCCTCTGGGGAGACTGAATATCTGTACAAAAGTTCATGTCAATCCATCCAATAGTTGTTGATATATTTCAATGTGGACTAAAGTCACTAGTGTGGCTCCGGCCTTGACCCACAGAATTCAGCAGAACAGCTCCAGCTACTGTTGTTGTAATGATGATGGTAATTGAGCTGATGATCTACGTGTTGTTTTATTAAACTGTATACACTGAAAAATAACTTTTCTTTATGGACTGTGAAAAGCAGAAGTTAATCAAACATGCCTCGTGCTTATCTTGGCATCAGTGTTTTCACATAATATTATTATAGTTAGAAAAATATTTGAGCATATTACAAACATATGAAGTCTTCTTGACAGACGTGGCTCAGATAATATGCTTACATATTTTTGTGTGTATAAGATACCAAAGGAAAATAAATTTGAGCAAAGATGGAAAAAAACGTATATTTATACTCGAACTTTGTCAAAAGAAACTCAACCAAAAAACACACACATTAACAAGAATCTACGTTCTCTACAAGGTGGAAGACCTGCAGAAGGAGCTGACGGACCACGTCGACGCCTCGAAGGTTCGATTCGGCGGTCTGAGCAAAGAGATCCAGATCATAAGGAGCAACTTTGCGACGGAGGTCGGTGAGTGCCGGCGGTCGAGTGACGGCCTGGACCGAAGACTCTCCAAGCTGGAGGGACTGTGCGGACGCTTCGACTCTGTTTCAGACAGCCTGGAGAGGATCAAGGAGGGCCTGAACCGACATGTGTCCGGGCTGTGGGGCTGCGTTAATGAACTCAACGTCACGGTGACGTCTCAAGGAGATGTTATCCACGACATCCAGACCGTCCAGCTGGAGAACGTCCACTCCGACATACACAGTCTGAACTCCTCGGTCGTAGACTTGGTCAAAGAGTTCCACAGCTTCATCGAGCAGGACTTCACGGGTGAGTCGCTGGGGAACGGGTGCACGGGATTTGACTTTTGGACAAGAGATAGCTCTCTTGAAAAGGAGGCGAGGTCAGGGTGAGGGGAAAAATAGACCACAGAAAGAATCCAGGCTGTCATCCTGAGAAGCGTTCACTTAAAGAGCCTGTTAAAGTCTGCGATCTGTCTGAAAGAGGAGGTTTTGTAAACACGAGGGTAAAAGGCACTTCCACGTTAAATGTCTAAGCTTTCTTGGCTTCATGGGAATGTTTTTAGAGTTCTTTTAAGCTGTTACTGGTACAGAGGACTAACAGGAGGGTGTTTCCCAGCTGTCATTAAATATCCTCCTCCTTCAGGTCCGCCTGGTCTAACAGGCCCCCGCGGAGAGCGAGGCGAGCGTGGATCTGCGGGTCCTGTAGGACCCCCGGGCAGGGTGGGACTTCCAGGCAGAGAGGGCAAGCAGGGACCAACTGGACCTCCAGGTAAAGACATCAGACTTTGTCTTGTTATTTGATCACTTCTTTACATCGACTGTCAATAAATTGTGATAAGAGTAGAAAAACAAACGACATGAAAGACACGGTTTGATGATTAACTCCCTTTTTATCTTTCATCTTCCTTCTCAGGTCTCAGAGGTGAACAGGGTATGTGTTGTTCTTACTAAACTCCAGATCAAAGCGCTCAGGACACTTTGATCCTGATCTCAGACTAACTCCTGCTCTCCGTCTCTCCTCCACGATCAGGTCTCGCCGGCTCCGATGCCCACGTGCCGCGCCTTTCTTTCTCGGCCGCGCTGACTCGCCCGATGAGAAGCGCAGGAACCATCGTGTTCAACGAGGTCTTTGTCAATGAAAACAATATCTATAATCCCCGAACAGGTGAGTGCCAGATCCACGTGAGTTTGAAAAAGGGCCTGCAATAAAAATCTTTAGTTAAAAGGGTCAGTTTGCCCAAACTAAAACAGACACTAGATAAGGTGTTATCTAGCCATGCAGCTCGTGTTTTGAGTTATCCCTCTCTGAATTTTTGTTTGATTTTCTGATTTTTCTGATTTTGTTTTGTTTCAACCTAACCAATCAGTGACATGTGACGTCGGCCTGCAAACAGTATGTTCAGTTGACCCAGATCTTCTGCATAATCAGATAACAGTTAAGGATATGTTGATTTAAGAGTTGACATGTCTGTAAGTAGACGTGTACACTTAGCTAGGTCACGAGCTAACAGTGTAGCACGAGTCTCAAGTGTTAGTTACGCCTCTGATTGACATATTTATTATGAACTAGGCAACTTCAATAATGTGAGCACCACTTGAGATAAGTAAAAACATAAGTAAACATATTTTTTAGGATGTCTTGACCCTTTAAAGTAGTGTATCAAGCAGATGTTTCCATTGTGGAATAAGAAAGTCTGACACAGCAAGTATACAACATTAAGTCTTCCTTGTCACCTGCTTCCATCCTCCAGGTTATTTCACAGCTCCAGTGAGTGGGAAGTACTTCTTCAGCGGCATCCTCACGGGCCATAAGAACATAAAGATCGAGGCCGTGCTGTCCAAGTCCAACACAGGCGTGGCCCGGGTGGATTCAGCTGGGTATCAGCCTGAAGGCCTGGAGAAGCCCATGGCGGAGGCCAAACACATCCCTGGAGCTCTGGCTGTCTTTAACATCATTTTGTCGATGGAGAAGGGGGACACGGTCTGCATCGACCTCGTCACCGGCAAACTGGCCTACTCCTCCGAACCCTTGACCATCTTCAGCGGGATGCTGCTGTATGAAACCATCTGATCGAATGTGCAGCAGTCTGGTCGTACTCGAGTCTCTCTGGGTGAAACTTTCAGCGTGAGAGCGTCTAATCTGTCTGCTGGACTGTAAGAGACAGAGCCACAGGCTGCACAGTCAAAGAGACTGAAGTAACTGGACTGGATCCGTTCAGCGAGGAGAAAAGTACTTCATATTTTACTCTACGTCCGAAAGAAGGAAGAAATCCTTTTTTTTTTAACCACAATTATTTTTTTTGTGTGTTTCACAGCTTTAAAGAAAACTATTCAAGCAAAGAGCCATTGTGTTTTTATTCTATGATGCAGGGTTATCGTATAAGTCCATATTTCATACCGTGCGTTAAACTTGAATTCTTTTATTGATTAAACCAAGCAGAGCCTTCAGGCCTCACTTGAGTTAATGAAAGGACGAAAGAATTTGAAGGATTTGAGGTTTTTTGTTTTGTGTGAATGTGCGTGTGTGTGTGTGTCTGTGTGTGTGTCTGTGTGTGTGTAATCCACCCATAGCAAATCAAATGTCCGAGTTTATAATGTCGCTCATTCCCTTCATGCTCTCAGTTTCAATTTGACCACAAAAGCAAATTCCCAGAAACAAAACCCCCCGAACGATTGTTTTGGAGGAAAAAAAGCAGAGTGATGTAGGCGGAGAGGACGCAGTCCAAAACCACCGCTCTTTAGAAGGAAGTGCTCAAATGAAGTCACTGACAGTTCAGTGGAGAAGCCACAGGATTTCATATAAATCATACACCAGCAAAAACAATACGACCATTTTAGGACATCAGCTATGCCCAGAAACACAGAGAGGGAGGTGGAGGACGACCTACGGGAAGAATGAGGATTTCTTTTCTTTTTTTCTCAGTCCTAATAAGGAGCATCTAAACTTAGTGAAGGATGAAGTATTTAAAGTTAAGACGCTGTTACTATCTTTACTTTTACGTGAAGCTAACAATAACAAATATTAAAGCTCGACCAGCCTTATCTCTACGCTGCAAAGCCCACCTCTGTCATGGACACACACACTTCCTGCCTTTTGAAATGTAATTAAAATGTCCCCCCAGAAGAAAATATGTTGCATGATATCAAGCTTGTAGATATTCTTGAATGGATTAAATAAAAGGAACATTGCACATTTTCTGCAGAGACATTACAGCAGATCGGGCCACGTGTTGCTTCGTATTTACATTATGGTAAATGTTTCCTCAGTGTTCAGTGTGGGAATGTAATGTTATATGTTTCTATGCGTTATATAACCTTAAAAGAATGTAAATATTCCTCAGCAGTTGTGCTCTTTACTTTTTTAATGAGTTACCACTTCACATTGCCAGGTACTGTATATTTCTTGTATGTTGTTGCCACATGTGCCTGAAATACAGATACCCAGTTTTACACAGCCGATGTCAACAATCTCACTTTTATCTGGATTGTGTTCTTTTATTAAATGAGCGAGTATGTGCCAGTTTTTTTTTGTTTTGTTACACACTGTTTAGGCTGCTTCGGGACTTCACTTATTTAATCTGGCACTTTTTTGGCTTTCACAAATACACACAGCTGGACTGACTTTTGTTTCTGGCTCCTTTACTTACAAACCTCTCATGTCTTCTCTCTTGACTTCGGTAGGTTAATTTTAGCCGAACACTTCAAGGAGCTGCAGTGGTTGAAAAGCCGCCTCATGTGTTGCACTTCAGCGACACCTTGTGTTCAGTGTCGTTACCCTCGTGGCTGTGATGTCACTGCTGGAGGAGGGAGTATCGCTTGTCTTCCATTCTTTGCACATTCATTACTAATCAATGGGAATTATACGTCTCTTTATAAGCGTCTCTGCACTCAGTAGCTGTCAGTCCACTGTCACTCACACAAACAAAAACAATGTAAGATGATCTATATGCTGGTGGTCAAGGGCAAAGAACCGGTAATACTACCTAGGCTACTTAAGGATGTAAGAACACACGATAAGATGGGACTTGTGCCAGGAAGACTAAGGATCACTGTGGGAGACAATGATAGAATAAATAATAAAGATATCAATTGTAGAAAATTCAGATTGTGAACTGGATTATAGCTGCGACACAAGACACCTGAATGTTGCTGCAATGTGACATTCAGGGAGCAAAGTGCTGCTGCAGGGAGTAACGTGGCCTGTTTCTTAATATTTACTCAGTTTACTTTTGTTCAGTGTGTTTTTGTCCTGCAGTTTTACCCTTAGATGCACAAAACTGACCCGGTGAGGTTGTTTTCTTGCGATATCTTCATGATGAAAAGATGTTATCATTTCATATTCCAGCAAAAACTTACTTTTGATGTCACATTTACATTTTTAACTTACTTTATACACATTTTAAGAAATTTCAGTTATTGAATACATGCATTTCGGATGTGTCAGGAATATATTTATTGTGGACCACAAACTCTACATGTAAGTTTTATCTTCATCTTTTACTACAGAAAATATTTAATATGTTTCAACAACATACTTGCACCTTCATGTGTGGGTGTGTTTTATCCATATTGTGTGAAAGAGTATGTGCTTTAATCACGTATCAACAAATTCACACACACACACACACACACACACAAAATGGATGTTGACATTTTTCCATTGCTGTGTTCGGTACAATCAATTTTCTTAGTTTTCAATCATCAAAATGTTTTTAACATGTTTTCAAAATGTCAAAAAGTGAAACATAAAAATAACTTGTTCTTTTGTGGACCAAAATATAAAAACAAAACATAATATAAATGATTATTTATGAACATAACTGACAAAAGTGGCATAAAAACACAGTTGATTCTAATGTACGGGTCACGGGAGCGTCGGGTCCGATCACTAAAGCATCTAAGGGTTGAAAAACAACATTCTTTACAGCGGGCCTGTTCAAATACTGCTTTTAAAAGGGGTTTGAAATAAAACAGAGTGATGTGGGACTTTAAAACATTCCCGACCTGCAAAGCTCCGAATTTAAATGTGTTAGAACACAGCACCGTTTATTTTACGCTCTTCTTCCACTTTGTTTATGATCGCTATTAAAAAATAAATATTATACAAAACTAAAGAAAAAAACAAAAAAAAGAAATATACATTTAAGGCGGTTTTCAGTTTGATTTTTGTAAATACCATCTTGTAAATACAGCCAGGGTTAAAACCTTTTAATGAAATTACAATATTTTTGTACTGAAGCCCTGAACTGTCATGAGTCAAACATGTTATTATTATATTTATTTATATATATTAGAAAAAAGATGTGTCTTTTGGAGATCTTCTGTGATAATGACATACATAACTGGAGAAAACAAGTAGAATTGAATTGGTTATCATGTCAAACGGAGGAAATAATATGTTTGACACATGACCGCTTAGGGCTTCCATATTTCTGTGCTTATGGACAGACAACACTAATGAAAAGGCGTCTTTCCTCGCTGCAGTGGTATTTTCGGCGGTAATGTTCATATTTCCGAGCCCATCGGCAGCACCTGAAGGCAGCGCCGGACCGTCCTTCCCGGGATTTTGACGCGCTCCGTTGCCATGGAGCCGTTTGTTTTCCTCCTCCGGCTCGGACAAAGTGAGAGGTCGAGCTTTATCTGGGAGAAGGAGGCGGTGGACGAGCTGAGGGTCAGTGTAGCTGTGCACGCACCTGGCGGGCACGTGAAGAAACAAGGCACAAGCACTTTCAAGGACTTTTCAGGGACTTTTTAAGGACTTTTTCTTCCTCCAGCGTGGTGAGAAGAAGCGCGTGCCAAACCAGGAAACGCTGGGTGTCTCCCTTCAACCTCAGTGAGCAGGTGAGCCTCATCCGTCAGCAGTGACAAGACAACACACATCACAACACAACAAGACAACACACATCAGAGCAAAAGACACCGAGTTAAATAATAATATAAACATGAAATAATGAGTTATTAGGAGCTGTTATATTTATTGATCCAGGCTCTAGAAGATAAATATCAACTTCCAACCAGTTATTATATTATGAAATTCCTGTTGTTATGTGGATTTTATTGTGAAAATATTAGACCTCGTTTCCCAGTTGCGTTTACTACGTCTTAGTGTGACGTCATGAGGTGGGCTCTTCTGTCATTTTTTAAATGAGATTAACTTTTAGTGTATTTCTTTAATTATTATTTTCCCCCCATGAGTAAATCTTCATCACGTGGTCGTCTCAAGTGACAGTTTGTCTCAACCAGCTTCTTCACAGCCGACATTTGTGTGTTTATATATATTCTGTCCTTTTTGTTCAAGCACAGGCTCTCACAGATCTATCCTGCTTCTGTACCACATGCATACTGTTGTACTGTTTATACTGTGAACATGCAGGCATTGATTGATGTGTGAACTCTTCCTGTTATGATGTTTTTTTTTAAAAATGGTTTTCATTCAGTGGCGTTGATTTGTTGGTCCAGGTGTGTGTCCTGATTGGTCCACAGGAGTCTACAACCCTCCTAAGATGGTCTCTTAAGTTGAGATAACCTGATGAAGGTCTAAGTGCTGACACGTTGTTGTCATTAAACTTAATTGCAGGGTGAAGTGGAGTTTTTTTTTGTGTGAAATAAAAGTGTAACATTCATATTTGTGTGCAATTAACTATTGTAATTTTATGACTGAAGCCAGTTTGATTTAGACTTAGACTTAGACTTCACTTTATTGATCCCGTTGGGATGACTCCCTCAGGGAAATTGAATTTCCAGCAGCATACAGTTCACGAGAAAATAGACTCTTAGCAAAAATAGAAAATAAAGATAGGAATAGAACAAAATACAATAGAATACAATAAAAATAGATTAAAATAAAATAGGATAAATAAAATAAAAAAATAAAATAAAATAAAAAAAAATAAATGTGAATGTAGGACTGTATATTTGTTATTGTACAGAAATTATTGCACGAAAGTGAGAGTGTCCAGGTATGTATGTGAATAAATAGATAAATAGATAAATAAGTTGTTGCACAGTGAAATCACAGTATTGCAGTATTGCCGGTTATTTGTTTCCTCCTATTTCCTCCTCCCCCCAAGTGAGGAGTTGTACAGCCTGATGGCATGAGGGACAAAGGAGTTCTTAAGTCTGTTGGTCCTACACTTGGGAAGGAGCAGTCTTTCACTGAACAGGCTCCGCTGGTCACTGATGACGGTGTGCAGAGGGTGGCTGGTATTGTCTATAATATCCAGCAGTTTTTCCAGTGTCCTCCTCTCTGCCACCGTCACCAGAGGGTCGAGCTTCATGCCGACCACAGAGCTGGCCCGCCTGATCAGTTTATCCAGTCTGGATGTGTCCTTCTTGGATGTGCTGCCCCCCCAGCACACTACAGTGTAAAAGAGGACACTGGCAACCACAGACTGGTAAAACATCCACAGCAGTTTGCTGCAGATGTTGAAAGACCGCAGTCTCCTTAGGAAGTACAGCCTGCTTTGCGTCTTCCCATACAGGTGGCTGGTGTGTGTTGTCCAGTCCAGTTTATTATCCAGCCACAGCCCGAGGTATTTGTATGAGTCCACAGCCTCCACCTCAGGTCCCTCTAGCAGGACTGGTCGCGGTTTTGGTCTAGACCTCCTAAAGTCAATGACCAGTTCCTTCGTCTTAGAGGTGTTGAGCTGTAGGTGGTTGGTGCGACACCAGACAGCAAAGTCCCCCACCAGACTCCGATACTCCTCCTCCCTGTCATCCCTGATGCATCCAACGATGGCTGTGTCATCGGCGTACTTCTGTATGTGACACAGCTCCGAGTTGTAGCAGAAGTCCGAGGTGTACAGGGTGAAGAGAATGGGGGCCAGCACTGTTCCCTGGGGGGCTCCGGTGCTGCTGACCACAGTGTCAGACGTGGTGTCCTTCAGCTTGACGTACTGTGGCCTGTCGGTGAGATAGTTGATATGCATAATTATAAAAACTTAGATTTTTCTGTACAGTAAACCAGTGAGTGATAAATTAATTAGGACATATTGGTGTATGAGCGCGCTCCCTGTCCGTCGTACCGGCTAGATCATCACTGAAAAACAATCAGATCGTTTAAATACAAATACACCAACATTTTTTTTTCTGTCTTTTCAAAAAGCTACTTCCTCCCCATGTCGTGAGCACGCACACCTGAAGCTCACCTTTATCTTTGTTTTCCCAGCAGCACCTGTCCGACCCCATCATGAGTGGGGGGGCAGCAGAGGGCCGCCTGCAGGTCCTGCAGATCTACCGCCTGCTGCAGTGCGTCCATCAAGGGGACAAGGTGCAGATAGAGAAGATGGTGAAGCTCGGGGTGGAAAACCTCGTCAATCTCACTGAGCCACAGGACGGCACGGGGGCGCTGCATGTGGCCGTCTCAGCCAAAAATCAGGGTGATGGGCCTCTTCCTGTACAGACGTCTGTTAGTGGACAATCACCATGATCAGTACAACTTCACTGTTCACTACATAACACGAGCTGATTCTTGGATTATAGATCATCTGTCTGCAAGGCTTTATTACTTTGGCCTTAGTATTGTCTAGGTGATGAGTGCATGTTCACAAGACTAAGATTAACCCCAAGAGAAATCAAGCAGTGCACAGACACCATGAAGTCCTGTGTCAGAGTCACTTCACCCTGCTGATTGTCTCTTCCTCGTCCCTGACTCCTTCCAGACCTGGTCAGCTTCCTTATCTGCATGGGAGCGCAGCCTGACGTCCAGGACAAGAAGGGCCGCACCCCGGCCATGTTAGCCGCCGAGCTGGGCCACGACGCCATAGTGACACTGTTGTCCCAGAGCTGCGCTGACTTCAGACTCCAGGACACCGAGGGCAGAGGTGAGCAGCGTTGTATATGTGTTTGATAGATGTTATTCTTTTACTGAGGTGAAATCTTTAAATTGCAAGAGAGAACAAGCGAAACGTCTGCAGAGAAAAAGCAGAAGCACAAGTCACATGTAAAAAACAGCAAGCAGAGCGAAGCTTCAAGAGATCGTATATGAAGTATGAATACTTTTGAGTAAGTGATTAATTAGTTATGTTTTTGAATATCATTTATATATTAATTTATGATATAAATAAAATAAAGCATCGATTAAGATACGCCTTTATTTTGTGCTTTGTTTTTATTAAAGACAACAGATTGTTTCCATTTAAATGTCTGGAACCATCGATATTTCCACTGAAGAGTTCAGTAATAAAACTGTCAAATCATATTTTAGTTGCTTTTTGTGAGTTGATATAAATGTAACTGATCGAATCAAACTGAAATCGTATCGTGGCAGACTTTGTGATATCGGCAAATATCGTATCGTCCAAAGAATCGATATGATATCATATCGTGATGAAACTTGAGATTTACAGCCCGAGTGTTTATATGTCTGTGGACAGATTTTGTCACAGCCGTGCAAGATGCAGTCACGAAACTCAACAGGTGATTGAGTTCACTTTAAAGGATCATACACACCAGTTTGCCATCGTGGCCGGTGTGATCCCATCGACAAGATGTTGTGTGGTCGTGTCTGTTTTCTGCTGACTCACCTTAAAGGCGTGATCCATGTTCCAGATGTAAACGAGAAAGTCGCCCGACCTCTAAATATCAAACACATGATTGCAAACTGAGTGACAGGTCTGATGACACAAGAAAAAATCATTTCCATTTTCCATTATCAGACACAGAAAACATTTTTAATCCACAAGTTAAACTCTTTAAAATGCTCAGGAATGTCCTGATAATGTCTTTAAAGTATGTGTCTTCAGTCGTGAGAGGCGATGAACGTCTTCCTCTCCACTGATGTTTTCTCGTTTGAGCCTGAAGTGTCGATTTCTCAGACGGAGGTGTTTTCCATTTCAAGTTGGACCGGCGGGATCGTTTCTGAACGCCTTTCCTTACAACTCATGAAAATGCATGCCGTTTCTGTTTAGATATTGATGAGGAGGCGGTTTCCCGGACAACTCCAATCAGAGAGTGTTGAGTTCTTCTTCAGGGCCGATTGTGATAATGACCCCAATTACAGTGTGTCCAGGCATCAATTACTTCAAATGGGACTCTTTTGAGAGTGAGTGAATGAGGAGGAGAGACAGAGAGAGGGTGTGTGTGTGTGTGTGTGTGTGTGTGTGTGTGTGTGTGTGTGCGACCTTTTGTATAATGCATGTACAGTATGCTGTATGTGTGTGTGTGTGTGTGCACGATTGTGTGTGTGTGTCAGCCCACGTGGGTACATCTAATTACAGATCAAGCACTAATGGTGATCCTCTCCTGTGAAGCACGCTGAGTAACCTGATAGGATCCTGCGCTCCCCACCGCGGCCCAGTCTCAACACTTACAGCGAAGCCTCTTCCTCAGCAGGCCGAACGTCTCCAGTCACACATGTTTACTGTATTATCCTCAGTATTATAAAGGCGGGCCGGCTGGGGAGAGGGCGCCGCCTGCCCCTCCCTCATTACGGTGATTTAAGTGCTGTTGGTCAAAGCGTTCAACCCCCAGCTACTCTGTGGCCAGCGGATCAGTCTGTGGTTGTTCTGGGCAGCTTACACTTGTGTAAAAAGTACGAGAAAGGAAAAGAAAGCGCTGCCAGTGGAGCTTCTCTGGATAAATAAGAGCTAAAAGAGGATATCAGCATGTGAACGTGGGTGTTTACCCTGCATGGCCAGTTAGAGATTTGTTGGCCCAAACACACAGAGGCTTATTGACAGAATTAAAACCATGGTGTGTGTCAGATGAGATAAGCCTCTGTTGATCCCCACAGCGGTAATTCATTCAGTACCGTCTGAAGCACGAGTACAAAGCTGGTTGGTCGGAGTGATTGGCATCGAGAAGTTGCTGTCAGATGTGGGATTTAAACCCTCTCCTCCAGGGCAATCTGCGACCTCACCGCTCCCCTTATGTCGTTTTTGCAGTCAGACCGAGCTGCGCTGATTTGCCTTTCTGTCACCAGTTTTACTGAGCCGAGTTGAGCCGAGCCACGCTGGCAATGGACCTGCTCCAGAGCAGGGCCAAGCCGCGGCCTCCCTGCCTCCTAGAGGCCGCGGTGACATGTTGCGACTGCATCCAACCTGTAACAAACACCGTCACCTCCTCAAATCTATACTGAGCTCACGTCTGTGCAGGAAACCTGAGAGAAAGAGGTTTTTTAAAGTGGAGACAATATTTTCTGGTTCTGTAATGTCCAGCGGCTGCTCTGCCTGAACCCTCTGTGATTTACAGTTTCCTGATGAACAGATGACTTTACTTGTTGCTAAACTAACTGTTTGAAGGGAACACGGCTGAGGTCGGGTGGGAACACAAACTCTGAGATCAGCTGGATAACAGAGAATCCAGTAGTGAGCTGATTCACAGAGCTTAGCTCTTGTTAGACGGTCACCTCTTGCTCGTTTAGTCATGCAGCTAACGTTAGCGGCGCTATTAGCTGACTAAGTTAGGCATCGGTTTGCCAGGAGCCGGACCCGGCAAGAAAACCACCTTAGATCTGTCTCCTCTGCCGTCCAGCTGGTGGCCGTCGGTCTCGAATGCCAGCTTTCTCGTGACTTAATGGGCAGGATTCAGTGGGAGCTCCCATTTGCTTAGTCGAGGTAGATTTATGTATATATATATTTATCTTTCTTTCACTTTAGGTGTGCTGTTCTACTGTATTCGCCCCACCAAGCGTCACAGCCGCTGCCTGCAGGTGGCACTGCGGTGCCAGGCCGACGTCAACAACGTGTCAGCACAGGGGACTCACGTCTTCCAGCTGATGTGTGAAAAAGCTCAGGAGTGCACCCCCATGTGTCTCATCATGCTGGACGGAGGGGCCGACCCCAACGCAACAGATCAGGTTCAAAACTGAGGCATGATGGGAGCTGAGGCATTGCACAGATAATTCACTAAACATGGTGTGATGCTGAATTTTTTGCAGCTAAGATGCTCTTCATGCTGTTTTTTTAAACTCCTCTGTCCTCAGAAAACCGGCGTCACAGCATTGATGGAGGCAGCGAAGGCCGGCTCTGTGCAGCTTGTTAAAGCCATTCTCCGGGCCGGGGGAAACCCCAACACCCTGGACAATAAACGTCTCACAGCAGTACACTTCGCCGCCATGGGGGGCTTTTTTGAGGTGTTGCATCCTGTCACACGATGACGGCCCTAACTCAGATTACAGTATTTACTATCTGCAACACTGGGATGTGAGACGTAGGATTCTGTAATGTGTTTCTCTGCTGTGTTTTCTTGTTGTCCAGGTGATTCAGGTGCTGTCTGCCTACTCAGCAGACATGGGAGTAATCAACATGGAGGAATGCACACCGCTGCACTACGCTGCTGCCACGGGCGACGCTAACTGCTGCAAGTTCCTGGCACAGAGAGGTGCAGTGAGACGGTCGAACAATAATATCCTGATATCGACGCAGTGAATTTAATCCTTCTCTGGTTGTCAAAGATAACTCTGTGATATCTTCTCCTGATGTTGAAGATTTGCCGTCACAGTCCAAAATGAAATGAGGTAATTCCACCTTGTGTTGGTGTTTCTCCTGAAGCTGTGCTCTGTGTGCAGGTTGTAACCCCAAACTGAAGAACCAGGACGGCCTGCTCCCACGTCAGATTGCCAAAGACGCCGGTCACAAAGCTGCAGCCAAGGAGCTGAGGAAAGCAGAGAAGCAGCAGGGAAAAGGCAACACCGGCGGCGGCGGCGGCGGCCTTTCGTCGGATCTTTGGGCCCTGAACCTCCACGACTGGTCCTACGAGTATGAGGCTGAATTACGGCAAGCCTTCGGGGACAAGTCAGACGTAGTTCCCTCTGAGATGTTCATTTCGGTGATGGAAGAACTAAAAGCTCCTGTAGAACTGGACCGGCTCCATACAGTCGTCTCAGCCCACGGCAAGGGAGGGGAGGAGTGTATCAGCATTAATGATTTCATCAAAGGTGTCAAGTACATCAAGAAACCATTCCTCCTGTCCTCTTTCATGCCGAAAAAGAAAAAGGGAGAAAGGGGAGGAAAAGGAGGGAAGAAGAAGGGTAAGTTTGTCATCCCCATGCCCATCTGCACCCTCCCGCCGGAGCGTTTGCCCCGGCGACCAGAGGGAGGCCCGCCCCACTTCATGATCGAGACGTACTACGACTGCTCGGACACGCTTCGATTCGACCGCGATCACCCGCCAGAACATCCCATAATGAACGACTCAGGATGGTACATAGAAAAGCCGGACAAGGTCTACATCGATATCAACCACTGTGTGAAGCGCGGAGACCTGGAGTCACTGGACCTCGCCTTCAGTCAGGGCGTTCCTGTGGATGTTCAGCATCCGTTTTACAAGACCCCGCTGACCACGGCCTGCTCCAGTGGCAACTACGAGGTGGCTCAGTACCTCCTCAGTCAGGGGTAAGAACGACCATATACTGTCTTCTTCATGCTCTTACTCTTTGGAAACAAAGATGTCCGCACTTTTTAGTTTGTGGAGATGATCTCAATTATGTGAAACAACTGTGAATGGTATAAGCAGGAGCCATTTTGAAAGCTAGAATTATTCCATGTTTTAGGTATATTATCAAAAATCCAAAAGCAAACTAAAGACAAACAGCAGACGAAGTCCGTGGTTCTGATTTACTGTCAGTGTGTAACGAATCCAGTTCTGCTGTCCGGGCCTCTTTAAAGACACCGTGACGTCACCTCTCCCTGACAGGGCCGATGTGAATGTGTGCGACCAGTTCTTCTGGACACCGCTCCATCATGCGGCTCACGCTGGTCAGGTAGAACTTATGGAGCTTCTGGTTGAGGCCGGGGCCACCGTAGACGCACGGGCCCTCAGCGGAGGGACGCCGCTCATGAGGGCCATCGAGAGCTCTCACCCCTCCTGCGTGGACTTCCTCATCAAGGCGGGTGCCAATGTGAACGCAGAGAACAAAAAAGGTTCGACTGCAGATCTGACACGCAACAAAGTGCACGATATCTGTTATTATACTGTTAACAGATTAATGTAAGCATTAGGAAATATAACTGAATTGAATTATGGGAAATAGGAATTAAAACGGTGCCTTCTATGGTTATTTGACTGATCATGTTTTTATTTTCCGACAGAACAAAACTGCCTCGACATCGCCAGAGATTTTGGAGACTACAGGGTGATCGACCTGGTCAGAGACAAGATGGATACTCTGCCTAAACCGAAGGAGACAGCGAAGGCAAAGGGGGACAAAACACAAAAGCCTAAATCTGCTAAAGGAAAGGTACCAAAGTGACTCCAACAAATCTTTTTACCAGCCCGCTACAAACAGATTAAAGTCTCGTGGCTTCATGTATGAAATAGAAATGTCACTCTGTTCTTTGTTCGCTGTCCACAAAACACATTCAGGCTCATTCAGAAAAAAAGACAACAGCTTGGCAGTCACAGTGAAAATAAAGCTTTCGTTTTCATCTGATATCATAAACCTGAAAAGGTCATTCAATGCAGATATAGCAGCCCTGTACATACAGTAGTATACTGTGTGTACACTGTACATAGATTATACAAGAGTATATGACTTCTTGGTGCTTTCAGGTAGTGAGCCACTGCTGCTGCAGCCATGGTGGGTTTTATCATAAAATAGAGGAAATATTAGTTAACAGTATAACTAAGATGCAAGTTTTGCAAGACTTTGACGGGGATGTTGTTCCGATATCATTCGTCTTCTTCAACTCTGAATGCAGCAGAAAATAAAAACGCTGTGTGTTTACCAGAGCTTCAGTCGTCGACCCTCCAGCTGCTTGTCTGAACGTACCTCAAAAGTATGTTCAAGTAAAACTTAAGCAACATGTGATTGGAGGTTATTTTTCAGCCGGGTTTTTATCTGTGTACTCCAGCGTCTTCTCTCCGCAGCAGAACCCTCAGCCTGTAGAAAAGTTCTGATAGTGTGAAGGCAGCAAATTAGACCGGATGTGTTACGTGACAACGAGAACATGCTGGAGCTTCAATTTGCATTTCCTATAATCAGACTCAAACCTGGAGAAATGTATTGATTTTGTCAGCAGGCCTCTCAGAGTAGCAGGTGGTGCTGTAGCACGTATTCATTGTTCAGTGTAGCTGAAAGCAGCAACTCTGGTGGGCAGGAAAAGTCCAATAAACAGAATGAACTGCACACAGGTACGATGTGGAGCTTACTAATATAAACATCTCTTACTATAAGTCGAAGTTTGTGGCTCCGTGAGCTGAGTGTTTGAAACTAGAAACAAGGAAAAGGTTTCATTAATGTGAACACCTGAAACCAGGCCCAGATAATATCATCCACCTGCAGAGGCAGGGGACCTTCAGAACCAGTCCAACCGACACCACCTACAGGCAGGAGAGTCTCACCAGGCAGGATAAACATGCAGATGTAGACAGCTGACTGTGCGCCACCTACAGGCAAGGAAAGTAATAACTCCTGTCACAACTGGAGTTTCTTGAAGTTTGAGTGTGTGTGTGCCTATGTGTGTGTGTGTGTGTGTGTGTGTGTGTGTGTGTGTTAATATAGGGAAGATTTGTAAGTACCTGGATAAAATGAGACGGATGTGAAAAGCTTGGTGTCCCTCACAGGCTGCCGCTGTAGACGGAGCAGTGAACACTGAGACATCGACTGTAACAGCGGGGAAGACGTCCCCTCAGAAGGATTCAAAGAGCGTCATCCTGGAGAACGCCAGGATCACTGCGGGGAAAACCAACACTGTGGATATCACCTTTGTGCCAAAAACGGTATTTACTGTAGCTCGCCCAATTATAACGTAGCATCCGTTTGTACAAGTTGTTACTTCCTGTCTCAGCATGCCAATGAAAATATTCCATAAACTACCTTTGAAATACATTTTGACATTTTTAACCAAGTTGTTGATGTTTTACGACTGCGTGGGATCATCAGGTTTAACCAAGTATTTAAAGAGGTCATAATATGCTAATTCTTCATAATAATAAGCCAACAGGAAGGCCGACATTAAATATTACGTTACAGTACAACCAGACTGCAGAGCAGCTTCTCTCCTCAGACTGTGAGACTCCTCAGTTCATCCTCAGCGCTCCGCCATAACAAATACTTTTAATTATCAGACCCGTCTGAACCTCTCTGTGACCTGTCTGTCTCTCTCAGGTTTGGGGGAAGCCGCCCACCACCGGCCAGCTCATGTCGAAGATAGAGAGGCGGAAAGAGCCCTTATCCCTCGAGGTGGACTTCGACGACTTCATGATGCCTTTCAGCTAGAACGTGGAAGTGCTGGAGCTGTGAGAAAACAAAGACCAGACTGAGAGGAGGTCAGCCCAAAGAGACAGACATTTATAGGCCACGTGTAACATCAGATCTGTTACAGCTGCTTTAACTAACATAGTTGGACATCATGTTACTAAACCTCTTGTTTTCTTATCTTCTCATTTAGTATCAGAACCTGCAGTGTCAATACAGTCAGAAATCATCAACCAAGAGTACAATCTGCTTTTATTGATAATGAAATTCATTTCTCTGTAAAGATGTTTCTTGTATACTCAGCAGTCAGTACTGTACACCAGCAGGGACAGTTTGTGTCAGCAAAACACAAATACATGTCAGTACACTGGAACGTGTACTTAATATAAAGATTTTGCACAAAAACGATTTGGTCCATTCATCTATCGTCGTCCGCTTATCTGGGGTATCCTGGGGTATATATCGCGGTGGCTTTCCAGCTCCTCCTGAGGGATCCTGAGGCGTCCCCAGGCCAGATGAGATACATAATATCTCCAGCTGGTTCTAGGTCTGCTCTGGGGTCTTCTCTCAGTTGGCCGTGCCTGGAAAACCTCAGAAGGAAGGTGCCAAACCACCTCAACTGGCCCCTTTCGATGCGAATGAGCAGCGGCTCTCCTCTGAGCCTCCTCCGGATGTCCGAGCTACCGTTCTTTCGGTCCCTACCCTCCGCTCATGAGCACAGGTGAGGGCTGGACTGTAGATGGACAGGTTAATGGAGAGCTTTGCCTTCCAGCTCAGTTCCCTCTTCACCACGATGGTCCAAGACCCCGAGACACCCCCCAACGGAAGGAGGCAATCTTTTACTCTTCTGATAGGGAAACTGAAGTCAGAAATTCATTTCATTACAGTTGCTCGTCATAACTGAGTCACATGATCCAAGCAGTCATAGGCCCAGTTAGACGGGCATCATATGAAGCATCCATAGAAGGTCTGAGTGAATTAAAACCTGGAGTGAGTTCACATACTGCAGTCAGGGAGTTAGTTACAGTGACTCTGCAGAGGCTCCAGCTGCAGTCAGAGACAGCGAGAGTGTCAGGAAGCTGCTCGTAATGAAGACCTGCTGCCCCTTCTTCTTTCTTCTTTCTTTCTTTCTTTCTTTCTTCTTTCTTTCTTTCTTTTTTTCTTTCTTTCTTTCTTTCTTTCATCCTCTTATTTTCTTTTGTTATCTGTCTTTTCTTGTCTTTGCATTCATTCATTCTTTCTTTCTATTTTTTTCTCTTTCCATTCCTCTGTGAATCATCTTTCTTTTTTCTTCTTCTGTCCTTCCTCCCTGCCTTCTGTCTTTCCTTCTTTTCGTCGTTCTGTCCTTCCTTCCTCCATGTCTTTCTTTCTTACTTTCCTTTGTTTGTATCCTTTCTTTCTTTTCTCTTTTCCTTGCATCCTTTTATTTTCTTTCGTTATCTGTCCTTCCATTCCTCTGTGAATCCTCTTTTCTTTCTTTTTCTTTCTTTTGTTCCTTCCTGTCTTCCTTCCTTCCTTCCTGTGTGAAAGAGCATCTACACATGTACTACGTCACACAGAAGAAATCCATTCACTTATGTGATGAATGCAGTCGGATCCTCAGTGTATGTGTCACTGTGCCTCTTTAATGCCGTCGTACTTGTTTTCCCTGCTGGTGGTCGTTCACGTCGGTGGAGCTGACTGCAACACATCGAGCTGATGGCAGTAAATATCTGCTCGCTCCAGCTCAGTTGCAGTTCCACATTGAAACCAGCGTAGGGCGCTGTTTGGCAAAATTTAGCAATGCAGGGTTTTGTTGTTTATGAGGCTGTGAGAGGAGAAAACTTGGAGGGAGCTCGAGTGTTTCAGCCACTGAACGACATCAAAATGGCAGCCATGTGTGTTTACTGTTCTCCCACAGTCTTTGCGACTGGAAACTGCATTTCACACGCAGTCCTGATAGAAAGAGGATGTTGTTATAAGATGGTTACGAAATCCACCTTCATCCTCCACGTTTTGTTGATGAGCTGATCACATGAACGACTCCGGTGTCCAGTGACAACAGTGTGTGGGTCCTGTTTTATAGCTGATGATGTCCTTATCAGGAGCCATCTGAGAAAATAGACTTCCTTTATCTGTGTTAAATGTCGCATTGATGCACACGCCCATCATCACCACCACCATCACCAGATAAAATTAGATTGCAGTGTCCTCAAGGTCCATGGGGACGCAGTTATATAATCAAATATACGGGCAGCGGGGGCAGGGGGGGTATTTGCTTTAAGGTTTGAAATACAGGGCCTGGATTGTTTAAATATACATAGCCACGTTACGAGAAGAGAGGCAGTGCATGACAGCGATGATAGAGAGAGGCAGTAGGGTAGAGAGGAATGAAAGCAGAAAGAGGAGGCAGCGGCAGCCACGCACGTATGTAATGATACACAGAGAGCAGAAACTTCAGCACAGCCATTCATAATGAGGCGAGAAGGAAGAAGGACGGCAAAGGGAAGGAAGGAAAAAGGACACAAGGAGAGGAGAGGAGAGGAGAGGGGGAGGAGAGAGAGCAGCGGAGGGTGACTCAGAGGATGGGGAGGGAGAGTGGGGGAGGAGTGGGCGAGAGGAGACGATGAGGGCTTTTCTAGCACAATAAGTGGCACACAGGTTAGAGGAGTAAACAAGCCCGCTGCCTCTGATCGCCGGCCGTGACGCAGTGTGTCTGTCAGGGCGTGGGCTCGGACTTATATGGTCCTGCAGCATGTGTGCTTGTGTGTGTGTGTGTGTGTGTGTGTGTGTGTGTGTGTGTGTGTGTGTTGATGTATTCCTGTTGTACCAGCAATGGCACACCGATATATATTTGGCTGTATTTACACACAGGAATGCTCATTGTATTCATGATGTGTCATTTAAGACTCAGATATTATAGTACGTTTATGTATGTGTGTGTAGTAGTGTGTAGTAGTGTGTAGTAGTAGTGTGTGTGTATGTGTGTGTGTATGTAGGCCTTTTTTCTAAGTCTACATCATTCAGGCTCCGCTGCACCTCAGTGGCACTATGTGTTATATGTGTGTTTATAGTGTACGTTCAAGGGTACATTATTCAAGTTTACATCCTCCTCTCCTCTCCTTGTCTCCTCTCCTTGTCTCCTCTCCCTGTCTCCTTGTCTCCTCCCCTCTCTCCCCCTCTCCTCTCGCCCTCTGCTGAGTATCAGTCTGAGCTCAGATCAGTATGTGCGTTGCTGCCAGCAGCACTGCAGTCTCCCAGCTCTGGTCCTGCACCGCTTACTCAGCACTCCAGCCCTTCACTTCTCAAAACAACCCACTGGGACACACACACACACACACACACACACACTCACACACACACTTGGCATATTGTCTTTGTTTACCACGTTATTATTACGATCTATTACAGGATGTATGCGTGCACAGATGTGCTCACACATGCATATAACCCAGTAATCACGTACCTTATGCAGGCGAGCAGGCAGATACAGACAGACGTCCACATGCACAGTGAAATAAACACAGATGCACTGTCAGGACTGTCTGTCTCCATCATGATATTACTCTCCCTGGATACCTCAGTACAACAACTCCACCACATATTCACCCTTTATGAAACACAGGTTCAGTTAAACCTTCTGAGAGATGTCACTTCAGATATATGTTTATTATCACCGTGGTTGTCAGTGACGGTGTTGTACTGGACTGCATTACATCTGAAATGTTCTTCTAACATCCCTCAGACGAACATTAACTCAGTTAGATTCAGCTCAAACTTTGTTAGAGGCTCGGGGTCCAGACAGACGGCAGGACTCTCCACAGACTGAATTAAATACAAACGCACAATAAAAGATTGAACATTCAACAGAGTAAACACTTGTTAATACACTGTAGTCCAGTTCAGCACCACTACAGAATACTGTCTCAGTAATAAACATAAATTAAATAACAACTGGAAGACAGTGTTCATCAGCTGACAGAGTTCAGTTAAACATTGATTTATCCGCAGCGGTGGGATTTATTGCTGAGCTGTTGTATTGGACTGGATCTGATAAAGTATAGGAAGTAAAAACTGAACGTAGCTGCCAATTATTTTCCCTTCGATCAATTAGAGCCAGTGTGTTGGATTTAGTGGCATCAGGCAGGTTGCAGGTTGCAGAAGAGTCAGTGTTTGGTTTGTCCGCTCTGGGCTACTGTAGAAACAAGGAAGTGCAACATTAATCAGCGTTCACACCAACCTGGAAAACCTGGAAAATCTGGAAAACAGTTGACAAGTTGTCATGGAAAAGACATGCAAATGAGAGAAAAAGCAAAATGTCCTGGAAAATCTTGAGTAAACTCCCCAGAACTACACAATACAGCACAGTATTAGCAGTATACTGTATATTATTATAAAAACGTAGATATTTATTAAAAGTGAACCAGTGAGTTGTTCGTTTTGTCTTATTTTTTCTTTCTATATTCACTGTTGCTCCTGATGAAAGCAAAACTTCCAGCAGCCTTTGTTACTGGTGCTCATGCTATTCAGTTATTTAAGTTCAGGCAGCCGTGGATAATACACTGTAGCTCACAAGAGAGAAAGGCACTGGGGTTATAAATGTATTCATTAAAGAACATTATTTAGTGTATGGGCGTGCTCCCTGTCTGTCGCACCAGCTAGATCATCACTGAAACTGTCCTGGAAAAGTCCTGGAAAGACTTGGAACCCTGATTAATTCTCTTCTTAGTTTCAGGTGTTTATACACAAATGAAAACATAATTGTGAATATTATATTCAATTTCTGCCAATAGAGCCTCCTGAATCCTACACGATTTTGATTAGAAAAGGAACACATTGTATCGATATGTTATCACACAGATATTATTATTATATTATTATTATTATATCCATTACAGAGAAAACAAAGGTTTTTTGATTAAACAAATGCTTTATTATAATTTCACAAAATGTCTTCATAGATGAGCAAATGTACACTGTATGATAATCATTTGGGCTGTAACGATACAACAGTCCGGATCTATATATCGATTCAATGATCAATGATCCAGTAGCATCGATGCAAAGTGAAAACGATTCATAAACTGATTCATTCATATCGCCGCCTTCGTTAAGATACGCCTTTATTTTGAAAGTCCCACGGCACGTCTGTGTCACGTTTCCCTCCATGCTCAGCTCCTTTCTAAACAGAGCTTTGTTTTTATTAAAGACAACAGATTGTTTCCATTTTAATGTCTGGAACCACTGATAAAATAATATTTACGTAATAAAACTGTCAAATCATATTTTAGTTGCTTTGTGTGCGTTGATATAAATGTAACTGATTGTGTTAAATGGACATATGAGATCGTCTCATATCGATCGCAGGCTCCTGTATCGAATCCAGTCGAATCGTATCGCAGCAGACTTTGTGATATCAGCAAATATCGTATCGTTGTCCAAGGAATCGATATGATATCGTATCGTGATGAAATTTGCAATTTACACCCCTAATAATCATCATTTTTATACTTTGATAATGATACACCTCTGCAACCCCACTGTGCATTACTGTATGTTAACTTAATTCTCAGTACTTCAGTAGTAAAACTAATCTGGTAAGTGGTGAGCTTCTCTGTTTTTGATTCAGTCGTTGTAATGAAATTGCACAGTGCAGGTCCTTGACTTCAGAAGTTAGCTGACAGAATACATTCACAGTTTTCAGGTCTGGAGAAAATCCATTGTGTGTAATTTCATGCTGAGGTGGACTCGGTGCTCACGGTGTCTGTTTCCACAATAGCCGATAACTGTAAACACAGTAGCAGGGCCATAGAAATGCTGCGTATAGTGAAACAAAGGCGACGTTGTAGAGATCCTAGTTCACCATCCATTATTGATGAGGGAGTCATGTTTCACACCAGCGTGACTGACTGACTGACTGACTGACTGAACGTGTGGACGCCGGACGTGTGTAAGCATTTTTTTGTGGGTTTGTTAATGTGTGTTTGTTACCTGTGCAGGAGTGACTGAATGTATTTGCGTAATGCGTGTGTGTGTGTGTGTCGCAGTGATTCATCATTGGTTAGTGCAGCTTTGGCAGTGCATAGATCTCTTCAGCTTTCAACGCTATAGATTCCAATTTGCTGCAGGCCTGGGACTTTTATTATGAGGATATTGATTTGAATTTCATAGTGAGACCAATAACGCTGGGTGGCAAACAGAGGACTGAGTCCTTGGCTCAGAGAAACTGAATCCTAATTCCTAGGAAAGAGACCAAAAGCAGATCCAATAAATATCTCACAGGACGGACGACGGCTGCAGCATTTTACTGACTCTACTTCCTCCGTAAAATAAATGAAATGAAATGGCATTAATTGTAAAAGATCAGAAAGTACATCTCAGTTTATCTGAGTTACTGTAGACATGTTGTGTAACTGAGTGGAAATCAGAGCTCATGGACGCTGCTGAGATGAGACTGATTTTGAAGCAGATTCCAGGGCAGCGTCATGAAATCCTTCAGATACTGAACTCTTTGATGTCGTCATTTATTATGCTGCTTAAGGAAGAGATACATCGACATTACTGGGGTTTTCTTTGCCTGCCCTTCTTTAAATTGTACGAACAGAAGTTTCCTCTGCCCTGAAAAAAACAGCTCGTTAGTGTTGCTGGCAGTGATGATGAAAACCAGAGGGGTGCCATTAGTCTAAAACTACAGTCGTTTCTGCCTCATTTTACTTTGGCCTTCAGTGTGAATATTGAAATCGTTCCAGTCTGCGATGTCTTCATACAGCACTGAAACCTTAAAACAAACCTGGAGGTAGCTGCTCCGAAACACAAGCCCAAAACCGTCAGTGTGTACGTGTTGACTCATGTTAGACATTTCATCAGTGATGAAAACAATAATCCTGATATTCTAGTATTCAAAGCCACTAATGGTACCTTCTACATACCAATAACAGATGTTATGATGGTTCAGTCAGGAGAGACTCGTGATTTTATTGCCACGTGTACACAGAGAATGAGAAAGTCCATCGTGATGAAGTGATACTTGGGGAGGTGATGAAGCCCCCCGATGGAGTCTAGACACTGGTGAGTAGATGAGCCGCTGGATGAAGAGCTGGAGGAGGATGGGGTGGAGGGTCGTACGAATGCCTGAAATAACAGCTGACAGCAGAGAGGAGAGCGGTTTTAAGTTTGACAGCAGAGACGTGATTGGCTGAAAGTGTTGGAGGCAGAATCTGGTTGGTTAAATGGAGAGAGAGCACATGAAGTAACACCCACGTCAGTGCTGTTGAACGTCGCTCTGTCCTCGCTGAGCCTTTTAAAGATGCTCCTTTCATGCCCAGTCATGAAACTATCACCTGTTTGTTGTGGAATATTTACCTGACAGGTGTTTTTTGTTTTTCCACAACTTCCCCAGTCTGTTGTTGCCCCTGTCCCAGTCTGTTGTTGCCCCTGTCCCAGTGTGTTGTTGCCCCTGTCCCAGTCTGTTGTTGCCCCTGTCCCAGTGTGTTGTTGCCCCTGTCCCAGTCTGTTGAAAGGCGTTGCTGACATTAAATTTATAATAAGTACAAAATGTATTCACAGACATCAATGAAGTCGTCAAGGTTAATTGTAGAATCTGATTTGTGCATACGTTATCTATGAATTATGTGTTTCAACTGCAATTTATGGTTTAGATTTATGGTGTGTTAACCTCAAGCAAACATATATACGTTATTATTATACTTCAATTGCTAATTAGTTTCTAATCTAAGTTTTAGGGGAGACAACAGCAGAAGTTTAATTTCCAGATATCCTTCATGACTACTGCACAGATCACAACATCTTTTCTTCTCTTGCCTTCCACCACAAGTGTTTGCTTTTGTAATTACTTTCTGTGTCTTGATTAAAGCTGCATTAATTAATTTTTTTATATTAACATTGGTAACAATGGATAAACTGTGTAAGGTGTAGCGTTAGCCCACAGCAAATCATCTCCCATCTCTGCAGGAAGACATTTAACATTTAACTCTCTTTCAGCTCTTTGTTTTCACTGTTTTCATTCACTCTCACTGCTCTCTTCAGTTTAATGTCCGTCCACAGCTGGAAAAGCTCTAAAAACAACAACAACGATGCTACCTGCTGAGCACCAAATAGCAGACAGACAAATTTAGCAACTAGCTGCGACGCGTCGAGCAGCTAAAGGGGAGAATATTTATCTGAGGAGTCGGTGGAGACAAAACCATAAATGACAGGAGAGTAGAAACTGGACTTACCTTCATACACGTGACTCGCTCTATATTAAAGACTCATTATTAATTACAGGTCACATTGTATAACATGTATATTCTCATTATATAACTACACACACACGCACATTCTTATTAAATGTCCTAGATAGGCTTGGATATTGTGCAGAACAGGATATTGAGTAAGTCCTGGTGCCAGATGTTCCTTGTGTTCGCTCCAAAGATGGTGTTGACGGATTTCTTACCGGATGCGTAAATAAGCAAGAGTTTGCTGACGTGTTTACCACTTTATATGATAGTAGGTCAGTCTCATTGTGTTTGCAACATGGTGTGACACTAATTAGCCCAAAAAATTTAAAATTCAATCATGCATCATGTTCATTTTAAGTGCTATATTGGAGGCAACTGGACTTGTTTCAGTTTCTTGAAGACGTTTCATCGGTTGTGAACTGAAGAGGCCTCCTGGATGAGAGGTGAAACGTCTTCTTCCCTTTTTATCAACATGTTTCCTATTAAATTCAATAAAGTCTTGAACTGTAGAGAAACACAATAGTGTACTATAACTGCTGACAGGGAATTTGCAATATTAACAAAATAAAAACTTTCTTTAAGACAATGTTTTTGCCACCCACACGTCACAATGTCTCTTCAGTTTCATTTTGCAGTTTTATGTCTTGAGCTGAGGCACAGAAACGCTCTTGGATCTGTCGTAATATGACAGGTATTGTAAAAATCTACCTACAATATGCATGATACATAAAATGTGCAGAAACATACAATGTCAATATAGTGTTCTGACACTATATCGGACTGTTGTTTTGGACTTTTCTGCTGCGTTGATGGTGATGGTAGAGAGACACAGGAGAGGCGGAGCATCTCTAATCCAGGCTGCTGTGGTCAGTATTCAGCCCTGAAATGTGGTGCGTGCTCTCGCCGGTGAACTAGCAGGTGTAGGTTAATACGTTTAAGTCCCAAATTTCATAATTAATATGAACTGGCAATGTAATTAGATGTTCCCACAGGCTGCAACATGCCCACTGTGCTGGAAAAAGTTTAACAGCTGTTACAGTTTGTCTGAGTGTTTGGCTCTGTTCTGTACTGCAGTATCATCTGCACCCTCCCCAAACTGACTGCTCCAGTCCTTTAGAAAAAACAGAAAGGGGAGATGGGTGCTCTCTCTCTCTGTCTCTCTCTCTCTCTCTCTCTCTCTCACACTCACACACACACACACACACACACTCACACACACTCTCCCTGTTGATTAAGGCCTCCTCAGTGGCTAATCGCTCAGCAGTAGCTGGATTTCCTGAGAAGAAGGACATTTTAATCAAACCTCAACCAGGAAACACAGTCATAAAATATGAATGTTATATAAGGAATTGTCAGCAGGGCTTTCTGATCAGCATATAAATAATGGAGATGCTTGTTATGTAAAAGGGGAGGGGGTGACAAGGAGAAAGCACAACTTTAAGAAATCCTCCGTGCATCAACACAAGACTGGTAGCAACCTACATTCAGGAGAAGCAATAATCCCAATAATCACATTAAAATCTCTCGAGACATTTATTTTCTTTACTTTTGGAAGTCAAATGTTTAGATTATTATCTGAGAGTTGTTTTCCATCTGTGATGCATTTATCTTGTAAAACATCACGAGGCCTAACGAGGAGTCTGAAGAGTTTTTGTCACTTGTGATTAAGTTTCTCATTAGCATTATTTCCCTTAAAGCTCTGCACATCACATTCATCATTCTCACTGTGCTCTCTCGCTGCATGGTAATGATGCTGCAGTTCGCCACAGCCGGAGCGGCGAACGCCGAGAGAAAACAATTAACCGAACACCAAACATGACTGAATATTCATAACGCTGCTGATGTTATCGTGTGTGCATGTGAAGACAGAGATATGCTGCAGGGTGGAGGAGGAGAGTCACGGTGGGTGAAGCTTTGTTCCCTGTGAGGATAATAAAGAGTTAAAGTTCAGCAACAGTGGAGAAGAAGGAGGGTGAGGTGGGTAGAAAAAAAACATCTTCATGGGGGTTATGGTAGGTCAAGAGAGAGAGAGAGAGTGTGTGTGTGTGTGTGTGTGTGTGTGTGTGTGTGTGTGTGTGTGTGTGTGTGTGTGTGTGATACAGGGATAGACCAGTGGATTAAACAAAGGAGAAGAGGTGCAATGTGTAAAATACTGGCCTGTCATCGCTACGCAGTTGAGAGGGAGGTGATTCTGATTTGGGAGGTGGTGTTGGTGGTGTTGGTGGTGTTGGTGGTGTTGGTGGTGTTGGTGGTGTTGGGTCGGGGCTGTGAGGAGTGGACGCAGCAGTGTAAGGGACAAAAAACAAAAAAAACAAAGAGGGGTGGTTTCCCAAAGCTGGGCAGCCACTGCAGAGCCTGAAAGTGAGGAGGGCTTTTTTTTTTTTGCCAGAGATTTGTTATGCTGCTGCCGCTGCTGCACCACTGAATCGATGAGGAGAGGAGGGGAATGGAAAGGAGAAAGGGGAGGAGGGTCAGCCTGGTCGGGTAGTTTCACTGCAGTGGAGCCTTTTTGTCCTCCCCCTCTTGCTTCACACTGAGAGACCCTCTCTCTCTCCCCCTCTCTCCCTCTCTCTCCCCCTCTCTCTCCCTCTCTTTATTTCCTGCTGTCATTCTCACCGGAGTCTCGTCTGTCTGTCTGTCTTTGCTTGACTCTCTGTCTCTTTCTGTCCTTATCCTCATTTCCCTCCAGACGGTGGCTGATACCTGGCGCCCTGCTGTCCAAAAAAAACCCAACTAATCTGGCAACCTCTGATGAGGAGTGCAGGCACTGCACAGCTAGCCAAAACCTACACTTTTCCTTATTAGCTGCATCAGCGTCTGCCAAATAGTAACTTAGCACAATTTTACAAAAACTTCTTCTAGAGTTTGTCTGGGAGGAAATTTAAAGGGGTGTGGTGTTCACGAAGGGAATCAACAGCATCAGTTGTTCCAGTAAGAGCCCGAAGACAACATTTGTTTGGGTTCAACTGAAAAAGGAGGAAGTCAGGTGGCAAAGGAGGAAGTGAAGTGATGGATGGGTCAACAAAACATCAGATGTGATCTCTGGACAGCTGTTTGTTTCCTGTTTCCAACTGCAAGTCAGCGTCGTTTTCATTTTGTATTATTGCAATCATGACTAAGCTCCGCTCACCTTAACAAAGCAGTACGTTTAACCCAGAACACATTTTTATACCCCTTACAGAACCAGCATACACTGACATGTACTGAAAAATGAAATTGAATATATTAAAAATACATTTTAGGACATAGAAGACGTCCACATACAGTATGTTGACAGTTCATGTCAATATATTGTCACTTTGCTTCAAGAATATATTTACAAAATAAAAAAAGACATTTTGATAATGCATTGGTAATATATATTTAAAAATCTGTTATTTAAATATATAATATGTAAGAATGTCTACAAAGAGACGACCTTTGTTATATATGTTGTTGAGTTGTGTGTAGAGAAATTACCCGTCATTACTTCTGGGATGGGGAATAAAAGTACCGAGCTCATCTGTGAACATTGTGAGTCACATCGGATGGATGGATGTTCATCAGCAGTGCTGGTTGTTTAACGGTGTGTACATCGACAGTGAAGCGACTTCGACTGCAGGAACATTTGTGTTTGTTTGCGTGACTCATGCAGCGTTTATCTGCCCCAAACAGCCCGTTTACTTTACTGTACGCTAGCAGTGAGCTAATGTTAGCCAGCAACGGCACACACCAAGGACACCTGTCTGTGATAGTAGGAGCCTCTCTCTCTTCTTCTTCCCCTCTCCTCTCTGTAACGTTACATTCATGAAGTACATTTCCCCTCCAGTCAATGTTACAGAACATAAACGCCCATAAAAACTGAGGCCAGTCTGCTGCAGTCGGGTTGATAAACAGGTCTGAAGATAAATCCGCTTTTTAATCCCAAAACTTTAAAAGTAATCTCTGAGCTCTCTAAAAAACTAGAATGCAAATATATTAGATTTACATATATATAAAATGTATTTCTGTTGCATGAGGGTCCCCCAAACCAAACCAAGTGGTTTGTGTGGCGAAGCCAGCCCCAAACTTCACCGCGTCGTATAAGAGGACATGGACGGATAACATATTTTGTTATTTAATTTGGGGAACTTGTTGTGCTGTTGATCCGACACCACTTCCTCCTCGTACTTCAAAATAAATGCATTTTAATGTGTAAGCACCGGCTTGTACCGTGAAACCAGAAGTTTTGAGAGTGACAGATTCGGCTGGCTAGTTTTTGTTAAACTAGAATTCAACATTTTCCACACTTTTCAAAATTGAGTTTGTTCATTTACATTAACGTTACAGGGATACATGTGCTGGACTGTTTCTTGGACGGGACTTCCTGAAACTCTCACCGTCAGCTGAGACTCACAGTCCGTTGTATAACCCCTCATACAACTGCAACACACCTACTGTCCGTGTGTGTCGCTGTTCACAGCCCCGCTGATGATGTGAGCCACACTGTCTCCTGCTGCTGATTCATAAAGAACGACACATCTGTTTGAACCACAAGTAACCAAAGCTTTGCTGTGTTGAAGAACGTACCAGAGCGACATTACGTTTTCCTCGTGATCCACGTGTTTCCAGTATATTTCATTTGTATTCTGTTTTATTGTGGTGTGTGTGTGTTGAATTGTGGTTTTGTGAGTAGCTTGTGCAAATACTCTTTTAACAGGGCTGCAGTTTGTGTCCAGTACTTTATATATGTGTGTGTGTGTGTGTGTGTGTGTTTCTGTTTCAGCAAGCCTGGTTTGGACTACAGAGAGAGGTAGAGAGACACTGACAATAAATCAGGATGGGAGAGAGAGAGAGAGAGAGAGAGAGAGAGAGAGAGCAGGCAGGAAACCAGACCAAACATGGGCACAGGTGACGCACAGAGGATACCCAGTTTCCATAGCAACAGGCAGGTGCAAGACACTGGGAGCTAATCTGGCTTTTCGATCTGCTGAGGTGAAACATTTGCATGCACATCACAGTGTGAGTAGCCTAATGTACACACACAGAAACACACACCGACACAAGAGCAGAGCTATGTATGTATGTGATTCTTAGAGGGTAGCACACACACACACACACCCGCGCGCACACACACACACACACACACACACGCTGAGATGAATGGTGAACGGCGTGCTGAGCAGAGCATGACACACACACATACAGCATGAACACGGTACCAGGAGGAGAGGAAATGTGATTGGCCGGCCAGGATCCCCGACCTTTCCTGACCCAACACACACATACTGGGAAACGCCTGACACATTGAAGACTCAGAGGGACGGGAGGAGGATGAAAAGGAGTTGACAGGACGGGGTGAGGGATGAGGCAGGAGAGTGAGATTAAAGGAGAAGTGGAGATAGCGGGGGGAGGAGTGTTGATCCGTACCCTGGGGGTGAAATACATGATGAAGAGGAGGGAGGAGGCAGGGAGGAGGAGGAGGGGGGGTTACTGCGCGGTGAGGAAAGGAGTTGAGGGGGGAGGACGAGGAGAGGAGGAGCTGAAGAAGGAGGAAAAGTTGAGGGAAGTGAGCGAAGCTTTATACTGCACAACAAAACAAAGAGTGGCGCCGGCCTCTGAAGCACAGGCTGAAACAGTAACCAGCACCGACTGGGTCACCATGTGAAGATGATGATGAAGATGTGTGTTTACACCCATGCTAGCTGCTATGTGCGGCTCAACTCAAGCACAGTGGGGCTTATAGCTAAATGCTAATGTCATTATATGCTCACAATGAGCACGTTTACATGCACAGTAATGAACCGATCAGTATCTGATTTATTCAAGTGTTCATGTAAACAGCATAATGTGATATGATTTATTGGATAAAAGCCGTTTTCGGATTATGAAAAATCTGATAAACACACCTAGTTTTTTTGCCCAATATCCTGTTTTATTCTGTTTTGTCTTTTTTTCATGTCACCATTGGGGGGCGGAGATTTCCAAACTCTGTACTTGGTGGCTTTACAGGTCCAGTGTGGAGGACTTACAGGATTTAGGGGCAGAAATGGAAAATAATACACATTCATATGTTTTCATTCATGTATTGTTGGGTGTCCATTTTGTAGATAACAGTATTTTCAGCCCTGTCACAAATTGTCCGTGCTTTGCTCGCAGTGCAGAACTATTGTCGTGATTCTGACTTTTGTGTGGTATTTTTCGGTGCCTCCTGCTTTTGTTTTACCTGTGTGTTCTCAGAGGTGCTCTGCAGAGGCGTGGCCTACCTGCGCCTCTCACACACCTGCAGCTCATCTGATCATCGGCACCAGCTCAAACACTCTGGTCTTCTCTCCACTCGCTGCCACATTGTTTCGACTCTTCCATGTGGTACATGCGCTGCTGTCAGTGACTTTTTGCTCTCGTGTCTCTGTGTAAGCCACCTTTGTTTCTCCTCGACTTCTCCCCTGAGTTTCACCACCTCTGAGCTCTTTTGCCACCCAGCCTCCTGCACCTCTGCCTCCAGCCTTCAGTCCACGTGTCTCACTCACCAGAGCCTTCACCAAAGCCTCAGTCAACGCCACAGTGAGGCCCGCTGCTCCACCTGCTGAGCCCGAGCTACCGTCCTCTACCTACTATTAGTGTTTCAAACCATGTTGCACCACCATGTTTCTACAGCAGAGAAACCAAACACAGGCTCTAGAGATCTTCTGAGTTTTTTACTTGTTCAAAAGCCACTGTAGGAGAGGCTGAGATGAGCGGTGTCAGCAGTAGATTGACTGAAAGAGCTTTTAAATTGATATTTTTCTTCCAGCACTAAAGCTTCTTCTTCTTCTTCAGCGCAGCCATGCTCTCCAGCTCTTTTAGTTCCCTACTGTTTGTAATTATGTGTATTCAAGGAGAAAGTACATTTAGAAGGTAAACATTCATTTATTTTTAACGTGCAGTACTCTCACTCTCTCTCTCTCGCCATAAAAAACCCAGAAATGTCTTACTGTCCCCATCTTGATACGTAGCTCATTGCATTTCTCTGCTCAGTGGGCATTTCAAGCCTGGTGATGCAGCAGGGCAATCTCAGCTGTTCAGTCACACACACACACACACATTTATATGGAGTTTTGCATACGCACATATGGGAGATCGAGAGTACACACATTTTGAGTTCAGTTGGCAGTAATGTGCCACTTCCTGTGAGTTAGCCAGGAGGGACGTTAGCTTCTGGGCCAGTGCACCCTCGCAACTTCTGTTCTGTTTGTTTCCTCTTCCTCCTCTGCTCGCCGTTATCTTGCTACGTTACCTTGTGTGACAATATGTTACCTTAGCTTATCTTGTGTTACTCTGTGTAACACTACCTGGGGTTTGTGTATGTTTTGCTGTGTTTGATTAGGATCACTGGATGACTTATGTAACCGTACGTTGCATCATGTGCTGCTCTGCTTCTGTTCTGTCCGGCTGCTTCGGCCTGTTCTGTCCTGTTCGTCTCTGCACGGTTGTGCTCAGCTGTTTGCACACAAGCCTTCTAATTTTGGCCAATGCTCCTCTTTTATGTTGATTCACATTTACACCTTATCAACCAAAGCCTGTTACATGTGCTGCCCTAGCAGGAAAAGACAAAAGGAAGAGGAGAGGAGAGGAGTGAATCGAACCAAATGGGAGATGAAAACATAGCGAGGAAAGTGAGCAAGGAAAAAGGTAAACAGAAGAAAGAAAATAGAAAAGCCAAGGATAGAAAAGACAAGAGGCCAATGAGGTGTAGAGCTGCGGGTCGATGTGGATCGATTCTCCCTCTGACAACCATCCTCACCATCGGATACGAGACCTTCAGTCCCACACTTATCAATGTCGCCACTCACTCGCAATTTATCAATACCTCAATTATCTGATTGAATATCGCTCTCCCCAGTGGGCTGGATGAGACTGAAAGCTATTCTTCACACAGTCTTTGTTGATTCGCTCACAGTTCAGCGCTTCTGCAAAGACAAAACAACACGACGGGCCTGCAGGCATGTCGTACATTCAGCCCAGTCACCATCGTGAGATGTTGTCGTTTTACGTCTCTGCAAACCCAGATGTGTACATGCAGATGTGTGCGTTCAGATGTGTACGTGCAGATGTGTACGTTCAGATGTGTACGTGCCATATTGACATTAATGCAACACATGCCGGACCAGAGATCACTATCTGAACCGAACGTTTCAACATTTCTAAGCAGCAACACACTGGATATTTCTAACTACTTCAGACAAAATATGATCTTTTTTAACCTGAGTGAGTGTTTTTTGTGCCTAAACCTAACCGGACCATAAGCACAGTGATGTCACAACATGAAACTGGTTTCTGTGACTTGCAGAAATGCGATAAGTGTTTCAGTACATAAATCATTGAGGCACAGTACATTTACTCATGTATACTAAAATTAACTTCTGGTTCTTTGTGTTTTAATATTCCGCCACTTAAAACTTCTACTTCACGACATTTCAGAGGGAAATACTGTGATTTTTTTTTTATTGTTCTGCATTTTCTCAAATTTCAGATTAAGATTTTAAAACATTATAAGACTTTAATTATGATGAATTGTCAAACAGCAAATTAAACTGTCTTGTTGGCTGAAGAACTTCTGTTACTTGTTGGCGATGGATATGACCATCAATCCTCCAATGGACTTGATACGATATGATACGGTTTTGTTTTAAATACATAAATTATCTAGTGTACTGCTACTTTCTGTATTACTTTTGTTTTTATGTTGTTGTTTTGCTCTTTAAAAAAACAGGCACTGCTCTTAAACATGGCTCCATAGCACTACTAGTGGTCAAACACTCCTCTGTGCCCCTTTAAAGTCCTTCTCACATATGACAGGGCTGATTATATGTGTTGTGTTGATGATCATCAGTGGAGAAGCAGCTTCAGCAGTTAGATAAACATCTCAGATAAATGTAGTGGAGCTAAAAGCTTCTTTTCTAAATGAATACTGGAGCTGAAGCATAAAATAGCAGTACAAAAGTAAAGTACACAAATTCACTGTGATGCAGTACTTGAATAATGTACTTTACAACAAAAACACATGAAGACACAGCACACATGTGGAATCAACCCTGACGACACTTCAACACTGCAGCCATACATGTGAAATGCACTGTCGTGACACGCTCGCCAAGCGCTGATGAGATGGAGCTGTGATGGAGCTGAGATGGAGCTGTGATGGAGCTGTGATGGAGCTGAGATGGAGCTGAGATGGAGCTGAGATGGTGTGTTTTGGTACGATGACTCAGGACTGATATTTGAGGGAGAGCAGAGAGAGAGAGGCAGATTTTAGTGCTGAGTCACAGCGAGGCTGCTGCTGCTGCTGCTGCTGCTGCTGCAGCACCCTCCCCCACACCGAACCACACAGCCTGGCTGACTGGCTTCATCTCTCATCCTGCCCTCCTTCTCTTCAAAGACTCTCTCTCTGTGTACATCCCATGGAGAGAGCTCCATCTCTGCCTCTCCTCGTCTTTAGTGTCATACTTCTGTCCCCGTGGATTTCATCCTTTTTCCGGATCTTTCACACCTCTCTTTCTGTTTTTAAGCCCGTGTCTATTGTTTTGTTGTGTTTTTTTTCGCCTCGTCACTCTTTAACAGCTCATCCTCCCCCATCCTCTCGTCCTCCTGCCAGCCTCCCACCTTTCCCTGTGAAGTTTAATTAAGAATGAAATCAGTCAGAGAGGGAGAGGGAGATCAGAGTGCACGAGCTTGTCTGCTACAGGGTTGATAATGCTGCGGCTAATCTTCTCCTCCACTCGCTGTGTTTTGCTCCTTGACCGTGAGACGAAGCACCGTCAAAGCCGTGCTCTCCATCCCATGAGTTCCCCAGACACACACACACACACACACACACACACACACACACACACACACACACACACACACACACACACACACACACACACACACACACACACACACACACCCCTCCGTTCAAATACCACTCTGACTTCAAAGGCCTCGTCTGAAAAGTTAGTCATTCTCTTTAATCTCTGCGAAAAGCAAGAAATCAGCGAGCTTTAATGGACGAGAGGAGAAGAAGAAGAAAGGACGAGTTGTTCTGACTTCACTCTCTCAATCACAGCGTTCACTTTATTCGTACACAAGCATGTTAGCATCCTGAGGCATCACATTAGGCCCAAATGCTAAATGACAGTGACCAAAATTACCCCCAAAGTCCACGAGCCGGAAAAACTAAGAACCTTCAGTTTGAAGACTTCATCGACAATCTGGAGCGGCTCTGTGGAGGATAAGAACTGACAGATAAGAAGCCGCGGTGCCACGGGGACGTTTCAGGCAGCGAGCTGACAATGCCTGGTTCAGACTGCTGATAACCCCGTTAGACAAAAGATAATATTCATTTAAAGTTCTCACAGTGTTAATATGACGGCACTGAAAGTGGGATTAACCTGAATCAGGTCTGAGGAATATTCTCTCACAAACCTGTAGAAAAAAAGGTGATGTTTGGGATGAAACTGCTGAGTCACTGGAAGGTGATTTAAAATCGATGCTTACACTTAGATTTGTTCATGAACACGGTCGTTTCCAGTGAGAAGAGTTCTGTCGGATGGTTCTGACCCGATTCAACATGAAAACCTGGACTTTATTGCACATTTCACCTCTTTATTTACGTTTTTCTCAGTCAGTTCTTTATTTGATGCACTCCAGAGTTTCTTCTACTTTTTCATGGAAAGGCCGGAGTTCACAGAGCCGTTAACTGTATAAATAATTGAATTAGTCTGGGTTTCAGTGAGGAGTTTGAGTTCCCCTTAACGATCTTAAGGCTTCAAAGCATTTCCGACCCATTAATAGAACTTTATAGGAATCACTGGCTACTTAATAATATATTTAATATGTAATTTTGTGGAGTAAAAATAGTAAAAATGCAAAATGAATAACATTTTTAAAAACATAATATCAGACTGAAAAATGTCAACAATAATTTGATGGATTGCCCCAAAATCTGGTAGAAATATTTCCCCGAGGAGAAATCTAAATGAGCCTGTGACCTTTCCACCATGAGGTCACCATTTGTGGTTCTGGGTCAAATATCTCAGCAAATATCGAATTGATCGTCATGAAATCCGTCCTCAGGATAAAATTATAATAACATCGGTGATCCTTTAACTAGATCGAGCCTTGGTTTATGGCCTGTAATGACGTTCCCCTCGGCTGTATGTGGATGTGCTCTTTGTTTAGTGCTGATTAGCAGATGTAAGATGGAGAGCATGTTCAACATCGTACCTCAGCCTCGCGGAGCTGCTAGCATGGCTGTAGACTATTAGTCTCGTTAGTTATTTAATTCCCTAAACGTGTAGAAAAGATGCTCACTGTTAATCAGAGGGACTATTGTTGCTGCTCCTGTTGAAGACATCTTCCCTGATCAAGTATGTCAAAAATACACATTTTCATTTCTGTACCATTCACTGAATGTGTGAGCTAAAAAAATAATCCATATGAGTACATTTTAGCTCTTAACCATGGTTTAAAGGGGCAGTTCACCCCAAGATCAAAAATACACATTGTTCCTCTTACCGAAGTGTTATTAATCAATCTCCGTTGTTTTTGTGTGAGTTGCCAGGTTCTGGAGATATCCCTCGTGGAGATGTCCACCTTCTCTCGGCTTGTGGTGCCTTAGAGCGCCAATAAATACATTTGAAAAACTAAACAGCGACGTCTCTTTCCTGAAATCGTGACCCGTTCACTCAGGATAATCTACAGACCTCGTTCCGAGCAGTTTCGTGTAGGATGTACACCTGACAACAGTATCACTGCGCAGAGGGAAGCTTACATCTACTCACTAGGCTAACTTAGCCAGTTAGCATTACAGGTCAGCCAAGGAGGGCGCCATCAGTGTTTACATCCCACTGAACCTCTTGTCCATGTGTAAACACTCACTTCCTTCTTCTTGGCAGTACAGGTGAGAGCAAAGATACATATATTAGATTTTGCAGTGAAATGTCCCTTTAATATTAAAGCCCATCGAAAAAATCACCCGCTGATATTCATCCTCTAAGCGGGACTATTGTTCTCGATTAAGATAATAGTGAAACGACTGTATGTGTTGTGGGACCTCTGCCTCGGTGACCCTCAGAGGCCCGCGGACCTCAGGTTGAAAAACCCCTGTTACTCCTACAAAGACCCACAATGCTTCACTTCCACCCGTCCCTAATGTGGTTCGTTCTACTTGTGTAATATTGTTTCAGTGGAGAGTGAATGAACGAGCGACCTGTAGATTCATTCTCCTCACTTTCTCCACACACACACATCTGAGCATATCTTGAACATAACACACACATCGCAGACACACACTCACACACTCCCTCCTCCCTTTCTCCTTTTCCTCTGGCTCTCCTCTGCAAAATGGATTTTTCATGCAGAGTTATCATTATCATTAATTTAGGAGACAGGTTCGCTTCAGAGCAATTGAAGACACATTTGTTACAGTGCCAGGCAGCGGCTGCAGGAGACGAGCCGGGGGAGGGAGCGAGGGAGGGAGGGAGGGAGGACGTTCCCACGCTGCTGCTGAGTCCACAGACGATTCAGCGTGGACGTGTTGAGAAAACATCGGTCTCATTATGTGAGTTCGTCTCACTAATTGATTGGAAATTCGAAACCTCCAGTTGTCACCCGTACAGTGAGGCACGGACCACAAGACCACCAGAATCACTTGTTATACGAAGTGTTTGTTCATAGAGAACATTTTCAACACATTTCCATGGCAGTTTCTGAAATGGTGACGAAATCTGATCGACTTTCAGCAGCATGAAATAAAACATTAAAGGCTGTTTTGTGACGATTAACTACCGAGGTTTTAAACAATAAGGTTGGTTACACTGATTACCTAAACGAGCAATGCGTTGATCCAGAGGTGGAAGAAGTGCTCAGATATTGTAATAATGTAAAAGTAGCAGTGTAGAAACACTGTTGTAGGTGAAAGTCACGCAGATTTTGCAGTAACTAGTAAAAAAGTTCAATACTTGCCTCTGAGTTGTAGTGAAGTGGAGGTATAAAGTAACAGAGAATGGAAATATTTAAGTAAAGTACCTCAGGATTGTACAGTACATCAGTGAGTGTACTCAGTTACTTTCCGACACGGATCCCACTAAGAAGTATCGTGTGTATTCAGCCTGAAACATCTTGTCCCTCTGTGCCACAGAGCTCTGCTGTGAACACTGTCACGCTGGGCGTCATGTTTCTTTATTACAGTGAACATGTAGTTTGTTTTGAGTCGGTCCCTCATCAGCCGTCCTGCTCTGTAACACCACATGTGGATTAATCCACAGCTGGAAATAGTCCCCAACAGATCCACTATTTACTTTTTAAAAAGTACACGTATGCATGTGTAGCCTCTTTTTAACGAAGCGGCGCGATGGAGGCTGAGAGCCACAGACACGGCGGGCAGGTGACGGACTCACAGACTGTTGCTGTTGGTCTTTTCATTGCGTTTGTTGACAATAACAAAAATATCTCACATCCTTGAAGGCTCCGCTGCTCGTTGCTCAGACTGTCTCAATGGGGTTTTTGCAGACGCACGTATCAGTTCCTGCACATCAGCGTTCGTGTCATTCATCACATTTTCTCTGTTATTCAGAAGAACAGGGCGTCCTGACCTCGCACAGCAGCAATCGGCTGTGTTTGTCACTCAGCTTAAAATACAGTTTCACCCACGTTCTACACGGCAGCCACCCTACCAACACTGACATTTAAACAGAAATGTCAATACACTGTCGCAGCGCTACCTGAACTGGTCACAAAATATAATCTACAGGATTCATCTGCAAACACACCTATTTGATTTTGTTTCTGTGGCTTTCAACGCGACTATCCTTTGACTGAATGATGCACACAGATTTAAGGGCAGTTCTGGTATTGTTTACATGTTTTGGTACGTAAATGACTCGTACTTAATAAGAGTTTTGGATCGGTCGAGCAATTCAATCCTTTGGGTCAACTCAACTCAAACTTATGTCCACAAAACTGCCTGTTTTTGCCACTGACACCCATGAGTCCGACAGAGACAGAGCTTTTAGTTTAATTATAAGATCCTTTCTGTAACCAGAAGCACGAGTCTCAATCAAGGAGAAGTCTCAATCTGAGATCCTGCGAGATGTGAGTTGTTGCAGGAAGACGGTGGGTTGAACGCCTGGTTTGGAGTCGAGCCTTTACTTCTGTAACTTATGTGCATCACTATGTAACAGCCGTTATATAAATATATATATATATATATATTTATATATTTATTATAAAATATTTGCTGTAGCCGTGTTATTTTTGATCACACTACCTTGCTCGTCACAACCCGTCATACTCTGCCTCTGATTGGCTACATCCTGCCTGTTAAGTAATACACATGTGCAGCTCTCAGCAAAGATTGGACAGAGGCAAGATGTCTCACTCTGTAGCTAAAACGGAGCGTTCAAGACAGTGTGTAAAGGGATGCTGCAGCGATGCACCATATGAGAAAAATAATGTGTTTTTTGAAAATGAAAGTATGTAAACCTGTTCTACCAGGACCCCCAAATAAAAGTATGAACCTGAGAGTTAGCTGACTGTAAAACTGAAAAAGGACAATGACGTCCTTTCTGTGTGGTTACAGAAGATACAGTGATGATGCAGCAAAGCAGCACACAGCTGGACACCCGCGAGCCTTAAAAATGTCCTCGGTGTCAGCAGGACCTGAATGCAATCGCCGCAAAATATGCATGCTGTCTACATTCCTTCAAGTTATGATCTTACCTGAGGAAGCAGGTAATCATTGCCTAGCTTCATGGTTACCCCATGACAAATACGAGCTACTGGACCCCTCTTCTCACCCCCAGTCTCTCCCAGCCTCAGTGCAGTGTGTAGTTTCTATGTTTGCTGTGTGGTAATTAGATGAAACACAGAGGATTTACTGTAGGAAACTGCACTATATAAGCGACATCAACTTAAATAATGAAGGCCTTGAAGCTGGATTTTGACGGAGATCATCTCCAAGACCAGAATCAGGTTTTAAAACAGGACTGCTTCATTGCATCAGTGTTTTTTTTTAAATGTGTATCGGTGCATACCCTCACAATCCCAAACGAAAACAACACAATGAATCCAACAACCACAAATCAGTTGCCACGTGGGGACATAACCCCAGACGCCACCACACCGACCAGTGAGATATGATTAGTCATGCTGGCTGTAAACAAGGACGAGTCAGAGCGCTGTGATTTAAACATCATAGTAAAATCCCAGTTCTACTTAACGTGAGACCGACCTTGTGAACCGTGACAGTGCAGGGCTGGTTTTACTGGAGCGTGGCCACAGTTTTATTCTGCTACCAAAATGAATGAATTAACACTTTTTTTCAGTTGCAGAAGCTCAAACAGGAATCCTGTGAAAGTGTCAGCGAGCATCAGGACAGTCCCTGTTAATGTATATAACACTGATACAATCCTGACTGTCACCAAGGCTGTTGGATCTATAAGCGTCCTGCATGTGTTGAGATATAATAAATCATTTACATTATCAACAGTGATATTTCAAAATATGCAGCTGCCACTTACAACAAAGACTTTCTGAAGTCTCTCTCCCTCTCTGACAGATATCTATTAAAAGCTGCTGCTGACGTCACAAGTGTCCGCCATCTTTGACTAGAGCTGCACTGCTTTACCCCCCCACCCTCCCTCCCATTGAAGAAGCAGCGAGGAGGACTCAGCCGACGCGCAGTGCCTTTGCAGCATCCCAGTCATATACAGAGAGAGAGGCTGGTATCGCTTAGCTGTTGGTATACGCAGACATTTCCTCCCATACTGACTGCGGGGCACCGACAACAGGCTCAGGTAAGACCGGAGACTCTTCCATCGACATTTTCTCACCGTTTGTTTTCCTTAAACAGCCTGAATTTGGTGCGTTTTGACGCGCAAACGTTTGTTTTTTATTCTTGTCTGGATGTTTGCTGCGCGCTTTTTAATTCTCTGCTTCGCTTTTTGGGGGGAATGTAGCGCAGGATTTGCAGCATTGATGGCGGGAGAATAGAAACAGAGGGTGGGAAGAAGGAGGAAGGCGATGCGTGACCTCCCGGGTGATAAATCTCAAACACGCAGTGGATGGTTGCGGTGCGCTATAATGCGTATGTTCAATGTGGGCGTTTTTTCTTCTTCTTCTAATGTTTCAGTACCTTGGACAGCAGCACAGGAGGAGAAAAACGCTGGAGAGGCGGAGTGAATGTCTCATGTTGTGTCTTTGTCAGGGAGATGCGGGGCTGTTTCATTGTTTTCACATCAGAGCAGGTAGACTGCTGATGTCGCAGCAAGATGGAACCGTGAATCAATGTGTCGCACTCATGTCAGACAGGGAGAGAGAAAACACAACCCCAGCAGCACCCCGCTGGTGTGAAGAGAGGAGTCGGGGTGATTGCGGGTGGATGGTGTCATGTGTAGTAAACTGCGCCATGGTGGAGACGCTGGGAGGAGGGTAGCCGATGCAAACAGGAGGGAGGGGATGGTCCAGCTCCATTTTATTTGCGTCTCTATACGCAGTGTCTTCGCCTCACGAGCGGCCAAAAAAAAATAAAAAAAATCCGTGCCACATTTGCGTGACTGAGGCGTGAAGGGAGCTCGAAGATACCCCGGTGCTGCTGGAGGAGGGGGAGGATGAGGGGGGAGGAGGGGAGAGGAGCGCCGGGGAGGACCGTGGTGAAACCCGCACTATGACACCCAGCCTCCCCCCCCCTCACCCCCTCACCCCCTCACCCACCCATCCTCCCGTCTCCGAGGCGACGCACATCACTTGTCAATGAGCCTCGCACACGCTGTCTGCTCGTCACGCGTGGCGCACAGTGGCCGGAGTGCTGGATCGGTACCCGCGCGCTCCACATGCGCAACCAGTCCTGCTGACCGTCAGGCTGCAGACACACGACGTGTAAAGCACATTTCAGACTCACGTAGAAGCAGTCGAGCCTCGTTAGCTGTGTTACACGTGATGATCATGTACAGTGAAGTGTTGAAGTGTTGCTCCGGTGTGGACGTTGTCGTGAGAACATGTCTGGATGTTGCGGTGTATCGACGCCCCTGTGCTGCTCGTCACGCACGGCGCACACTGCTGCGAGAGGACCCCGAGCCTCGTGATGCAGAAACACAGACACGACGGTCGGTTGTCCTGAGGTCTGACGATGCGGCAGATTAGATACTGAAGTCCCATCGATCTCTGGCGCACCTGGAATTATTTTGTAGCGCCACATGGGGCGGTAGGCTGGCTGGCTCGTGTCCAATGACAGATGCTGTCACATGAGGGGTTGATTGAGTGTTTGTCACATCAGTGGACACCATGCAGTGAGCAGTGACATGAGGATTACATTCACCACACAGATGCCTTCAAGTCAAATTCCTTTAGTGCATTCATGGTGATTTTAATGACCTTTACAATAACTGATTTCACTGTAAAGATGTGAGTTCAGTGGTAAAGCAGAGCAGCCTCCAGGGTTTGGACCCTGGCAGCTGTGAATTCATGACAATGGCAGATTATAGCCGGCAGCGTACAGAGAGCCCAGTGAAGCCCCCGAGGATGCTCCAGTTGCCATGACCGCTATATCATATCGCCTTATGCGGCTTGCACTGTTTAGACTGCAGAGAGGGAGGAAGACAGAGGCAGGGAGGGGGTGATGGTGGTGGTGGTGGTGGGAGGGGGTGTCAGGCCTTTACTGCACACACTGTGATGGGGGCTGCTGCTGCTGCTCTCTGGATAAATGGTGACTCACAACACCATCACCATCCGCTGATTGTTTTCTCAGAAACACCCTGGCCGTTGTTCATTTCACATGGGTTGCTTTCACTCCCTGCCTGTGTTGTACTCCCGTGAAATGGAGCTAAAGCCTCTGTGATCGATGCTGGTGGATACTGAGCCGGCCCGGCCCGGCTGGCTGGCTGGCTGCGCAATGCGTGTTTTGGTGCAGGTGCACCTCACATTTGTTCCCATCCAGCAGCTCCCCCCCTTTTTTTTAAGATCCATAACTTAAAGATTCAAGTGTTCATCAAGTTTGGTTATGCAAAGAAGCCAAAGGAATGAAAAGCAGCAGCGTTGTTTTCTTGCAGTTTTTTGTGATTTGAAAGGTTCTGAACAGGCCCAAACAAACCACGCACCTGAAGTCCACCCACGCATGAATCCTCTGACATTAGTCACATCTGAGGGACTTAGCGAGACCAGACCGAGGGACTTCTGACCTGCCTCTAGCTGAATGGTCAACATAGGAAGAATCAGACACGCTCAGCATTGTTTCATCTGGAAGAAAAGGTTTGATTTCGTGATGTGGAGTAAAACCAGGAGCAGGACCACAGGAAGCAGTTTATACACGTGTCTGAATGAGACAGAGAAGGACTGTAGAGAAAGCCGACATAACTCTTTGCTCAAGGGCATTTTTTGAGTGCCCTTGAGCAAAGAACTAGATCACTGCTCCCTTTTTTATAAACTAGTCTGGATTGTGAACCGAACGCCGACTGCGGTAAAGTTCTTCTCCTTCAGTGCAGTTCAGGTTTTAGCTGCATGACAAACAAAATCATCCTCATGGATTCAGCAGAGCTTGTTCTGCTGCTGTCGCATTAGCAACTCCGTCCCGAATAATAACGCTATTGGTTGTCAAGTACGCTGTTACTTCTCTCTCTCTTTTCTTCTGGCCCGTCCTTGGTTCGTAGTCCAGGACCAGAGGAGACATGGCGGTTCTGTCTGAGTGTGGACTGTGTCTGATTCCTGAAGACATCATTTATTTTATTTTATCTGTGCAAAGTCACGATGCCCAAATCTTTTCTTTAGTTTCTTTGAATGTGGTGAGCACTAGGGCCGCACAAATAATATCGCAATCGCAAAATAATCAAAATGGCAATATGAGTAAGCGCAATATCCAAATCGCTTGTTTTAATGAAGTGTTGTAGTGCTGCAGAGGTGTTTGACCTACAGAGCTTCTTCTCAAGATGTGATAAAACATGTTTGTTGGCAGAGACCAGGAGAAACACCACAACATCTTGATTCTACTAGTTTTACATCGCAATGAAAATGTGATGTAGTAATAATAATAATAATAATAATAATAATAATAATAATCATGAATTATATCACAATCGCAACATCACTTTTTGATCATAACGTGCAGCACAGCACAAGTCTCTTTACATCACAAGGTCTCCGGCATAAAAAGATCTTTTTCAGCTTCAAATATTTTCTCTTCAGCGATGTGATACAATTATTTAACTGCAAAATAAAAGACAGAATCATACAGGGATGATATACGTGTACATATATATATATATATGTACTGACAAAGGACTGACGAAGTTAGGACTGCAACTCTTTAGTGAGATGAGACGACTGACCAGAGGAAAAGGAAACACAACCTTGTAACACAGCAGGTGCTGGTAGGTGGATTTTCTACACGTGGACAGACTCAGGCTAGCTGTTTCCCCCCGTTTCCAGTCTTTAAGCTAAGCTAAGCTAAATGGCTGCTGTTGGTTAGCTTCAGACGTGAGAGCGTTGTCAATCTTCTCATCTCAACTCTCAGACAGGAAAGAGGAGCACAAACAGCTTCTAGTCTCAAGTTCTTTGGAGGAAAAAGGCAAAGAGTGTTTATTTCTCCCAAATGACTGTGAGATGTATGAGAGCAGGGTTGAGCCTCTTTTTGTGCCCAGTCAGCCCTCGCGGGACAAACTCTCACTTTCTCATAGACACGAAACAAAACAGAGAAACAAAATGGCTGCTCGTCGAGGCCTCGAAGCTGTGGCGAAGATCGCGCACCGAACCACATCGTAAAATACAGTTCTGTACATTATCTTTCACTGTGACACGGACATAAAGAGACAAACTTGTACATGTGTTCATCCTGGATATTTGGGACGTTGTCTTTTAAAAGTTGTCACATGTATAACTGTCTCGTTGCGTTATGCAGGGCAGCTAAATGAGTATTAATGGAGATGGGTTGTGGATATAAGCAGCACAGTTGTCAAGACGCCTCTCGCACAAAAGCACAACTTCTCTAAATTTAGCTTTATTCATCTTACCTCAGTTGTGCCCTCTCACAGAAGGGATGTGACAACTCTTCTCTCCCTAATGTGTTGCTCCTACGTTTGAAGCTTTCCTGGAGCTAAAAATAATAAAATAAAATAAAAACTCTCCAATGTTTTTTACCTTTTTTAAAGCCACATTCGTGAGACGTGTTGTCTGTGAGGCCGATCCACAGCTCTGTCAGGCGCTGTCATCGCTCTGCCATCTGTCCTCTCTTCCTGCTCTCACAGGGTTAGAATATATTTCTTTTGATTAACGAAAGGGAATTTAGGCAGGGATACTGAAAGTGATTAGAAAGAGAGGAGAATGAGATGGAGAGTCAGAAAATGGAAGCGTGGCGAGAATAAATACCAGCGAGAGAAACTGCCAAAGTGAAACGACTGCCAGGTTAAATCACAGGAAGAAATGCTGTGAATAGTCTCTGTGAGAGGTACATGTAACGGGATAAATGTTAAAAATAACTAGAATATATAGATTTTGAAGGTGAATTCCAAATGATAACCATCAATCAGACGTACATTTACTCATGTATTCCCCATAATAAGCTTCAGGTCTCAGATTTTACTACGGCAAGCTGATACAGTCGGTCGTACGTGTGCGTGTGCAGGATACGATGCAGACTGCTGCGGTTTACATCGATCTGCAGCTTCGAACGTATCACTTTCATCGCAGCATTATCCACGACTTAAGAGTTATTCTGCTGTAAATCATCCGTACACAACCTCCATTCCCAGAATAAAAGCATGTATAGACTTCTTGTCCCCGCGCCAGTGAAGCAGAAAGTCACCAATTAATCTGCTCGGGTCAACATGAATACGCCCTCCGCCCTCTGCATTACATGGCATTGTGTGCTCAGGTGCAGGGACAATACGACTGTATCAGTCCTCTGCAAACATGTGTGGAGCGTGGAGACGGGTTTTTCAGTGTTATTCAGTGTGTGTGGTTTTGGTGATGTTGTTGCTGTGGGTCTGTGTTGGGTTGTGTAATTTATGATGCTGCAGTGCAGCTGGCTGAGGTCGTTGGTGCAGGTTGGCCTTAAACAGCAGGACGTGTGCAGGATAGAAGTTACACACAGGATATCTGACTTATTATTCCATGTGACGTGAGGCTCGGCTTCATTATACAGCACACGTTCACTGTTAGTGCGTTACAGAATGAAGACTGCAGGCAGTATGGGACATGAGGACATGTCAGGTGGTGTGATGTGTGATGTATTTTGCATCTGGATCGACTTTATAATGAATTTGTTTTGAACTTAAATGGCACAAAAAAAATCTAAATTTGCAATAATCCAAATCAGAGAGGCTAAAATCTTTTGATGTTGTGTGAGCGAATTATAATGGTGCTGCAGAGAAGCCCCAGCCTCAAACTCTTGTCCTTCGGATGTTTGTTTTGTACAGACAAACGTCGAATCATCATGATTTTTAGAGTGTTTCAGTGAAAATGAAAATTGTGATCATTCCAACTCGTTGTGGATCATTTGTGTCCGTCGCAGTGAGTTTCTCTCACCACATCGTGCAGCCCTGACTCTATTTGTTGTCTTTTGTTCTTCTACAAACTACTGCAAGAACTCATCTACAACATACCGGCATTACCGTCCACATACAGTGTATATGGTGTCTTACAGCGCCTCATGAGCAGCACAGTGTCAGTATTATTGATTCTCTTCATCTAACCTCCACACTGGAGGTCAACATCGCCTGCTGCAGCCCTTACTGTCGGCATTCAGACATGACTCCCTGCTCTCTGCTCCGACTCTCTCTTCTACTGTTTAAGTCATTTTCTGGTTTAAATGTGAATCTCTTCTTCTGTGATGGTGAACATTAAAGGTTCTTGGCTTTGGACCTTATTCCAAAGAAAACGCTACGTTGGACTCAGACGGACCAAACAATTGAAATGCAGCCCTACAGACAGCCATCAGCACTGATATATTTTCACTGCAGTATTACATTTAAGTTAAATACACGTTTATTTATCCACAATTTTTTCTTTACATTTCAGTTCTTCAGTGGTTCAAACAGATATTTTTCTGATGAATGTTTCTCTCAGAAGGTTTTTACGACTAATCCCTTTTTAATGTCTTTGTTTTTATGACTTCTCAAATATTTATCAGGCTCTTCGTGACACTGAAGTGGCCTGACTACTAAAACCTGGGGCTCATTTTAAAGCATTGGACCGGTCCTGTTGGACTGTAAGTGGACCTCTGGGAATCCCTGACTCACTTCTTCAGTTCTTTCGTCTTGTGTCATTATCCCCAACTGTACAAATACGCTCCAAGCCAACAAGCTGTGACCAAAGGACTAATGAAAGACAACAATATTGATTAGGGCGTAACAGTTTGATGGTCTTTTCCTGCAGCGACGCTAAAACATCAGGAATTCTTCCTCCTGCGGCGGGCTTGAACGTTTCCTGCCAGGGATTCCTTCTAACGTGCAGATATAAAAAGGACATCTGCTGTATTTTTCACCCTGAGAGCCTTCGCATCTCTCCGCCCTGACGTTTATTGCGTCGTAAAACATGAGAGCTTGTGCTTTTAATTCAAAACAGGCTGCAGAGGCCTGTACAGAAATTGCCTGGTTGATTGTCGGTCATATGTTCATCCACGCCGCCTTCCCCTCAAAAGCACCAACCCGTCTGAACCAATCGCTCTTTTCATCCTTTCAGTTTTACTGCCGACATCAGCCCACGAGCACCCAACCCCCCCCCCCCCCCCCCCCCCCCCCCCCCCCCCCGTCATGTTTTTTATGTCAGATGTCCTATCTCCACGGGCCTCCAGCGGCCTAAACGTCATCTGTAATAAAACGTGGCTCTGGGTGCTTCTGGTTGGGCAGATGATGCAGCCTGGACCCACTTTCACCCACCGAGCGCAGGGCTGAAGGGCGTTGGTGGTGTGCTGCGCATACTGATGTGTGCCCTTCTATTATCTTCTGTTTCATCCTTGTGCACATGTACTCTCTGCTCTTGTTTAAAATAAACACCTCAGTCTGCACAGCTGAGATGTTCTCGTCTTGTCTCCTCGTCCGTTGTCCCTTCTGCTGTGCTCTGCACTTGTTGAAGGATGCTGGCTGATAAGAGCCGTGCAGCTCAGCACCAATAATAAGGAGAGGAACGAGGGGACAGTCAGCCCTAAATCACCGGCCTCGCCCTTGTCTTCACCCCCAGTCTATCTGGTCTCTATTAGCAAATGCAACAGCAATGCCACCTTGGAGAGACAATAAATAGGACGATGACATTGCTTTTACGCCGGCCCTGTACGATAATGGATGAACTGTGGAGCAGTTTTTACATTAACATACACACAGGTCAGCATGTGGTTGTTCCTCAAGCTGTTTAGAGGGAGTGGTCACTGTGGAAGAACAGAGTTAATGAGAGGAGGCGTGTGACTGGAATACCAAGCGAGTTACGACCCATCAGTCACGGGTTCTCTCTTCTGTCCCCGACGTTTCCAGGAGGCAGTAAACCGTAGAGCCGGACATCCCAGAACCATCATGATGATAAGACTAATTAAACTATGAACCGATCTGACCTGGACGTGTTTATCTACAGTACTAACAGTCCTTCCCCACACTCGCTGCCTCCTTCTGCTAAAGCACATCCCTGGAAATAGCCTGGTAAACTGCCAGAGGCATGGACAGGATCCGTCTCGTATGATTTACTTCTGTGTTGTATGACACGCCTCGCAGGATACTATGAGCAGACTATATGGTCTATCCTCAACTACCCAGTGGTCATAGCGTTCATCATTCAGTTGGGAGTTAATCTAAAAACGCCTCTACATGTATTTTTCTAAAGCTCTCTTCCATCTCCACCAGAATCAACAAAACGTCACTTATTAAACATGTTTCAGGCAAATGTTCTTCTGCTTCGGTACCCAAACTGTCAGTGCAACATGACGTTATCGTGCCACAGGCGAAGACTGATGATAATTGCTCAGCCTGTGTGAGCAATAATCATCAGTCTAATACTGTATGTATGGCATCATTTCTAGACAGTATATTTTGAGAATGCATATCGCTGTGAGCGCACAGCGGCCAGTCATTGTCTCATTTACAATCATTCAAATACGCAGACGGATTCAAGGCTTTTATGCAGATTTGTTTGTGATGTGTTTGTTTTGTCTTTTCTGTGGTGACAGGGTTTCTCCAGCAGACTGTGTTTTAGGGATGTTACTGATAATTATTTTCATCATCAACTACTATTATATATATTATATACTATATACTATTTCCCAACAGCCCATACGTATCGCTCCAATATAGTAAAATAATAACAATATTTAGTTTAACGTCACAGAAGACAAAGAAAACATTTACGAAGCTGGAACCTTTAGCTTGAATTAAACACAGTATATTCAACTAAGTGCTAACGTTAGCTTGCTAACATTCTCAGAGTGGCACTATGCTGCATTTCATTTACCCTGGAAGTCGGAGGTGGGAATGACATCACGCCCAGATTGACCTCTTGTGGTACATTAAGTCAGAACACAGGATAGACGCCTTCAGGAAACCTTTGTTGTGCTTGCTACCCGTTGATAACGATGTATTATGCTGTGTTTTGTGCATATAAACAGTGTAGCAACATGTACACAGATAGAAGTTGGACAGTAATGTGTGAATGGGTGATTTAAGGAGACACAAATGAGACAGGTGTGCTGGTAAATAGTATATTTTATCCACCTTATTCCCTAAACACCCTGATACCTTGTATGAATTATGGGCGCACCTTCTGACGCATCCTGTCACGCAAACGTAACTAACCCGTTTCCATGGTAATATTTCCATCATCTAAGCCAGCATTTAAGTGTAGCATGTTAGCATGCTGGGCAGCACAGCGGCGCAGTGGTTAGCGCTGTTGCCTCACAACAAGGTCCTGGGTCCCGTGTTCTCCTGGTGCCTGCGTGGGTTTTCTCCAGGTACTCCAGCTTCCTCCCACAGTCCAAAGACGGTCACTGTAGATTCCCCGTAGGTGTGAATGTGAGCATGACTGGCTGTTTGTCCCTATACAGTACGTCAGCCCTGTGATGAACTGGTACCCCGCCGTTCGCCCAGTTTCAGCTGGGATCGGCTCCAGCCCCGGTCATCACCCTCCCCTTCTCTGTAAGCAGCTTCTGGTGTGTTATCCAGTGTCTGAGGCAGGTAGCCTCCACTGTTGTGATCCTTCACCTCCTGCTCTGTAGCCATGTGTCTCTGAGATGTGTACGTTACAGCGGGGCCAGATGAATAAGTGATGGGGTCTTGGACTTCTCAGGTCAATAATGCATGGCCTTCTCTGTAGAGCGGGCCACTGGGATGTCGCTGCAGCACTCACTGCTAGCTCCTCTGTGGAGAGAGGGCTCCAGCTGTAGTGACACTTGGACTTGTTGTGTAATGTTACATCACTGTTGTTATTGCTCAGGCTCGCCGTGGTTCCTGGAACGGTAATGTCATCTTATCGTCATGGCTATGATGTGTTCAAACCTCTGAACAAGACGGAAAGAGGAAGCGTTTCAGGGTACAGAGCGATTGTTCCTTTGAGCCTTTTGAACAGCATTACATATCAGTTTACATGACATTTAGTGTCTCATCTGTAGCCAAATGACAATTCAGCTATGTTAATTTAAAAAAGAAACGCCCACTCGATCCGTTTCACTTCACTGCCTTTGTGACTGCGGTCTTCTGTACGGAGCGATAACAGCCCCACCAAATGAAGAGCTGTAGTAACCTTCACAATTAAGGCGTTTTACGTAACAAGATTTATTTTTACAAGAGGAATTCACATCAATCTCTGATCTGTCACTGTGCCACTGATAAACGGCAAACTACCAGGCCGGAAGTTAACCTTTAGATCCAGTTATTGTGGCATGAAAGCAGTGTTGAAGCATCGTCTCTGTGTCTGAATCTGTGCATATCATCTCGGCTTGAGCTTCTGCAGCAGAGCAGAAAACGAGCCGCTGTTTCGTCTCCGTCGGCTCAACGGATGCTTTTAAAATCTGTGGCAAACTTTATTAATCACACTCGAGTGAGTGTTTCATGTGATGTGAAACATTCATCCGACTCTCCCGTCAAAGATCGTTCATTTATGAGAGATAAAGAGAGAAACGTTTGATGCAGGGACGGAGAAGGAGCTTCTGAAAGGGAAACTGGAAAGCAAACAAAATGGCAGCCGGCACGCACACACTTCAAGCTAGGGTAGAGAGAGACGCACACATCTATTGTCTGTCTTACCTTCATGTTACTGTTTCTGTCACATGGTGATTACAACCTTCAAATATTTACACAGATAGGCCATAAAAGGACTATTACGTAGCAATAATGACACAACATTTACAGAAGCAGCCTCGATTTAGTCAGATTAGCTATAAAGGGGGAATATTTTCATCACTATATAATATATTTTTACAGCCTGAACATGCCGGTGTTATATCGTCTTCTACAGGACAGTACTTGGCGATCTGAATGTGAGATTCAGCCAAGTACTTATTGATGTACAGTGTGTGTGAAGTGTGTGTGATGCAGGTGTGGTCTCCTCAAGTGAAAAAGGAAAGAGGAAGGAGGAGATGTAAAGAAGCAAAGACAGGGAGAAGCTAAAGGGCAGAGGAGAGGAGGAAGAGAAATGAGAAAGCGTCGAGGTGGAGCAGTCAGCGGGAGCTTGTAATCTTCCCCAGGTGGGATGTGATTGGACGGGCGGTGAAATATGCCGTCGTCCGGGCTGGAATGTGTGGGGAATGGAAATAAGGGCTTCATCTTCATATCTGCTCGTTATTGTTCCCGTGGTGATTACACCGAGGTGTCACTCCACATGATGGATGGATGGATAGAGTTATATCTTCCTACACAGAGTGCTGTTCTGTACATAAATGCAGTTTTTTTTGTTTTTTTTGCTGTTTTATTGCCCATTCAGCGATTCAAAATGCCGTTGATGAACGTTGTATTTGGCCTTACTCCAATCACTGCCCTGAAACCTGTGATAACTGCCACGCTCGTCATGTATCAGGTCTTACAGCATCTTTTCTAGTGCCAAGAGTTGAATCATGCTGCTAATCAGCAAACCTCCCCCCGCCACAGTCCGCGGCAACATGGGTGTAATAAAGCGTGCGTGTATATGTCCGCATATACAGTCCGAGATGAGTTTATGCTTTTAGTGCTCCGTGCTGCAGCCGCGTTGTGTAAATGTAATAACTGGGAGGGGGATTTTCTTTTTTCTTTCCTGGTCCTGTTCTTTATTGCTTTGGTTCTGACTCGGGGTGAAAAGGTCACAGTAGTAACCATTTCCTGTCATAAATGTCAGCAGCAGGCTAACACGTGATGACAAGGTAATAGAAACACAAGGGCAAAGGCTGCGTGGGTGTGTGTCAACACAAAGCGGCAGACACACAAAGATGGATCTGATCAAAGTTAATGACACAGATATGATGGTTGTTGATTGTACTGCATGTTTACCCACAATCCTGTGTGTCACCACATGGAGAGGACATTTTGAGCCTCCTGTGTGGAAGATATTCGGTGGTCTCTGTGTGAAGATCAGGGATTACACAGGTAACAAGGATTACTGCAGTCTGATTACAACATGAGGTGATTACTATAATATCAAATTAAGTAATTTAGTTTCACAAGTAAAACATTTTCTCATTGGAGTGAGCAGTTCCTTATTACCACCATATTTTTAGCACACTACATTATATAAACTTTTCCCCTGGAGGGCCAAAACTAAAACATAATAATGGGCCACGGGCCAGAGGAACACGTATCCCATGTTCCCTAAATTGACTCACTTCCTGCACAAAGTTTCACTCTGTCTGCTGTGCTTAGATAAAATATATATATATATTTATAAATAGAGATCCTGAACAAAGATTTATGTTACATATTTTTATTATTTTCAGCAGAAACATCTGGTGGGTCAAATCAAACCTCACTGCTGGCCACCTTTGGCCCACAGGCCCCACTTTCAGGCAACCAGTTTCTAAAAAAAGAAAAGTGTAGATATGTTGAATACTATACTAAGTATGGGAGGTCATTCATGTTTTTATGTAGGAACAGTCTGATGTGATTAATAATCGTAAATGCACTGATAAAGGACCAGGTTCAATATTCCTGGTTTGTCTTGTCATTAATTTATCCCCCCTTCACTTTATTACCCAAACTGCTGACATTCTCTCAGTAATTAGTCAAAAATTAAAAGTCTCTCTCAAGTGGGCTGGCCAACATTTAATCAGACAGGAGGCTGCAGGTGATTGAGCATCCTGTCCTTTGAGAGGGAGCGTGAGCAGCCGGCTGGTTAAAGATACTGTAACTCAAAGGTCATCAGTGTGATCCTTGTAATGCTATCTCTGTCTCTCAGAGGCATTTAACTCAGTGTACGAGTACATTGTTGTACACTCATATTGCCGTATTGGACCGGAGATAAACAACATCAGTCAGTCTGGACAAATAAAATAAAATTGGCCTCTCATTTCTTACCTTTTGGGTCGATCAGCCTGAATTGATGAGCTCAGCTGCCATGTTGTACCTGCACACAGAGCTCCCTGTCAGGACATCAGAGTGGTTAAATGAACCAGTTTTCGACAAGAGAGCACAATTTCACATTTTTATATCCGAGTAGACGTTGCTGTCGGTATCTGGAGTTGACAGAATGGAGTCATAGAATTACTTTTGTCTGTTCAGATATTAAAACAAAGACGTATTAGCCATAAAATAGGCATATTTTGAAGAAGGCAAGATGGATTTGCAAGATCACATCATCACGTGATCCCGTGAAACCAGCTGCCTTTCGAGGCGGTACGAGGCCTCACGTCTTCCGGGCCTTTTGACCATATTCCCGAGTCTTCTTTTGCAAATGGAAATTGCTTCGGTACCATCACGTGATGAAGGTCATTCAGTGAGTAAGTCCACCAGTACTTTACATCTGTTCCTGAGAAAGCCTGATGATGCAGCGGGCAGTGCTGAGGGCAGCTAAGATGCAAAAAATGTGAGGCTTCTAATTGAGACGTTATGTAAAAGGTCAGCGTGGCCTGTTAAAACTTAATTGCCTGAAATTTGGTTACGTAATCGGACAGAGAGGCGATGAAGCCCTCTCTTCCTTCAGCGAGTCGTTCTGAAGATCTGACTCCATTCAGACATCAGGGACTGCGCAGCCCAGTCCGGTTGGAGGTTTATATAACCCAACATGGCCGCTGATGCTGTGAAACGATGCAGGACAGCGAGGGGAAGGGAGAGAGGGAGGCAAATCAGAGACATCAGAGCGGAGGAGAGATGGAATAAACATGATGTATGAATATAACTGGATCCGATTCAACATGCACATTTTTTATCTGCAAGTATGTCGGCAGCTCTCTCCCTCTCAGTTATGTAGACGGGCCTGTGAATGAATGCCATAATAAACAGGAGACTGTACACAGCGTCAGGACCTAATCATTACGATGCAGCTGTTGATCCGAGGACGTATTCATGACTGAATCCACCTGTGGAGATGAATGCAGAGGAATCTATATATCGCCCCGGGAGGTTTTAATGATTCAGACCAAGACGTGCTGTGACATTATCCTGGCAGTAAACAGAATGGTTTCATATCTGGTGAATGTGTTTGGGCGCAGGAGTGGGCGAAGCAAACACAGAGGCAGATCCAACCAGACCGCTCGGGGTGTCCAGGTGTCACACCTGACGTGGCATCTCGGTCGGTGTGATTCAGACGATGTTAATGATCGGTGAGGAAAAGTTCATCTGAAGTGCCATTCCAGTATCTTCTGCTGTAAGGATTAGTGGTCTCATAAATATACTTAATCACTTTAAAACATTGATTCGTTGAAGTAAATCTGCTGGATTCGATCTGTGTGTCATGTAACATGTCGTTGAGACGGACGGTGTACAGTGCGTTATGGACAGAATGGTTTGTATAGGTGTGTTATTTTATCAATTCCTTTATCGTGTTTACTTTTCTACCAATAAGCTCAGTCAGTACACACAGAAATAGTTTGAGTGGATTTGTTTTTTTTTTGGGAAAAGGAAGGCTTGCACAGGTACATTAAGATCCCCTGGGTGGTCAGCACAGGTTGTTTAGTTGTGAGTTGAGTTCTGGGTGTCTGACCCTCTTTTGTAACTGCTCCCTTATTTCAGGCTGAAGTGGAAAACACATATTAACTGATTTATCATCGAAGTTTGATCGGGTAGCCTGAAGGGTTTGTAGAGCTTTTTCATTAAAATTGTAAACTACATTAATTAAAGCAGTGGGGGGGAGAACCAAAACTGTAAAGATGCTAAAACACTTGAGAGGAACTGTACGCTCAAATGATGAGTTCAGTGAGTTTGTCACAACAAGTGACACTTTTCACAAATGTATAGTGTTAATATGAAAATATTGATTACAGCTTCTTTAAACAGAGCAAACTCTGAACCCAGTAAGAATAGAGAGGAGACATATTGAACAAATTCTTCATTTAAAAATGGTAAATTTAAAGTTTCTCTCAGCAACATTAGAGCATTACAGACAAAATGTATCTACCTAATGAATTTTAATTGAGTATTGACCAGGGGTGTAACGATACATTCGTCCGGATCGATATCGCTTCAGTGATCAATGATCCAATAGCATCGATGCAAAGTGAAGACATCAGTTCATATCACCGCCATCATTAAGATGCGCCTTTATTTTGAAGTTCCCACGGCACGTCTGTGTCACCGTTTCCATTGTCAAATCATATTTTAGTTGCTTTTTGTGAGTTGATATAAATGTAACTGATTGTGTTCAGTGGACATATGATATCATCTCATATCGATCGCAGGCTCCTGCATCAAATCCAATCAACATCATATTGTGGCAGACTTTGTGATATCTGCAAATATCGTATCGTTGTCCAAAGAATCGATATCATATCATATCATAATGAAACTTGAGATTTACACCCCTTGTATTGACTCTGCACTGACTCCTACAAAAATAATACAACATAATCTGAGTGCAGGGTGCCCTGGTAGCCACCCGGTAAAGCATGCAGCCCATGCAGAGACCTAAAAGCCCCAAAAATTCATCTTAAAAGAATATCTGAGTATATATTATATCTGGGGATTAGAGCCATGACTCGAGCCTGACTGACGTATTGGTCAGCTGTTCCTGGCTTATCACATATATATCGGTATTGTCGAATATGTTGTCCAAAATGCACCAATATGTAGTCTGAATATTGGCCAATAAATTTGTATCAAAATGTTTTTGCTCCCCAATATTGGTATCCGCGTTGGCCCCCAAAATCCAGTGTCGGCGTCAGTGTCAGGCTCTAATCCTAAATCCTTTGTGGAGCTGCAGTATTATATTTCATTTCATTTAGTGTTAATATCAAAAATATCGCTACACAAATCTTCTTCTATTTACACGAAGCCTTTTTGTTTCCCTGAGGATGTGCATAAAAATATTTCAACCCAACAGCCGATGATTCATCATCACTCCCGTCCGGGCAGTAGAGGCCATTACTGCAGCAGGATGACCACTTAGCCAGATAATTATATTGGATTCTTATTGGTTTAAACAATTTAAATGCTAATTTGTGAGAAATGTCTTGCAGCCATATTCACTGAAAACCATTAACTCATCGGACACATTACGAGTTGTTTGGTGATCATCTTTAGAAAAAGCTTCGGAGGGATCTTACATGTGGAGATGCTCGACTGTTTCACTTGTGATACGTTGCATCTCACGACCTACAGAGGAGGAGGGAAGGATCTCAGCTACAGCGCTAACAGGCTGTTTATGTCTGTCTGTGGCTAATCCTCCAAAATCCCAGTCAACCCTGTCTGAGACTGGCATTCCTCTGCAAACATCAGCTCCCTGCTCCGTTCCCATTCACTCCCCAGCAAACAAACGCTGCTGCTGTGGCGGCAGCTTCTTAATCCTCAATTATACAGCCTGTAACAGCAAACAGAGGCTTTGGAGACAGAAGCTGGCTACCTGTTGGTTTTATCTTTTATATTGAACGACGTATTTTATACGATTTCAATTTTGAAATTTGTTGCGTGCCGTCTGCTCATTTTTCTCCTCAACCCTGTGGAATATATTTAGCATTTTGTACTTCGGGCTTTTAGCTGCTGATGTTATCCAGAGCGACTTGAAGCCGGCGGGTAGGGAGGAGGAGGGTATCACCTTGCTCAAGGGCATCTGTACATGGCACATGCGTGATGATGGATGTATTAACTAACTGATAGATAAACATGAATTACAGGACAAGTTCCCGTTAAGTTGTCTTCAGTAAGTCATAAGACAATCAGCAAATGTAAGCATGCGTTTCTATAAACGTGCAGAATCTCTTTGGCTTTGGTAATTAAAGTTTCCAGTGAACGCAGGTCCGTCTGAGCCTGACACCCTTCTGCAAACATTGTGTGCCCGCTGCTACTGCTGCGTTTTATAATCCTCCATTAAGTGGTAGCAACTGTTGAAGTCCTCTCATTGGTCAGAGGGCTACAGAGAGGAGAACATGAATGTATGAAGCTGTGGGTTTGCGCTCACAGGTGCACGTCAGGTTACGGCTTTGATTTCCAGAAAAACTGCGTCTTATTTTTTCTAAATTTTGTTGACTTTAATACCAACAGACATTTCTATTTCTAGCTCATTTCTATTTCAATAATCAAATCATCCAACGTATCCATCGCCCTGAGACTGTTCATGCCTCACTGGACTGCTTTGTTCTGCAGCGTCCACCAATCTGTTTTCTTGTGTTTCCTCCTCTCTTCCAGCCCTCCCCGAATTCCCACTAGGATCTTCTCTTCCCTGTTGGAGACCCTCTCCACCCCCCACATCCAGCAGCCATGGCAGATGACGCGGACATGCGCAATGAGCTGTCAGACATGCAGCAGCGCGCCGACCAGCTGGCCGATGAGGTGAGAACGACGCGCTCGCTGCATCAAAGCGGAGCTATGATGGCACACACGTATTCATGCATGCTTACATACTCACAGAGACAGGAGCACATTCAATGCATATAGATGAGATCCTAACATTCTTTAACATGACTGATGTATACTGAGGATTTGCAGGATGAATGTACAGTAGAGGGTAAACAAGATGTCTTCACATAAAAAGCAACTGGTTTTCCTGAAATCCTGTTTTAGTTTGACCACACTGAGGAGAATGTTTCATAACCTCAAAGCCTTTGAATGCATAGGAATAGAAATATCATACAGCACCATGTTAGTGTCTGCCTCGGGCTGTGGCTGTGTGCGTGCGTGTGTGTGTGTGTGTGTGTGTGTGTGTGTGTGTGTGTGTGTGTGTGTGCAGGTGATGGGAGAGTATACCTGCAGCTGACTTTACATAACACTGCATGGTAACATCCTGAGCATGTGCTTGTGTGTGGGAAACACATGTGCACAAACATGAGCGTGAATCTACAAAACTGATGGTGTGTGTGTGTGCGTGTGTGTGTGTGTGTATGTGTGTGTGTGTGTGTGTGTGTGTGTGTGTGTCGTCAGAGTGAGAGAGAAAGTCTCAGGCACGGCCCGGAGCAGATAAGCCCACACCCCTCCAGCTTCACATATGACTCACACTGGCACAGCTGAGCAGAATATTAAACACACAAAGACACACACACACACACACACATGCGTGAACATAGGGCATGCACAAAATGGCGGCGTCAGAATAACAGTTGTAGCCTCTGTTGCACTGACTTACATGAGCTCTCATTCACAGACAGGACACCGGATCGGAGAGCACGAGCACAAGCGTATAATATGTTTGCGGTGTTTCAGGGTTGATAGACGTCAGAGGAGCGAAAGAAAAGATGAAATAAGTAAAAATGGGAAAAAGGAAAGATGAAAGAAGGAAAGAGGAGAGAGAAGACTGGCTACATTAAAAATGGCAGCTCAAACCGAGGCTGCTCCCCATTCGATTTCTTACCCAACCCCCCTTCTTCAGAGCCGGGCGCTCCGGGGGGATCAGCAGCGCTCGCAGCGAGCACAGCGAGGCGAAGCTGTGTCATTGTAATAAGAACGAGATATCACAGAGCGCCGTCCCTGCCGAGTGGCTCCGGCTAGCAAGCTGTGCTCTGAAGCCACGCGCTTCTTAGGGAGGGAATTTAAACGTGCAGCTACATATCTATCACCACACAGGCTAATAACAGACATCCAACAGTCTGGGAGGAAGAGGAGATAGAGGGGAGGGATCAGAGCACGTTTTTATTACAAGAGTGTCGTTATTTTTCCTGGCAGAGCGGCTGTATACTTGAATAAACCACTGGTGAGTTACTAGATCTCAGACATCTTTTGCTCTGACCTCAAATCCAAATTTTTGTGAGCATTTAATTGACCGACAGCACGAAAACAAACATCTCAGGACTCAGTCACCGTTCCTGCAGTTCCCATCATAAGGTCGTGCATATCAATACTCAGAGTGCAGACGGTCTATCGCCGTGCGTTCATGTTGAGTTCAAGTCGATTAACGTCAGACATTGATCCCTGTTGTGTCCCGCTGATTGTTCAAATTGACTCCAGTTTGTTGTGATACACGCTCGCTTACGCTCAACTCGATGAACACACAACACACACTGCAGACGCATGCTTGTGTTATTTTTCTGTAAACTGAGAAATATTTTATAAATCTGATGTCAAGCTTGTACTTTTCCCCCTCTGATGACGGCTGTAGCTGTTTGAATGTGTCGTATCGTCTCAAATGGAAACTAACTGCTGTCTTCTGTTCCTCCACAGTCACTGGAGAGCACTCGTCGTATGCTGCAGCTAGTGGAAGAGGTAAGAGAAATATGTAAAATGTTGAATTCATGGATAAAATCGGAGACAAAATATGGCGCCGCAAGAATGGGAAATAAATGTAGTCTGTCATGTCTCAGATACACTTTGAGAGAAGTTCTTCTTTATGCAGGCGGATTTATCAGAAAAACTGCAGAACAAATAATTTACTGCACCTAGTCTTAGAGAAAAAGCAGCACCCTATTAAATTCTCACAGTTTAAGAAGTTATTACGGCCAAGATGCCTTTTAATTTAGTTCCTGTCCTGACGGCAGCGCAGACACACAACACTAGCATAAATTACACAAACGTCCATATTAATAACATCTGCACATACATCCTCAACTGAGAAACAATCTCACTTTGATAAAAAGCTTTATATTTCACAAATCACAGTGATTCTGTAGTCGTGCAGTGATTGTGAATCTGAGGGAGTTTGTACACAATGTCCCCATTATTCTCACTTCACAACAAAGAACACAACACTATTCAAAACCTTCAGCAGCTGCAACACACATGAAGACAGTAGGTACCAGACAGTTCTGGTACAGGACAGACAGTACTGGTACAGGACGGACAGTGCTGGTACAGGACAGACAGTGCTGGGACAGGACGGACAGTGAGCGGCTCCTTGTTTTCTTTGGATAAAGTAAAGATGTAAGAGCTTGGTTAGGTTCAGGGCCACATGGTGTCCACGGCGCTCAGGAGCACTGGGATGAAGCTCTTCTGCTCTGAGAGAGAAAACGCTGCACATTGGTTGTAATTGACAGCTGCTAACGTTATGGTGACAGAGGACTGACCACACAAGCTTACAACACTCACCAGCAGCATCAGTGGACGCACGATCTGCTCTCACAAATTGACTTATTTGTCTCTGTTATGAGAGTTTCCGTCTGGTAAAGTTCAGGATAGACGGACTCCGTGTTCACACTGAGGGGAGGATTTTGACATTTTAAGAAATGTGTCTATTTTCGAGTAAGAAGAAGAAGACAGGATCCAGTCTCATGTCTGTGTGTCAGGAGACCGTTAACTTAACACAAAGACTGGAGGCTGGGGGGGGAGTTAAACCAGTATCCAACTAGCAGCACCTCGTAAAGCTCAGTAATTAACATGTTGCTCCCCTTTTTGTTTTATCCATATAAAAACCAAGCTAAGCTAACTGTCTCCAGGCTCGAGCTTTTCATTTAATGGACAGATACGACGGTGGTATCGGTCTTCTTATCTGACTCTCAGCAAGAAATGTTGAACTATTTCTTTCTCGCCAAGATTTGCAGATGACTAAATCCGAGTTCAAGATTTAGATTCTGTTCTAAGTGCTTGGATCCATTGTTCTTGTCAGGGAGGACTGAATAAAACGTGAGTCAACCCAGTGATGGCGTAACGTCAGAGATACGCACACACACACACACACATAGACGAACACAGTCTGTAGATTTGTATTTGCTCATACAGGGAGAGAGAAACAAGCGTTAGGAAGCTGTGGGCGGTGGCGTCTGACGGGCTCTCGGTGCAGATCTCAAGGTCATATTTATAATCGGTCGACATATGTTGCCACGCAGCTCCACCCTGCCGCTGTACTGCAGGCGGAGAGAGAACGAAGGTGAGTGAGGCAGGCGAAAGGAAAAGTTTACTGCTCCTTCCTACGGTTTAAAAGACGGTCAGGAGGGTTGAAAACGAGACATGGTGCTGCACAGTCACATACAAGCGTTATATGATATCACTCAGGATTTCTGATATCCAATCAAAACTTCAGAAATGTGTGGTTATGTAATCAGCTAACGAGACGATGGGCTGGAAAAGGCAACAATAATGAAAACAACGATAAACACTGGATTTTACTTTGAAGGAAACGTATTTTCTACATTAGGTTGGCTGCTTATTGCAGATATACAGCACACACTGTGGAACTGAAGCTGTGAAATCAGAGAAATCAACTCAAGTCAAGTTGTTTTTACTTCTGTAGCTTAAAATCACCACTTTGACAGTAGAAGGTTTCTTTTTGCGCGAGTAGAAATCATTTATGTTGCAGCGCGCCAACTATAATCTCTAATCCGTCACCTGACGTACATGAAAGTCTTGCAAATTTTGTAACTCATCCAGCAAAATGTATGAATCTTTTCACCGACCCGCATTGAGCCAGCTCGGTCCTGTATAGGATCATGGTTGATTATTCCTTTGAGTTTCCTCAGGGGACACATTTGGACTACTTTGGGATTTCTCCTGGACGGAGGCTCGCTGAATTACAGAATAATTTATACACCCCAGGTTCCTTATTGCTCCCCGCTCGCCTCTGAAACATCAATGTGGCTTTCCTCCCAAACTGCTGAGGAGGCGAGGGGGGATGTGTGTGTAATAATCTGTATATGTGTGCATTCAAGTGTGTGTGTGTGTGCGCGCTGTGACACACCATAATCTTATTTATGCCTATCAGGCCGCACCAGGTGCCACGTCTTGGTGCGGCGGTGCTGTATTTCTAAGAAGCAGAGAGTTGGATATGAGCAAGTATCTCTGCCGTCCGCCTCCTCACACGCTTCTCTAGCAGCATCAGAAACCTGTAGCCAGCCTCTCAGTGACTAATAGCTTTACTGTTGCAGGCTCAGCTCTTCAGATGGTTCACAGCCACAGGAAGGAATTAAAATGAAAACCTGAAGGGCTGAAAAGGATCAGCAGACGATCTACTTTTTAAATTAGAGGAGGTAGAGAAATGGCCTTCCTTATACTGGAGGTTAGCAGCAATAATAAATCCTGGTCCAAAGGTCTACCAGCTGCTGACTCGGAGACAGAGGGGGGTGTTGGGATCCTGGGTTATTAATTGGGTCATTTGTGCATGGAAATCCGATGACAGGCTCCTCATTTTAATGAGAACTCTCCTTCGCTGTCAGCGTTATTATTGTTAATCTCCTGAGGGCTGATTCCATGTTTCCTGCTCAAGGTGTAACGGTCGAATCAATACCGGCCAACACGCTGACGGTGGGGGTGCAAAATATTCTAATCCAGAGCAGGAACATCAACAAAATGATCCCAGCGTTTTGTGAAATTAAATTAATTCAGCTGTCTGGAATACATGGGAGACTTATAGAGGGATTTATAAGACAGCGTACAAACAGTTACATTTATAAAACAGGTGTCGTACCTCTACTTTGATTTTAAGATGCGTCTCCTCAACGTTCTGGGAAGCCATTTTCTTTCTTGCACATAGCATTCTCATGGCTCTGTGCTAAATATGCAGCTTAAGTCTCTGCAGGAGGAAACAGCCAGCTCACTTCTGTCCAAAGGTTTAAAGACCAACACTTTGAAAAGGTGCAATATGTGTAAGAATTAGCCACATATCAAGTTCATACTTAAACAAATAGAGGGTATCATACCACCAGAGTAACCACCAGCTGCTGCAGCTGTAGCTACTGCAGCTAGTTAGCTCAGTTAGCCATGCAGCTAGCTTGCAGAGGCTTTTGGACCAGGACTGGCCAGGGCTAGCTGGTTAGCATGCTAATTTCAATAGATATCTCTGCAACACAATACATAGACATCATAATGTCACAACTGCTATTTCTTCACATCCTGTTTTTTCTTTCTAGTTAATTTCTGAACGCTTTCAACTTATATTCTTACATATTGCCTCTTTAAAGCAAACAAATTAACACAGGCATTCAGATCGATCCTTGTGCGAGCTTTATTGTCGTCAGTTGTTGTGTTTTATTGCATCAGAAGAATCAAATATTAAACGATGCAAAAAAGAAAATGTAGTTTTTCCCAAACTCTGCACGAAAAGGAGAATGTGAGGGGAAATCGCTGGTGGCAGCTCAGGTTTCCCAGCAGCCACTCGTTCCCTCAGCTGTTGTAGCCTCGTTACTGACCTCTGTTTTATTTATGTTTCCTCCCTCACCCCTCCGTTCAACCTGGCTGTCTTCGGGGGAATAGAGCAAAGATGCCGGCATCAGGACTTTGGTTATGCTGGACGAGCAGGGAGGTGAGTTACCGAGAGGGGAGATGGCGAGTTTAGTCACAACATACGAGTATTAATAACCAAACTATTCACATCCAACACAGCTGGTTGATTTAACGAGTCTGTATTCTGTTAAAAAGTAATAAATTATGATTCTACTCACATCGTAGCAGCACCACAAGGGGCGTTATCAGTAATGGACAGTAATGTTTGTGTTAAATTTATGGTATCAGAACACTTGTGAATGGATGAATTGTTTCATATGCAGTTGCTTGTTTTCATTTAAATGCATTTTCCAAACTAATTCATTTTTTCCCTGATTTCTTCAGAGTAATATTTCCTGATTTGGGTTTTGATTTGACGCATGGTTTATCTGACTGGTGCTAGTTTTAACTTTGGGGGAATATTGTTCTGTTCATCTTCCTTTAACCTTTTGTTTCCTTTGGCTAACATTTTGTTTCTTTGTTTTTTTTTTGGTTTGCTGAACTGCTTTTGATTTGCCAGAAGCTTTTTTTTTTCTTGTTTTCATTAGCTATCAGAGACGGCGAAAAAGAAACGTGCCATAACATTAACAGAAGGATTATTTAATGCCAGCCACTGCAAGTGCCAAAACCCTACAGCTCAACATCAAGATTATTTACCCATCATCCAGAACCCCTGCTGGGTTAACATGCAGCAGCCCAATGGTGGGTTGACTTCTGGGCTGTTCCAGGTTCTGTTTGTGCCATAATCTTCTCTAGAACGACCGAGGAAAAAACTGTTTGGACGTTAGAATGATTAAAAAGCTGTCATGTCGGTGTGACAGCCCTGGAAACCTCAAATTTAATGCCAACAGATTTGACATTTTATAGCAATGCCAAAATAAGAGGCAGCAGAACGCCGCCTCTGTAAATATGGCCTGGTTCTGGTCAAAGGTCACTTCTTAAGTCATTCAAATTGTCTTTAGCTTTTACCTGTAAATACTCTTAGAAGCCAAAATGCCCAAACAGGTCTGACGTCAGCCCTGCTAACAGTCCAGAGGTGTAAGAACACAAAAACGATCGATTTAGCTGGTACTGACAAAATACTCAACCCTCTCTCTATCAATCCATTTACTGCTTTGTACAATCCCTGGTTAGATGCAGTTTATTAATGAGCAACCCACATTAAACAACACAGTTTGAAGTGTGCAGCAGTGAACAGTTAATATAAAGGCAGCGTGGGTACCTGGTGCTTCACAGTGTTGTTCACTTCCCCTCCTCTGACCATCAGCTGATCCCGTCACCCCGTGTGGAGGATCACCACTCCAAAACCAATTGCAATGACTGCCTGGACACACCGGCGGCTGTGAGCCTGAGTTGACCTCTGACCCTGTGTTATTGACTGTGTGCAGGCCTGTAGCCTTCTAGTACTTGATGCTGGAGGTGGTTCTTAAAGGGGGTCAAGGTTTGCTTTTGGTGAAATAAAATAAAATATAATACTTTTAGCCAGTGATTGCCGTTACCCCACTTCACTCCAATAACACAGATCTGTCTTGGTTGAATATATTTTGCATAAACGCATGTCAAACCAGGGATTTTACAAATCTGAAACAAGTCTATTAACTGCTTTTTGAGTCCGCTCCATATTTAACTGTGCCTCACCCTCTCACACTCTGCCTGCACCGTATTTTTCTTTAATCACGATCAGGATGGAAAATTTCTTTGTGCTGTGGAAACTTCACCAACCCACCATCCACCACATCAGCATGACAGAAGGCCCCGACACTCATAAAACCAGAATCCAAATCGTACTTGAACGCGTCCAAAAGCCAGACAGAGCAACACAGATTTATTCACTCTGTTGTGCCAGTAAGCAGCAAGTCGTTCACTCAGTTTACGTATAGCCACTCAAATTTATGTTTTATTACTAGTTAAATAATACCAGTAACTGTTGTGATCCCAGTAGTAGCTGCTGGGGCTTAGTCAGAGCAAAGAACACGTAAAGCCGCTCATATATCGTCCCAATATTAGCTAACAAGGACACATTATTTGCCTGTCTGTAAGGAAAAAGCAGCAGCTTTGGCTCCGTGTCCTGCAGAAAAACTCTTAACAAGTAAGGAAATAAAATCTGTCAGTGTTGGCAGCTCGTTAAAAAGCTCCCAAGTGAGATGTGTTTGAAATGTTGGCTCTGAACGCAGCTGCAAAGATTTGAACCACGAGGCAACAATCTCTTCATCCACTTTGACACTTAACATGCGTCAAAAGAAACAATTAAATATACGTTTGGGAAATATGTATGTTGGTAAGTTCGCTCCGTCCAAGGTAAAAAAAAATTAGCCTACCTCTGTAGTTCACTTATTAACGCAATATATTTAGTTTGTTTAATCTGTACAAACACTTAAATGTAACAACAACAAGCTGTGTTTCTGTAGATATCATCAACAAGTGTAGCCACACACTGTGGTAGCAGCTCGCTGGCTAACTACTAGGCCGGTAGCGTTAAGGTGCATTATTGCCACCTACTATGACGGGAGTGATTTAAGAGGCGCTAGTTTATTAACATGGGATTATCACATGTGTATGATTAACACGGTATCAATACTTCATTTTTCTAAATATCACGATTATTGCCAGTATGAATTTATTGTGACACCCCTGTCTGCACGCTAACCGTGACTGGAGGGCTGGGTTTTGTTACCTTTGGATGGAGCCAATGCTAGCTGTTTCCCACTCTTTCCAGTCTTTATGCTAAGCTAAGCTAACTGACAGCTGGCTATAGCTTCATATTTAGTATGAAGACATGAGAGTCTTCCAGTTTAGTGGAGTGGATGTCCCAAACATCTCGTGGTTCCTTTTAACTTGAAGCTGAAACGGTGAGAAATAGTTTCGCTGCCATTATTTGATGTTTATGTGCTTTTTATACCATTTCTTCTGGTCCAGAAATTGCATCAGTGCACGTAATTGTTTGCATCCAACCAAATCGATGCTCTCAGCTGAAACTTAGCTCGGTCTTAATATCACAGCCTGACACACACACACACGACTGATTTACTGCTCATCATAACTCATATTTCTGTCAATCAGTCAATGAAATTCATTCCACTGCTGTCATCCCTTTGTCCTGACCAGAGCAACTCGATCGTGTTGAAGATGGCATGAACCATATCAACCAAGACATGAAGGAAGCCGAGAAAAATTTAAAAGATTTAGGGAAATGCTGTGGGCTTTTCATATGTCCATGTAACAAGTAGGTACTGACAACGTGCCCCAAAGGTTCTTTACATATGTGGTGGCGTCCAGTTTTTCCTCTTTTTATTTTCTTTTTTTTGTTTTACTTTTCTTTCGTCACAGTGAGTGTCTGAAGTTGTTGTCTTCTCTCCTTTGTCCTCTCTTTATCTCTCTTCCTCTCCTCTCCTCTTCCTCCCTCTTCCTCTCTCTCTCTCTCTCCTCGTGCTTCGTTCTGTGGGGGATAAATGACTTGTGTTTAATCAGAGCAACTGGAGCGCATCGAGGAGGGAATGGACCAAATCAATAAGGACATGAAGGATGCAGAAAAGAATTTGAACGATCTAGGGAAATTCTGTGGTCTTTGCTCCTGTCCATGTAACAAGTAGGTGCTGCTTGCCTGCCTGCCTGCCTGCTATTCAAAACTAAAGAATAATATCTGAGAAATCAAAGTACAGTCGAGGTAGAAGTGACATCACGGTGGCCAACAGCCAATAGTCCGCTCTGCTCAAGCTCCAAATAAAACTCTGACTCCGCCCCCTTTTCCACATCCATACAAGGTGGACACACGCACACACACACACACACACACACACACACACACAGTCCACTTAAAGTTGAACTGAAATTAGAATTTTCCATATTTTTGTGTGTAGGGAAAAATTGAGTGATTCGATTTTCCATTTTTTTTCAAAAGCGGATCAAACCTTTGTTGTTTGTACGTTTCAAGCTTCTGCGTGCGTATTTCTGACTAACATCGAACGTTAGAGCCGCGTATAGCCTCCAAAAAATTTGGGTGGACCCATAATGCTGTTAAGTTTGTATTCCACTCGAAAAGCTAGGCTAACTAGCTTTTTATCCAAAAGAGGTTTAGGTAACATTAGCTGCCTCTTTTTTATGGGTCCAGATTTTGGTGTTTTGGTATTTACACCTGAAGAAGAAACACCAGTAATATTACACTGATTTCTGAGCAAAACTGAATTTTAATCTCAGTTCGACTTTGATAGAAATTGAGACGTTCTGCTGACACATGCAGCAGCCTTGGGTTCTGATCGGGCCACCTCCCCAGGATTGGCCTCCAAACATACAGTGTCTCAGGATTCACACCTCCATGACGGCCAAGCACCCGTAGTTATAAAGTCTGAGCTGTCGCTATGTGGTTGGCTTCTGAGAAGTAGCACAGATCCATCCAAATTACAAGGATCACGTAGGCTACCATTTAACCCATCCACGTAAACACCCCATCCCAGCACACTGATCCCTTTGCTGCTGCTTCTGCACAGTCGACAAGACTGGCGAGACTCAAATCCTATAAAGCCAACCTCAAAAAGTCCAGTCCTCCACGTAAGCTCTTCTCCACTCAGCCAAGGCCAGGGGTCATCAATAAGTGCCTCTTAACACCCTTCTACCAAGTGCCCTTCTCATGACGCCCTAATCTCTTCGCTTCCACTTCTCCAAACACCTTTACAACAGGAGTCATCTACATGCAGGTGTAACCACTGCACAAGTCCAACTTTGATATTAACGCTGATTCCCCAGAAGAGGAATATTTCTTTTTAGTTTCAATGCAAAGTGAAGTGAAATGGGGACTTTTACAATGATCTCATTGTAGCTGCTGCCCCTCCCAACTACACAATCACTCAGACCCGACATAAAGAGCAGGGCTGGGGCTCCCGAAGCATCTTGGCACCCAGATCATGTTATGTGTTGACTCTAGCTGGAAAGTCAGTGATCTTGGTCCCAAAATGCCTTCGGTCAGCCTGGTTCCAGGACTGTCTGACACTTCTCCTCATCTGCATGATCTCTACCACCACCCACACCGCTCTAACATCCAGTAGATCATCACCTCTTTGCAGGCAACAAGATCTTTTTGTTTCCCCCACTGAGCACCCGCCCTTCCCCCCACCACCATTTTTGAACCACAAAAACGCCAATGACATGGAATGACTGGCGAGCATGACCCTCTGAATGCTCATGCATGCATGACAATGCAACTCATAACAGCAATGCACCCATGATGATGCTGATATTAACAATGACGGTGATGTTGATGATGTTGATGGTGATGATGAACAACTTTTTTCTGTTTTATTTACCATGAGTGGTACGAAGCCTGGGGGCTCTTTTTATTTTGGTGAACAGGGAACAAACAGCAGAGAGTCATAGACATTAGTTTTACTTTGAAATGTCAGAAAAAAATCACGAGAGAAGAAACATTTCCAAAAGGCAAAAATAAATGCAAAACTTGATTTTGTACACAGCGATATCATTAGTGTCTAAAACAGTGCGAAAAATCATTGTATATGATACTTTCAGGGTGATTACAGCCATAATTTTGTGTTTTAGACTTGATCAAATCCATAAGAGCAAAAAAAGGGACAAAATATGTTAATTGACGTCCTTGCATGAAAGAAAAGAGGGAAAAATAGTCAGAAAAGGAAGAGAAAAGAGGAATGCTACATGACAAAATGAACGACGAAGGCAGTGAACACATCAAAGAAGACAAAAAATGACAGCATGACACATTCAGAGTACAGGAGGGAATCAGGAGCTGGAAACTGGGTTACGCCACATGCGCAGTGAGATAGTTTCAAGCATGCAGTCACGTTGTCTCTGCAACATGGGTACATCATGCCACTGTGCATGTCCTGCGTGGTACCCTTGTCTTCACGCGGCTCTGTGTGGCGATCGAGCAACACTGCTGCCTTGTTTTTCCCCTCTGGTTCTGCTGCAGCTTCTCTGCAGTGCCACCTCTCCTGCAGAGCGCTGTGCTAAATTAGCTTTTATCTGGCGCTGGCTGTTCAACATTACTGTTCGCTAAGCTCCCTCTCCCGCGGGGAACTCGCTCACATGTAGGTCAGCCATATCAGATAGTGGCATGATAGCCTGCTGGGAAGTTGACTCAAACTGAATGCATGTGTAGACGGATGCTAGAAAGACAAAAGAGACGTATTTTGGTCGGATTTTTCTCACCACTCAGAGAGCGAGACTTAATGCCATCATATGTGTCAGGATATCTTTTTTTTTAATCCCTTCAACATGCTGGCTGTCTATCAGAATTAGCTGACTCCTGGTTTTCCGGTGCTTAATGCACTTGGATTCTGGCTGTCTGCATGCCACTGCGTGTGGATTTTGATTGGTGTATGGCTCAACTTTCAGGTCACTCGGGGGAATGAATTAGATAGAACGAGTTCAGTTTTTCCACGGGATCTGCAATGATCGAATCAGATCCTCTCAATTCAAACGAGCAAAGCTGATTAGAGAAGTGCATTATATCCATTTCTGAGACTGCAGCGAAGTAAAGAACAAACTGGTTATCGAATGAAAGGAAAGGAGAGGAGAGCGAAGGGAACGTATCACAACATTAGAGAAAGGAACGAGGACAAAAGAGCCGAGATGAAGAACAAAATGGGAACAAAAGGAAAGGACTCAGTCAGACAAGGGTAGCGTGTGTGTTTACCACACTGGTGTGTGTCAGCAGGGACGGGGAGCTAAGCGGAGCCTTGCCTCAGTCCATTTCTATTAATAAAAGCAGTGTAGGAGGCTGAGCCATCGCCATTCCTGATACAGCGAGAATACATGCACGCAGCACTCCAAGGTTACACAGCACTGAGCGACTGATGCTAACACAAGCAGAGAGGGCAGAATGTTGTTGAATGGATGGATACAAAATAAAATGTATAGATATAAGTTTCACTGCTACATTTCACCAAATGAATCTTAAACTGCTTGAGAGGTTAAAAGCATTCATCAAAAGTGCCTTAAAAGTGCAACTAAAGACAGTAAAGAACCTCTTTCACCTGCTCCTCCACTCTGTTTGTGCCAAATCAGAAGCTGAAGCTGACGGTGTAAAGTCTGACAGGCGGAGTGAGGTGACATTTACAAAGCCGTGCAGCTGAGCTGTGATTGCACATGATGTTAGCACAGCTGTATTTGTCGTACGCTTACTTTTAGAGATGTTAGCATCAAAATCCCTATCGCACTCGTCGACATCCCAGCTTGTCCAGAACTCTGAACCCTGGAAGGAAAAGCGGTGACATTAAAACAAAACAAAAAAACACAGATGGAGGGTGGGGGTAGAGGTGGGGGTAGAGTTAACCATGGTTATTCTCTGATGACTATCTCCACCTTCTTGTTTTGTTTTGTTTTCCTTTTGTCGTTTGGCAGTTTGTTCTCCACGTTACTCGTCGTCCCTCCTAACGATGTGACAGTCTCGTACGCTCTGTGTTGTGTGTCTGCCAGAAGCTTGTCTCTTCTCTGTTTTCTGTCACACTGGGACATTTAACTGTGGGAGTGGGGTGGGGCTTCATCACTGCAACGACATAGAAAGTGTCAGGAGGACAGCAAAAAATAGAGAAAGGGAAAGGGAAGGGGTTTTGTCACACACTGAGTCATCTCACATGTTGAAGCTACTAAAAATGCATGCCTAGATTATATCAAACACACAGATGTGACTTGTGCCTGATTCTGGACAGTATGTTATATACCTAGAAGATATAACATCACACATTACTATTGTGTAACAGAATGAGCCTGTACCAAACCCAGTCTACCAACCAGTCCAGTCCATGCCTGCTATGCTTTGCTTGACTTAGTCTAGTCCCTACCATATATTTATGTGCTGGATGCATGAAACCAAGTAACCTTTGTGTCAGCTGATCACACTACATACTGATATATATGCTGCTACAGTACCTCGAATCCGAGGCTCTCTTTGTAGATTTTGACTAATGGGAAGCCAGCCTGGTTGAGGTAAATGATGACTCGTCCGGTCAAAGTTTTTTGAGTAATTGTCCCCCCTCGTCCTCCCCATTCGCTGTCTGCGGCCAGGATGAAGAGCGGAGCCAGCAAGGCCTGGGGGAACAACCAGGATGGCGTGGTGGCCAGCCAGCCCGCCCGTGTGGTGGACGAGCGCGAACAGATGGCCATCAGTGGAGGCTTCATCCGCAGGTAAGAGGGGGGAGAGGAGCTTCACGCAATGAAACACCCAAAGTTTAAAATGGACTGATGCGGTCGAAGGGAAAACGGAGATGATGCAAGCGGATGTAAAAGAGGTGCGTTGATGCGTATCAGAGGAATACGAACGTCCATGTGGTGCAGACTGCTGAGCGTTGGATAAGAAGACAGACAGCACTGTGTTAGCTGTATGTAAATCGAGGCCACAGCCAGGACGAGGTTAGCGTAGCTTCGGATAAAGACTGTAAACAGTCTGTATTCCAGCTTCTCTAAAGATCACTAATCACCATGTTATATCTTGTTTGTTTAATCCGCACAAAAAAAGAGGAAGTGTGAGAAGTGACAGTCGGCGCTCCTCCCTCCCGTAAACCCACAGCTCTGGGTCTTTACACAGTGGAGATGGTGAGAGGCGTAGAAAATTAATTAATTCTTCACCACTTATGTCTTTGTCACAACACATCAGTATTCTTCTTCAGAGTAGAGGAGGTGGACAGCCCGATCCAGTCCGACACACTCAGACGAGTTAGTGTCACTGAACGTTTATAACATGTTGCTTTATATCTCACCACACAAACGTTAAAGAGGCCGTATAACCAAAGTTTTTCTAGCTCCCTGGTTGATCCACAAGGAAAGAAGGAAGGGTCATCAAGTCACCAAATCTGTCTTTAGGCCCGACCGCGGTGCCGGTTGTGTTACAGTCGGTGGGAGATTTATGGAGAAACACACTAAAACCCAACATATCTGTGTCGTATGACTGCTGATGAAGAAATGCATCCAGAAAATTAAAGACCACATTTCAGAGAGGAAGATAACCACAGAGTTTTTTAATCAATATTCATTTTTTAGGCTCCTTGGTAATCAGGTCATCCCCGGTGGCCCTGCCCACCAGTTCCTGCCTGGCCCGGCCCGTGGACTTTAGATTTTAGAAATGTTTCAGCCGGTTCAGGAGCAGCGTTTTCTGTCGGAGACATCAGCTCTCTTTAGACGAGATTTGAGCTGCAGCAGAAAGCTCGAAAAACCCAAAAGCACAACGTGGCCTTTTTCAAAGATCCTCACACTGGTATTCATTGTTGTTGTTGAGTAAACATTCAGTTCAGCTAACAACCGTTTAACGTGTGGTAGAAACTGTTCACCCAAGTGTTTGGAGGTTGTATGTCTCTGTGAAGTGAATCGGACCGGCGCTGATATCTTATTTAATACTCGACTCCAGAATGTGTTGCAGTGTTGTGAATTGGGATGTAGGGCATTCAAAATAAAACAAGTTAAATTAATAACGTTAAGTAATTAAAACTGAAATAATTCAGCAAGAAGATAGAAAACAAACTGCCGTGCACAGGATCCTCCTCGCGTCCAGATGCCCAGTGTGAGGTCAGACACCGGTCCTCAGAGACAAGAGACGGGTCAGAGGTGAAATCTGGATGAGAGCGTCTTAACGACCTTTACTGACCCCGGTCAACAAACCAATATGTGGAGTGTGTGTGGGCTGGTGTTTATGCAGATGCCACAGTACTTAAATCTGCCTTTGTGTGTGTGTGTGTGTTTAGGGTAACAGACGATGCCCGAGAAAATGAGATGGACGAGAACCTGGAGCAGGTGGGCGGCATCATCGGCAACCTGCGCCACATGGCCCTGGACATGGGCAACGAGATCGACACCCAGAACCGCCAGATCGACAGGATCATGGAGAAGGTACGACCCGGATTTTATATGTATTATATGAAAAGATAAAAGTCGTACACTTCTAATTACTTTCTTAATTTCCACTTAGATTATTATGTATTGTTTTTGTTTTAAGATAATCTGGCTCAGACGTAGTTATTCAGGGGGATGGCGGCTTTTTGATGGACACTTTCACACATTCATACAATTATAAGCATTTCAACATAAGACCGACCCAATCTGCTGGTAGCTACTGAAGAATAAGTGCACATCAGTCATTCGTCTCCACCTGTTCGTCCTCCATGATGACTCAGTCACACGATAACTCCTCAGACCTTGTAGCAGTCTCATTGTGGATGATTTTTTTTGGTTTTGGGCTGAATTTCAAAACCCCTCTGGGCTGATTGCAGTGGATTCAGATCACCTGTGTGCAGGTGAGGAGGCTGACTCCTAATTAATGAGTGGAAGCAGCTTGGGTCGTTCCCCTTCCAGCCAATCAGGGTGTGAAGGCTTAAGCGAGGTGGGGAACGCCTCCCAGGTGGCTCTCACACTCATTCTGAATCTGTCCCTGACTCACTGCAGACCTCATCCTGATCGACTGCCAGCCAGAAGCTCTGGTCTGTTTAGGCCCTATTAAGATTTCTTAATAGTTTTGAAACTGCTTCTTTTGTCCAACCAGTAGTTCATTACCCAAATCCTCATTATGTCTTATCATAAATGACAAAGAAAAGCAGCGAGTCTTCACATTTAAGAAGCTGAAACCAGCAAACGTTTCACATTTTTTCTTGAAAAACAACTTAAAGGATCAATTATCAGAATAGTTTGCAGAATCATTTCTTTTCAATCAACCGTTAAATCCACTAATCGCTGCAGTTTGTCCTGACAGAGGAGAAAGATTTCCAAACAGGCACTCAGATCAAAACCAGGCCTTTAGTAATGTTCAGCAGCTTTCGTCTGCTGCATCCACACTCGTATAGAAAAATGGCGAGAGAATAAAATACTTTTGTCAGTTACAGTATTAAAGAATATAAATCAGATAAGTTTGCCTGGAAGTTTAGAAATAACAATATCAAATCAAGATAACAAACATCTCTCTCAATTGAAACGGAAATACTCTGTTAGAAAGAAAATCTAATTCAAGTCACGTCTCTTCAACTGCATCTTGGGAAACAGCGGTGGAGCGGAGGATTTTATCTGAATCTGTTCATTCTCACGTGTTTTCTGTTGATGCAGTCGACTGTTAGCGACGTGAACATGAAAAGCTGTTCTGCCGTCACGAGCAGTAGAGACACGTAGAGGTGATGATGTAAACACAGTTTTCGTAGAGAGTTCATCAGTTCAACAATAATCCCCGTTCTCTGATACGACCAGGCATTTTCCATTTCTATTCTTTGTCTACAGCAGTTGTGCATATTTGACATAAAGCACAGTCGCCAGAACAACGTGACTGCTGCAGCTTACCAGACCTTTGTTGTACTCTTGGTTTGGGTTTAGGAGAAGATTAAAATATGTACAATACTTTATGACTTTACTATGTACATACCTTCATTTACATTATGTACATGACATCAGTTAACTATGTTACTCACTTTCACATGAGTCCTGCGTGTGTCTGAACCATCCATCCACGCCTTCGTCCGCCCTATGCAGACTTTGTTGCTCTTCATACGAAGTCACCTGACTTCCTCCTTCGCTGCCTTTTTATAATACTACAGTTACGAGAGTTTCCTGCCTAACATGAAATATAAATATGGGCTGTAATAAGCTGCGTACACAGTCAAACTATTTGAGGACAAGCAAACTGATTCCCGTCTTTCTCCCCGTTTCCCTTCGACCAGGCTGATTCCAACAAGACCAGGATTGACGAGGCCAACCAGCGCGCCACAAAGATGCTGGGCAGTGGCTAAACGCCCTGAGCCCAGAGCGTGGGCATCCCGCGCCGCACGTCGACAGGCGCTGACATGCTTTCATCATGGTATTGACCTTCTAGGTTTGCACACATGCACATATCACCTCCCCTCCCCATTGTAAATGTTGTTCTGTGTGTCGTCTGTCGAGCTTTTTCAAGATGATTGTCCTCGTAAAAGATGATTTCTTATACTCCGTATATCATTCTTTCCAAAGGTTGTATATAGTGCTGACTTGATGGCTCTCTAGCTCACCTGTGAAGTTTTTATTCTCTTTGTCAAAATATATATATATCATATATTATTCTATATCATATATAATATATATATATATAAAAGTACACTGCTCTGGATGACAAGTATATAATAGGAATGCTATACAAGCTGTTTGTTTTTATTCCTTTTCCTTTTCAGTATCTCAGTATTGTCTTAGTAAAACTGTGTCATTCCATTTAGGCTACTGTCATGCTCCTTATTTTGGTGTTGTCACGACAAAAGGGGAGATGACGGATGGAAAAACATGAGTAAAGATTTACTGAGCCGGTGGCACAGATGACTGGCATCGCAAAGAGCACTTACAATCAAAAAGGCAGTCGTTGGTACATTTTCCTTCATCGCAATCATACTGAGTTACTGTTTAGACAATGTGCAACTAGACTCTCTGTAGCTGTATTAGACATTGCATTCCAAGTGATGTGAATTGTGCGTTCTCTGCATGACAAATGGTAGATTTTAGTCTTATAAATAAAACCTGTCTGAAAAATATATATAAAAAACGATAACATGGCAGTAGCAAATTGACAAAGCGCATGCTCAGTATTAGGACACAGTTGATCGTTCCATACTCCTGCAAGTTTGCAATAGTGCCACTCTTTTTGTCTCGATATATTTACCGACTGTGACCATCTCGTTGTAAAATAATGCAAAAGGGATCAAAAAAGTGAGATAAAGATGAAAATAATATGAGGACTTGGGGGTTGTATTGCAAAAAAATGACCTGTTTTCTAAATGATTATGCAGTTCAATGATGAAGATGTTGATTATGTGCTGAAAGATGAGGACTGGTTGTGTACTGTAACATAGGTTTTGGATGCTCTGAAAAAAATAAAAATAAACGTTTGCAATGTAAAGCAAAGACGCATATTTCTGAGAGACCTTACTTTTATAAGAAGACTGTATCTGTAAGTTTATTCTCCCTGTGTGGTTTGTTATTGGTAAAAAATAATGATAGTATTGAATAACAATAACTATACTCTGACACAAAAAATACATACAAAAGGGTTTTTTGTTGCTTCTGTACTTTAGAGCTATGCACACCAAATCGCCAAAATGTCGAGTAGTTAGAGTAAGGTGATTAAATACCTACAACCTGAATGACACAATAGGTTCAACCGTGAGATTGATGTCCTCAACGCATGTAATATTAAAGACTCCCTCTCTGTATCCTGTCAGTGTGTGAAGTGGTGGACATTTTGTAGCTAGCTGAATTGATTAAAAGTAATAAACCCTAGTCAACACCCGTGTCTGTCTTTATTGCTCCTGTGAGTCGAGAGGCTTACGTATCTCTCGTTAAGGTCCAGGGTGAGATTTACAGAGAAACACCACTCAGGTTGAAATCAGACAGTCTAATGTGAAGACATCATCTTCAGGCGTAGAGCCGTCCAGGCATGTCACCAAAAACATGATAAACTACAAGATGTAGGATTTATAAGGCTGTGTGCAGCTAGAGTTTTATTTTGAAAGAGTTTTTACAAATCATGAACATTTTGACCCTTTCGTGTGAATTATTAAATCAAAAAGTTGTTTTTTTTCGCTCATAAACAAGTAAAACATCATGCCAATAAACTTTTTATTTCTTCAATATATTTGATTTTGAAGGAGTTATATAAATTATTCAAGATGGTAAACTGTTAGATCCTTTTTATCTTCAGCAAACCAGACAGGCCAAACATATATTTTTCATCTGAAGATGTTATAAATACTTTTATTCACGGTTCAATATTATTTTTCTACATTTTTTTGTCTGTGACTGAAAACAGATCTGTCCACTCCAGTGAGCGTTATGCACCAAAGGGTATCAGTTTAATTATATCATAATTTTATATAAAACATAAAAAATCAGACAGATCTCAGACAGATATCTTGAGTCAAAGAAATAAAGAAGTAAATAAATAAGTAGTTAACCCGTCTGGTTTTCTGAGAGTAAAATGATTCGACAGTTATTCCAGAGGCATCTCCTCTTCCCTCCTCCATTTTGAATTTATGATGCCACATCTCAAAATGACAAAGACAGAAGGACATCGGTCAGTTAAAGGAATTTGGGATCCTAGTACCTTTTTATGCATTAACAACACAATGTTTGTTTTTGGCCCTCCGAGGGAAAAAGTTGGAGCTCCTCTGTTCTGTGACAATAAATGTTCATGACTATATTAGTAACAGTCCGAGCCAATCCAGAAACACACTGAAGCAGGTTCTGATTCATGTGGGAGCCGTGAAAGTAGTCAACCCAAACATCAGTGGGGGTTTGTAATATATCACCAACAACAAAAACTGACAGTGTCAAATCAAATCAGATCAATTTTATTCATGCAGCCCAGAATCACAATCACATCAGCCTCAGTGGGCTTTAAAATCTGTACAGTGAACGACATCCTCTGTCCTGAGACCCTCGATTCAAGAGAGGAAAGACCTTTTTAACAGGGGACAAAAAGATGGAAGAAACCTCAGGAGGAGCCACAGAGGAGGATCTTCTCCCAGGACAGACAGACATGCAACAGATGTCACATGTACACAACACAACAACAAAATCACAGTTTACAAGTTGCACTGACAGAATATCTGATACAAGTTATAATATATGTAACGTGTGTGGATCCAGGAGACGACTGAGCAGGACGAGGCATCGCCAAGTGGTGCCCAAGACACACGACCAAATAAATAAATCACAGTTTGGACATCATAATGTCTGTGTATTGTGTTCTAGAGATAACTACTGAAGTTAGCATGCTAACCAGCTAGCAGGCCCCTCCTGGTCCACAGCTCCTGTGCTAGCAACACTCCCCTGGTCCCCGAGCTCCCAGTTCGAACCGCTAGCTGCACAGCTAACTGAGTTTTCAATCCTTGACAATATCATTAACACCTGATGACATCAATTTAAATCTATCACATGTTGCAGAGCTGGTCAACACTGTACATGTTAGACATCAGAGTCCTGACGTGTAAGAATCACCAGAATTTGTCCTGATGGGGGTCTTGCAGAAAAGTCTTTGCATCTCAGAGTCAATAGCTTTTTTTTCCCTTTTGGGTATAAATGCATAGATGATGAGAAGTTTGAGATGCTAACATAAGGTCAATATGTTCAGAAATGTGCTGCTGGTCCAGTTGCTATTTTTTTTTAAGATAACAAACACAGACGGACACGGATGGATGGACAGACGCACTGAAGAACAGAAGGATGGATGGAGGTAAACTCAAAATCTTTGCTCCAGGCTGAAGGTACAAATATTTCAAAATAAAAGAAAGTACAAAAACTATACACCTGGTTATTATAGACACAGATTCAATATTTAACCGTCATGTATCATCACAGTAGCAGCGTTACACACGTTGGCAGCTGTAAACACATAAAAACATTATAAAAGTACATCCGGTGGTTTGGTGCCACCTGTAAACTGAACATATGAGGAGTAGTTAACGTTTATAATCATCCGAGGACGTTACAGACGTTGTTTTTAGTATCTGTCTGTTTCCTGAATATATTTCATATTTCATTCACTTGTATCAGTTCACGGGGCAGAGCTGCCTCCTCCAATATGGCGGCGACGGTGACGTATCGCAGCAGCGGAACAACCCGCTCAGGTGTCCTGACAGCGGAGCCTGCACCGGAAGCGACTTCACAGTGGAGGCCTGCAGCCAGGTGCCTCTCAGATCTCTGCACTCTTTCGTTCACTTTCACTTTCACTTTCAACACAGGTCAGAGGAACGGAGTGCAGCAGTACGTGTGTGCACAGACAAGCTTTGTTCGAGGTGTGTATTAAGTTAAACATCACTTTAAATCATGTAGCATGTTGCTCGAAGTAATATAGGACCATTTATTCTCACAGAGCCTAAAATACAGCAGCGGAGGGTAGATTTGTGGGGGTAGGTGGCGTATAGGCATGGTAGGCCAATTACACAGTATCTTTAAAAATTGTAATCACCTCATTGTTTTATAAAATACACAGCCAAACAGATTGATGTGGCTTTTTCTCATATCAAGGTATGGCATTATGGCTTTTCCTTTTTTTCAATGCTGCACTTTCATGTGTCTTTGTCACTTTTTTGTTGCTCAATCATGAGAAATGTCTCTATCTATTCTATTTTGCTCTTATTTCTTTCCTATTTTAAAGGGTATATTGTGGATTGTTTTTTATTTAAAGACCGGTCCTTTCTTTTTAGGCCTATGTATTCTTTTAATATGTGGAACATGTTACTATTTTTCTATGTAGAGAAATAAGCTTAAATCAAACTGTAGGTTTTCAAGTCAGATTTTTCCAGCACCTCTTTTCTTCCCTGGGTTTAAAAACCACTACATTTAAAATTAATTAGGCTGTTTCCCCTTTGCCTGGCTACCCCACACCTAAGCTTAAAAAACTTTTTTTTAAAAACTTAAAATCACCAACTGGGCAGTAGGCCACAGTACATTAGGTAAGCAGTGTTCCTGGATCCAAAAAAGGAAAAGGCTAATGCAGTGGTGCTCCTCGTCTCAGTTTGTTTGACAGTGAAGGTGATTTCAATGCAGTAAGAACCTAAACTAACAAAGACTAATGTCATAATATTTCTGACATAACTGCATGGATGCATAGTCTTCAAAATTTTGAGTTTGAGTTAAAGGCTCCATATATATATCATTTCTTGCTCTATACAGACTACGCAGTTGCATGGGGCCCCTGAAGACAACAGGGGCCCCATGGTGAAACAAAATTGTGATGTGAATGGGCTGAACTGTCAACAGGAGTGCCTGATAGTAAGGAGAGCTCATTGTGTGGTGGGTCAGCACTAGCGTGACCAGACGTCCTAAAACATCCCAAACTAGGAGCAGTTCTGTCCTACCAGTGACCGACACGAACAAGCGAAAACGACAGCTGTCTGTATGCTGACTTGAGACTTACTGTATAACGCTGATGTGAGCGGACTTCGTGACACAGTATTATTGAACAATCACGAGACGTATTGTGTGTTTTGGAGCACTGCAAAATGGTCATGAATAATTAATAACATGACAGAGAGCAGCGCAACGAGCTGCTGCCGTCACCAGAATCAAGAAGCCTCTAAATTCAAATGAGAAAACCTTTTTATTGAATGATCAATTAGTCTATATGAATCAGAAGATCAATAGTTTTTTTTCCTGTTGTTGTTGTTATTATTATTATTATTACTATTATTGTTGTTGTTGTTGTTGTTGTTACAGTAGTAGTAGTTATTTTGTTATTTGTCCACTTATTCTGGAGCTCACCTCACTTTTTTGTCTTTCTTGTCTGCAGTTACCCACAATGGCCAACCACATCACAGACCTTGGTGTGTCCCTTGATGAGGCTGATGAGAAATCTCTCCAGTCACGAGGCTTCAAGAAAGTCAATGTTGATCTAAACAAAGGGGCACGAGGAAACTACATCTATATTTGGTACAGAAGACAATCCGGCCGAGCACCAGTCACCAAGATTCAGTTTACATTCAACAATGAGATGGCTCGTGGATTGGACAGGGCAGGGTACACAAAGATCGATAAAAACCTCAATGCTGGAGCTAAAGGTGATTACAAATACCTTTGGTACTACAGAGGGTCCGGAGAGTTCAACACTCCTATAGTGGATGTTGATGTCACTACCGTTGCAGAAAGTGAGGCCCGCATGTTGCGTAATGGTTGGGAGAGACTGACCTGTGATCTGAACCGTGGGGCTAAAGGGAACTGGATCCACGTCTGGGTGAAGAGAGAACATCAAACATACATCTGTGATGTCACTGCCACTGATTCCTACGGATCAGACGAGCAGAAGTTGAGGGATGGTTACATCCGAATGGATGAAGATACTAACAGGGGTGCAAATGGAAATTATGTCTTCATCTGGTACCGTCAGACCACCGACCCGCAGCGTGCACTCACTGATCTGCAAGTTTCCACCAATGGCAGCGAGCGCCAGGTTCTTGCGCAGCAAAATTACCAACCAGTGAATGTTGACCTCAACGAGGGGACCGACGGCAGCGCAGTGTACCTGTGGCACAAGAAAGGTGAAAGCAACAACCCCATGAAGGCCATTACCCTGCTTCTCAACTCAGAAGCTATTGAAGAGTATGAGAAGGCCGGTTTCAATCTTATTAGAAGAAATCTCAACACAGGCAACAAAGGCTGGACTGAATACCTGTGTTATTATCAGTGAAAGCCTGAGAAAGCTTCTTAATAGCAGCAGAGCTGAGAATACTCAACACTCGCTGAAGTGTAAATCACAGCCCAACAGTTGGTTAAATCATTTTGGTGATGGCCTCTCACTTCTTTTCTTCTTTTCTTCAGTATATAAAACAGTGTGATTCGTTGTGACAGTGACGCTCCTGCTAATATCAGAAAGTACCAATGCAATATGTTCTTCTGTCAAACTTCATGTCAATTAAAATCAATCAAACGTATTCAAACGGCTGTTTGTCAACAACGATGTTAATGATTGATTGAATATGAAGCTTCTGTATCACTTTAATCTGCACATTTCCTGCTTTTCAATAAAAACATATTTGAAGTGTGTTTGCTTCAGACTCCTCGCAAACTTAAGATTAATATAAGACTTTCTTAAGATTTAACAGTGATCGTTAAAAGAGCTCAGAAAGTCTCTCAAGTTGGTTAAAAAGTTGATCCTGACTAAGACCTGCTTGTTTCTCAGGCCAAATCCTTTAGTTTCAGAACAAAGAGTGGAGTCTCGTTCAAGTTGAAGCAAAGACTTGAGAAACTCCTGAGCAAAGAAAAAGCAACAGTGAAAACAAGCGCTGCAATACTGATAAACTGATCTCTCTTCTCTCTGTGGTTCATCCATTATTCAGCAGGATAACAAAACTACCCTTGAAAGAGCCCAGCGGACAGCACAGGAACATTATGGATCGTTTTGGAGCGTTACACATTCTGCCTCATCGTCTCACATGCATCGGTTTCTAATCAGTAAAGTTTGTTTGTTTCCAGCCATTTCCTTTCTGTCACACAGGATAGGGCCCTGAAAGCATGTGAGTTCAGCAGTGTTGGGTGTAACATGTTAGAAAAGACATTTCTTTTAGCGTTAACGGCGCAATACAACGCGTTACTAATAATATTTCAGTAATATTACTACAGTTATGTCACCTGACGTGTTACAATCAGTGTTACCGACCGAAGTGAAGCGTTTATTGTTGTTTTTTGAAGAACCCGTCCGCACCAACATGAACATATTAATATAGGCTCTGTGTGTTTAATACAGCTCAGCCTGTAAGTTCTGTGTTCAGTCTCTGTGTGACTGAAATGAGCCACTCCAGTTTAAACCTTAAAAAAGTCATCCACCAAGCTTTGCTTCTGGTGTTATAATAAAAGCTGGTTTATGGTTGCACGGCCTACACCGCAGCGAGCATCTACACATGGTGTATAAAATAGTTTTGTGTCTGTTCCGTCCTGCAGGTGACTTCTGATCATTAAAACGTTGCTGTTGCAGTGGGCGGTTTGTGTACAAGCACATGCAGTATCTTTCTGCAGGCGAACCCTCGAGCTCCTGCAGCTTGTGTCTGCAGCCTCTCTCTCGCTCGGTCTCTCGGTCGCTGACACAGTCTGGTACTCAGTTTTGTCGGAGTCAGCAAATAGAGCCTGCAGAAAAACAACAACCTCCCTCCAACGAACGCACACAGATTCAAAGACGATGAACAGAAATGCACAAGTTTTGCCGCAGACTTAACACACGCAGGCATTTACATAAGGGACAGAAATGATGAGGGTGTTGACGGGCCTGAGCCTAATGTTTGATATTGTTGTTTTTTACAGGTTAAAGAGTGCTAACCGTTACCATTAAATTGAGCTGGATGTGTAAAAATGGTGGTTTACCCCTTTAAGGGCAGAATTGGGAAATTAAGGTCAGGTGTCTACAGTGGCGAGGGTTAGAGGTCAGGGACTGGACGCAAACCAATCTGCCATCGCCTGCATTAACAGCGAGGGAGGGCGAGGAGGAGGAGGAGCAGGAGGAGGAGGGGAGTCTGATGAAATGCTTCAGTACGTTGTGCTATGTGAACATGAAGGGAGGGGGGGACGAACACCACATTACACTGGAGAGAGGAAGGAAAAAGAGGCCAAACAGAAACAACGTGAGACGAAGAACGACACAGAAACACAATGAAAGATTCAGAGAGCGAGAAGACAGACCGCCAGCTACTGTAACAGCGAGAGGCAGCCACAAAGCAACACTTCCTGCCACGCTGCAGCCTGTACAGACAGAAGAAGCTTTGTACCAAAATAAAACTCACTCGCCGTCAATGTGACACACTCACAGACCGACACAAAACTCAATATTTACCGAGGGGAAAAAGCTGACAATGCCATAGAAAAGCATCAAAATATTCCAGAGCATGTAACTGAAACCAGCTCATTCAGTTTCTCCATGTTTATCTTTGATGATATTGTATGTGCAGTGTATTACACTACACTACTGTGTGATACAGCAGCAGTACACTGCTGTATCACACAGTAGTGTAGTGTAATACACTGCATACTGTGTAGTGCTGTAATGTCCAAAATAGGGATGCATCAGCTGCAAAATTCTGGGACGATACCAATGTTTAAAATCAGGATTTGGCTGATAGCCGATGCCGATGTGTATTTTGTTGTTGTTGTTTACTCTGTTTTATTTACTCCCTCTTTTGTGCCAGAAAAACAAGGAAATGTTCATTATTAAAAAATGTACTGAAGCATTTTGAGGTCAGTGTAATGAAGTCACACCATCTTTGAAAGAGCACAAAGTCATAGATCATACAAATCTAAGAAAACAACTTCACAAGAAACACGATTGAACACTTTTTGAAAAGTAACCGCTTCAAAAGTATTGATTCATACGATTCAACAGATAAACATGGACTGATGCTATCGGTGAGGACCGTCTTATTCTCAGATAGCACTCAACCAGCCGAGTATCGGTGCCGACGTCTGAACGATAAATCCCTGCATCACTAGTGAAAACCATTTTCTGTAGTCGTCTGGGATTTTGGATTACAAATTTTGCATAGTAATCAGCTGTAGTTACTGGATACTTTCAACATTAAGATTTTACACACAGTTCATGAAACATGGACAGCTTACAAAATAATAAAACACTGCTATATATTAAACTTCCCAGAAAAGGGAATGTAAGAATGTAAAAGTCCGGCTCCTTTTCCTGTTTTCAGATCTTTCTCCTACAAAACAAGTTGAGCAGGACTTCTACACATCTGTACAGGTGTGAAGCCTCTGTTGTTTGTAAGCGTGGTGTAAAACCAATCAAACACTCTTAAATGATTAAACGTTACGGTCGCGTCATTAAAGCAGAATTGAATTGGAGAGCGCAGGCAGAGATCATTAGTTTGACAGATGGATCCAAAGGGAGAGGAGGTGAGGGACATGACATGAATATCTGCACAGCCACGATGGCAGACTGGAGATGTGCAGGGGGAGAGGGGTGGGGCTGCAGCCGGCTACGCAAAGGGAAACCACTGCAATCTCTCCCCCCTCTCCCTCTCCCTCTCATTCTCCCTCTCATTCTCATTCTTGTACACTGACACAGGACAAAAATGCCACCCCACCCATCCCTCCTACAGCTGCTCATCACACCGTACTTGGGAGCTATTTAACATACAAACTACCCCACTGACATATCCCGTCAGCAGCCTCTGCTTCCACTGTGCACCCAGAGCTAAAAGCAGCTTTCTGTGCGTGTATTTATGTTTTCATTGGAGTGGTGGTGACAGCTGGGGGAAGGGGGCGCAGACGAGACACAGAGAAGACTCACAGTTGACTCACAGCGAGGACAAAGAGTGAAAACAAAGACATCGCTGCCAGCTCTCTTTAAACTTGACATCCTATTCACAGATCTAAGATATCTGCTACCTCGCAGTAACCCTGTTGTGATCGTGTCCCTGGTTCTCCAGGTTTTAAATGGTGCACACGCAGCCTTTTTAAGTAAGGACACACACTGTCTCTGCATCCTCAAAGGCACCAAATGACCTCTACTGTCACACTGGGCTGCACCGTGTAAATACTTGTCGGGGATGATGAGCAGAGGGAACACTGGCACCTGGTGGCAGAAAAGGGTTTTGTTTCATGTGGGAGGAAGACTGCAGCACACACAAGTTGTGACACAGGATGTTGTATGCACTTCTATGCTTGTATGTGTTACGGCCCTGGTGTTGTGGCGTGTTTGGGTTTTGTTTTGTGTTCTCCTTTCCCTCAGGTGCTGCCCTCCTCCCCACTCCTCTTTGCCTGCACACCTGATCCTACTCCCCACTGGTGCCGGTGGGCCGGGCGACTGCAGTGTAGCACGACAGTCAGAGAGTGACTGTGTGTTTTTCTCCTCAGCTCTGTCATGATGTCCGTAGAGGCTGCTGAGCCCGGTTCCACTGCCTACCCGCCCGGTTCTGAGAACCTCCACCTCCCTGCGGTCCAAAGGAGTGTGTAAACAGAGCTAACTTATGGTACACAGCTGATCACTGATAGTTGGTGCTGAGTGTGACATGGTGCCATGATTGTGATCCCATTCTCAAAGAACACGGTTTCCCCAAATCTGTAAAACTAGAGAAACATTTCAAAGTATGAAATGTATTTTAGTCTTGTCGCTCACTAGAAGCGACGCTGTAGAAGCTAAGCAGAAGCTAAAAACAACTGCGCTCTGTATCATCCAGTACTTTATTACATTATTTATTGAAAACCATATTTAAAATATATAACAGCAGTTTCCATTCAATTATAATTCTGTAGTATCTGTTAAGGAGTGTTTTAAATATCAAGTTTAGCGTTTTCTTACATTTCAAGTACAAATATGCTGACTGAAGATTCTTAAAATCAAAATTTGATCAAATCCACCTCAATTATTTTCACAAATTCATAGTCAGCAAACGATTGTGCAGGATATGTCTCACTAGATGTAGAGATCCATCAGTGATGCATGATCAGTCCTCAGGGATTAAAGAGGAAACTTTCTACTGAAGACAAAACAGATTTCCACTCAGTGGAAACAGAAAATAATTAGCGAAGGCACAGCTGGCGTTAATGACTGGTAGCCAGTACAAACGTGTTTTCTGAAATGTCCACGAGCAAAACAGTGAACCTCTACCTGCTTTAGTGGTTCTGTTAACACCTGACCTATCTGAGAGTGGTATCACTAAACTAATGAACAGACAATAGATGAAGGGTTATAAAGTGGTCGTGTTGACTGTATGAAAGGTCAGGCAACATCTCCAGTAGACATCAGTATAAGTGTAATATACTGGAACTGGGCGGTGCCGTGACCTTACACTGGTTACTGTTAAAGGGCTACTCGTAGTTTCTGACTGAGAACTTGATGCTGTGGTTATGGAGGCGGTCGATCAGACTGGTTTTAGAGAAGGCAGCTCCTGGAGAGTATACTCCTCCCCTGTCAATCACAGAGAGAGAAGATGTGTGATGATGCTTTCAGAGAGGAGGTAAACAGATACAGAAAAGACAGAAGAACTTTGTCTATGATGAGTGCCACAAACTCAACGAAAAGCAAAAGAAATCGGCAGACTGAACTGACCTCCTGGGGAGAGAGTGCAGTTCATCCAGCAAGGTCACAGCTGCTTGTACCAGAGTGGAAACTGTGACTACATAACCAGGCTCTGTGAACAAGAATGTGGAGATAAGATGTCACAGAAATGATCCAAAATATTGTTCACAGCATTAAAAACAGTGGCAGTTTGAGGAACTATTTACAGCATGTGAGTGACGAATAAGTCTGCTGAGTTTCTTACTGTCAACAAATCCCATGAAAAGACCGAAAAACAGCAATAAACTGATCCAACTAACCAGCTACTAGTATTGTGTGTGTGTCCAAAGCCTGATGTGTTGCGCTGCAGGTGGCTGACATCTTCCCTTCATCACCATGAACACACACAATAGTTTATTGTGACTCAATCACACATGTTGCTGCTGTAAATAGTCCCATTTAAAAACGATGCCCAGCTGCATACTGAGCCTTTATCATGCAGAATAACAACAGCCTCATCCTTTAACAAGAAAATACAGTTATTGAATGATGAAGATGAAACTTCAGACAATCAGACTGAATTGCCATTTCATTTCATTTCACAGTCACACTTCATTTTAAGGGATATGCATGAAACACATTGAACGTGAACATGAAGGAGTCGTTATGAATGTTATTATTAAGTGTAATTTGGTCAATTACGTGACTTTTAAAGCAAAGCTGACATTGTTTTTTAGATGCAGCTTCACATTAACCGAGACGTGTCTTTTCTCTCTTTAGCGTATTCATGACACAATTATAAACTCACATCACGTTTTCTGTAATATTAACACATAAAGCTCGACAGTTTCTTAAAGTTTGATAATTAGGCCTGCTATTAAATGTTTGACAGGTTATGTTATGTCAAGCTGCCATAGCAAAGACAATTAAGCATTAAAGTGACATAACCGATCGAATGATACTTAAAGACGACAGTGATGCACATTCATACAGACTCTGACATGTTCACGATGTCTCATGCACACTCCTTCAAATAAATTATTACCAATTTCACTTTACTGTTTGAGCTACTGACAGAAATGGTAACAAAACCACTTACTAGATGCAACACAAGCAGCAGCCAAACGTTGTTTAACATCATAATTTTATGACGCTAGCTTCTTTTCATAGTGTAACTTATCTTATTGGGAGAAGTAGAGGTGTTGCTCATAACGTTAATGATGGCTCTGTAATGTAAGTGTCCTAGTGTGACAGTGACAATGAACAGAACCAGGAAACTGAATCCTGGTGCAAACGTACACAGCTATTTCTTAAAACGAAGCTCTTTCTGTGCGTTTTGGCTGTTTTCAGTGTTTATGTGTAGACAGGAAAACCAGAGTTTTTCAGCTTGAATATATTGACGGAGTTAATAAAACCTGAAGCCTATTATTGGGGTAGTAAGTTTGTGTCTTTGTGGCAGATTTACCTGCTCCTATGACCTGAGTGCAGATCTTGGCGTTGGGTCGGCCCTGTGTGGGATCTGTACTCTCTGAGTAGCCCTCCCCGAAAAATGTCAGGCTAAAACAGGTGTCTTCTATCTGAGTGATGTAAGAGGAACTGAATGAATAAACAATTAAACAAAATACAGTAAACAATAAAACACAACTCCAGGAAGAGAAATACTGTATGTACACATCTGAGGACACCAGATCTGTAATGGTTGTTAGAAGTGCCAACAATGAGAACAAAAATATAAACCCATGTGGTGTAATATTTGCTATAACCAGGGTACAAAACGTGCTACAGAGTAATTAAATAGGAAACTATCATATCTGATTTTATGTAGCACTGATGGAAGTGGATCGCTAACCAAACTAGCCCTACCAGTGCCAAGGCCCAAAAGTCTCCTTTAATTCAATCAAGCCTGATCCGATATCAAATAAAACAAATATGAAATCTGCTTCATCCAGATTTTTATTCAGATCTGCATCCAAGTGTACCGAGTCATAGATACCTGCCACCTAAATACACCTGATGTTTTGGCATTATTCAATGAGAAATTAAGAAAATTACCGTCCCATCTCACAGTGTTAAAGAAAGTAGGAAACAATTCCTGGACTGGTCCGTTTATCTGGATCGGCACCAAAAATGAATGGGGTCTATTCTGGGCCGAGACCCATCCACCAGCTAAGTTCAGTGGAGATCAGATCAGTGTGAAGAGCGGCGACAAAAACATGCAAACACAACTTTCTCATGTGAAATAACTACAACTGTTTTATCTTTGGCACACTGTTTTCTGTTCACGCAGGACCCGATCGCTCACAGTAAGATGAAGCCTCTGAAAACCTGTTTTCTTAATCATCAACAACAATAACTAACTCACTTAGACCAACGTATTTCCTTTCACTTGGTTTCAAAGCTCCTAACTGACAGCCTACGTTCCTGTGACAGCCATTTCACAAGCTTCCCGAGGAAACGTTCAATTAATCTCAGGATACAAAGAATGAAAAATACAACAACAGTGTTTGTGTTACCTGCTTCATAGTTGGACCAGACTTGGTGAAAAAGCCAAAGGAGAAGAAGGATGGAAACTTTGGGAAAAACAAAAAAAAAAAAAAACAATCAGTTATACATACATGTAATGATTGCAAAATTGTGCTTACAGCAGATTTGTATAAAAAACATGTTTTAAGGAACTGTGACGGAGAAATTACACTCCATATCCATTTCCTCCATAAAACTGTGGATGTAGATTTGAAACATTTTGTGACTTGCGAGCTGTAAACAGTGTCTCAGCTGCTGCAACACTTTGCTGCTGAGTAGCTTTGGCTAAGCCTTCCCGCTAAATATCCACACTGTGACATTCATCCACATTTCAATGCTTTGAATAACCATTTTAAGTCTTATAGACTTAAAACTTCTTAAATCTAATTCACTTCTCAGGGACACAGATTATCTGAACTGGGGAGCAAATACCAAAAAGAAGGTTGGTTGATGAACAGTGTAGCTACCATGGTGAGGAGTTTCCTGCCCGGGCTGAATTTGACCAGGAACCAGAACAGCAGGCCGCCGCAGAAGAGCTTAACTACTGAGAAGAGGCCGCCGACCCCGACATAGGCACAGTACTGGACCTGTGGGTGGAGGGAAGAGAGAGCAGCAGAGGCAGAATGTAAAGGATAACAAGGGAAATTAAAGGTGACAAGAGAGGAGGGGGGAAGATAAGGGGATGCAGATAACAGGTGCAGGTGAGGGGAAAATGAGAGATGAAGGGAAACGTAAGTTGAAAGAGAAGAGGGAGGAGGGGATGGACACAGACGAAGGAATCAAAAGATGAAAGTGAGGCGATAAATCAAAAAGGAGGCAGGTGGCAGAAGAGAAGGAGAGGAGACGGGGTGAGGAGGATGTAGATTCAGAGGTAAAGAACAGGACGTATAGCAGAGCGAGATGAGATGTCGAAGGGAGTAATGAGCAGCGGGGAGGAAAGTGATGAACCACTATAGATGACTCATCATATTTCCACTTCACTGGTAGATGGTGGTCTGAACAACATAATGAGATAGTTTGATTAGGCCTGCCTCTGGCTGGGATCAAAACAGTGACAGCTGCTGGAATGGCTGACCTAGTTACAGGTACAGCAGGGAAAAAAGGTTTGGCTTTTCTCTGCCAGGATGCAGAGTCAACACAAGAAGTGTGTTCTTAATACTAAATATTAAACCTCTTTGTGTCATTTAACGCAGCGTATCAAACTTTATTCCTGTGGGTTATGGGTAGTATTGAAATATTAATCTCTCACTGAGGCAGAGCAAAATGTTTTAATGCATGCCTAGTTATTACGCACACAGCGTGGCAAATGATTGATTGCACGGAAATCTACATTTACATTTATTCATTTGGCCGAGACTTTTTTGTGCGACTACAAACGGGTTCAATTGAAGCCACAGTAAATCAAGAAGTCGAGCGTTGCTTTATCATCCCTCAGGGTTAGAAAACACATTGACCTGTTAGATGAGATAAGGGAGACTGTAACCTACTTAAAATGATTGCACATATAATTTGTGGATGGTGGAGTTGTCTTGCTCAGGTCAACGGGTTTCTCACCTTTAGTGGGACTTTTTTGTAGTACACTTGAACTCAGGCCTGCACAGTATGATGCAAATATTGTTGGACCTGCTGTACAAGAATATTGTGGATGTTGCTATTAACTATTTGATATGACTTTCTGAGGCCTTGTACACACTAATACAGATATTTTTCTACGCGGATATTTTCCCTCTACATTAAAAAACAAAATAAAAACCCGTCCACACGACCTTCGCTGAGCAAAATATCTTCATACACACGAGAACCCAAAAACAACTCTAGTACGGCAGGTGGTGATCAAGTCTACATCGCCGATACGTCAAAAACCAGAGAAGAACTTTCTGAACATGCGCAGTGCGCAGCCATTCAAGGAAGAATTTCTGAATTTACGAGGTGCACCTGAATGCACCATGAAGCCCAACCTCCAGTACGGAGAGACAGCAGATGATAGAGGCCGCTCGCTCGGAAATTACACTTTTTAAATCTTTATTATTCATATGTTTCATTAAAATAATCAATTTCATCAAGCAACTATCTTTGTGAACCAACTTGCAGCCAAAACTTGGCAAAAATGATAAAAACCAGAGAGTTTTTGACCACTAGTGGTGCTGTGAATGTTTTTGAGTATCTGATGTTTTACTGGCCTTTGCAGATGAAAGTAAGTAAGAGGACATGATACACACTCTCGTTTTATTACGGAGGGAGGTGATGTGTAGGAAGGTTGAAAGAAGTACCTTGATACTTTTTTGACACCATGTGTTTGAAACAATAAGATTTGAACAACACATTTAATAGTATCGAAACCGTAAAAATCTAAAAATCACAGATGTGTTGGTACATGTTCACTGACAACACTGTGTGACGGCTGTTAATTTAAAACAAGAAAGGAAAAAATCATCCTTTTCTTGTGTGCCCAGGACTTTTTTTTTTTTTTGCTGTATTGTCAAACGAGGTAACAAGTATGTTTTTTTTTTTAATACTAGCAATGCATCAGCTTAAGGTAGCTTTACCTGCTGTCACTGCAATAAATGACAGGGAACTGTCGCTTCTTGTGTTGATATTATCTTACTGGTGACTGCTGCTTCTCCTCGTAAAGGAAACGCTGGGTTCTCTTGACTACTGAAGGGTCTGAACCCATAAATGGGATGGCATACTGCTCGATCTCCTTGCTGAAAAACATAAAACCCCTGCACACACACAGACACACACACACGCACAAACATACACACCAAATTACATAGACAGAAAGCAAAGTGGTCCACATTCACCTCATCTATCTCTGCCTGCAGCATCAGCTCAGCAGTATTTGAGCTCATTTCATCCATTGATAGTCTTCTAAATCTGTCTCTCCGTCCCTGCCAGGCCCCACGTTCCAATAAAATCTCCTTACACTGAATGTAAGTCAGTCTACCAGACAGTAATAACCTTCAAATCCCAGCTATTTGCAGAAACTTCATACATTGACTTTAAACTGGCCTTGTGTCTTACCTGTAGAGTTACATGCTCTTAAGGTTAAATCTAACTAGTCAAAATGAAGGTATTCATCCCAAAACATCAACATAAAAAAAACATTTTGCAACACGTGTTCATTACATTACATTTATTTAGAAATTATTGATTTTTTTCTGAAATGGCAATATAATGTAAGTATGATTATTAAGAATAATATTCCATCTTTCACTAGAAACACAACATTAAAATGTAGGTCAAGTGTAAAAAAGACGTATCAGCTTCGGTGGGAAAATCCCTTTCTGGCATGCATGGGGAAAAAAAACACCTTCCCCCTTTCCTGACTAATGGCTGCCAAGCCCATTCCAATAAAAATGTTATTTCTCAGAGTAAAGTGTTTAAGCCGACAGTAATGACTCACTTATAGCTTTACCTCTTTTTGACTTTGGCTCCCACCACCGGCAGCGGCTTGTGGCCAAACTTCTTCCTCAGCTGGCGGAGGGATCCACTGTCTGCGAACCCGTACACGGCAGACTGCCAAGTGGCGTCATGGCCGGCGAACCCCTGCGAGGGTGGAGATAACTTTAACTTCTGTCACTGTGCAGAACAGCTATGCAAAGTCCTCTCGCTAAACACCAAAGGTTTCACGTGAATAACTAATTTCTTTTGATTGACAGATTGATTGCTTTACTTTTCAAAAATGACACATGTATATGACACATTTGTCAATTCTGAAACTGCAGTCTAATTGCACAAAAGTAGCCAGTTGCATGTTTTTGGTTGTTTATCAGCATCTTTAGCTTCAAGGGGAAATTAGAAATGGTCGTATAGTAAGTCTATCAACAGAAGGGTAGCACTTCTGCTCCGCTCTCTGAAACTGCTCTCTCTCTATATATATTTCATTAATTTCCCTCAAGCTTTTGTTTATATGACCTTTCTGTGTCACAGGAGTATTGATTTTGTGCTCTGCACTAGCGTTTCCCTGGAGTCATATTAGGGAATGCAGCTCTCTTCTACTGTATCCTCAGTAGAAGTGAAGTAAAATGCCATATTTTCCATCATCATCTAAACTTAGTCTTATGTAAACTGACACCAAAACAGCCGTCACTTTACTTTTAAAAAGGCTGGACATAGTGCATTAAACTACATATCCCATCATGCAGTGCAGCAGCTGTAGTAGTTCAGGCTACCTCAGGCCCACTGCTAATTTTCAGGAAGCTCTCCACAGCCGTCAGTGTTCCTGAAATCAGACCACAGCACACAATTAAGGACAGTTTCCAGTTGTCATTTATCAAATGATAAGTTCAACTAAACTTGACACTTTTATATAAAGAGAAGCAAAACGTTTGTGGCTCTCTACTTTTGGATCAATCAATGAAAATGTCAACAAATAAAATCAGCTAAAATTAATTATTGATCACTACTGTATTAAAAGTATCGATTTATTATGAAACACAGATTTTTCTTGTGAACTAACAAGGCAAACAAGCACTGCTGTGTTTGCAGTGTCTTGTGTTTACACTTTGACATATTGAGGCCTCATTCAACCTACGAGAATGTTGAACTTTATAGCTTCTTCACTGAGTAAAACAATTTCAGGCTTTTGATTCATGACGTGACCTGTCTTCAGTTTCCTACCTTTGAACTGCCTCTGTGTGTAGAGAACACCCAGGTCTGCCGGTATGGAGTCGAAGCCACAGCTGCCAATCACGTACACTCCTCTGTCCAAGGCCTTAGTGTGGTACTCAAGCTGCATACGCTCCAGAAACTGTGTACAATTAAGACATGTGCTCACATATACGCACAAAAAGAAATGTGCATCTGTGTTGTGTAAAAAGTTAAGTTACATTTTTCAAGCCAAGTCAAATCACAATGCTGTGGGGGGCACTAATACATTACCAACAACCATTATTTTAATCACAAATAATGAATTTTTCTTTACGTGCTCTGTCTTTAAGTCTCTCTCTCTGGGGTGTGCGCTGTCATACCTTTTTCTTATTTAAATTAAATAACTGTTGTTGTGTTCTACGTTACACAACTGTTGCAAGAAGTGGGCTGCTGTGTGTGAGTGAAAGTCATGGACATGGACCAAGTAATGGCAATATACCAGACTCCATTACAAATCACGTGATTTTAAGAGTTGTTGCATCATTAGAAAAAAAGTGAGAAAAGTCACCAGATTCCATTAAAAAAACGCTCAATTTTGAGACTTGTTGCGTGAGGAGACACTGTATAAACTTTGAGAAACGCTGTATACAACAAATTCTTAACTATTTAGGACTTCTTGTTCATTCGGCAAACGTTATACATGAATATATTTCATTGTGTAAAAATATTTGCATACAGGCCGACAGCCGGGAAGTGAGATCCGGTCACTCGAGATGCATTTAATGCCAGGCGTGAATTGACGGACTCTCTCAGAACACATCTGTTCAGCTGTTATCCTGTTCGTCCATCTCCGCCTGAACGTTAGTTACTTCAGACCCCAACATAGTTCAGACTATAATTGGAGCCCTGCATATATTTACATGTATGTATACAGTCTACACTATGGATCGAGTGGTTCTGGGCCTGATCGATTATCGGATCTGATATTCAGCATTTTTCTGATATTGTATGGGTTTTTTTCTTCATTTATTTATTTATATGGCCTTTCAATGACTTTATTTTGACTTGACAGCTTGGAGAGATGACAGGAAATGGGATGAGAGATGAGGCGGTGACATGCAGCAAAGAGCTACGGGTCGGATTCGAACCCTTTGCCGCTGCGGCGGGGACAAGCCTCAATCTAATCAGTCTAATTTAATGGCAGTAACAACCAAGCTGAAAAACATAATCTCAATATAGAGATGGATATGTATTTATTTTCCAACCTGAGGCTCGCCACAGATGTCCAAGTAGTGAGCTCCATTTTCAACGCAAGCTCTGACCACTGGTTCACCATAAAATCTGTACTGAAAGGACAAAGAGACCAGAGACAGATTCATCCAACACAAGCCACAAGATTACAGTGTTGTGGGTGTGAGTCCGATTTAACAACCTGTGTCAGACGTTTGTTTCACTCCCTGACAAAGTCTGGAAACATACTCACAGGCCCCACACAGTTGAGAATCACCAGGCCTTGTTGGCACATGATGGCCAGCGATTCCTCGATAGACACATCAGCAACAATGATTTCGATGTCGGTCCTCAGCTCTGGCATAGCTGACAGAAGAGAGGAAGAGAAAATCTTTCACTAATTGCACAGTGGATAACCCCTACACCTGATTTACGGCTTTAAAGAGGCCATATTCTGCTTTTTGTGTTTCTGCCTTTCCTTTATCGTGTTGTGTAGCATTTGTGTGCATGTAGAAGCTCTGCAAAGTGAAAAACGCCCACGCCGAAGGGAGTTATAACATATTCACACTCCAGTCAGTCAGCAGACAAACAGGCACTGCTGCTGTAGCGCCGTTATTTTAGATCACACTACCTAGCTCGGCATAACCCGCCCTCCTCCGCCTCTGATTGGCTACGTCCTGCTGTTAAGTAAATCTGCATGTGCAAGTCTCACCAGAGATTGAACAGAGGCGAGACGTCTCACTCTGTAGCTAAAACGGAGCGTTCAAGACACAGTGTGTAAAGGGGATGCTGCAGCGATGCACCATATGAGAAAAATAATGTGTTTTTTAAAAATTAAAGTATGTAAACCTGTTCTACCAGGACCCCCAAATAAAAGTATGAACCTGAAAAATTAGCATTACATGACCTCTTTAATACGTATTGCAACACAGCAGTTGTGTGGCAGCGCTCAGGTATTAAAGATGTCCTCAAACACTCTGAACTACTGCAGCTACAGTATAAATAAGACTGTAAAATGACACAGCTAGCTGACAGTTAGCTGAGTTTGGAGCAAAACAATGGACTGACAGGTGTGTTCAGGGGTCAAGTTTGAAAGTGTTTGCTTGTAGCTACACAATCACCAGCAGAGCAACACAACAACAACAACAACAACAAGGCTGCTGCCTCTGTCAGTCCGGCAGAGTGTCCTGCCCCTGTCAGCAGCTCCTGCCCCTGTCAGCTTCAGTACCCCCCCTGCCGGGCACGTACACAGCCTCCCCGCGGCTCGGCCCAACACGTCCTCCAGCCGCTGCCTGCTTCTCCCGGCCACGGCCCATTTCAGGGCGGCGCCGCCGGGACTGTCTGCGGCGGTCCGAGCCACCTCTTCCACCACGAACTGCCCCGTGAACCCGCTGGCACCGAAAACGATGATGTGGTAGGGTCTGCTCGAGGTGACAGCCGCCATTGTTTTGGTGTTTCACTTCAAGGTCCCGCCTTGGTTCCGGTTCCGTGCCGCTGATTGGCTGAGCGGAGAACGTCCTGACGTCATAGCTGTGGTGGGCGCTGTTCATTAAAATCAACAATCATAAAAAAAAAAAAAAAAGACAAATATTAATTAAACTTTCTTTGGTACAAACGTGGCAGCCAAAACCCAAATATATATATATCTATATACACACACACATATATATGTGTATATAGATATATATATATATATGTATATATATATATATATATATATATATATATATATATATATATATATATATATACATACATACATACATACATACACATACACACACACACACATATATATACACACACACATATATATATAAACATATATACATATATACACATATATATACACACACATATATATATATATATGTGTGTGTGTATATATATATATATATATATATATATATATATATATATATATATATATATATATATATATATATATATATATATATTTGAGGTCTGTTTCATTAAAACCACCAGCTACAATAATAACTCCATCTGCTTGTTTTGTCTGATGACATCATACAGTTCCTGTATTTAGTCAGTTTGCTTCTGGAGGAATGTAAACAATAAAAACAGTGAGAGTTTCCTAACATGCAGCTAGAAGGAAGTCGCCCTGTAGCCCACACTATCATGACTGCAGCAGGATTTACTTTGTGGATAAACAGGTGGGTGATTCTGTGGTGTACAGCGACACCTGGTGGCAAGCTTTAGATATTACACTCGGGGAAATAGTGGCCAGGGTGTCACAGTCACATCTTTCATTCAGAGGTGAGAAACTCTTTTCAACCACCAAGAAACAGTTCAAATCAGGGGCCTTGAAAAAAGACAACACAATGGCAAATGTTTGTTATTAACATGGTTTATATTCCCTTGTGGACACAAATGAACATAAATATTAAAAACATTTAAAGGTGGATTGTGACGATATGGAGGTAACATTCATCACTTTGCAAACGTGGAGGAGAGATTAAATAAAATCTGTGAAACATCAGTACAAGGCAGTGGAAATAAAAAGGAACATGCTGATCACATTTGGTTTTCTCTGTTTCAATAAAATGGATTGTTAACAGGCGTGTATTTTTTGTAGTGTTATTTGTTCCAGACAGTATTGTTTTGTTCTCGCCTTTAGTTCCTGAATGGGAGCAAACACAACTTTACAAACTACAGTTTATAAAGTTGGGTAATCACTGCTCTGGATATTTGGACATTGCTTGTGGTGTCCCCCAGGGGTCAGTATTGGGCCCCAAATTGTTTATCATGTATATCAATGACATGTGTAAAGTATCTAGGTGGTTAAAATTGGTCACTGTAAAATTCTTCCTTAAAATCCTTTTAACGAAACTGTTTGTTATCAAGTGTCACGTACACAGAACTGAACAGAGCACTTCGTGGACACTACAAACATTTGCTTTGACATTTGGGTTGTTTTGCAAGATGAAATTAATATATAACCTGTTTACCGCAGCTGGTTGTTGGATTGTGTAACATTTGTTGCTGCCAAAATTCTTCCTTAAAGTCCTGCCAACAAAACTTTTTCTCATCGAGTGTCACTCACACAGAACTGAAGAATAAAGCGCTTCATGGGAAAACCACAAATGTTTCCTTAGGCATTTGGGTTGTTTTGCAAGGTGAAATGAAGATATAACCTGTTTACCGCAGCTGGTAGGTGGATTGTGTAACATTTTTCCCACCTAAAATTCTTCCTTGAAGTCGCACCAAGGAGTCTGTAAGTGTCACACAGAACTGATCAGAGCACTTCATGAACACCACACGTTGTTGCTTTTACAGGTCAGTTTATGTACAAGGGTCATGGTTACTTCAAAGAAGTTCGTAGAAATAATGGAGGGCTCTACTCGGCTTGAGGACGGACACTACAGGCTCCAACTACCTTTCAGAGGGAAAGACGTCTCAATGCCAGACAACCTCACCATTGCTCTGCAGTGTGTCCGTGGACTGCGGAGGAAGCTTAAGAAAGGAGGAAGCATAAGAAATGAGGACCGGAGGTTTCAAACCTTTGTTGCAAACAGGATAGCTACCATCAGGGATAACACGGAAGTTGATCAATGGAGATACATTCCAACAGCTTTATATCCCGCTGATGATGCTTCTCGTGGATTAAAGGCAGAAAGCCTTTTGAAACAAAGATGGATGGAAAGCCCTGAGTTTCTATGGGATCCGGAAGAAAAGTGGCCAAAATCACCTATGGATTTCAATATGACTGCTGACGACCCAGAGGTAAAAGGGAACCTCAGGGTCAATGCAACAGCTGTCAGCACCAATACCACTTCTCAGCTGACAACCTTTTTCCTCAGACTGGCAAAGGTTAAAGGTCGCAGTTGCTTGGATCATCAAGCTGAAAGGAGCCATGCTGAAGCTGAGTAAAAAGAGGAAGGAGTTGCAGCTCGCTAACGCAAGTGCTAATGGAGCACCAGTGAATGTGCTAAAGGAGATGCAAACATTCAGAAATTCACTTGGGAATCAAAGGGTGTTGCTGGAAGACCTCACAGAGGCTGAGACAGCCATAATTGCCTTCTGTCAACGAGAAAGATTCCCTGATGAAATTGCTGCACTAACCTCCAGCAATCCAGAGACACCCAGGAGTAGCGACATCCATAAACTGGATCCTGTCTTAGAAAATGGGCTTCTGCGTGTTGGGGGACGGCTGAGCAAGGCAGCTATCCCTGAGGACATAAAACATCCCCTCATTCTATCAAAAGACCAGCAAATCTCTCACCTTATCCTCCGTCATTTCCATTTACAGCTTGGTCATGGAGGCAGAAATCACGTCCTTTCCACTGCAAGGAGAAAGTTCTGGATCACGAGTGGTGTTTCTGCAGCAAGGAAGGTCATAGCAAGATGCCTGTTCTGCAAGCTTTATGGAGGAAAGATGGGTGAACAAAAAATGACTGACTTACCCGAGGAGAGAGTGGTTCCTGATCTACCGCCATTCACTAACGTCGGCGTAGATTATTTTGGGCCAGTGGATGTGAAAAGAGGGTGTAACACCTTAAAAAGGTATGGAGTTGTGTTCACTTGTATGACAAGTAGGGCCGTGCACCTGGAAGTGGCTTATTCTCTAGATACTGACTCATGTATCAACGCATTGAGAAGATTCATCTCTCGAAGAGGACAAGTTTCACACATGAGATCAGATAATGGCACCAATTTTGTGGGAGCAGAGAGAGAGCTACGAGATGCCTTGGCTGCTTTAAATCATAGCCAAATTGAAAAGGCCTTATCACAGAGAGGAATCAAGTGGAGTTTTAACCCACCTGGTTGTTGGATTGTGTAACATTTGTTGCTGCCAAAATTCTTCCTTAAAGTCCTGCCAACAAAACTGTTTCTCATCGAGTGTCACTCACACAGAACTGAAGAATAAAGCGCTTCATGGGAAAACCACAAATGTTTCCTTTGGCATTTGGGTTGTTTTGCAAGGTGAAATGAAGATATAACCTGTTTACCGCAGCTGGTAGGTGGATTGTGTAACATTTTTCCCACCCAAAAGTCTTCCTTTAAGTCGCACCAAGGAGTCTGTAAGTGTCACACAGAACTGATCAGAGCACTTCATGAACACCACACGTTGTTGCTTTTACAGGTCAGTTTATGTACAAGGGTCATGGTTACTTCAAAGAAGTTCGTAGAAATAATGGAGGGCTCTACTCGGCTTGAGGACGGACACTACAGGCTCCAACTACCTTTCAGAGGGAAAGACGTCTCAATGCCAGACAACCTCACCATTGCTCTGCAGTGTGTCCGTGGACTGCGGAGGAAGCTTAAGAAAGGAGGAAGCATAAGAAATGAGGACCGGAGGTTTCAAACCTTTGTTGCAAACAGGATAGCTACCATCAGGGATAACACGGAAGTTGATCAATGGAGATACATTCCAACAGCTTTATATCCCGCTGATGATGCTTCTCGTGGATTAAAGGCAGAAAGCCTTTTGAAACAAAGATGGATGGAAAGCCCTGAGTTTCTATGGGATCCGGAAGAAAAGTGGCCAAAATCACCTATGGATTTCAATATGACTGCTGACGACCCAGAGGTAAAAGGGAACCTCAGGGTCAATGCAACAGCTGTCAGCACCAATACCACTTCTCAGCTGACAACCTTTTTCCTCAGACTGGCAAAGGTTAAAGGTCGCAGTTGCTTGGATCATCAAGCTGAAAGGAGCCATGCTGAAGCTGAGTGTCACTCACACAGAACTGAAGAATAAAGCGCTTCATGGGAAAACCACAAATGTTTCCTTTGGCATTTGGGTTGTTTTGCAAGATGAAATGAAGATATAACCTGTTTACCGCAGCTGGTAGGTGGATTGTGTAACATTTTTCCCACCTAAAATTCTTCCTTGAAGTCGCACCAAGGAGTCTGTAAGTGTCACACAGAACTGATCAGAGCACTTCATGAACACCACACGTTGTTGCTTTTACAGGTCAGTTTATGTACAAGGGTCATGGTTACTTCAAAGATGTCTGTAATAGGACAAGACAAAGCACGACAGATGAAAGTAATGTTAAATGAAAGATGTGTTGAATTGCAGAAGCTTGTGGAGCAGAAGCTAGTAAGGATGTGATTTCAGGGCTGCAGCTTTCTATACTCTGTGATGATTACACAATGATGAGGCCCCAAATGCAGGTGCGGAGACAAGCACATAGAAAACAAGAGTGAGCTTTAATGAGAGCTGACAGTCCAAACACAAGAATCCAGAAGGAAAGCAACAGTGACAGGCAGAGTAAAGTCCACTAAAGCAAAGGAAGGCAGACTGGGGAAGAGCACACTGGGATCACAGGTGTGCAGGAAGTGGAAAGTGACAACACGACACAAGAGGATACGAACTAACGACCCAATAACCAAAATCATGACAGACTCTTGAGTTTTACATATTGCAAATCATCTTGCTGGTCTGAATCGTTTCGTTGAGTTTAGTTCAAATATCTGTTGTCAAGTCAGTTCACTTTTCTCTAAGATGAGCGATCGTATCACTTTTCAAACACTCATTCTACCTTGGGCACTAAACACAAAAGCTGTTAGTCCACTACACATTTGGACCTAGCAGTTGTGTTGGCGAGGCTAAACAGCTAAGGTAATGCAGCTAATTAGCAAGCTAAATAAGCACAGCACAGGAATAAACTTTCATACAGATGCACAAGTTAGAAAGCCAGCTCTCCTCCTGTTCAACAGAGAAATCTCTGGCTAGAGTCCTGCAAGAATCAGGCTCAAGAGTAAATGAACTCCAGAGGGTTGGTGAAGGGCCTCTACCCTGCTAATTCAACAAATGCCTCAACATGGGCAGGGGGTAGTAAGACATGCACATTGACTCCCTGATGCTGCCTCCTGCAGCTGCAGTTGTCCCCTCCAGCACCTCACCACCACCAAACACACACAAACACATCATACACACACATACACACCAACATACTATTAGCTAACATATGAGCAAGTTATTACAAGTTGCACAGTGAGCCACACCTCTTCTCTCTATATAAAGACAGCTGACTGATGGTTAGTACAGCAGACTTCAGCAGATCAGTTGACTTCTTACTGCCAGATATTCACTGTCAGCAGAAACGTGAGTGTTGTTTTTCTATTTCAGATCTTAATGAATGATTTTCAGTGTAAACTGTGTAAATGGCTGCAGTTTGTGAGCACATTTACAATATCATTTATTTTCGATGTTTTGATGGTGATCCATGTTTGACAACTGATATTGTAATTATATTGGAGCTCAGCTGAAAAGGCACCGTCATGCTGTTAACTTCATGTCTTATTCTGTTTACTTTAATGCAGTTATCAACAATGGCCCAATACATCACACACCTTGATGTGTCCATGAATACAGATGAGGAGCAGCTTCTCAAATCACAAGATTACAAGAAAATCAATGCTGATCTGAACAAAGGGGCAGGAGGAAAAGACATCTTTCTTTGGTACAAACGTGGCAGCCAAAACCCAATCACCAGGGTTCAGGTTACATACAACGATGTTATGGCTCATGGACTGACCAGTGCAGGGTACACAATGATCGATAAAGACCTCAATGCTGGAGCAGGAGGTGATGACGTCTACCTTTGGTACTACAGAGGGTCCGGAGAGTTCCACACTCCTATAGTGGACATTGATGTAGCTACAAGTGCAGAAAGTGATGCTGACAAGATTTCCCATGGTTGGGAGAGAGTGACCTGTGATCTGAACCGCAAGGCGAGAGGGAACTGGATCCATGCCTGGGTGAAGAGAGAACATCAAACATACATCTCTGAGGTTACTGCCACTGATTCCTACGCATTAGACGCCGAGTACTTGAATACTGGTTACATCCGAATGGATGAAGATACTAACAGGGGTGCAGGAGGATCTGATGTCTTCATCTGGTACCGTCAGACCACCGACCCCCAGCGTGCACTCACTGATCTGGCAGTCTCCACTAATCATGATCAGCATCAGTACTTTCAGGTGCAAAACTACCACCTAGTGAATGTTAACCTCAACGACAGGGCTAAAGGTAACCAGGTGTACCTGTGGTACAAGATAGTAGAATGCGACAACCCCATTAAGGCCATCATCCTGCTTCTGCAATGTGACAAAGCTGGCGTGTATGGGAGGAAGGGTGTCACTGTTATTGAAAAAGATCTCAACGCAGGCAACAAAGGCCAACGTGAATACCTGTGTTATTATAAGTGAAAGCCTGAGAAAGCTTCTTAATAGCAGCAGAGCTGAGAATACTCAACACTCGCTGAAGTGTAAATCACAGCCCAACAGTTGGTTAAATCATTTTGGTGATGGCCTCTCACTTCTTTTCTTCTTTTCTTCAGTATATTAAACAGTGTGATTCGTTGTGACAGTGACGCTCCTGCTAATATCAGAAAGTACCAATGCAATATGTTCTTCTGTCAAACTTCATGTCAATTAAAATCAATCAAACGTATTCAAACGGCTGTTTGTCAACAACGATGTTAATGATTGATTGAATATGAAGCTTCTGTATCACTTTAATCTGCACATTTCCTGCTTTTCAATAAAAACATGTTTGCATGAGAAGTGTGTTTGCTTCAGACTCTGCATGATAGAAACTTCACTTTGAGGATTTTCATGTTTTCAAGAGTGACATTTTGAATTTATGGAATAAATTTAAGTCAAAATCCCTCATTACTTGCAATTTTAGATTAACTTAACTATGTAAAAAGAGCTCAGGAGAAGGTCTCTCAAGATGGTTAAAGTAGATCCTCGATGACTGCGGCACAGTAACACAGGTGAGCACACACCTTCTTCAAAATATTTTCTGAGGGCCATTTTAACTTATGATTAATAGAGAAACCTAGTTCTGTGTGCCTGTAGTGCTTCATGCAACATTAATAGTGAGTTTTTGGTTAAATTTGGCTATCAATAATAATTAATGATTATCAGGGATAATTAAGAAACATGATAAATAATAAGATCCGTTTGACATTAGATCACCTCGGGGCACCACCCTTGAAGAAGGGAATAGATAACAAATTCACCAAATCAGTCTCATAAAAAGGTACGAAACTGTCAGTTTGTAAGTCTGATTAATAATTAACTTAATAACTACAACCAAAATTACCATAACAGCTGTAATGGTCGAAGGATTTCAGAGTCCTTGACAGAGTCGAGGTTGGCAACATTCACTCTTGTACAATATTAAATAGACAGCATGAAGGTTCAAAGGCTTTTATTTAACACAAAGATGAAAACACACAATCTAACATGTACTATATACAGGTGTGTGTGTGTGTGTGTGTGTGTGTGTGTGTGTGTGTGTGTGTGTGTGTGTGAGAGAGAGAGACGTGAAGCCACATTAGAGAAGATGGTTAGCCACAGGGTGGTAGTCGTTAAGACTGGACACAGCAGATTTTTAGGACTGAAGGCAACATTTCTGGCTCTGGATAGGGCCCTCACCTCCTGTAGGGCTGCTGAAGCTTCATCTGTCCACAATTTAACAGTTTTTACTGATACTTTGACCCTTTAGATCAGCTGGGACTACATAGGTACATATGATCCAAAGTAAGTACAAGGGAGGACTTTGTAGCTGCCAGAAATATTTATAGACGTGATCAAGGATATTACTTATAACAGGTCTGAGGTCTGTTTCATTAAAACCACCAGCTACAATAATAACTCCATCTGCTTGTTTTGTCTGATGACATCATACAGTTCCTGTATTTTGTGAGTTTGCTTCTGGAGGAATGTAAACAATAAAAACAGTGAGAGTTTCCTAACATGCAGCTAGAAGGAAGTCGCTCTGTAGCCCACACTATCATGACTGCAGCAGGATTTACTTTGTGGATAAACAGGTGGGTGATTCTGTGTTGTACAGCGACACCTGGTGGCAAGCTTTAGATATTACACTCGGGGAGTGTTCAGAGGTGAAAAACTCTTTTCAGCCACCAAGAAACAGTTCAAATCAGGAGCCTTGAAAAAAGACAACACAATGGCAAATGTTTGTTATTAACATGTTTTATATTCCCTTGTGGACACAAATGAACATAAATATTAAAAACATTTAAAGGTGGATTGTGACGATATGGAGGTAACATTCATCACTTTGCAAACGTGGAGGAGAGATTAAATAAAATCTGTGAAACATCAGTACAAGGCAGTGGAAATAAAAAGGAACATGCTGATCACATTTGGTTTTCTCTGTTTCAATAAAAGGGATTGTTAACAGGCGTGTATTTTTTGTAGTGTTATTTGTTCCAGACAGTATTGTTTTGTTCTCGCCTTTAGTTCCTGAATGGGAGCAAACACAACTTTACAAACTACAGTTTATGAAGTTGGGTAATCACTGGTCTGGATATTTGGACATTGCTTGTGGTGTCCCCCAGGGGTCAGTATTGGGCCCCAAATTGTTTATCATGTATATCAATGACATGTGTAAAGTATCTAGGTGGTTAAAATTGGTCAATATTTTGCGGATGACACAAATATTTTTGGTTCAGGAGAAAACATTAAACAAGTGGAAACAGTTATAAACGAGGAAAAAAAACTAAAAAATATGGTTTGACTGGAATAAATTATCATTAAATGTAAGTAAGACTAAGTTTATGTTGTTTGGCAAATGCACAGTGAACACAAAGGTGTGAATAGAATTAGATGGGGTTAAAATTGAAAGGGTGCACGAAAACAAATTTCTTGGGGTTACAGTAGACGACAGGCTGAGTTGGAAACCACACATCAAACATGTACAGTCCAAAGTTTCAAGAAGCATTGCAGTCATACACAAAGCAAAACAATTACTGGATCATAATTCTCTTCGCACACTTGACTGTTCACTGGTCTTGCCATATTTACATTACTGTGCTGAGGTTTGGGGAAATACTTACAAAACTTCATTACAGTCACTTACCATCCTGCAGAAACGAGCAATAAGGACTATTCACAAGGTCAACTACTTGGAACATACAAATCCACTTTTTATACAATTAAAACTACTGAAATTCACTGACATTGTATCTTATCAAACAGCAATCATCATGTATAAGTCAAAAAACAGACAATTACCAGAAAATATCCAAAATGTATTTAGGAATCGGGAGGGAGGTTATCAATTAAGAGGGGAACATAACTTCAAAAGCTTAAACATTCAAACAACTTTAAAAAGTTTCTGTATATCTATTTCCGGTGTCAAGCTATGGAACAATCTAAGTGAGGAACTCAAGCAAAGTCCAAATATCAACCAATGGATAATGATCATTAATGATTATTGGTGATTATCATTTATTAATTGATATGGCATGGTGATGAGAGGCAGAGAAGCCTGTGTGTGTGTGTGTGTGTGTGTGTGTGTGTGTGTGTGTGTGTGTGTGTGTATGTATGTATATATATATATATATATATATATATATATATATATATATATATATATATATATAGATATATATATATATATAGATATATATATAGATATATATATATAATTTTTATCTAGACAAAGGGGTGAGAGCTAACAAGCTATGCTTCTCACTCCTTTTCGAATATTATGTCATTTATTTCTTTTTTTTCTGTGTTTTACTATTTTGCTTACTCAAATTTTCATTTCTATATTATGTTGTGCAAAGAATTTGTTTAGTAGCATTCAGGAAGCCTTGTACTATTTGCATATTCGGAATAAAAAAAAAATGTAAATCCTGTCTGCCTCCCGAGTGTTTCTGCATTTGGGTCCGACCTTCTCTCTAAATGGTAACATCGTCCCTCTGATCTGCTGACAGAGAGCAACAGTCGTCAGGGCCATGGCCGGGATTTTAGAAATACTGAGGTCCTGCACCTGCACCTCCATCCATCCATCCAGTAAATATTGATGACTACAGTATATCTGTGTATTTCTCTGAATTCTGACAGGACCGAGTATCGCTTAGGAAATAATATCAGTGCAAGAAAATAGATGACTAAAATTCTGACAAAAGAAGAAGATAAGTAACAAATACGGACAATTTTGTCTTAAGTGTAATAAACTTATTAAAACTCATTTCTTTGCTAAATAGAAATTTACTGACATGGATAACACTTTATTATAACCTTCATTAATAACTGGTAAATGTATAGTTTATTAGATTTAGTGTTCAGAAACAATAAAACATTTATTAAGTAATTGTAAAGGTTAAAAACATCAGTTTCAACTCTCTAATGGCGTCCAAATAATGTGTATAAATTAACTAGAAATTTGTATAAATGAACCCGTCTATTCTATTTCTTACCTTTTAAATTATATTGTTAATTTTTAGCTATTGTTATTGGGTTTTTTTTTTGTAATATTCTGTCCTTTGGCTGCTGTGGCAAACAAATTTCCCCGTTGTGGGACAATAAAGGAAAACTGATTCTGATTCTGATACACAGTATTTATTAACCAGTTACAGTATTATGAACATCAACTGCAACTTTCCAATAAACAGCTGCTCATAAATAGTTTATAAAGCATTTCATTGCTTGTTAACAGTTAAATAATTATTAACTGAAGTTTAATTAACTATACTTTTGCCATTTTTTATCAGGTCTAATTGTTTATTGTAGTGATTATAAAGTGTTACCAAATATATATATTAAGATATCAGACCCAGAAGAAATACCGAGGACATGACCTCAGTGTCCTCAGTGGCAGCTACGGTCCTGACAGTAGCTAACGTTAGTTTGCAAATGGAGTCAGCTAACATGAACTAATGAGCGGCTTCCAGCACAACACAGAAGTACCACAGAGTCCATTTCATTTATCTCAACAGAGTACAGCGTCTGGAAATCAGCACATTACAGGTGTATTTTACCCAAAGAGCTTATACAGAACACTAAACCTTTATATATGACCACATCTCCACATGTAAGGGACCACAGTATGTATGCACATGAGGTAGCTTCATTCATTCATTGTGTTCAAATGCTGCAAACAAATCAACACGGAAACATTATTCTTTGTACAGTTTACACATTTCACAAATAAAAACTCTTAACCTTCAGATTTCTGTTAAAGGCTTCAGTTTAAATAATGATGCTGTTTGTTCTTTAATAAAGTGTCACTGACACATAACTAAACTTTATGGAAACACCACAAACATTTGCTTTCACATATCAAATATTTGTGCAAGCTGAAATCAGGAGTTACACCCAAATTCGTGCTTAAAGTCCTTCCAACGAAACTGTTTGTTATTGAGAGTCACGTACACAGAACTGAACAAAGCACTTCACGGGAACACAAAATGTTGCTTTTACAGGTCAGTTTTTGTGCAAGATGAAATGAGGAGTCACACCCTAAAGACTTCCTTAAAGTCCTGCTAAGGAGTCTGTAAGTGTCACGTACACAGAACTGAACAAAGAGCTTCATGGGAACATTAAACATTGTTGCTTTTACAGGTCAGTTTTTGTACAAGGGTCATGGTTACTTCAAAGATGTCTGCAAGAACAAGACAAAGCACAACAGATGAAAGTAATGTTAAATGAAAGATGTGTTGAATTACAGGAGCTTGTGGAGCAGAAGCTAGTAAGGATGTGATTTCAGGGCTGCAGCTTTCTATACTCTGTGATGATTACACAATGATGAGGCCCCAAATGCAGGTACGGAGACAAGCACATAGAAAACAAGAGTGAGCTTTAAACATTTGGACACAGCGGTTGTGTTGGCGAGGCTAAACAAGTGTCCACTGGCACGGCTGAACAGACATATAATGACTCCAATGACAGCTTCTCTCTAAATACAAACACAGAACTGACACACAAACATATCTTTCAAATATTAATAATGCTTTATTGTGCTCTAAGACTTATTCAGTGTTTAAAAGGGAAACAGTGTGGACACAATATATTGTTTCATTTGTAAAATTAAAAAAAAGTGTAAAAATGCCAAATGTAAGATATGTTGGTCACAGACAAACACAACAAAACACAGACAGACGGGTAAACACAGAATCTCTGCTCACTGCTAATAGTACAACTAGTTTCTCTGACTATAAAAGACAACAGAGATAAACTATGATTCAACACCTTCTTCTGTTACAGAGTCTCTGAAATTCAAGAGTTATCTTTACTTTCTTAACGGGTGTCCATGTCCACCTCCGCCTCCGCCTCCACCTCCACCCATCCATCCAGTAAATATTGATGACTACAGTATAAATCTGTGCATTTCTCTGAATTCTGACAGGACCGAGTTTCGCTGAGGAAATAATATCAGTGCCACAATTATAAACTAAAGCTTAATTAACTATACTTTTGCCATTTTTTATCAGGTCTAATTGTTTATTGTAATGATTATAAAGTGTTACCAAATATATTAAGATATCAGACCCAGAAGAAATACCGAGGACATGACCTCAGTGTCCTCAGTGGCAGCTACGGTCCTGACAGTAGATAACGTTAGTTTACAAATGGAGTCAGCTAACATGAACTAATGAGCGGCTTCCAGCACAACACAGAAGTACCACAGAGTCCATTTCATTTATCTCAACAGAGTACAGCGTCTGGAAATCAGCACATTCAGGGCCGGCCCTGGGCATAGGCAGTATAGGCGAATGCTAAGGGCGCCGTCATCCACGGGGGGCGCCGCAAACGGGGGGGGGGGGAATAATAATAATAATAATAATAATATTTTTTACCAGTGCTATTACTTATATTATTTCAAAATATTATATAAGCCCACAGCAACATAACTTCATAGCAAAGCCTATTAAATACTGGAGGGGCCTTTCTTCTGGGTTCCTGGCTCGTTGCACTGTACCTGCCTTCTGTGAGGGTGGGGGGCGGGGGGGGGCAAAGACCAAAGACCAAGAGAGACATTTAATGATACTGTAGCGGAACCACTATGTCCAAAAGATTGAAACCATCCGGTGCCCAGGGAAGGAGAAGAAGGAAAGAAGAGGAAGAAACACGTGAAAAAGAAAGAGGTACAGTGACGTCAATGTGATGAAGTGAATGAAACTAATGGTTCAATGCATCGAAGTTACCGTTGTTGGAGCAGAGTGTTAACTTGCTCGCTGACTTTGGACGATAGTAGCATTGTTTAATAATCAGTAAATAGCTGAGTCGACGTAAGTTAATGTTACTCCACCTTAAACTCATCAGGGACATTTGGAAAGTTAATGTTAGGCCTGTTCAGGTGTTATTTTAACCTGCTGGCTGTGTTTTCCTGCTTGTATGTCAGTTAAAATACTCTGAGTTTTCCATCCACTTTATAAGTAATAGGGCAGTTGTAAGACTTTGGTTTATTGTGTCACAGTTTATATTTGTTAAAGTTTACATCAGTGTTAAAGTGCAGTTAAAGTGTATTACTGTTAATACTCCATACCTTAGCTTTCCCATATCATTCATAGGCTACATATATATATATATATATATATATATATATATATATATATATATATATATATATATATATATATATATATATATATATATATATATATATATATATATATAATATATTTAAGGGTCATGGTTACTTCAAAGATGTCTGTAATAGGACAATTCAAGGCATTCTAGAGAATATTGTCACAAGTTTGATCAAGTAAGCCACACCTCTTCTCTCTATATAAAGACAGCTGACTGATGGTTAGTACAGCAGACTTCAGCAGATCAGTTGACTTCTTACTGCCAGATATTCACTGTCAGCAGAAACGTGAGTGTTGTTTTTCTATTTCAGATCTTAATGAATGATTTTCAGTGTAAACTGTGTAAATGGCTGCAGTTTGTGAGCACATTTACAATATCATTTATTTTTGATGTTTTGATGGTGATCCATGTTTGACAACTGATATTGTAATTATATTGGAGCTCAGCTGAAAAGGCACCGTCATGCTGTTAACTTCATGTCTTATTCTGTTTACTTTAATGCAGTTATCAACAATGGCCCAATACATCACACACCTTGATGTGTCCATCGATGCAGCTGAGGAGCAACATCTCATCTCAAAAGGTTACAAGAAAATCAATGTTAATCTGAACGAAGGGGCAGGAGGAAATGACATCTTTCTTTGGTACAAACGTGGCAGCCAACACCCAGTCACCAGGGTTCAGGTTACATTCAACAAGAGAATGGCTGATGGACTGACCAGTGCAGGGTACACAATGATCGATAAAGAACTCAATGCTGGAAACAGAGGTAATTACATCTACCTTTGGTACTTCAGTGGGTCCGGAGAGTTCCACACTCCTATAGTGGACATTGATGTCACTACAAGTGCAGAAAGTGGTGCTGACAAGATTTCCCATGGTTGGGAGAGAGTGACCTGTGATCTGAACCACAAGGCTGAAGGGAACTGGATCCATGCCTGGGTGAAGAGAGAACATCAAACATACATCTGTGATGTTACTGCCAATGAGTCCTTTGCATCAGACGCCGACTACTGGAAGGGTGGTTACATCCGAATGGATGAAGATACTAACAGGGGTGCAAATGGGTCCTATGTCTTCATCTGGTACCGTCAGACCACCGACCCCCAGCGTGCACTCACTGATCTGGCAGTCTCCACTAATCGTGATGAGTATCAGCGCCTTCAGCAGCAACACTACCAACCAGTGAGTGTTAACCTCAACGACAGGGCTAAAGGTAACCAGGTGTACCTGTGGTACAAGAAAGTACAAGGTGACAACCCCATTAAGGCCATCATCCTGCTTCTGCAATGTGACAAAGCTGATGTGTATAGGAGGAAGGGTGTCACTGTTATTGAAAAAGATCTCAACGCAGGCAACAAAGGCCAACGTGAATACCTGTGTTATTATAAGTGAAAGCCTGAGAAAGCTTCTTAATAGCAGCAGAGCTGAGAATACTCAACACTCGCTGAAGTGTAAATCACAGTCCAACAGTTGGTTAAATCATTTTGGTGATGGCCTCTCACTTCTTTTCTTCTTTTCTTCAGTATATAAAACAGTGTGATTCGTTGTGACAGTGACGCTCCTGCTAATATCAGAAAGTACCAATGCAACATGTTCTTCTGTCAAACTTCATGTCAATTAAAATCAATCAAACGTATTCAAACGGCTGTTTGTCAACAACGATGTTAATGATTGATTGAATATGAAGCTTCTGTATCACTTTAATCTGCACATTTCCTGCTTTTCAATAAAAACATGTTTGCATGAGAAGTGTGTTTGCTTCAGACTCTGCATGATAGAAACTTCACTTTGAGGATTTTCATGTTTTCAAGAGTGACATTTTGAATTTATGGAATAAATTTAAGTCAAAATCCCTCATTACTTGCAATTTTAGATTAACTTTATGTAAGAAGAGCTCAGGAGAAGGTCTCTCGAGATGGTTAAAGTAGATCCTCGATGACTGCGGCACAGTAACACAGGTGAGCACACACCTTCTTCAAAATATTTTCTGAGGGCCATTTTACTTATGATTAATAGAGAAACCTAGTTCTGTGTGCCTGTAGTGCTTCATGCAACATTAATAGTGAGTTGGGTTGAATTTGGCTATCAATAATAATTAATGATTATCAGGGATAATTAAGAAACATGATAAATAATAAGATCCGTTTTACATTAGATCACCTCGGGGCACCACCCTTGAAGAAGGGAATAGATAACAAATTCACCAAATCAGTCTCATAAAAGGTACGAAACTGTCAGTTTGTAACTCTGATTAATAATTAACTTAATAACTACAACCAAAATTACCATAACAGCTGTAATGGTCGAAGGATTTCAGAGTCCTTGACAGAGTCGAGGTTGGCAACATTCACTCTTGTACAATATTAAATAGACAGCATGAAGGTTCAAAAGGCTTTTATTTAACACAAAGATGAAAACACACAATCTAACATGTACTATATACAGGTGTGTGTGTGTGTGTGTGTGTGTGTGTGTGTGTGTGTGTGTGTTTGTGTGTGTGTGAGACGTGAAGCCACATTAGAGAAGATGGTTAGCCACAGGGTGGTAGTCGTTAAGACTGGACACAGCAGATTTTTAGGACTGAAGGCAACATTTCTGGCTCTGGATAGAGCCCTCACCTCCTGTAGGGCTGCTGAAGCTTCATCTGTCCACAATTTAACAGTTTTTACTGATACTTTGACCCTTTAGATCAGCTGGGACTACATAGGTACATATGATCCAAAGTAAGTACAAGGGAGGACTTTGTAGCTGCCAGAAATATTTATAGACGTGATCAAGGATATTACTTATAACAGGTCTGAGGTCTGTTTCATTAAAACCACCAGCTACAATAATAACTCCCTCTGCTTGTTTTGTCTGATGACATCATACAGTTCCTGTACTACACATTTAGTCAGTTTGCTTCTGGAGGAATGTAAACAATAAAAACAGTGAGAGTTTCCTAACATGCAGCTAGAAGAAAGTCGCCCTGTAGCCCACACTATCATGACTGCAGCAGGATTTACTTTGTGGATAAACAGGTGGGTGATTCTGTGGTGTACAGCGTCACCTGGTGGCAAGCTTTAGATATTACACTCGGGGAAATGGTGGCCAGGGTGTCACAATCACATCTTTCATTCAGAGGTGAGAAACTCTTTTCAACCACCAAGAAACAGTTCAAATCAGGAGCCTTGAAAAAAGACAACACAATGGCAAATGTTTGTTATTAACATGTTTTATATTCCCTTGTGGACACAAATGAACATAAATATTAAAAACATTTAAAGGTGGATTGTGACGATATGGAGATAACATTCATCACTTTGCAAACGTGGAGGAGAGATTAAATAGTCTTCCCTGGGCGGCCAGGGAAGACTGGCTGGCGGCAGGAAAGACTGCACCGGGGGTGGACGGGCTAGTTACCCTCTCCACATGCCCATGAAGCGAGCTCGCGTCATGGGTTCCCCAAACCAACTACAAGCACAATACAGAGAAAACAGCCCAGCGGTCCTTTGAGAGGCGGGATGGAAGATGGACCGGATAGGATGGACAACACGGAATTGACCAGAAAGACATTGACCAATGAGAAAAAGATCCTTAGGAAATGCGCCTGCGGATGGGCCAAAGTGACGACCTACCGGGGTCTGCGAATCCACCAAGGGAAAGCAAAGTGCGGGGGGAGGAACCACCTGCAAGCTTGCACTGCGTCAGCAGGTGAGACAAGAGGGACTCAGAGCCTGGTTGAGCACCACTGGTTGAACCCGTTATTGCAGATGGTGAGAGGGAAGAACCTCACCAGCTTTCCCAGCAGCGAGTGCTCCACCAACAGCAGGAGCGCTGCTGGTTGAGCAGCACTTTGAGCCTGTAAGCAGCGAACCCACAAGAGGAATAACACCAAAGGAGAAGCCAACTTGCCTGGCCAAAGTCAAGTGGCCAAAATCCAGTGAAAAGGATGCATGGAGACACTTCGAGCAGAGCGTGCACCCAATCCTCCAGAGCTCCTTGGCAGGCAGCACAACAGCAAAACTCAACATCTTTGGTAACATCATCTACAAGGAAGGGAAGGAACGTTTTGGAGTGATGCCCCAGAAAAACACCACCCCCAAACAGAAAGGAAGGCGGGAGATGGAGATCTTCAAGCTGGTGAAGGAAAGATGGCTTCTTCGGAAAGCATGGAGGAAAGCTGAAGAGCATGAGAAGGAGGGTCTGAAGGTTCTCTGGGACCAACTAAAAGCCAGGCTTGCAAACTTGAGGAGAGCCGAACGGATTCGGAAGCGCAGGAGTCGGAAAGAGAGTGCAAGAGCAAGCTTCTTCCGGGATCCTTTCAAGTATGCCAAAAGTCTGCTGGAGGAGAAGAAGTCGGGCAAGCTTGAAGCCACCACAGAGGAGCTGGAGAATCACATTTCAGAACAACTTGGTGACAGCAACAGGCACACCCCGCTCGGCGCCCCAGGGTACATTCCTCGCCCTCCGGAACCCGCCTCCCTGTTTGATACCTCACCACCGAAGTGGACAGAGATCAAGCAGGTAGTAGAGAAAGCAAGATCTGCATCAGCACCTGGTCCAAATGGCGTGCCATACAAAGTATATAAGAACTGCCCTATGGTGCTGAAGCTTCTCTGGAGGTTAATGGGAGTTGCATGGAAGACCCAACTATTCCATCTTCATGGAGCAGAGCGATAACCACCTTCATCCCAAAAGAGAAAGACTCCCGGAACATCAACCAGTTCAGAGGCATTGCCTTACTCAACGTGGAAGGGAAGATCTTCTTCACAGTCATGGCAGGACGCATGACCAGCTACCTCCTGGCTAACAACTACATCAACACCAGCTGTCAGAAGGCAGGGGTACCAGGGTTCCCGGGCTGCGTCGAACACTCTGCCATGATCTGGGAGCAAATCCAGGCAGCCAAACGTGAGAAGTCAAACCTGCATGTAGTTTGGCTTGACCTGGCAAATGCCTATGGCTCTATTCCACACCAGCTCATCACTTTCACCCTCAACTTCTTCTACATACCAAACTCCATCCAGAGCCTGCTATCTTCCTACTTCAACAACTTCTACGTCTGCTACACAACTCACGATACCATGACTGGTTGGCAGCAACTGGAGAAAGGAATCGCGATGGGTTGCTCCATCTCACCATCCTGTTCGCGGCAGCGTTCGAGATGATTCTGATTGGGGGAAGGCAGATGGTCCGAGGTGTCAGAACCCAGTCGGGTCAGCGTCTACCAGCCTTGCGGAGCTACATGGACGATGTCACTACACTCCTGCAAACAGCTTCGTGCACACACAGGCTCTTGAAAAGAATGGAGGAGCTCCTAACATGGGCGAGGATGAAGTTCAAGCCAGCCAAGTCCCGGAGTCTGTCAATCCGAAAAGGAGCTAGGATTGACAACATATCCTTCTCTGTTGATGGGGAGAAGATCCCGACGTTGGTAGAGCAGCCAGTACAAAGTCTTGGGAGACTCTACACTGCCGACCTCTCGGACAAACACATGGCTCCCTCTGTCAAAATGCAGCTCTCCGATGGCCTGGAGAAGATCGACCGAAGCCACCTTCCTGGGAAATTCAAGGTCTGGTGCTACCAATTCACCCTGTACCAACAGCTGATGTGGCCACTGAAACTGTGCGAGATCACCTCAACATCAGTAGAGAAGATGGACTTGAAAGCCAACAATTACCTCCGCAAATGGCTTGGTCTTCCTCGGTGCCTCTCCAGTGTGGCCCTGTTTGGAAGAAACACCCTCCAGCTCCCCCTGAAGTCACTCTCCCTTGGCTACAGGCAGGAGAAGGTGAGGCTTGTCTTCGAGCTCAGGGACTCCACTGACGCTTGTGTGAAGGAGGCCAAGACCCCAGTTCGAACAGGGTGGAAGTGGAGGGCCGAACAGGCTGTCGACCAAGCTATTAGCCAGCTGGAACATCAGGAGATCGTCGGGTGGTCACAGCGCGACAGGTCTGGGCTTGGGTGGGGAACAGCTCCCAAGCTATGGTCCAAAGCCTCAAGAAAGGAGAAGAAAGATTTGGTGGTCTCGGAAGTGTCCAGGGTGGAGGATGAGACGTACAGGGTCAAGGCTGTAAGCCAACGCCAGCAAGGATGGTCAAATTTGGAAGCAGTGACCAACAGAACCATATCGTGGGCCGACATGTGGAAGATCCCACAAGCACGGCTGAGCTTTCTCATAAGGTCCACGTATGACACCCTCCCAAGCCCTAGAAACTTACATCTCTGGTATGCCTCGGAGTCTAACTGCCCTCTCTGTGATGCCGAGAACCCCAACTTGCAGCACATACTATCTGCATGCAAATCAGCTCTGACCCGGTACAGGTGGCGTCATGATCGGGTACTCCGAAAACTGGCAGAAGTTTTGGAGGCACGAAGACTCGAGGCAAATACGACCAACCCGTCAACATCCCCCCAGAGCATTCACTTCGTCAGGCAAGGAGCTGAGGCCCAGAAGAGCATCACCAGGAAAAAGTGGTCAGTCCTGACACCAGGCTGTGAGTGGAACATGAGAGTCGACTTGGACCGACAACTCCAGTTCCCACATGAGATTGCTACAACTTCTCTACGGCCTGACATCGTTTTGTGGTCCACCTCTGCAGGGTCTGTGATCATGGTTGAGCTCACTATTCCATGGGAGGAGGGCATGGAGGCAGCCTTTGAAAGAAAGAAGGAGAAGTACAGCGAGCTGGCTGCGACATGCATGGAGGCTGGGTGGAAGGCGGCCACATACCCAGTGGAAGTCGGCTGTCGAGGTTTCGTTGGAAAATCCACACAACGATTCCTGAAGGCTCTCGGAATCACAGGGTCCAGGCAGAAGGCGGCGCTCAGGCAGTTGGCTGAGGAGGCAGAGCACGGAAGCTTCTGGCTTTGGCTTCGAAGAAAAGATGTGGCGTGGGGAAAGCAAGGATCTTAGGGTCAGCCGCAGGGAGCGGTAGGGAGACGTCCCTGTTACCGCTGCCCCACCACCCAGAGATGTTCTGGGATCAATGGGGCGAAACATCAGTGACGGGTGGCTCCCAGCTGACGACCCTGCAGCTGGCCCGACGGCACTGGCGGAAGTGCGACAAGCAGCAATGCAGGTAGCATATACCTGTGCTTCCATTATGTAAAACATCAGTACAAGGCAGTGGAAATAAAAAGGAACATGCTGATCACATTTGGTTTTCTCTGTTTCAATAAAATGGATTGTTAACAGGCGTGTATTTTTTGTAGTGTTACTTGTTCCAGACAGTATTGTTTTGTTCATATTATTCAGCTTTTGTTTAATAAAGCTCACCTTTAGTTCCTGAATCCTGTCTGCCTCCCGAGTGTTTCTGCATTTGGGTCCTACCTTCTCTCTAAATGGTAACATCGTCCCTCTGATCTGCTGACAGAGAGCAACAGTAGTCAGGGCCATGGCCGGGATTTTAGAAATACTGAGGTCCTGCACCTCCACCTGCACCTGCACCTCCACCCCCACCTCCATCCATCCAGTAAATATTGATGACTACAGTATATCTGTGTATTTCTCTGAATTCTGACAGGACCGAGTATCGCTTAGGAAATAGTATCAGTGACATGAAATAGATGACTCAAATTCTGACAAAAGAAGAAGATTAGTAACAAATTCAGACAATTTTGTCTTAAGTGTAATAAACGTATTAAAACTCATTTCTTTGCTAAATAGAAATTTACTGACATGGATAACACTTTATTATAACCTTCATTAATAACTGGCAAATGTATAGTTTATTAGATTTAGTGTTCAGAAACAATAAAATGGTTCATAAAACATTTATTAAGTAATTGTAAAGGTTAAAAACATCAGTTTCAACTCTCTAATGGCGTCCAAATAATGTGTATAAATTAACTAGAAATGTGTATAAATGAACCTGTCTATTCTATTTCTTACCTTTTAAATTATATTGTTAATTTTTGGCTATTGTTATTGTTTGTTTTTTTGTTGTAATATTCTGTCCTTTGGCTGCTGTGGCAAACAAATTTCCCCGTTGTGGGACAATTTTATCAAGTCTTACTTACACAGAACTGAACTTCATGGAAACACCTCAAACATTTGCTTCCACATGTCACATAGTTGTGCAAGTTGAAATCAGGAATCACATCCAAAATACTTGCTTAACCCTCCTGTTGTCTTTGGGTCAATTTGACCCGTTTTCAAAAGTTAATATGTCAGAACTTTGGTTTTCTACCATATAATTGCCTTAAAATGACATGGATGTTTCCATACTATGCTCTTTGCAAGTAAATTAATTATGACTATTTTTTTTATATTATGTTTTTTATTCAAATTTATAGCATTTGTGGTCTTCCTGGGTCAATTTGACCCGGCCACATTTAGTGGTGCAATGGCTTGTTGATCCATTGCATCACTAAATGTCGCTTTCCAGCACAATGAACACACACACACACACACACACACACACACACACACACACACACACACACACACACACACACACACACACAATGACCTCTAACACTCCCTCCCTCTCTCTCTCTCTCTCTCTCACACACACACACACACACACATTTGTGGTCTTCCCAGGTCAATTTGACCCGGCCACATTTAGTGGTGCAATGGGTCACACTATTGCGCTTTCCAGCACAATGAACATACACACACACAAACACACACACACACACACACACACACACCTGTATATAGTACATGTTAGTTTGTGTGTTCTCATCTTTGTGTTAAATAAAAGCCTTTTGAACCTTCATGCTGTCTATTTAATATTGTACAAGAGTTGTAGTTTTGGTTGTAGTTATTAAGCTAATTAATAGTCAGAGTTACAAACTGACAGTTTCGTACCTTTTATGAGACTGATTTGGTGAATTTGTTATCTATTCCCTTCCTCAAGGGTGGTGCCCCGAGGTGATCTAATGTACAACAGATCTTATTATTTATCATGTTTCTTAATTATCCCTGATAAACATTAATTATTATTGATAGCCAAATTCAACCCAAAACTCACTATTAATGTTGCATGAAGCACTACAGGCACACAGAACTAGGTTTCTCTATTAATCAATAAGTTAAAATGGCCCTCAGAAAATATTTTGAAGAAGGTGTGTGCTCACCTGTGTTACTGTGCTGCAGTCATCGAGGATCTACTTTAGAGACATTCTCCTGAGCTCTTTTTACATAGTTTAGTTAATCTAAAATTGCAAGTAATGAGGGATTTTGACTTAAATTTATCCCATAAATTCAAAATGTCACTCTTGAAAACATGAAAATCCTCAAAGTGAAGTTTCTATCATGCAGAGTCTGAAGCAAACACACTTCTCATGCAAACATGTTTTTATTGAAAAGCAGGAAATGTGCAGATTAAAGTGATACAGAAGCTTCATATTCAATCAATCATTAACATCGTTGTTGACCGTTTGAATACGTTTGATTGATTTTAATTGACATGAAGTTTGACAGAAGAACATATTGCATTGGTACTTTCTGATATTAGCAGGAGCGTCACTGTCACAACGAATCACACTGTTTAATATACTGAAGAAAAGAAGAAAAGAAGTGAGAGGCCATCACCAAAATGATTTAACCAACTGTTGGACTGTGATTTACACTTCAGTGAGTGTTGAGTATTCTCAGCTCTGCTGCTATTAAGAAGCTTTCTCAGGCTTTCACTGATAATAACACAGGTATTCACGTTGGCCATCGTTGCCTGTGTTGAGATCTTTTTCAATAACAGTGACACCCTTCCTCCCATACACGCCAGCTTTGTCACATTGCAGAAGCAGGATGATGGCCTTAATGGGGTTGTCACCTTGTACTTTCCTGGACCACAGGTACACTGTGTTACCTTTAGCCCTGTCGTTGAGGTTAACATTCACTAGGTGGTAGCTTTGCACCTGAAAGTACTGATACTGATCACGATTAGTGGAGACTGCCAGATCAGTGAGTGCACGCTGGGGGTCGGTGGTCTGACGGTACCAGATGAAGACATCAGATCCTCCTGCACCCCTGTTAGTATCTTCATCCATTCGGATGTAACCAGTATTCAAGTACTCGGCGTCTAATGCGTAGGAATCAGTGGCAGTAACCTCAGAGATGTATGTTTGATGTTCTCTCTTCACCCAGGCATGGATCCAGTTCCCTCTCGCCTTGCGGTTCAGATCACAGGTCACTCCCTCCCAACCATGGGAAATCTTGTCAGCATCACTTTCTGCACTTGTAGCTACATCAATGTCCACTATAGGAGTGTGGAACTCTCCGGACCCTCTGTAGTACCAAAGGTAGATGTAATCACCTCCTGCTCCAGCATTGAGGTCTTTATCGATCATTGTGTACCCTGCACTGGTCAGTCCATGAGCCATAACATCGTTGTATGTAACCTGAACCCTGGTGACTGGGTTTTGGCTGCCACGTTTGTACCAAAGAAAGATGTCATTTCCTCCTGCCCCTTTGTTCAGATCAACATCGATTTTCTTGTAATCTTGTGATTGGAGATGTTGCTCGTCACATTCATCGATGGACACAGCAAGGTGTGTGATGTATTGGGCCATTGTTGATAACTGCATTAAAGTAAACAGAATAAGACATGAAGTTAACAGCATGACGGTGCCTTTTCAGTTGAGCTCCAATATAATTACAATATCAGTTGTCAAACATGGATCACCATCAAAACATCAAAAATAAATGATATTGTAAATGTGCTCACAAACTGCAGCCATTTACACAGTTTACACTGAAAATCATTCATTAAGATCTGAAATAGAAAAACAACACTCACGTTTCTGCTGACAGTGAATATCTGGCAGTGAGAAGTCAACTGAGTGACTCACTGTGCAACTTTTACTAACTTGCTCATATGTTAGCTAATAGTATGTTGGTGTGTATGTGTGTGTATGATGTGTTTGTGTGTGTTTGGTGGTGGTGAGGTGCTGGAGGGGACAACTGCAGCTGCAGGAGGCAGCATCAGGGAGTCAATGTGCATGTCTTACTACCCCCTGCCCATGTTGAGGCATTTGTTGAATTACCAGGCTAGAGGCCCTTCACCAAACCTCTGGAGTTCATTTACTCTTGAGCCTGATTCTTGCAGGACTCTAGCCAGAGATTTCTCTGTTGAACAGGAGGAGAGCTGGCTTTCTAACTTGTTCTTCTAACAACAGATGGGGCCAAAAACAGCCCAGGGTTGTTATCATGGTATGCAATAAGCGATGGAGTCTGCACTTTAACGTGTGTGTCGCCTTGCCAAAATCCCACATTCACCACATCTTGAAGCCTGTAAATGTTTTCTGCAGCGATTATTGGCAGATTGAAAATGAAACCTACTTCCCTTTCCTCCGGGTTGACATGTATGGGGACAGCACTGCCTAGTGTGTAAGCTAGGTGAGCCTGAAGTGGTGTGACTACATCTCTGGTGGTGGTGGTGGACTGAATGTCCTGCACCAGAGACAACGGAATAAGATACGGAGGAAGCTAAGCTGTCCACTGAGGATCCAATGTCATGTAGCATAACTGTCATTAACAAACTGACCAGTTGTCTGTGAGCATAATCAACCGAGACTACAGAAAGGAGTGTTTCCCGCGCGGATGGTTTTGTTCAGTGCTTCGCTGTGGGTATTGGCCACCAGAATGGTGCCCTTCAGTGATTGTCCTACGGTTTGTAACTCCTGCTGTTGCTGGTTGATTTGTGCGCTGATGTCTGGGATTTCAGCTTGTAATTCACCTATATGACGTTTTACAGTGGATAAACTGACAGCATTGACTGTAGAGAGTCCAAGATTAAAAAGGGTTCTGACAACAGCAGCTGCCTTCAGGAGTCCCCCAATTAGTCGCTTAGGTCTGATTGAGTGACAGTGAACTTCTGCAACTGCTGCAACATGTGAGTCGTGTCTGCTTCGTCATGCCCAGACGGTAAGTTCAGCTGTGGTTGGTGTGTTTCTTCTACATACCTCCGGGGGATCCAGTCCGATCACAGAGCTTGGTCCTGGTTCAACTATCTCAGGAAGGACAGCAGCTATTGCCAAGCCAAGGGTCAGGAGGGTGAGCAGCCACGTCATCCTGATGAGGTGAACGCACATGATTAGGGACACCATCAATTTACTGTACACTTTAGACCTGAGGTCTTCAACAGGGGGTCCGCAACCCCTAGGGGGTCCGCAGAGCCCTGACCAACGCTAACAGAGCCCTGACCAAATTTCTCCTAAGCTCAAAGGATCTGAATCAAAGCCAAAGACACCAACTCTTATTTCATAGGTGTGAATCCAGCAGGATGAGTGATGGTTAGCCTACTTTATTTGAAGAGTGGTCTTGTGGAGTCAGCAAGCTGGTAGTCTTGGTTCAATAGCCGGCGTGATGGCTCAGCTTGTCCGGTACTCAGTGGGTGACGGTCTCAGTCCAATGCCAGTAGTATATAACTGGTGCCTTTGCACGTACATGTGAAAAAATTAGTGTGCTTATGTGCTCTGCCCATGCTCAGCACCCTGCATGTGTGTTCTCAAGCCCCTCCCATGCCTCTGTGTAAATAGCTTACTCGTGTGTGTGTGTGTTTGGTTTCTGTGTGTGTGTGTGTGTGTGTGTGTGTGTGTGTGTGTGTGTTTGGTTTCTGTGTAAAAGGTAACGGTGTATATATATATATAAATTACCTTTACCTTTTATATGTTTATATGTACGTTAAACACTTTTCAAGTGGGAATCAAACATGACCAAATGGTGGATTACTTACACCACATGTACACGTGTCCCTAGCAGGGGCATAGGATGTTAACTTATAGCTAAGTCCATGAACCAACAAACCATGGGGTTCACACAGTTGTTAAAGGTTTGTTAGCCTGAATCATTTTTACACCTCAAGCAACCACTCTGTCTGCAATTGAGGTACATCTTGTGAGGGATTTTTGTTTCATTTTTAGGGAGGCTTTTTAGTGTTTCTATGTTTTATCCGACATAAGTCACATATACATTTACATTTACATTTACATTTAGGGCATTTAGCAGATGCTTTTGTCCAAAGCGTCTTACAATAAGTACATTTGTCACAAGAAAGAAACCACAACATATCACCGTTGATAAAGTAGAAAAGATAGAAACAATATTCAAGCCCTCATCTGAGCAAAGTAGCTGCTATTTATCAAGGATACCTTAAGTACATAAGTGCTATGATTTGTTCGGGAGTTCATTCCACCACTGAGGCGCCAGAGCAGAGAAGAGTCAGGATTTCGCTGGGCGGCCTTTGTTTGCCCTCAGTGATGGCAGTACCAGCCGGTCAGCTGATGTAGTAGAGCGAAGTGCTCGCGCAGGGGCGTGTGGTCTGACCAGTGTTTGGAGGTAGACGGGTGCAGTTCCGTTGACGGCCTTGAATGCCAGCACCATGGTCTTGAATCTGATGCGGGCCACAACAGGAAGCCAGTGGAGGTCACGGAGGAGGGGGGTCACATGGGAGAATTTGGGTAGATTGAAAACGAGGCGTGCTGCAGCGTTCCGGATATGTTGCAACGGTTTAGTCGCAGAGGCTGGGAGTCCAGCCAAGAGCGAGTTACAGTAGTCGAGGCGGGACTTGACCAGTGATTGGACCAGGAGTTGTGTTGTGTCCTTTGTGAGGAAAGACCGGATCCTGCGGATGTTGGAGAGGGCAAATCAGCAGGATCGGGCCACCGCAGTGATGTTGGGGGTGCAGGATAGTCCGTTGTCGAGGATTATACCCAGGTTCCTCACAGTCGATGAAGGCGATACCGTGATGCCAGTGCCTTTGTGCACATGGAGGAAGAGATAGTGACTGACAGGTCCATGTGAGGGCAGTCTTTCCCTGGGATGAAGAGGAGTTCAGTTGAGTATTGGAGGATGGGGGAAAGGAGAGGAACAGTTGGGTGTCGTCAGCATAACAGTGGTAAGAGAATCCATGTGATGTAATTGCAGAGCCTACTGATCTAGTGTATAGTGAAAACAGAGGCGGTCCTAGTACTGAGCCTTGAGGGACACCAGTTTCCAGGGAGCAGGGTTTGGACAAGGAGCCATTCCACGTTACCTGAAAGGTGCGTTCTGTCAGGTATGATGCGAACCAGGTTAGAGCAGAGTCAGCGATGCCAAGTTTGGCCATATACTGTATAAGTTAAAGAATGGTGATTGAATATATGTATATATATATATACATATTTATAGACGTGATCAAGGATATTACTTTCAACAGGTCTGAGGTCTGTTTCATTAAAACCACCAGCTACAATAATAACTCCATCTGCTTGTTTTGTCTGATGACATCATACAGTTCCTGTATTTTGTGAGTTTGCTTCTGGAGGAATGTAAACAATAAAAACAGTGAGAGTTTCCTAACATGCAGCTAGAAGGAAGTCGCCCTGTAGCCCACACTATCATGACTGCAGCAGGATTTACTTTGTGGATAAACAGGTGGGTGATTCTGTGGTGTACAGCGACACCTGGTGGCAAGCTTTAGATATTACACTCGGGGAAATAGTGGCCAGGGTGTCACAATCACATCTTTCATTCAGAGGTGAGAAACTCTTTTCAGCCACCAAGAAACAGTTCAAATCAGGGGCCTTAAAAAAAGACAACACAATGGCAAATGTTTGTTATTAACATGTTTTATATTCCCTTGTGGACACAAATGAACATAAATATTAAAAACATTTAAAGGTGGATTGTGACGATATGGAGGTAACATTCATCACTTTGCAAACGTGGAGGAGAGATTAAATAAAATCTGTAAAACATCAGTACAAGGCAGTGGAAATAAAAAGGAACATGCTGATCACATTTGGTTTTCTCTGTTTCAATAAAATGGATTGTTAACAGGCGTGTATTTTTTGTAGTGTTACTTGTTCCAGACAGTAAACACAACTGTTAAGACCAGAAAGCTCTTTGCTTTTGGACAAAACGATACAAAGACAGCATAACCCATGTACGCTGGATATTAAACTCCTAATGCTTATAAAATAAATGTCCGGATTGTGCATATAACCCAATGGGACATTGAGAGCTGGTGTGAATCATTACTTCATTTATTATTTCTTAACCATCTGAATTTGTAATGTTTTTTATTAATGTGATCTGGTGTCACACACGATCCAGACGTGTCTTCTCTCTGTAACAGGTTTACACTGTCATGATGAAGCCGTTTGCCCACTGCAGGAGGAGACCGGACACGGCCGTTAATCCAGATGTGGAACAGGACTTTTAGGGTCACACGCTTCAGGGTGAACATGAAAACATCGAGCACCGGCAGTATAAATACAGAGGAAGTGCCTGAGTTTGTGGAGCTGCTGTTAAAGTGCTGTATTACATACCGATGACCATGATGGCCACACCGACATGTATTGTGTTGTAAGGTGGGAGGCTCTTCCTGATTCTGCACGTACAGCATCATTCATGCAGACTGCTTTATGATGTTGTGCTTTGTTTTTAATGGGGCACTTTATACATTTACCGGTATCACAAACAGTACAATGCTTCTCTTTGAACCGGTCATATTAAGATACTAAGAGGAATGTTAAAAGTAACCACTTGAACTGAGGTAAACATCAGGCTCATGTTTATGGATCAGGGTTCTTCAAAATAATATAAATCTTTGTTGTGTCTTATCTTATATACAGGAGGTGTACAGATAGGTCAACAGAAAAAGAAGATGATGGTAAAATGAATTTAAAGGGGAAAATGAAAATGAATCATTTGGCCCACTGATGATCAAAAACACACACATACGTACAATCTTAATGACTACTGACAGCTTCTCTCTAAAATAAAGGTCACAAAAGACGAATGTATGGGCAGCTACGACTGCTACAAATATGAGAAAAACACATAAAATACGTCTTCTGTTAAATTATTAATATTGCTGAGAGCTGTGAGCTCTCTGGTCTGGTGTCTGTAAGGTTCAACTTGAGATGAAATATCCACACACAGAGAGGTAAACAAGAGTCTGATCCCACAACATGCATGCTGACAGCTCTGACTGTTTGGTGCTGCTGCGAGCACCCTTTAGTTTTACATTAATCTTGGACTGACAGTGATCCAAATGACCCAGGCAGCAGTCGTGTTGACTCCAGACTGCAGATTCGGATCGCGCTCAGGAACTACTCGCTGTTTTACAGTACACAGTCCGTTACAGTGCCGACGTCTGGAGCGACAGACGACAGAGTCTAAGTCCGGAGGGGCAGCCAGTGTCCGAGCCCTACGAAGAACCTCCGTACGTTTGTGACGTAGAAGTCGACGTTGTGAGTGAAGTCGGTGCAAATGTTGGAGTAAGTGTCCACCAGGGTGCAGTATAAGGCGGTCCCACCAATGCTAATCACTACAGTAACCACACACAGCAGGAGCAGGATCAGGCAGGAATCTCCACCCACCTCATCTGCAAGTAAGAAGAGGACATGTGATATTCTTTCTTTATTCATTCATTCATTCATTTATTCAACATTTTTTCATCATTGAGAGCAAGCCGTCATTTTCAATCATGTCAAGAACACAAATAAAAAACAGAATAGGTGCAAAAATGTGATAACAAACATAATCACAGAGCGAGTGAACAGAATGGGTCCATAAAAATGATAACAGATAAGAAGCGGTAAGACAGAAGAACCTTTTTCTTTTTGTCTTATGGTGTCAAACATGCACGTTAAAGGTTTGGGATGAGTTAAAGTGCACCTTGCTCGATGCCGTCCTCCGGCTCGCTGAAGCGAACTTTGCGTTTGGAGTTCTGTTTGGTTACGTCATTGCTTGGAGGAGGCAAACCATCCAGCGATGCTCTCCTCCTCTTCAGGATGGAGACCAGGCCGTCTGGGGAGGAGCTCTGAAGGAGACACAGAAACACGAGGAATGACCACGAATGTTTCCTCTTCTTTCTGTTCAACCAGGGCGTTGGATCTGTAACATGTGATAAATGTTTACACCTGACTGTTGTGGTCATTGTGGTGATGCCAAAGGTTGTAACAAACCATAGTTTTACTGTAAGAAATCAAACTACAAGCTTCAGACTCCCCCATTATCATCATCCTCAATCTCTGTCTGCAGCATCTTAAAATTAACATGAGAAAAGCTGCCATAACGGTGCCAAAAGTGCCAGAAATCAAAATCAGTCAGAGAAAAAACAACAACTGACGACTGACTGACGTCACACAGGCGACACTGGATCTCCGGGAAGCAGTGAGGTCCAAAAATACACCTGCAATCACCGCATCAGGAAATCTTCAAGACTGCCATTTTAATGTGCACAAGCTAATGCATGTGTTACCAAAAGCCTTCGTCACATGTCAGTTGAACACCTTGTTTTAAATTAGGACAATAAAACCACAGAATAAAATGAACTACATCCTGTAATATAATCAGTGGTGAGGAGTGAACAGGCTGCAGACTGACCCACTGTGAGTTTGGTATCAGACGACAGGTGACCAGCAGCATTTTTTAAGATGAACTGGAGATGAGACACAGCAGGCCCGACTGGTGTGTCTCGGCTGTAAATCATGATGGGGCGAGTTCGGTCTACAGACAGACCAAAGTTAAAGGGACATATTTCAAACACTGTGTGCACTGTATTAAGAATTTCAAACTGTAGTTACACGATACGGTCAGCAGAGGTCAGCAATAAGAGACACTCCCAGCAGACCCTGAAACAACACCCACCCTAATGAAAACCTTTTGACCTGATTATAATCTCTACACAAACCACAGGGCAGAAACAGTAACACACAGCTCGGTCATATGTCGAGCTGCCGCCCTCATCTGCTGCTGTAATTTATAGGTCATTTATTCATCGAGGTCAGTGGGTCAACAGCACCACGAGTAATGCACTGGTCGGCACATTCAGTCAAACCTGCACAGAGGCATCGTCAGAACTTCATTAAATGTGTGTTTTATAAGTGTTTTCTGGTTTTGTGTTGTCTTTTGTCTTCCCTCCCGTCTTCTCGTGCTCCACACCTGTGTTCAATCTGATTAATTAGCCCCGCCCTGTTACCTGACCCTGCACACCTGCGCTGCATCTCCCTCATTAGCCTTTCCCTCATTAGCCTTTCCCTCCTTCCAGTGTTTCCCAGCTTTTCCAGCTCCTTCCCTGTTTCTGGTGTTTTTCCGTTCATTTCCCTCACCTGTGTTTCTCGGCCTCGCTCCACCTGCACCTCATCTCCCTCATTAGGTCTGTTTGTACTGAAGCCTGTGTTGTTCCTTCACTCTTTGTTGGTTCAGCTCTGATCCTCATGTAACTCCTGTTACCCTGCGTTCCTGTGTCCTTTCCCCCGGTCCTCCTGTCCTGTTGTCCTTTTATTTGCCAGCTTTTTGTTACCGTCTGTTTGCTTATCTTCCTTTAGATTCTTTGGACTAATGATCAGCTTTCATTAAAGCTCGCTCTTTTGTCTTGAATCTGCCGGCTCCTGCGTCGGCATCCAGCTCCTGTTTTTGCCTGTGTGACAGTTTGAGAAAACTGAAGAGGAGGACTGTAACATGACAGTGAGAGCATTTAATTCAGATTTTTAAATCTAAAGCCAATGATGATCGGACAATATCCTCTATGAGTGATACAGATTCTCAGCTGATGTTGTACTTCATATACGCTGAGTCTTACTTAAATAATGTCATCAAACAAAGTGTTATTTTGTGTTTTTGCCACGGTAATTCAGTCGGCAGTGCAGGAAATCATCCTTTCCTTCAGTGTTGTGGGTTTCTTGTGCATGCAAAAGGTTTTGAAAGTTTAAAAGGTCGCACTAACAGAAGCTCCTCTCTCCCACAGAAAACACTGCTCCTGAAACACCTCGTCAATAGTCCCGCCTTTAATTTCACGACTTTGTGACATCACACTGTGTCTTAAGAGTCATTGTTGTCATCATTGTTTCAAAACATAAAGCTTATTCCTTTAAATTGAGAAGTTTGTTGGGTTTTTTTTCAAGTAGGGTGGAAAAAAACAAGACGAGTCTACAGCCATGATATCAGAGGGGTGTAATAAGAAAGATTAAAAAAAAAAAACAGCTCACTCAAAAATGAAAATTCAGACATTATCTCCTCAGCCGGGTGACGTTTTGTAGTCTAAGTTTTAAAAACAAGTCTCCGTCTACTACAGTTGTTTGTTAGGATGCTGCAACACTGTTTTACTGTGAAGCTCCAGAAATGTTTTGCGGACTACAAAACTTCATCTGACTGTTCATCGGCACGGGGCTGAGTAGATGATGACTGAATTTTTACATTTTGACGTGTATTAAACCCTAAAGTTATTCCATAACTGGGCGTCACTGTTGCATATGTTTTGAATTACGTATCGAGCCACAGATTGTTTCTTCGACAGTGACTGAAAGGGAGAAGTAGAAAATGTAATCTTGCTTGGGTTAAAAAAAAACCCATCATGAAATGTGACTCAATGTTTTCATCGCATGTTAAAGAGGTCCCGCCCATATAAACCTCCACTGGATTACATAACAGCCGTGATCTTGAACCCATCACTGTGAAGCCTTCAGCCTGTGCTGCTTGTTTTGGTATAACTCTGATTTCATCTCCACCTCCAGGAGGAACCCGGCCCCTTCGGCTCAGGACATGAGCCTCTGGCACAGGCTCAGTAATCTGGCCCATTTGGCAGAGTAGACATCCCCAGTGTCAGGCCACACCAGTGGACATGGGTGGAGGTTTTGGAAAATAGAGAAGCAGGCGATGATCTCACCAGGGGGACCACAGAGATCATTCAGGGGAGTGTCCCAGCAAAGACAAAGAGAACAACCTCAACAAATACAGGCTTTCTTTCTGCAGGCGGAAAGTGCAACAGCATAAAGACAGAGGAGATCAGGGAGAGGACGGACAAGATATTTATACATGTATATCACACACCTCTCTCTCTACACATTCATCTCTGATCCAATTTACCAAAATGTTTGTTATTGTATTTGTATTGACCCACAGACACAAAGTGTGTTCCTACCCCCTCTGTGTTGGACAGCTTGGCCAAGTCCTTGTCTGAAGCCTGGGGGACTCCTGTAGGCCACTCCACCTTCACCTCCTCCTCCTCGGGCGTCTCCTCACACGGCTCCTCCTCCTCTTCTACTTCCTGTCCTTCCTCATACGTCTCTTCTTCACCTCCCTGCTCGTCCTCCTCACCCCCCTCCTGATGTCTTGTCTGTAGTAAGGGAGGCTCTGATTCAGAGCTCTTCATGTTTTGCTCTTGTTCGTCGCCCTGGCGTGTTGCTTCAGGCTTGTGAACTGGAACGCAGGCGAAACAGGACATTGGTTATTGATTATGGATTATTACTTAGTGTTTGTGAACTGGCTGTGTATCGATAGAGGCCCTGTGCAGCTTCATGTGTCTGAGGATTAGAGGGTCATGGCACTGATGTTACCAAGGTTAAAGAAGGTAATGTGGAAGCACAAGTTGAATTAGTTTATATGTGATGACGAGTTGAGATGCTTGTGTTGCCCAGTCTAGAGACGAATCTGGTAAGAGATGTGTGTGTGTGTGTAGCAGCACCGCCATCAGAGCGGTGGCAAGCTGTAATGAGTCAGAGTCTGCAGCTGCCTGCTGACAGTGACGGCAGCATGGATGGTTGAACTGATGACATCAGGCGTCGGCCTTCAGTTACTGATTAATAGGCAGAATAGATGATGGAGGAACAGAAAAAAAAACTTGCCCATCCACCAAATTTCAAGTGATTAAGCGCATTTACCTTCATCATGACAGGACTGCAGCGTCTCGTTCCTGCTCCGGACGTCTGTCAGCGTTGCATTCGGCGAGCTCTGCTGAATGAAGCACAGCTGATAATCATTCATCACGCAGGATTAATTATTATTGTAGGAAATTGAGCAAAGGTCAAAATAGAGAGGGGAGGGTTACATGTCTGACCTGTTCGACGCCGACGGTCGGTCTGAGAGATGCCAAAAAGTGGACGGCAGATCGAGACGAAGATAAGTCAAGACAGACAGCAGGAGGAAGAGGAAAGAGGGAGGTGGAGAAAGGTCAGACAAGGTTAATATCTGTTTGGTTCATTTGCAACAGATCTCTCTGTTGTGACTTATTTTCCTCAATCATGTCCTTTTCTATTGGTGTTGGTTTTTACATTTTAAGAATGGCTTTTGTCCGTTCTTGTAAATTAACTCTTCCAATATTCTGCAGACATCTGCTCTCAAAAATCAAATCCACCTGCGCCAAATGTCCGCGGGCTGCAATAACATACCAGGAGAGTCACAGGAAAGGTGGGACACAACAGCGCCTGGCGTGCAGACATGCGGTATTTGTCTGTGTCTGCGAGGAAATCGCTCTCGTGCGGAAATGCCCTGTCAGAAATATTGATTTTTAAATTTTTTTTTCCAGTGAGTCCCGTGCCTGTCTGTGTCCTCGGTGAATCTTCATGCATTATGTGACTCCTCAGTGTGTCCACATGGGAGACAAAGATGGAGGTCGATTACAGTTAAGCAAAATGGGCGCTAAAAGGTTTCTGTCTGACAGTGACGAAGGCGATGGGAGGAGATGGCACGAGAGGAATCCAGATGAGAAGCTGAGCCGTTTTATAGTGGATGAACTGAGGTGTTGGAAACATTTCTAAATGAATGTTTGATGGCAAAATGTGGAAAGTCTGCCTGTAGGTCCAACCTTTTATAAAGGAAGGGAGAGAAAAAGCTGTGTATGAATTCAGGCTGTCTCCTGCGTATCTCTCTGCTTCAGCCGCGCTTCGATTTCATCCGATAAATCCTGTGTTGATGTGTCGTGATGTACCTGAGGTGTGTGCTGCAGATCTGGCTCAGGATCTCAATGTGTTTCTGACTGATGCCGTCCGTCTCAGCAGGCAAACTGCTCCCAGCGTCCTTCCTCTCCCTCCACTGGCTCTCTGGGAACACCAGCATATTTCACAGAATTACATTTAGAGTTTGATCGCTGATAAAACCGTATGGAGGGAAGAAACAGAGGCAAGCAGTACCCCAGTTGTCCTGTAGAGCGGCGAGGTTGGACAGCAGACGTTCATGGTAGAGCTTCTCCAGCTGTAGGAACTGGATGGCCCACTGGTCTGATAGCATCAGGAGTTAAAGACACCAACTGGTGCGTCATTCGAAAAGAAAACCAATGGGTGTCATTCTGTAGCTGCTATTTCACACCCTCGTGTGTGCTGGTGCTGGCTAGCTGAAGGCTAATGTATGTAGTTATTTGGCTGTTTGGGGCGAATAAACACAAATGATCCTGTGGACAAAGTCGTGCATGTACGTTTAGTTTAGATTTCTTTGTATCAGTGTTGGTTTTATCTTTTCTTCGTATTGTAACATGGTTGAGTGTCTGTCAGCAGCAACATTTAAGAAGTTCAGAATAGGTATTACGATACAAACACAACACTTCATGAAGGCTACAGAGTCTCTGTCTCGATAAACACCAGAACCTGCTCATCCTTGTTGAGACGAATTTACGAGACTTAAACTGAAGAGCTTTTCTGTTTTTATTTCAGTCAGTTAAGTACAAAATATTGTTCCAACTCGTTTTTGTTTTTACTTTACTAAAAGTTTTCAGCTTGGTTTGAGTGAACTGTAATAACCTTGGTGTCGTCATGTGGAGTTTTTCTCTGCTTCGTGCCTTGTTTTGTGTCTTTTGTGTTGTCAGAGGTGCTCTGCAGAGGCTGGGTGTCACCTGTGCCTCCACCTGAGCCTCAGCCTGCACAATCGTGAGCCCTCGACCCCTCAACCTTCTCCCTGTCTCGGTGTCTCGCTTTTGTGTCCAACTTACAAACCACCTACAAACTGTAACACTTGGTCTGCGGTGCTTTAGCGTCTGTTTATCTTTTTTTTTTATTGCTCTACTTCACAAATCCTCCTTCTTATACATGAAGCCTTCTCACTTTCTCTCTTCCCTTGGACGTAAACACATTATCACACACAGTCCTCCAACACAGGAAGACAGCTGTTACCAGGCAAACAGCAGAAACAGAGCCAAAGTATGGGGAACACCCAGTGACTGAGAGACTAACGCACGAATAGAAATAACGACAGACAGAAGGAAAGACTGCCAAACAACCATTAAGTAACTTATTGCCTCTTTCACATAGCTGAACAGTATTACTTTTGGTGTTACAGGGTCAGAGTCATGGCCTTCATCACACCAGCACAGGCCTCCAACACCAGGCCGCGAATCTGCTCTGCTCTACCCTCCACAAACGTGAGCCCCCTTTTCAACCTCATGAGACACAAGCACTGAATATCACACTGAGTCTGGATCCTGTCACTGTGCACTTGAAAGGATACAGTCCTCTTTGAGCGAGTAGGCCTCTGCGATCTGAAAAACAAAGATAGTTGAATGAACAGGAGGAGGTACAGTGCGCTGATTTGCACACACAAAGCTCATACACACTACAGAGTTGTGCATCATACGTGCACCTCAGTGACTCAGGAGTCATGTGACAGTGTTTCAGTCACAGCGTAGATGTTTTGTTGTTTTTTTTGTTAAATTCAACAAATTCCTTTTGGAGACGAAGATCACATGACAGCGCAGAGCCACACTGGCGCCCTGTCAGACATGAAGTCACATGCAACCACTTACGGTCTGGATTAACGTGTCTCTGCTGGCTTTTCAGCTTCTTTCAAAGTCGGGAAAGTTTCACCTCCTCAGACATTCTTCTGTAATTATATGATACCAGCTCATTTTACGTCTGCAACTAATGGATTGATCTGCTGACTGTTTTCTAGATCGTCTAGCCCAAACAGCGAGGGCTACAATATGTCACACACTGTAGAGAAATGCCCATAATAACTTCTCAGAGCTGACCGTGACTTTGTTCAGATCGCTTGTGTGATAAGTCTCAAAGCCCAACATATTAAATGTGCTATCACGTGTGCATGTAGAAGGATTAATTCGGCAATATTACGCTTGAAGATGTGCCATTAATGATGGAAAAGCTCACCCTCATATTCATCTGTTTCCAACAAGATAAAACATATTATCAAAATACATTCATGTTGTGAGGTAGTTCACTTTCAAAATAAGAAACATTGGCTACTATTATCTCTGTTTCCCCGGAAATACACGGGGTCTGACTAATACCTGTGAACCAATCAATCATGTCGACCTAGTGTAGGCTGCGACTCCAACAAGAAGGCCGACAGAGACGATTTCTAGTCCCCGCTGAGTCAGTCTAAGGTACACGCTGAAAAAAAATAATTGTTCCATGGACAGATTTAGCTGCTACGTCTGCGAACGTAACATGTATTTTTAAGATAGTAAGCGCTGTGTCATGGAAACGATGTTCGATGTTTTCACTTTGCATCGATGCTATTGGATCGTTGATCATTGAATCGATACATAGATCCGGATGGATGTAACGTTACACCCCTGGTAGTGAGCAGTGTGCTGTCGTGCTGAGTTGCTCATTTTCTAAATGCACAGTTGACCAATCAGAACAACTTGGTTTCCTCCACCTCTCCGCTCAGATCTGACCATAATCCTTCAAACACACCCTGTATGTCTGAAGGAACTGACATCTGTGGACTGAACTGATCACTTTGTTACTACGTAGGCTGATATATGATGTAGAAATGGGCCCCCTCATTCTGCTCACGCTGGTTTTGCGTCTTTTTCTGCAACATTTTGAAATCAGCTCTGAGTCTTAAGTGCCAGTGTTGGTTGAAAACTACACTTAGTATGTTTTAAAGCTACACAGACCCTCTTCTGCTGCTTTGGTTCATGCCTTTGTCTCCACGTTCTTCACTTTTTCTTTTGGGTATGTTTGGTATTTAAAAAATGAATTCAGGCTATGAAATGCATCTAGTTCACCAGAATAGCCGATGCTGGTAGATATGACCAAATATGGACCTTTATGTCTAATAGAGACTGAAACACTGAGCATGTCTCTTCTCAGCGAGGGCCGATGTCTGAACAAGGTCATCGCTCGCACCAGATTCCTTGTAAATGGACTGTACTTATTAAACAGTGATTGCTCTGATCACTCGTACCGTAACACAACTGCTTTTGAATATTTGCACTCTCCTTTCCTTTTTTAGTATTTGAAGCAAAAATCGCTTCATCTGTTGTTGCATGATCACTGCAGCTGGCAGTAAATCAGAGCAAACAACAAACTTCTCACGGTGCTGGAGACCAATGAATCATCCTTTTCAATCAAAACACAGAGACTGAACCAATCTAACCAAACCAAACTACGCCATATCACACTTCTAATCAGTGTGTTGAATGCTGTACATGTAAGGCAGGAGACAAAAGAAGGAGCAGAGGGTTGTCAGTTCAAATCCCCACAACTGCAGAGTAGATCAGCTGCATACACACTGCTGACGTCCTCTCTCCCGAGGCTGCATTCGGACCAAATCCGTCGATTAGCTGCAGAGTTGTGTCCTTCAGTGGCCCATCAGTGCGACGTCATGTTGTGAACTTTAGCGAGTGAAAAATAACGGTGCACAAATAAATGTCGGTTGTGTTTCCCCTGCAGCATTTAGCCATGATCCTCGGGGCCCTGCCTCTGATCTGCGAGTGATGCCTTCGCTAAAATAGGTTTATAGTGATCGATTGAAAAAGTCTCCTGTCATTCATGCTGCAAGTCTGATCGCCAGCTGACGTGCTGAGCAAGCAGAACGTGACGTCGGGTTGCCAAATCTGCTCATTTCGGTCTTAAAGCGGCAACAATTTGTGTCTTAAGATCTCGATCTGGCTCGTCCATTTATTTAGAAAGCGAGTGAAAGAAAGACGCAGCATATTTTTCAATATTATTTTTCTTTTTTTTTAAAAACAGCTGTTTCTATTTAAAGCTATGTGGATCAATAACTGTAATATGACTACGGAGCAGCTTCTTTCCTCAGTTCACCCTCAGCACTCCTACATAAAAAATGTTTTTTAATTTTATGACTCATCAGACCGGATAAGTCGGGCTCTGACCCTGCGACAGACATTAATGATAATAACGATACTGAACCATCCAGTCTTCTCGCTGATGGCCGCTAACGTAGGTCAGGTAGAGGCATTAATATTAAATCGAGTCAGTTTCATAACCTATTAAAAGTTCCCTGAGTGTGTTTTAATTATTGTATTTATGTATTTGAGCTCCTTAAATTATAACTCGAGCTGAATCAGAGCGCTTTCATGCTCTAACAAGCTACTTTGACACGATTGGGAAACACCAGCTCAGGGATTTGTTATATTTGTCTCAGCTCACTGAGAAAACACACACTCAGGAATCAGGTCACACAGGAGGACTGACACACACACACACACACACACACAAGCATACAGAAACTCACAAACAAACGTAGATGCATACACACTCCCACACAAAGCCTTTCTGTCTGACTAAATAAAGACACATATTCCCTCTGGATTTGGGAGAAGAAAAACACACACACACACACACCTGGTGCAGGGAGTGTGGCAGCAGTGTGTAGTCGCTGTTTTCTCTGAGGGACTGCAGGGAGGCCAGCAGCTCCGGGCTTGGGCCTGGCAGTCCATCTCCAGAGACACTTCCTGGGAAACATACAACACAAACAAACACTAGAATGAAACACACCTAATGTTTGAGACGTTTCACATTAAAGCGACTCACACGACAGCCTCGGTTTGTACACTCTGAGCCCAGTTTCTTTACTGCTGCGCTCCTGCTCAGCATTTCTCAACGGTTCATGTGATCGATCGGTGAGATAACTGGTGGAACTTGACGTCATTTTTGTCGTTATGTGATTACATTTATGACAGAAAGTCTGTGTTACAAACCAGAGGTGTGGCATTTAGAAGACTTAAAGGTTTACCAGGGTTGTTTACCTGGTTGTATTATGGGAAATCTCACATTTTTTGGTACCTCGTTATTCACTGCATCAGTTTCGGTGTTTCACAGATAAAAGAAGTGCGACACTAAATCCCTGCGGTACTCCACTGTACATAAGAGGAAGGGAAATAAAGGTTTAACGTTTTCATTTTATTGAAGCCAGTTACATATGTCTTTAAAGCCACCGCCAACAGCTTAGCATAGTTTAGCTTAGCTTAGCATGGAGCCTGGAAACAGGAGCTAGCCTGGCTCTTCCAAAAGGCATCCAAGGACTGTTTCTTGATCTCTCTCCTGGTTACCAGAAACAAACAAACTCATGATGACAATCAGACTCCAGGAATTGGAAATGGCTCATAAATACAGTGACACATGAACCCCACTAAAACCAGGCATGTTCATTTTTATACTTGTTTTTTGTGCAAATCAGACAAATGAGACGTAACATATTAATGAGTAATAGTGAGCTTTAGAGCTGCTGTGAGGCTCAGCCAGGACAGCTGTTTCTCTGTTACCGGTCCTTATGGCAGGCTACGCATATCATCTGTCTAGATTCATATTTAGCCTACAGACACAGGAGTGGTGTGAATCTTCTTACCTAACTCTCAGCCTATTGCCCAACATGTCAAATGCTCAAACTAGGCCTTCATTTTGATCTCAACTACACGCCTGTACAGACTCCTGACTGCATCTTGCACCGTTGTGACGCTATCACACTGACAATAATCTGTCCACAGACAGACACACAGGGCGAACGCATCACCAGCTACACTACAGTGGACAGGAATGATTGGAAGTGTGACACAGTGATCTACAACCTAAAACTAATGCGAGACAGTGGCATAAACAACCTCGGACGCTCGGGCGACACACCGTCACACTCCTTTGTTTTGATCCCAACTGCACGACGTCTTTGTGACCCTGTCTTCCACAGCTGTGACGCTAATGGCTAACAAGTCTACAGACAGACAGACAGAGACGGAAACACCTGGCAAATCATTGAAGATTGCTTCAGTGTTAGTTCAGATCTTCTGGCAGGGAGTTCCCGAGCTGAGGGGTCTAAAGCTGCTACCTCAGCCGGCTGCCACCAGTGACAGCCTGCAGCCCCTCGCCTGCAGCCAACACTGAGACAAATGAGTCACTATTAGCTGTAGCTGTCCGGTGCAACTCTTGCATAACACAGCTCCAGATGTATAGTACTTTGCATGCATCCAAGAGCACTGGCCGCGGCTTCCTTACAGCTTAATATCATCCTACTCAGGCAGTTTGTGGTCCACAGATGGATGATAAGCTGTGAGTTGTTCTTCAAAGAGCAATTATTGGCAGAATCATGTGTGTTATCTTCCCACTGTGTCTCTGCTTATTGTTATGTTAGATAGAAGATAAAGTGTATAAAAGTATTTTACCTGTGACACTGTCGATGCCTTCCTGTTCATGTGTAGTCTCGGTGTCGGGACCTTTCAGCGGGATGGCGTTCTTGTTACCCATCACCTCTGCCACCGCAGCGATCTTTTCCTCCAAGATGACGTTGCCCAAAAGTTTCTCTGAGACCCTCCAATGGGCCGTGGCTGGATCTCTTCTTTTTCAGGCCGTCACTGGAAAAACATGAATTGTTTCTGTGTCTTATCAGAGCGCTTCCTTCGACTGAGATAAGGAAAATTGCTTGGGAAAAGTTTGTGTTGGTCTGAGCTCCCAGAAAGGATTCAAGGGCGTCCCGAGCACTGGAGGTCTCTGCAGGTTTGGTTTGTGATCACTCTTGACGGAGCATGTGATTTAATCCGCCATGGCCTCTCCTGGGTGGTCAAGAAAAAAAGGATATTTGAAATGTCCACCATAGTCTGTGGAGGCCTGGCTGTGGAGGAGGATGTTCTTAGTTCCTGCCAAACGTCCGCCGTCCTCTGTGCGGTTTATTGTGCTCTCTCTGCATAAAGAAGTCAGTGCAGCCTGCTGTTCCTCGTCCCCGGGAAGCTGTCAGAAAAACAGGGACATATTAAAAATGCTGTATGCATGCAGCATGTTCTGAGACACACACAGTGAGAAAGAAGCGAGTTTGAATGCAAAGAGAAGAGAAGCAGCATTGCTGATGTAAATGGCAGTTATGTCACTGACTGAAAGGCTCGTCTTTGTGTCTAAACCATGACTACCCATTGAGGCATGGCAGAGTGCTCCATTCTGAACAACCCCCAGTCTGAAAATAACATCATAGTAGTCTGTGGAGGAGCATCATTATGTATGTTACAGTGCAGACAGACTGCACACTGTACTTTTTTCTACAGCCTGTAAAGAAGAAATGATGCCACCGTGTAACCGTAACAGTTTATAGCCGTGTTAGCAGATCTGTGAGGCTGTACACGGAGCGCCGCTCTTCTCTACATGTTGTACAAACCTCCTGTTTATATCCCCCAAATCTCAGCAGCTATAAACTGAACTTTCAACCCTTCAGACACCTCATCATGTATTATGTATTGCATGAAGCAGAGTCGTAAACGTCTCCATTTCCAGGCCTTCAGCTGATGTTTTTATCCAGACGAACAGGGTAAGGATTGAGTTTCCTGCTGAAGGTCATTTCACAACAACTTCACAAAGGTCTACCTGTGGCTGACGACAAAAGGCCGGCATAATCAGGGTGGATGACCTTTTCTAACCGGCCCTGTCAGTGTAGTTACCATGGACAGACACCAAACGCAGTATTGTCAAAGCTATTTGTTTTTTTATCTTTGTGTTTCCCTTGCATCGTGTCTTCAGAGATTCCCTGTCCACCTGCCTCCATCTGTCATGTTGTAGTGGTGCATTTTTTTTATACACAAGCTCCACAAAAAAAAAAAACATGGCTTCCTCTCCCAGTTGGTAGAGGACGGGTAATGGCTGACGTGCTGTAGATAAATATATTTCCGCCTCATGAAAGCTACATTTTCAGCCTGAGTGAGCGGGCATGTGATACTAGAGGTTCACACAGCATGTTAGAAGTCACATGAACGTTTGCGAATTCGGCAACATGGAATGTGACATTAAGTACAAACGCTGGGAGCGAGATGACTCATAGGATGTGTAGCATAAAATTAAGGATGACGCAGGGGAGGCTGAGGATCTGTGTACGTTTTTACTGAAACACGTTATGACAGTTCTGGGTTGGCTTTTACATCGTGAGGTTCCTCCTGTGAACTGCTATGTAAACTCTCTAAATCAGTACTTTATAAACATTTAGAGTCATTTCTCTGCTTTGCATTTACAATACATCACTGCTGCGTATTTAACAGAGCTGTGATTAAGGTTGATTTGATTTATGATGCTTTCAGGTAGTCGTTCCTTTCTGACAGGCAGTTAGCAGAGACGTGCAGAGAAGAGGAGGGTTAGCTGGACATTTTAGGAAAATACACTTCAGAGACTTAGAGAAGAAACCATTCTCGTGTCTGAGCCAGGAGACAGCAGAAACAGGAGGAAACAGCTAGCGTGGCACTGCTGTTCTTGCAAGACCTGCTCTACTCTGCCTCTGATTGGCTTGCATCTATCATTTTTCTAATGAGAAAGGCCTCGATTGCTCCATGGTACCGTTTTTCAGCGGGAAGTCCAACTGGTAGGCACCTTCTTCCCAACAACGGGGGTCAGGAGGAGCAGTGGGACTCTTCCATGTTCACTCTGGTGCGTTCAGAGTCAAGAGAGAGGACATGAGGATGGTGGCAGGACGGGGAGGGAGTGTTCTGGTGACAAACATGCACCAGATGAGAAAAATAATGTGAGTTTTGAAAGTTAAAGTTTATAAACCTTTTCTACCAGAACCCCCAAATAAAACCATGGACCTGAGAATTAGCATATTATGACCTCTTTCAAAAGAAGAAGAAGAAGAAACATGTCACACAAGTGGGTGAGCGTGCGTACGTGTGCACGTGTCCAGGTTACGCAAAGTGCACATGTGCATCACCATCGGGGGCGCGTGCTGCTGACGCGTTTAAGCACTGTGAGACCTTTTTAATTACAATTAAGTATTTTCAGTGACTGTTGTTTGTTGAACGCACCACCACATGGACACCAACAGAGGAAATGCGCTGATCTTAAAACAAACTGAACAGTGACTGCAGCCTCCAGCAGCTCCCTGTAACACCGATACAACGTTCACTACCTATTTTCTTTCCTGCGACATCCATCTTAAATCCGCTGTAAGGTTTTTCTGGCTCCCTGTGGTGGTGCGGACACACATCCAGACCTCTCTGTGCCATACTGCATGTGAGTTACATGTCACATCATCCCTCGGAGCACACACACACACACACACACACCACAGGACGGAGGATGGAGAGACGCACTCACCGCTGGATGATGTCGTCTGGACATCGACGCGTAATGGTGTTTGTCCTTCTCCGCGTCGAGGCGCACACACACACACACACACACACGAAGCCTCAGTCTGTCATCTGTCCGTCTCCTCACACTCTCTCATGCTTCTTGTTTACGGTCCGATCCGGGGATTTTTCCGCTTCACCTCCTCCTCCTCCTCCTCCTCATTGCAAAATATATATCTCTCCCTCCATGTAGTGTTGGTGTATTTATCTAAGCATGTGGCGGAGGCTGCCATCTCGTGGCAGATGTGTCACACTGGCTCCTTTGGCTGTGCACCAGCAGGTTATGTAACAGCAGAGGAAGCGGTCATATGATGGGGGTGTTAAGCTGATAAACTGTACACCGGATTACAAGGGAAATAGTGAAAATGTACATGGTCTGTGCGTTGTTCTTGTTGGTGTTACATAAGCAGCATAAAAGGAAAAAAGCATTAGATTGATCAGATCCATGTGAGACATGTCAGACAATCATGACAACAGAGGTCTGTCTTCATCTCAGCTGGATGCTCCTCTGTCTCCACTGTCATCGTGCTTTTATGATTTAATCTGATATAAACTGAGTGACTGTGATGAACTGAGACCGAGAAACTCAAGTGAAAGCAAAAAGTGTGACAAGAAGCCTGGCTCTCCCCTACGATAGCCTGCAGCAGGCGTCGAAGGAGGGTCGACTACACCTGGCATCCATCATCTCTGGTCATTTTATGTTGAGGAAATACAATTTATGCATCAGTGCAACACTCTGGGACAGAGATTGTATGTTAGAGGTGCGATTTCCACTCCACTGGTAGTGATGGAGAGAGTGTGAGATTCAGATTACTGAATAATAGACAAAATCTCCTGATTAGATTCAACAATTGTTTATAAATCACATCAAGATTAATGAGACGAGACTGTAAAACAAAAGTCCAGTAGTAGTGTACAAAAACACAAAAACTGGGCCTTTACAAACTCGTGAATAAATGATGTAGTCACAAAGATAAACTTGTCATGGTGGAGGAAAAAGCTGCTGTAGTCTGATGATGCAGCAGTGGATACTTCTGTATCTTTTGTCGGACGTCGGCGGGGTGAACAGACAGAGCACTGAAACAGTAAACTTCAACTTGAGCTGATTAATTATAACTGATCCCGAGCATTTGAAGACAAGTTATGAACAGCGCTCTCCACTCGGCACAGCGCCACAGCTGGGGTTTGATGTGTAAGACACAAAAGTCTCACGGTGGCGTGTGGAGGACGATACTACAGCGGGTACTTCTGTATCTTTGGCCACAGGGCAGCAGGGTGGACCTCTGAGCTCGGTGCAGACGCCTCGCCTCACTCACTACGTTTACGTGATGTTAGAAAGAGTCAGACTTTTGTCCCACTGAAATCATACTCAATCAGATTTCTCAAAGTCAGACTAACACACTCAGATACTGCGGTTGGAAGGTGATTTACTCTTTCGTGTGTGCGCTAGCTGAAATGGTGCATATCGCCATCTACCGCGGTGGAGTCGGACATACTCCCGTCAATAGATGGATTCTCCCCTGGTGCTTGTATACTGGGACGATGGCAGTAGTCCAGTTAAATGGCCTAATCGAGCAGTGACCATAGCTCGACTTAAGTGTGCATGGACTGATGCTCAGTAGATGGGCACCGATGATGTTCTGGGGGCTTGTGCTCACCCGCTGTAGAGGCTTCGTACTGGGCCGTGCACGAACCATGCCAGTTTGTGATGTTCCCAGTCAGAATGCTGTAAGTGACCAGAACTTTGGACGAGAAATAAGCCTAAAGAAACGTGTTGAAAATGTATCAGAAACACTAAATACCAGGATAAACTGTTTAAACTGAAGATGTCAATTACATCACCACATATCTTATCACATGTACATGTACTTTTGATACACAGAAACTGGAATGAGAAATAATACGTCATTTTTAACTAATCAACAAGGTACAAGGTGAATTTATTGTCATTTTTTAAATCGCAAAGATTTTAAAAACAAAACAATGTTTGAGTCCTTTGAGTCCTCCTACATCTGTTCATATTAAAGTAATAAATGAGATGAAGGTCGGCACCTTTACACAAAATAAAAACTGGTTCTCATAAACTCACCTCTGCTAAATGACAAGAAGCAGAAATAAATGACACGGCTCTTATTTTCCAATATCTTTCTCTCCAGATGTACAAAATTTAAAAAGGCACAATAATTTCCTCATGTGAGCATAAAAATTTAATTCCCACATCTTCATCCCCAAAATAGATGTTTTTGTGTGTGTGTGTGTGTGTGTGTGTGTGTGTGTGTGTGTGTGTGTGTGTTCATCCCCATTCCCTCATGAATGGAAGACTGTGGTTTTCACATCTGCCTTCAAGTTTGTGGAACTTGAAAATGAGGCTGAACAATGAGGAAGTGGAGCAGAAAGAGAAGGTAAACGTGTGTGTGTGTGTGTGTGTGTGTGTGTGTGTGTGTGTGTGTGTGTTGCCAGTTTATCTTTCCTTCCTGCAACTGACTCTATAATTGGGTTGCTTTAGGGCTCGACTCTGCTCGCTCTCATTACCTTTTCACTCGCCGTTGACTGCATGAAAAGTCATCCTGTTCTTCTTCTTGTAACACACCACAACACAGTATGTCTTTCTTTGCACACACACACACACACTTGCATAAACATGCATACATACAAAATAAAAATGCACACTCTGACCACAACATACAGTCAAAGAAATGTGATGGAAATATGAGCAGGAGCTGCATAAGTACTTTAATTTTTGTAAATCAAAGATTCACAGTTTGCAAATGTTTTACAAACACAGAAAATCACTGAGAGCTGTGGTCGTTTATTAACAGTGACGTACAACATGCTGATTAGTAGGATTCACAAAACAGACATCCAGTGTGTGTGTGTGTGTGTGTGTGCGTGTGTGTGTCTCCTGTATGTTAAAATGCATCGATCCAGGTAGAAATCCTGGCATTGTCCATCGATTACCGTCCATCAGTCCGTCCTCTCTTATTGGCCCAGTGACTTCAGAGCCACGGAGCTCTTCAGACACTATGACGTTATTCCTTTAACTTAATTACCGCTCCATTACGCCGAGAGTAGAATCCAGATTATTTTATTCTGTGACCAATCATTTACTAATGTGTTTCAGCAGCCGGGATATTGATCAGTGGCCAATCGTCCTCTGAAGACAGGAGAAAAATTCATAATGGTGTTTCTGTTGACAGTAACATCGAGGACCTTCAGTCCAAAGCTCACTGAGAAGCTGCTAAATAATTACCCAGCATCCTTCTAATTACAGGAAGCATTTTTACTACAGCCAGCCGGCATTATCAACTTTACAGATATATTGGATATACTGCATCAGCGTCTTTGTCGTCCGGTATTAAAACTTTACCCAACATCATGCGGATAATGGTGCTCGGTGTTCATTACGCTTGAAGTTTACTGTTTCAGTGCACTGATGTCATTATGGACATAAGACGACAGCTGCCACAGTCTGTTCACCCCGCTGACGTCTGACAAAAGATACATCAGTATCCGCTATCAAGACTACAGAGCAGCTTCGTTCATCAGGCTGTGAGACTCCACCATGAGAAGCTTTGTAACTTGATTATTTATTCATTAGTCCGTATATTTGTTTTTTGTGATTCGCAGAAACTACGACTGGAGTTCTGTATCCAATCTTGTGTCGTATAATGACGATTAAATTAATCTTGAATCATTATATAAAGTTTATTGTTAAACTATAAAGTATCGCGCCTCCACTACATGTGTCACAAGTGTTTGATGACCACATGTGAAGGGATTAACACAACATGTGTCACAAAATAATAACGGCTGATTTATCGATAACGGAAGTTTTTACTCCCTAATATTGTTATTGGCATTGGCCCCAAAAATACAGTACAGGTCGGGCTCTAACTTTTATATTAGATTAAAAAGATCTGAAATACGCACACGTCTTTTCATCCATTGTATTTAGCACCAAAATCTATATACAAAATGGCATATTCCCTTTTGAAAAGTGTGTGTGCTGAAATCTGTAATAATGGTCATAGTTGTCTGTGAGCGAGAGATAAAAAGACACTGAGGTTTGCATCATGTCTACCAGAAATTGCTTTAAAGGAATAATGCGACAATAAACTGACATGAAGTGATCGGTGAGTAACCCTGCACACGTCAGGTAACTAGAGAAGTTATATCCAACATCAAATGTACTGTCTATGTTGAATCCAAGGGAAGCCTGAAGGAGTCTTTGCAGACAGAGGAAAGGTTACAATATTTGTCCTGTGGTGACACTAAAAGGTCTAGTGAGTTATGAGATGATACACTGAGTTGTACTGGCTGCTGTAAATATTCTATACAATGCTACAAAAACAGAAACCAAAAGTGAAATTATTCTAAGGTCGTTTAAAGAGCAACTAGAGATCCTGCATGTCTGCAGTGTGATTCATGACAGATAACAGAGAAGGAGTCGATCTTAAGGTCACAACAATTTGTGTGTAACACGCTGCATGTACCAGCCTCTCTGCAGGCGTCTGAAGAGCTCCTGCCAGGAACCGCAGCTGTGAAGCCGATGGAGGCAGATAAGATGTTAAAGGCTCCGATCTGTAGCACCTTGATAATTCAAAGGAGGTAATGCAGTAGTTGAGACCTTAAGGTGTGTGGCATATTTTGAAATTATCATCCAAAGAAATGTCAGTGATCGGTAGGTCAGGTGAATCAGATGAAACATAAGAGTTACCCTCATTTAACCGTGTTTTTAAATTCTCACTATTATTCAGCTCAGATTCCCTTCAGGGCTCTCAGCTCTGGTGCTTTTCGTCGGCGCTTCTTATGTCGCCTCCTGGCGGTGGCGTCGAAGCAGGTGACCATCATGACGTTGGCCTTGCAGAGACTGAGCCTGTCCTCCAGTCGAGCCGTCACCACTTCAAGGGCCTCCAGATGCTCCAGGGAGTCCACCTCGAAGGTCTGCCACAGGTCGACTGGGGAGGGACAGCGAGGCGACAATGTGTTAGGTTCAAAAATAACAGAGCAAATAAATAGCTACACTATAGCATATTATATCTGTTCTATCACTGACGATAGAGCTGAAACGATCGGTCTAGTAACTGATTAATCAATCGACAAAAAAATGACTATTTTGATTATTTATTTATCGTTTCAGTCATTTTTCAAGCAACTATGCCAAACTTTCTCCTCAGTGTCTCCTGCTGCTGTTATTCGTCGTAAATGTTGGTTATTTAAAGAGGTCATATTGTGCTAATTCTCAGGTTGATACTTTTATTTTGGGGTCCTAGTAGAACAGGTAACATACTTTAATTTTCAAAAAACATTATTTTTCTCATATGGTGCATCGCTGCAGCATCTCTTAACACACTGTGGCTTGAACACTCCGTTTTAGCTACAGAGTGAGACATCTCACCTCTGTTCAATCTTTGGTGAGAGTTGCTTACGCACCTTTACTTAACAGCAGGATGCAGCCAATCAGAGGCAGAGGAGGGCGGGTCATGTAGAGCAAGGTAGTGTGATCTAAAATAACGCCGCTACAGCGGTAGTGACTGTTTGTCTGCTGACAGACTAGAGTTTATAGATTTTATAATAAATATATAAATATATATATTCATATAACGCCTGTTATACAGTGACGCTCATAAGTTAGAGACAAAAAATAAAACAAAACAATAAAACAATACAATTCATAAAACAATAAAGGAAAGGCAAAAATCCGAAAAGCAGAATATGACCTCTTTAATTAATAGTAAAATAAAACATGAGTAGGAATCATCAGGATCTTTACGATATATTAAGCTGAGGTAGTATATCTGAAACATCTATAATGAATAAAGTGATGATGATGATGATGATGATGATGAATAACGTCTGACTGACACTCTTGGTTCCACTTGGCGGGCTCCAGCATGAGGTTGTGTTTGACCTGCTCGAGCTCTCTCCTCAGGTTGGTGTATTTTGCTCGGACCTCTGAGATCCTCTGCTGACGGTGCTCCAAGAACTTCAGCTTGGCGCTGAAGCATGCCTGAACACACACACACACACACACACACACACACACACACACACATTTCACAACATTTATTTATGTTTATATATCACACAGTAGTTTTATGAGCTACTATTACTCTCATTAAAAATCTTAATAAACATCTTTGAACGGTAACGTATTATGATAAGGTCGTTGTAATAAGCGTTAGTTAATAAGTTAATTATAGTTAACAGTTTATTGACTGCTTAACAACAATAATAAAAGCCTTATGAGTTATTTATAATGGATTACAAAAGAACACATTAAATTTAACTTATTTTCTTTTATGCCACTTTATAGGATCAATAAATACTTTATTATGATTTATTAGCAGTTAATGCTGCTTTTTGAAGCCACCAGATCTAAAGTGAGAACAAGAACGTTTTTATTAACAAAAAACAATTTTTGTTAAGGTTTTTTTTTGTGCTTATAAATGTCTAAGCGTCTAACAATAAACATGTTTATGATGCTGTTATTAACACTTATATGGTCTTATTAACATTAATAAGCATCTTATAAGGACTCATAATGGTCTTATCGTTCATTCAGGGTTCCCACTCTTTTCTAGTGACGATCTAGTGACAACAGAGAGGCAGCGCACTCATACACTAATATGTTCTTTAATTAATTAATTTATAAACCTGATGCCTTCTTCTCTTGTGAATTACAGTGTATTATCCACGGCTGCATGAACTTAAATAACTGCATAACATGAACACCAGTAACAAACGGCTGCTGGAAGTTTTGCTTTCGTCAGGAGCAACAGTAAATATACGAAAGAAAAAATAAGACAAGTCTCTTAAAACAGGCAACTCACTGGTTTCCTTTTAAGAATAATCTACGTTTTTATAAATAATATACAGTATACTACTAATACTGTGCTGTATTGTGTAGTTTTGGATAGTTTAAATAATGTTTCAGGACAACACAAGGTTTTCCAGGACATTCTGCTTTTTTTCTGTGTTTTCCATGACTGAAAAAACTGGTCAACTGTTTCCCAGGTTTTCCAGGACACGTGGGAAAGCTGTTATTATTACCCACTAAAGCTGGGGCTGGTAAAACTATAGAAACCTGCCAGTACAACGTAAATTTAAAAAGTATCCGACTGAAAAAAATCCCACCTCCCTTCTCGGCTCTGTACTACAGTGCGTTGTTGTTTTCGCTTTCTTATCCAACTACCTCAGGTTATTATAATAATGAAAACAAACAGCAAGTCACGTCAGTATGTTTCTGCAATTTATCAGCCATATTTGTGCCACTAGCTCACTTATAGCTTTTGCAATACATCTGTCTACAAAGATTAGAGAGACAGGCGGCCTGTCCAGTCTCTTCTTACGGGCCGGACCAGGTGATGGACGGGCTTTTTAGAGACTCGCATCAGCCGCAGATTCTGTTTGCTTCTTTTATTTGTCAGAGCGTTTGAATTATTGATTGCTGTTGAGACGTTAAGAGATTTTCTACAAATATAACTTCTAGACCATTTCACCAACCCAAACTTCAAGTATGGACCCTGGATATAAAGTGTTACCAGTGCGATCCCTCACACACACACACACACACACACACACACACACACAGACCCATATCATAAGCACCATGTTGGGCAGAGAGGACACCTCTGGGGAGTGAGACGTTACAGTTCTCTAGGCTACTAAACATCATTACTGTCTGATCACACTAACCTTATTAGTCAGGGACAATCAAAACATCCATTTAAAGGGAAACTGTCAATATGAAGCAATTCAACTTTTGAAATATCTCCAGTTATCTTTTATCGAACACATTTTCTATTTGTTTTACTTCTGGTGTTCGTCTTTGTCCTCTGTGGCAGCATTGACCCAATTTCCCCCCATGTGGTCATTAAAATTGTATCGAGGTTGCCGTTGCCTGAGACCGGTGGAGGCGGGGGAACAGTCTCAGGAGGCCAGACTGCCTGTCAGGGGGACATTAAGTGTCCATATGCATCACATTGTGTTTTCAGGCACATTTCAACTCTAAATGCACGGCTGGAATCTTTTATTTAACCTTTACTCACCCAGAGTCAGTTCACTGAGCACGCTATTTTTCATGCTGCTTCAAAACTGTTAAACCACAGTCTTTATTTGTGGCCGCTGCAGTAGGCGTGCCTTTCTCAAGGGCACTGCACGGTGGACTCACTTCCCCACCCTGATTTTTCATGAGTGATCGAACCAGACAAACTCTTGATGTTTTACCTCTAAGCCACGACAGACGGGGGATTTCTTTTTAAGTAAAGCAACACATTACAGCGTCTACCTACAGGCTGTGGAGCAACACACAATCTGCAACACCATCAAATAGCCATGTTAGTCGTCAGACATTTTAAACATGTGGCTGAATCAGTTTTTTATTTACCACAGCCGCAGCACTGTTACTAGGTAAGGTTGTGTTCACTGAATTGAAATCCGTTAGCTTTTTGGTTTGGTTTAACATTTGCGAGCATGTAACTAAAGATATGAATAACTAAAACTCAGTGCTTCAGTTTGACTTCTTTGCGGCAGCTTAATTAACGTTCTCAGCCTCTTGTTACAACCTGAACACAAGATGAGAAGCAGAAAATATGAAACGTTGATTGAAAGTATCTGATGTGCTGATGTAAACGGTGTACCCCTCAAGCTACAAGCTACAATAGAGAAGTGCAGGAATGAGTCCTACAACCAGGAAGTGAGTTTGCATTTTTTGCATTTCCTGTTTCATCGTCTCGAAGTCATACCAAAGTGGTAGTCGAAAAACAACATTAGTGGCAAGTCACGCGACCGTGGTGCAGTTCGTTTATAGCATAATGTTAGCTTTTTACCTTTTTACCTTCACTTCAAAAATCATAACAGTGGTGAAAATTTCTGAAGATGATCATTAACTTTTGTTTACACAGAGCTTTTTTCTGCCATCATACAAAATTCAACAAAAAAATCCCGTAGGCTTTTTGTCGAGGCAACCAGGGCGATGCACTCTGCTAAACTATGCAGTTAGCTACGATAGCTAATTCAATTTGTGTCAGACTCAGAGTCAAGCATTTGAAATGATTTAAACGAGTAACCTGTAGGAGACTCAAGCCGCTTGCCAGTCAAATGCACAGAGTCGTTACAACAGATGTGGCTAGTAAAAAATTAGCACAAGTATGAAAATTATGAGAATAAGACTTCAATATACCTGAATATATCTTTTTTATATTTATAAGTTTTATCGCCGTAATTAATTAGCTGAAGCTAACATGATCTGCTCTCCAGGATGTTTATAAAGCGTTCAGTTACGTAGCTGCTGAAAATGAGACGCCGGCTAAGTTACTCGCTAGTTTTCTACATTAGTCTTTGCGAATACAAAAGTGCAAGAGTGTGCCAAAAGAGATTTGACAGCATGTAGAGCTTAGTGAATCCAGGGAATTTTTATGATGAAAGGGGCTTTCGAGGCCGTCGAGACACGTTCTACCAATGTTGCTAATCCCACTGGTTGCCAATCGAGGTTGATAAAGGTCATATTTTACATATTGCCTTTAAAACCTCTTTGAAAAAATCAAAATAAACCCAGCACCTGTTTGCCAGCACCTGCTCTTTTCTGCATCCTCTGCACATTGTCGATCTCATAGACCTTGATCTCGTAGGCCTCTGGGATTCCCCGATCCACCCAGCGAGACCGCAGACCACTAGCTGAACGTCTCAGGGACACGGGTGTATCGTGGGAAAGACGACGCTGGTGAGTACCTACAGCGGGGCGAGGGCAGAAAGTGCAGTGAGATGCTGTATCTCAACTCGTTTTCTCTCTGGTCTCCCATTTTCTGACGTTTTCTCCTGCACATAAAAGTATATCTTTAGTAGTATCGTATCTTAGTTTGACTGTTTGGTCTTGTTGATTTTAGGTTTTCGTGTTTGGTATGACTAATTGCCAGTATGACACAAAGAGGAGCCACTGCTTGCTGCCACTTAATTAAAAAAAAAAAACGTTTATTTATATTAACACCAATGAATGCTTGCAATATATTACAGTACATGGTATTAAACTGTGGTCTGCAACATGGACTAAGATTATGATGTCCTGTTCTGAGATAATATATTTTGCTGCCTGCTTGTTGTGCTCATGAATCTACGGGGCGGCTAACGATGCAGATGGCACATCCTTGAGTCGCTACATTGGTATTGTCAGATAGTAAAAGCGTACCTCCTCATTGTAAATACATTTGAATGTTAAATGAAGGCTCGTGTCCCTAAGTGGCCTTCGATGTCCAGGCCATGTGCTCTGGAGAGGAGACAACAGTTTGCCTGAGGGCAGATGCAGCTTGCCAGGGTTACCACATTATTCATAAGAGTCAAGACAGGAGGCTTAATGTCTCTAACTCCTCCTGGATTGACTCAGTCTGCCAGCAAAGGGACAGATAATTTATTTGTTTCTTCTCTCATGACAAGGGCACTCCTTCACTATAGGTGAGATGATTACGTAACGGGACATTAGAGAATAAATCAAGACACAGACGGATTTTAATCACCCAATTAATTGTCGATTAAGTTTGGGGTCTCAAAAGTCAATCCAGAAAAAGCTTTGTCTCCAGTTTTAATTAGCAGTTTTCGTTGTGTTTACCATATTTTGACAAAATGCTTTGAAGAGCTCCTCAGTGTTTATCCATTAGCAAGTATTATTAGTATGAAGAGGCTCTTTTTAAATCCACTGTATCTGCCCGACACGCTTACATTTCTGCATAGAAAGTGCCGTCGCTGGGTTCATATATTAATGATGTGAACTTAATGCCACTGAGGAAACTAGGACATTCTCCAGACATGTGACATCTCCACTTAATGTCACATTAATATGTTATGTGGTCAAATTACAAACCGAAAAAATACGATGGTGGAATTTTCATTTTTAAAAAAAAAATGTGATGTGATGATGTTTTGGAAATTGTCTAAATGTCCTGGGAAGAAATAAAATGTAAGCTTTACCTTTTAAAAAGTGATTTAATGTTCTTTCTTTTAAAAATTGTACTGGAATAGATTGAAATGTCCATATGATTAAAAAAAAAAAAATCTTTTTTGTTGACATATAATTCAATACTTTAATCTGATAATTTTACTTGTATATAATTGGATTGGTGTGAATGTGCCAGCACACCATTGGGACATCAGATCAGTTTCTAAAAGTCTTTAACTGCATTACCATGTAACAATAATCAAATGTAAAAGAAGGAAAATATCAAATAATCTGGATCCATCTAAAAATGATCACTGTGGGTTAACATTAAGACGCTAACAATAGCATTTTTTGATACTACACATGCAAGACTGACACCTAACATCAACAACACACTTGACACTCGGGTAGGTTCTCATTTTTCCAGGGGAGAAAGTCATCGTGGTCAGTTCATAAAAGGCCTGTTATTCCAGGTGTCTTTACCTGTGTTGCCTCTCCTCCGAGATGACCGGCTGCTGCGAGCCACACTGAGGAGAGAGCCACTCCTGTCGCTGACTGAATCTCTGTTTGAGGTGCTGCTGCCAGTGGCTTCACTGTCCCTCACCATGCTGTCATATCCACTGCTCACCATACTGTTCCTGTTTGAGAAATACAGGGATGTCTTCCCCATAGCTGGGGGCAAATCTCCACTCAGCACACTAGTGGTGTCACTCGCGTGCCCACTCATGTGATCCGGCATGCGGGGAGCAGTCACCCGGGTGTATGGAGAGGGTAGGGGGGTCATCTGGTCCAGTCCTCCTGTAGTCGGGCTGGAAGCCCCTCTTTCCTTAAGGAGGTCTGAGAACCGGCAGTTGACAAACCCCTGGATGACAGATTTTGTGGATGAGCTTGTGGAGCTCTGGCTCGGAGTCCGGCTGATGGAGTGATAAGACCGTGGAGGGGAAGAGGAAAGGAAGGAGGACGTCCGCTCAAAGCTAACAGTTTTACTGTCGGGGGAGAGACTCGCACTGCGGTTGATTGAATGCCGCAGGCTTCTGTGGGGTAGACTGAGGTTCTTGATGCTGGGGGCCGACAGTCGACGGACTTTGGGGCTCGCCATCTTCAGTTTCCCCACAGCAGAGAGCTTGGAATGGGAATGACGTGCAGACTGAGTAACAGGTTCTTCGGGGGGAAAGAAGTGACGGCTCTGGTCAGACCGGGGATTCTTCCTTGGGCTCCTGCTGGCCCTCGGTAAGGTATAATCTCCTTCATGACGTAATTTATAACCTCCCTTACAAGCCCCTTCATGGCTTCCCTTGGAGCTCCCCTTAGAGCTCACAGAGGTGTTACTGCTGTCTCTATCCAGAGTTGGGAAATCCCTTGAGCTTCCTCCGAGGGAATTAGACCTGGTAGCCAGCTGCTCCAGTTTGGCACTGAAAAGCCTGCTGCTGTTCTCAGTGGGCGACTTCAGCCTCATATTATTCATTCTTTGATTTGAGGTCTCGAAGAAAGACTCAACACCATTTCTGGGAGCGGTACTAGCATGCTGTTTGTACTCTGCTCCATATTTCCGAGGAGAGGAGACGTGGATGCTGTGGTTTGCAGGGGAGAGCTGTCTGCCCTGCCTCCTCTCCAGAGTTACCCCTGGGCTACATGGGGTGGATGATGTCACCCCCCTTGGGTCCCTGTAGTCATCTGCCATGTAACAGCCGTGGTAGCCATCCTGGTGGTTGGCATTCTGCCATGCCCTGGGCAAACTACCTGTTTTAAAGGAAGCAGAGGCGGTTTCTTGGCAACCAGGTGCAACACCAGATCTCTTGGGGGCATTCCCAACGCGTTTGGAGGAGACTTCTCCCCCCTCTGAGCCCTTTGTAGTGTTGGTGAGATAAACATGCTCCTTGTCTCTTGGGTTGCTATTGTCTGTATTTCTCGGTCTCTTTCCACACACTTTGTTTTCTGCAGTTTCACCGCAGAAAGTTGAATCTTCCAAAACCATTGTGTCATAAGACGTTTTGCAAAAAAGTGAGTCAGAGACTTTGTCAGACTTTTTGCTACGTGTCTCACTCCTGTTCTCAAGTGTCTTCCTATCTTCTGGACTTTTGTCTTTACTCTCTCTGAGCTCAGAACACGACGCGAATCCTTTACAAGTGTCAAGAGGAGTTTCTTTTTCATTTGCACTATCCAACTCACAATCCATATCTGTATTAATCAGCATGGGGTTTATAAATGAAGGTAAGAATCTCTTCTCCCTCCTGAACTGACGCTGGGGCTTTTCAGTGTCAGTCTCTATTGCTACAGACTGAACTACAGAGCTTTTGTTTATTTTACAGGAACCTGCAGCCGCAGATTCGTCGCTGACATTGCTGATTATCCTGATTGGTTGAGAGCTGGCAGAACCTTGAACATGTGCCTGTGATTGGGCAGCATCTCTGATACAAATAATGTTTCCGCCTGTCCTCCCTTTGTTCATTGCTCCGCTGATGGTCACCTCCTCCACCATAGAGAAGACAAGTTCATCTTGACCTTTGAGGTCCAGTGGCTGTTGAACAGTTACTGTGATCGTGGCCTTCATTTCTTTAATGTCCTCTTTGGGGCGATTAGGTAATGCATCTCCGAGTATAACACTGGTAGCCAAGGAGTGTGAAGAGGAGCAGGACGAGGAAGGAGATATAGGGGAGCTCTTGCCGACTGGTGAGGTCCTTTTGTCTGGTTTAAACCAATCAGCAGCTTCGGGACTCTCCTGTTTACCTGGAGGCTGATGTGCGAGGGAACTTTTGACAGGCATCCCCTGAGCATCAGCATCAAAGTCCTGAGAAGACAGCTTCTCATCTGACTTCAGAGGTCCATTTTTAGGCAGCTCAGAGCGACAGGTCTTATTACGACTCAGAGTTTGATTCAGCAGCTCCTCGCTGGAACTGGTCGCACTGCACTCCTCGCAGTCATACAGACCTGAATCCTCTCTCTGAAAGCTGTCTCCAGGGAAGGCACCATCTGTTTGCTTCTCTCCAACAGAGGTCTGACTGCAGCCTAATCCCTGATTCAACAACATCTGTGGTGTATCTGATGATGCAGTGTCCGTCTGTTTCCCTGTTTCTTTCTGGGGTTGTGATTTGGGTTTGACATTGTTAACAGAAGGCCCCTTTGAGGAAGACTTGAGCACATCCATTGATGTCTCACTACCATCGATACATCCCAAGCGCTCTTGAAGTTCAGCAAATGTGTCACATTTCAGACAGTCCCTCGCCGGCTGCCTCGGGTCTGCTTTCAGCACTTCAGTATTCCCTTGAACAGTCCCGTCGTTCTTCTTCTCTCCCTGCAGCTGAGGGATTCTCAGGAGCTCTTGGAGCAGAGCTGTAAACTCCGGGTCATCCATGTCAGCCTTGTTAGGATGCAAAGAGGGTATGATGGGCACAAATTCAGGTTGTGTCAGTCTGGAGATTGTTTTGGACTGGACCAAGCCCTCCGAGTCCAGTTGGATGACTGTGTCACAGGACTGGTCACTGCTGGAGCGCTCGTCCAGTTCACCGCGCAAACGGAAATGAGGGACATCAACGTCTACTTCATCGGTGGAGTGGAAGGCCCGCAGGGACAGAGACGGTCCTCTTTCATAATCTTTGGTCAGACTCCTCCCGGTCGGAGAACAAGAGGTGGACTGCTGTTGGAGGAAGATGAAATGTGGAGTTAGTTCGAGAGCAGCACTATCCAAAACATAAATCCTTGAAAAAGCCTTGGAAACAATCACATGGTCAGTACATACAGCAAATGACCCAGTTACTCAAGATAATCCACAGACCTAAACAGTGTAAATAAATAGCACAACAGGTAAACAGATTTCGGGCAGAACTGTCCCTTTTAAAGGGCATGTTTTGTACCTTCGTCCTCTTCTGTGTCCTGCGGATGCGAGAAGCCATCTGGATGGTGGATAAGGTCTCTTGAAGGTGTGCCAGCGAATCATCAACCTGAGCGATCACTGTGGTGTGGCAATTTACATGGCCCAAGGCCTCTCGTAGGAGCATAGTCAGCTTACTACCCCTATGTAGAGACAGTGCAAATGTCCGTTAACTCAAGGGGCCATCATTTTAATCTCAAAATCAAAATTTTGGCATAAATATTATTGTAGTCCATTACATTTTTAGCCAGTATTAAATAGGTACACTTGAAAAGCACCAATCATATTTTGCAGTTACATTCTTACTTGCTGGGCGTGGTTTTCTGTCCACTTAGTAGAGACACGACAACAGGGCCCAGTTCAGAATACGGAGGTTTATTTCTGCTCATACCCCTGATACCGCTACACACATCTATCATGGTCAACTTAGTGGGGCCACGTGAACCTACAGATGGAAAAAAATCAGAGAGCAGAGGAGAGTGTAAATGCAAAAAAAGCACAGCATGTTTTCAAGTAGAACACAAGAATTGAATTGCAGTGAATTTTGGGTCAACTGTGTAAAATAACTCAGGGGGAAATTCACCAGGGGGGTTGAGCCGCCCTGGTAATTGAATAATTCATTACAACCTTTGCCGATGGTGCTGCTCTCCGTACGAGGGGGCTGGACGTGGAGGGTGAAGAACATTATGGAGCTGTGGGACAGGTACGTAACAAAGTCATTGTGCCGACGTGCCGCGATGGCCGCATCCAGCAGGGAAGCAGCTCGCTCAGCGGTGGGCGCCTTCACCCGGTTGTGGTTACGGAGCTGGAGGGAGGAAAGAAGAAAGTCATAAAATATCACATGAAGAGAAACCTCTCTCTCTTGTGACTGCAGTGCAAGGGTGGGGAAGGCTTTCCAGTCATAATGCAATCAGATGTAATATTTTATGCAATCTAATTGGTTTCCACTCACGACCAGTATTATCTTCTCACGTCCAGTGTCGGCCATTATCCAAACTGACTGTCTAAATACACATTAACATTAGTAATCCAACATTAATGATGCAAAGCATAAAATATAACTTCCCCAAACATGAAATCTAAAACACTGACAGCTCCTACTGAAAACCAATGGGATATTAATTTGCTTTTTAGACAATGAAGAAGGAGGTTGTCTAAGATTATGGATTCATTGTATTGTCCTCTGCTGCTAAAACAACTGTAAAACATCACGTACACGTACTTTTGAAGCATTGCCAGTGAAACAGAGCCAAGAACTTGTCATTCGTCAGCAACCACTTAATAAAGCCTTGGCTCCCTTTTTTAGGACTTGGAACAGTCTTGTATGTTTTTCTGTGACTAATTAGACTGTAATCAATAATACCAATAATATTAAGTTTTAAGAAATGTCATTTTGTTTTAAAGCTGATTATGTTTATCAAACAAATACAGCAACAATTGGGGTCAATGTACACGTGTGCTTGCACTTAGACATCGAAACAAACAGGTCAGGCCCCTGAATCCCTGAATCAACTACCTGAATCCCGTAGACGGGGTCCTCTTGAAGTCTAACATGGGGCTTTGGGCTGTCCTGGACACTGCCTAACGAGGGGACGACCTCCCCCAGCAGATCCCTCAGCGTGTCCTCCTCTCCACAGCAGAGCTCGATAGCAGACACCGACACAGTCAGATCAGTCCAGGTCTTCTCCCTCCGCCGCTCGATGGCACTGTACAGCCAGGAGATGGCACAGGGAACCAGCCCGAGCTTCTGGAGGCTTTCACCGCTCCCCACCATGCTGGACCAGGAGCCTGAGGCAGAGCACACAGATGTATACTGTACATAGCACATACAGACACAGACACATATAGTACAGACTGTGGCTGTATATACAACCGTATCCCAGAAATGTAGGGATGCTGTGTAAAAGGTAAATAACACAGAATGTGATAATTTATTGATCCTTTTCCACATATTTTTGTAAATATGATGTTTTTCGTTTTACCATTTGACATAGCAAATGAATCTAAACACAGAAGATACCTTATGGTCATACTGAAATATGTACTTAATGCATTAAAAGTATTTTTTTTTTGCATCGCAGATTTGCAGACACACCCACACAAACAATTTCTAATGGAGCGGTGCCACACTGTACCTCCAAGTGCACTTTTGCCCTGCATTATTTTTGCGTTATGGGTCTGTTTTACCCTTTCTTGCCTTATCCAAACTCTAATCGAATGAGGAAAAGAGAATTGGTTTACTCCAATTAAAGGCCGAGCTGCCTGCCGTTATTCAGAGAGAATAGTATTCTGTGGAGGAGATTGATATCCCCTGGCTGCGGGCCACACGTAGTTTCTATTGGCCAACTAATTCAATCAGATTTACGGAGAGTGGCGTCATGTGAAAAAGCAGCTCCAAGGAGACCCTGTCCTTACCCCCTGTCCCCCCTGTGTGTGTGTGTGTGTGTGTGTGTGTGTGTGTGTGTGCGCGCCACAAACCTATTAAACCCCTTCCCCGACGCTAAGTGCACGGGTCCATCTCTCTAATAGCAACGTATTACAGTCCATTTTGGTTACTTTCCCCTCTGAGCTCTGCGCTTTACCAAAACATATTTATTTATATATGTGTGTGTGTGTGTGTGTTTTTTCTTTTTGTGCACCATGCTGACGTGTTTATCGGGCAATGGGAAGCTTTTAAAAAACACATATGTGTTGTATAATTGATGAGTAGGCTTTCATTTATAAAGTAACAGGTGAGAAATGAATGACAAACACTTTTCTGTCACTGTACTGTGGGAGAAAAAAGGAAGACGGAGAAAGACAAATGGAGCAGGCGAGAGAGCAGAAGAAGAAGAAGAAGGAGGCTGGAAATGTGTATCCAGATTGATAAGAGGTGGACAAAGAGAGAAAATAGAGACGAGGAGAAAGAGTGAACGATAGCAGGAGTGGGACAGAGCAGCAGCAGCAGCAGCAGCAGCAGGAGGAGGAGGGGTGGATGGATGGATGGTCACAGATAAAAGCGTCCCACTCCCATCTTAAGATTTTAACCCGTGGCCCTCTCACAGTGACCCATTACTCACCCACATCAGCGCATCCCAAACCCAGAACACATCCATCGCTGCCGCTGAGCACACAGCGGATGACATCAGCCAAGACGCCTGCACACACCTCAGCCTGGTCAGAGAGGACAAAGGACAGCGAGCATCTTATGATTCATCTGAAAAAAGTACACCCAATGAAACGAAGGAACGGGATGGGATGCGTACTGATTCTGTAGATTCCCCAGGGCTCGGTTACTGTACACAGAGCTTGGAAAAGGATGAATATAATTGATGGACTGTGTAATTGTGGCGGCTATCCGGGCCCTATCAGTTTTCAGGTCATCAGACAGAGAGAGCAAACCGACCGTGGTGTGTAGTGAAGAGAGGGGAAAAATACATACTGAACACAGAATGTGCCAGACCGACGATACGCTATTAACGTATCTGTTGATGTAAAACAACCACACCAAGACAGATAAATGTTAAGCAGGCACAGATACAAACACTTGAAATCATATCTGAATTATGTCGAGCAGTGATCAGGATGACTTTGGACCTAACCTGGCTTGACTCTTGAGGATAGGCAGCATCAAAGTTGATGGTCTTCAGATGATTTTTGCCATTCCTGTCGAGCGTCATCGTAGCGTGCGGTACGCTTCTGCCGATTGGCTCCATTACGGTGACTCTTTTCTTGGACGAGTCAATCCGGAGAACAGGTGGTTGGCCTTGGCTCTCTGACAGCGTTGGGCTCACCCTCAGCACGACTTTGACCTGAACACCAGAGGAGATGGGAGCGTGTTGAACATTACAGTGCATTATGAACGGTTGAATGGATGTCAGTCTGTCTTTCAGTCAATCACTTTTTGTTCTGAAATATCTCAACACATGTAATATCTCTGGTGGATATTTATCTTCTCATCTAGTGCATTTGTTCAATACTTTTGTTTATAAACAAATCTTGAGCTGATTAGTAAATGTCAGCATGAGGAAGGAAGTAAACCAGGAAGTTAAAAACGTTTTGATTAATGTGCCAGCGGAGCAATTTTTATTAAACTGAATCATCCTCATCTTTAGGTCCAGTATGTCCTGTGCAGCTACAGGCTGAGCGGTTAAATGCCTTTTACACGGGTTGCTTTGGGAAAAGTAAACAGTATTTCACTCATCCGTGTATACACACTGTATACATATACTGTATAAACTACTCTGGGACACCTTGAAAAGAAAACTCCCATCATTTATTAAATGCAGGGGGCGAGTAGGAGCAACATGTATGTAAGTGATTTCAGAAGAAGCCTGTGATCTTCAGCTCAGAACGTGAGACTAAATACCAGCAGCAAACAGAAACTTATGAAAAAGGAATGAGTTCAAAAATATCTTCATATCAAATTCAGCTAGTTTAAGACGTCAGGGTCTTTGCATCCTGGGATCTGAGAACAGAAAACTTTATATTGTTTGCGTAAGGCTGCCTGTTACGATGTCACTTGCGGTGCATACATGTGCCTCTATTAATACATCACTTTTGAAAAGTGGCTTGAGACTTTATGTTTACCATACAGGAGTCTTAACTCAGAAGCCTGACATCAAATGCACTTATGAGACGGAGGAGTAATGGTGAGATTTCAGCTCTGAGCCCTTGCTGCTCAGCCATCGGAGGCTAAGATGCTATTTCATGAAATGTGAGTTGAGAAGGGAAATGGTGGCAGAGCAAAGTAGTAAATGTCAAAGAGGATTAGGTTTGAGCATTGAGATGACGAGCTGAAGACGGCGTACATTGCTGTTGTAAATGTTTCCAACTGAGATGACTTCAGTGAGGCAACTTGGTGCCATTTAACACATCTGGCAATCTGTTCTTTCACTTCACATCCACTGATTTATATACATGCAAACATGAGCAGCGTGAGGTGGAAGGATTTCTGGAGCAGGAACCTTTAACTTATATATATCATAATATCAAACTGCTATTTCGTCACATTCTGTTAATGATTTTACTTAATTGTTTCAATGTTTTCAACTACAATTCTTACACACTGCTCCTTTAAACTGGGATAAAAACAAAGACATGTTGTCCTGAGGCTGAAACCATGTGTGCACTTACAGCTGCATGGCGATGCATACCTCCTGCTGTATTTCTACATGTCATGACATTAATTCCTTAATGCAGTTCACTACAGGAAGCCTCGGGATTTAGAGGCTTTACGGCCTTAAATTAAGTTAGTACCTGACTCAGACAGCATTTAACAAGGCTCGTAGGTCTTAGTCTGCAGGGAGACAAGACAACATTCACCCCACAAAAGACAACGAGGTCTATTAAGGCTTATAAACCAATTATGAAATTATTCTTCATCAGGATTCAGGTCTGCAAGATTGCAAGTAGCCCCGTGCGCCACGATGATGAGTCGAGTGTGGTTTTCTTGAAATGATCCAGGGCTGCATTACACCACGATGACATCATTGACAAATCAAGAACCTGAAGCCATATTACCATCTGCCACATGATCCAGTAAGTTCCCTCTGACTGCGAAGGCTTCTTCTCCTCTCGCCTCCTCATAATTTCAGTAACTTATGCAAGAAGTGGCTCCCTAACTCTATTGAACATGTGTCAGACTCTATTTATGAGGGTTAAATTATTCAACACGCCCACTTACGAGCGGAGAAAATCATCCTCCGCTCTCACACACATACGTAATCTGGCACACGGAGCTGAGTGCTCGGGCAGGTGTGGCCGACGGCGGCGTCTGCCGGAGCCTTTATCTGTAACTCTAGACTGAACCCAAGAGTCCATCTATATGAGACAAGGGGAGGGCTGGCAGCCATATTGATCCGCACAGTTTCTCCCAGAGGAGGTGAGAGGAGGGGAGGGGAGGAACAAGATGGAGACATTAGCACCACATTACAGTGTATCATACAGAAGGGGGTGATATAGGATCTCCTCCAAATTGACTGTGATCTCTTTACTCGGCAACAACGGTGGTAAAAACACTTCCAAGGTGGTGGTTGTGGGTAAGAATAGCGGCACATACTTTCAAAGTATAAATGTATTTACACATATGCAATATGAGGCACAAAGTGGCCGAGGAGATGCCACTCGTCTCAGCAGACACCTAAACTAAGATGTCTGCTGGTAGAAGTTTTTTATATTTTATATTTGTTAATATTCTGGTATTGAATGTATGTTTGAACTATAAATAATACAGTAAATGTGGAGCATGTGGTGTATTTGTCTGTCCTGCGTCCTGTACGTGATGTGCAGTCGGCTAACTTCCAGTTTAGCGCCCGGCAATTCAATCGTGCGGCTCTTCTAGACTTTCCAAATGTTATTGGACCGAATGGCTCAAATTATGACAGTGAAATGAGTCACGTCTCGGAGGTTGTGACGCTCAAAATAATAATAACAACTGTTTCCGGCTCATTCATGATGTGAAACGTGACATCAGCAACGTACACATAACGCTTCGGATAAAAATCACAGCCTGCAGGAAATGGGAATGGGGTCAGTATGTGGTTTTTAGGGGGTGTACCCGCGAGTAAATAGCGTGTAGCCTTTTTTTCCTTCAGTAATATATGTATGTATAATGTGAGCACAGATTTACTGTGTGTGAAGGTGATGTTATTAAATCATTACAGGACAACTAAACTTTAAGTATTGCAAAAATGAACCACACAGATTGGCCCCAGTTTCACCATTAGTTTAATTTAAGTGCTTAAATTGGTTCTTGAATTAATCATTTATAAGATTTTGCTGTAATTATTACCAAACTCCTCACAGACCAAATGTGTTTCACTGAAAAACTGACAAATCTGTATCTCCTGTAAATCTAGTGGAATCTGGTGTACCTTGCCAACGTTGGGTGAGTCTTTGGTTCTGGTGGCAGCTTGGAGCAGGCAGGAGGGGACGGGCGGTGGGTTTTTCTGGATCAGCTCCCTGAAGCAGGTGGAGAGATGAGCGGGAGCTGGATCAGAGGCCTGGCCTTTTTTCCTCGACGTCAGGTTGAGCTTCTCGGCTGCCCTACGGGGGAAGAAAGGGAGGCGGCATGTCATACCACTGAAACCTACACTGTAAACAGCACAGACCTGCTGCACATAACAACTCAATTTTACACACTAGAGTTGCTGTTTTTAATATATATATATATTTACCTGGCTAGAAGAGACATAGCAGCAGTGTTGGCGATGGTCACCACTCTGGATATGTGAGGGATCTTGGAGCTTGTCTGTACGATCCCGGCATCACCACAGCCCAGCGCAGCATCATCTGCAGCCTGCTCGGGGAGAAAGCTCATTATAAAAATCCAAATCTATAATTGCCCTCCTGCACCCACTCCAAAAGGGGCTATTATCACGGGAATTACTCTGGGGACAAGTGTGGGGTGCGTCTGGCTAAGTAGGGCATGATGCTGAGAGCACAGTGGGTTAAACACTCGCCATTACCGTCGTTCTCCGACAGCTCCGGCCGGCTGCTTGAGGAGTGTGAGGAATAGTTTGTGACTGCAGCCTGAGTTTGAAACATGACTCAGAGCTGAAGAGGTGCAGCAAACATACGGTCACTGCCTCTGACTCGCACTCACGCTCACACTCAGTCAAGCAACTTCATGTAAAGTAACGCCAACACTTGCACACAGCCGTAGCTCCAAGGTGTGTGTTTTTTTTACATTCATTCATTCATATCTGTGCCGTGCGTAGCAGAACATGACCTATTCAGCATTCGGATGCTACGACTCAACGCGGAGTCACCGAGGCCTCGCCGCAGGACACAAAGCCAACATCTCTCTCTGTTACAGTCCTCTCATGCCGCGTTCTGGCTCCACATCTTGTCCACGTCTCAGCCCTTTTTTTTTTTTTTTTAAGGGCAAGATAACGACATCAGCTCAGTAGTGTTCGACCATAAACCGCCAATTAGTGCCATAGGAGGACTGCAGTGGTTGATAGTTTGGAAGGAGACTCGGAGGAGGACAAAGACGGGGCTAAGTTAATAGATGTAGCCAACGGTAATATGGATGATGTATAGATACTCCCCCGCCCCTCCTCCTGTCCTCTCCTTGACTCATATGTTCTGTCATAACCGTTTTTTATCTTCACTTTCTCTGTGTTTGCTCTCACATAGTCTTTTATCATCTCTTGCTTTCTGTCTCTTTAAATCGTCATTTCTCTCCAGTCTTTTCTCATCCTAAAAGCTTCACTTCCTTCTCTCCTCCTCTGCTATCCATGTTGTCCTTAACCCTCCTTTGCGTCTCCTCCCTCCTCACTCTCCGTCCTCTCGTATTATTTCAAGTCAGCCACATAAACCTGTATTGATCGGCTCTCGTACTGGACCCACTTGGCTAATTTCTCATACGGTCTTGCAAAGCCCAGGACAGTTTCATCTGAGTAAGATGTTTCATTGTTATGGTTAAATATGATGAGACGTATCTATTAAGGATAATAGGTTAATTACAATGCTGCTCTCAAGACTATTTTAGTCACCAGCCCCCTTCTGTTATGGTTTCTCTCGAGGGCCACTCAGAGTCGGTAACTATGGCAGAATCATCATTTGAATTTCTAGGTAGTTGTTAAAATAATAGATCCTCAATCTCAGACAGAAGCAGACGAAATCCGGCCTCTTGTTTTCTAGCTGACAGACATCGATTTTGCCGGCTTTGTCCAGCAGATATATCAGCTTGCTAATTAAGCTAATGCTAGCTCCATGACCTGAATGACAATGTGTTTGGATGAGTCAATGTTTTCAAGCTGATTCATTTTCAAAGAAGAATCTTGTTCGAGGGTTCAAGGGTGTAAATGAGGTTCAAGCTGGATAGAAATGAAAAAAAACACAATTTTATTATTTCTCGCTCAGCTCAACTTGCATAAATAACAAAGTATCATAATAACTGACGCACCAGCGGCACTTTCAAGGCTTTAAGTGGGCTAAGCAATAATAATAGTGTGAGCAGTATTCACTCACTAACCTTAGAGCTTCATGAATGAATAAAACGCTGTAGCAATCGCTCAGAGAACAAGGATTAGTGTCCTGTTATCATGGAAAATGCCGGTTTGGGTTAAGTGAATGGATGCGCTGGAAGTCGCGGCCATAATTCGCCTCAGGGTAGCCTACCATGGGGAGTTAGGAATATAGGTGGATAGACTGTGTTATATTAAGTATGATAAGGAAAAACGTAGTACAGTACTTGGACAAAAAAGACTCGGTTAGCCTTGTTTCTTTTGTTACAAGAGGAAAAAGTTTGAACATGATGCGTTTGGCTAACGTGACTCTGTCTGGAGATGTTTGAATGGAGACTCTGATGGCATCCAGGACCAGTTCCCATACAGTAGATGTGCTAGCAAGAACCGAGCTTTGTTTAAACATAGCCTGCAACCCACAATATAAAACAGTATGAAATTCCCCCTGCACTTCAACAACCCAATCACCAGAACAAACGTTAGCCAAGTACGTTTCTGCAAACCCACAGATCAAACATAACGTTTCATTAACGTTTGTTTAGGTTCAATTTCCTTTTGCTGTCTCGTCACAGCACTTTGCTTATGGTGTGCTTAGATTTAGGCCCAAAAAAACAACCAACAAAAACAGCTGCAGACTTAAAATAGGCGGCTCTGAACAGCTGGAAATCTCCCCACAGACTGGAGCTGCTGTCGCACATTTCCATCACCTTCCTCTCCACCTCCCGAAGTGAAAGTCAGCTAATAAGCTTACAATGTGAACGTGATATGACACATTTGGTACAAATGCCAGCCTCAGATGAATCTGTGGTTTGCAGAAATGTTAACTGTCTGCGAACATTATATTCTGGTGACTGGGATGCATTAAATTAACGCTAGGAGTAGGCTAGGGATCTGGACGTGATAAACACAGTCTTTAATCAACTCTCAGCACTTCTGCTCTTGTGATTTGGAAATCTTAGGAAGCCTTCAGATGCTTTGCTATAAGACAATTGCTTTTTCACGGAGGGGTTTAGTGAATGGCCAATTAGGACGAAATTCTCTGTCAACCAGGTCACGTGATATCTACAAGTAGCAGATGAAGAATATTTATATTTGCCTTTCGTCCACATGGATAAGAAGTAATCCCACCCAGGCTGAATGAACAACATCATATAAAACACTCACTCACCTCTTACAGGTTTATAACCTTTTTCATTTGGGACTTGGGGGGAGGGTGGTGCTCAATCCTGCCCAGCTTCCATCACAGTAATGCATATTTCACCATCCGCCCTGTTAAATATGACCATCCCCCCTATTGATCACAAGTGCTTTTTGACTGGCTGGCTTTTATGACAGAGGTAAATCATGACCCAATTCCATTCCATTAGTAAAGTACTTTTAAAACAAACGTCCTCAGCCGTGGGATCTAAATAGGCTCTGATTAGGCACTATGAATTATTGCTCTGCTGACACATGCACCCGTAAAGATGTATGTCAGCCATAGAGCTCATTAAACGGGAAATGCACACTAGGGGATCTACTATGTGTGATTTAGTTGTAGGAGAAGGCTTTTAGGGGTACCTGACGATGAGCGTAGATGGTGACGCCGTCAGTGCTGGACGCAGATTTAGACGCAACCAGCTGCTGCTGCTCTTCCACCCAGCGGTCCATGTCGGGGTTGGCGAGCTTGGGCCCCCTCCGTCTGAGGGTCTGAGGGGTCCTCTGTGGCGTCCTCGGGCTTCTTGGGCTGTGAGGACTGTGGGTGCGACTGCGCGATTGATGCACAGCCGTGGCAGCTTCCCTCGAAGATCTGTCTCCATGCTTTGTCTCACTTTGTCCCAGCAGCGTGCCGGTGCTAAAGCTGTGTTCAAAGGGTGGCTTAGCTAATGACTGACCCCTGCTCAGAGCCAAGTGGACGGCCTCTTGTTTGAGCTGGTTCAGGTTTACACCGCAGGCGCCACACTCACCCTGCTCCCTCTCCCTGTCCCTGGACTCATTGGTGGAACGACTATGGACTCGAAGGTTGTCATGAAGAAATGCAGACAGGTCACTGGAGTCCTGCAGAATAACAAAAGAATAGCAGAAATTATTTCACTTTTACTGCTGCAAATAAACTGAGCAGTTTGGTGTTTGTTTCACAAAAGAGACAGAGTTAATCAGATCAGAGCTTCTCGTGAGGAACATATAATAATGTTTGATATCTGGCTCACATGAATGATCACTGAACAAAAGGAAGTGAGTCGTGGGAAGGCACTGAAAGCAAATCTTAGCACTTAGCCAAGTAATCATGTAGTCAGTAGTATTGATAAAACTACCCGCCATCTTTAAATATGCCGTTAGCAAAAAAAAACACACTCACTGCACCTTTAGAATAAAATAAGAGAGTCATAAATCTCTGTTGTTCACCACTAACACATGAAGAACAACATGTTACCACACAGCGAAGGTTAGAGCAGCATTTTATATTTATTTTCTCAGCTGTTAGGCCACAACAAGATTCAAACAACTGAACAAAGTTGTGTGTTTTTTTTCTGTCACGTCAGGATAATTTAACAAGATTGTGTTACTTTAATAGACAGTTGTTGTCTAAATGGAGGCTAATAATCAAATTCAGTTTAGGAAATTCTGACAACATGACGTTTGGAAAAGTGTAAATCCCAACACCACTTCAAAAGCTTTTTTTTGACATCTGTGTTCCCGACACGGACCCCGGCTGTCAAATCTAACAAAATGAACATCAAACAAATCAAACCAACATTTTGCTTTTCATCCTGACAAAGCTTCTCTCCTGTCGCATACTGTTCGGTCTGCCCTCGACAGCTACCAACATCCAACACGCACACCCTCCTCCTTCACATCCATCCATCCATCCATCCATCCTTCCAGCTCCCAGCACATTGCCAGTGACTCATGTTCCCCTGGAGGACTTGCTGAAGGAGCTCCAAATAATTATGTAAAACAAAGTCATTAAAACTTAAAACCTCCTGAACTACATTTAAACTGCACATATCAGTTGAAAGTTTGGGTGTTTTGCATTATAGAAGTCAAACAGAAGAGGAAGCAGGGTGAAACGTGCTGCAGCCAGATGAGTGACCGGACTTTCCATCTCAGCCAGATTGCGAGTCCATCTCAACAGATGACGTTACAGAGCCTTGATGCTTTTGAGAAATCGTGCTCGGATCAATAAACCTGCAAAGGAGCAAGCCGGCTTATCAGATTTCTCCTGCCCATGTCTCTGGCCACAAGATAGCATCTCTCTGTGCTGCTCCGGCCTGTGGTCTCTCTCCAAAAAAACCCAACATGCAGCTAGCTGTGCCCCATCCCACTTAAGAGGACAAAAATAAAATAGTCTTCCCTCAATGGAGAGGGCTGTGGAGATGACACGCGGATGTCGGAGATGAAATATTCATGCCCATTTGAAACCACTCGCGCACGAATGGCACTGGTTTACTTTGTCGATTGGAGTGTGTTTGATGGATGTTAGCGGTGACAAATGTACAGATGGAGGGTGTGCACACCTCCCAGAGGCCGACCGATGTGCCCACATGCACTTTAAAACACGTCAACATACAGCACTCACACATACAGGAGGAAAATGTGTTAGAAGTGGCCGTTTCAGGAACAGATTCTACATGTTTATGATTATTTCTGTCCTTTTTTCAATGAAGCGGTCGAACCTTTAGTCTGAAAAATGTCTCAAGTGGAAAATGTCCTGGAGCCAGCTGACGTCTTCGTATTGCTTGTTTTGTCAGACCGACACTCTGAACTAGAGCTGCGACTACAAACGTGAGGATTCATGATAAATGAAGAGTCCTCTGAGTTTTGGAGTGTTGGTTGGACAAAAGGAGCAATTTTAAAACATCATTTTGATCTCTGGGAAACTGTGATGAGCATTTTACACATTTTCTTTTTACATTTTACAGACAAAACAATAAGTAACTTTATGTTTATCTGTTCTTGTATCTGCTAATGTAGCAACTCCAACAAAGATCGTGTGCTAGCCGGACCACTAGATGCACCCGTAGCCAAGTTAACAAGCTACAGTTAGCAGCAGTTAGCAGTTACTGTGGTGATATCCTGCCCCCCCCCCCCCCTTTTGGTTTGGAGCATGAATCCAGCAAATTCTTACATATTGCACCTTTAAATTTTGGGTCATTTTGCTACATTAAAGACGTCAATGATCATAATTACTGCTGATAAATGTTCTGTATTGTTTATTTATTATACTTATCCTCTATAAACAGCATGTTTTTATTGATCTATCAACTACTACCCGATACCACCACCTGCTGAGAGATCCAGAGATGTGTTTACTCCCATCAACACTACTTTGATAATATGTTTTCCTCATCCACATTAATATTACCCAGTTTAGTAAGTCAGCAGCCTGATCCTGAGTGCATGCACATGCACGGTTACTGACCTTGCAGGAGAAGTGATGGTGCACAGCCAGGCTCAGAGCTTGTTTCTTCAGAGCAACCAGGGTCGCTGAGCACTTCTCACAGCACGCAACTTTCCTCTCGCAGCCTCGGTTCCCCGACATGTAGCCTCGACACACAGTCCCACTTCCAGAGGACATGGTGCTCCTGATGCGGTCTCCTCCGGCCCCGGGGAGGGACTTGTATGACGGGACAGCGGCCGCTCTCTGGCACATATTCCGATGTGGGTCGCCTCTGGTCCCCCCTGCGCCCTCAGGAGCAGGGCGCTCCTTGGACTGGCAGTCTTTCCCGTTGGTACTTGCAGAAAAGCCGACTTGCTCGCAGTGATGCTGCACTTCTGAGCTCTGGCGAATAAATCATCATAAAAAGGATGTATGTGGGCTTTGGCTGTGGGAAATTAGATATCAATCGACGTGGAAACTGTAACCACACCCATGTGTTTTCTCCAGCAGTGCAACAACATTACTCTTATGTAAAAACTCTAATAAAGACCAACAGTGTTTTTTTTTTTTTTTTTACAAGTTTGTACAAATTGTGTTGATGATGAATAAATGAGACTCACCCAGTGTGCTCCTCTGACCGAGGCGGGCAGTCTCTCTCCTCTTCCAGTCAGAGATGACATGACAACTTGTTAATATTTAAAAAGATATCCGAACAAAGGCAGGATGCACTTTCATGTATTCTTGCCAAAGCTCCATGGATGTAAGGCAGAAATGTGTCGCTCATTGTAGGCTTGAAGAAACAAATCTCTGAAAGTAAGAGGCTGGAGAGGGATAGCGCAGAGCTGGAGCAGGACTGTGGCACAGTGTGGAGAAGGAGTGAGCGCACCGGAGGACACTTCATGGTTTCACTTGGTTATTTATCATAACCGCCTCAGGGAGGCAGCAAGGAGCAGCCCGGCGCTGAGGAGGGAGGCTGCTGCACTGCTGATGGAGGCACTCGGTTTCTGTTAGTTTGTTTTAATGTCTCATCAGCATCACAGTCCCTCACATGCATCAGTCTTCTCACAGCAGAGAAGTCTCATAAAGCTGCTGACACGAGCTCGGAAACATGCGATCAGTGTTGTAACACTGTTGTGACATCACTGCAGGACTGGTTGGTATTTTATATGATTATATCCAAGTTTACACTGTGATGTGCCAAGATCGCAGTATGACTGAGTGCAATATCCAAATAAAAGTGCACTTATTGTTTAAAATGAAATGTTGTAGAGCTGCAGATGTTTGGACCACAAAGCTTCTTCTGCAGATGTAATAAAACATGTTGTGAGAAACACCATCGTGATTTCACCAGTTGTTCAATGACAATGAAAACTGTGATGTCAAATTAATCATCCATAATAATCACGAGTTATATCAAAATAATCTCAATATCACTTTTTGACCGTGTCGTGCAGCCCCACCTAGAGGTCACTGGAGTCACCCCATCCGACTGTTATTTGAAGTTTAGTTTAAAGGGTTAATCCACCAATTTAGTGCTGCATTTCCATACAGAGACATAAAAAACAGGACTGATGCAGCTTTTTTTTCCCTTTTTACCACAGTAATCAGTATGAACAAATACAAATGAAACCAAGTATTCAGAAAAAATATAATTACATGTTATTCTTCACTTCTTCATTCATATTTATATTTTCCTTTAGAAGACTTATTTTACTAAATGTTCACAAACTCTACATTATGGCCGTTTTCACACGAGGACCATCATTCCTACATTAACTGATTAATTGAAATCTTTATTTTGAACATGGACATTTATTTATTTTTAATCCATAAACAAATAAACCAACAAAAGAAAAGCGCGCGTGTTCGAAAAGGAAGAAGTGTGAACTTATCCTCTCCATTAACCTTTAATAATTCAGCATAGGCTTCCATATTTGATCATAACTTATGAATACATAAATAAATATATAATATATATACATATACTTTATAAACATATAAATATATCTAATTTATTTCTGTATTTTAGTTTATATATTGATTTCTTTTGTCTTCTTTAAATTAGACAATCGTAAACAGTAAGGGTGAAACTATACATTGATCCTGATCGATATATCGATTCAGTGATTAACGATCTAATAATAGCATCCATGCAAAGTGAAGATAAGCCTTTATTTTGAAATTCCCACGTCTGTGTCAGTTTCCTCCAGGCTCAGCTCCTTAATAAACAGCTTTGTTTTTATTAAAGACAACAGATAGTTTCCATTTAAATGTCTGGACCCACTGATAAAATAATATATAAGTAATAAAACTGTCAAATCATATTTAAGTTGCTTTTTGTGAGTTGATATAAATGTAACTGATTGTGTTAAATGGACATATGATTGTCCAAAGAATCGATATGATATCGTATCGTGATGACACTTGTGATTTAACCCTTGTGTATTTAAGAAATGTGCATATTCTTAGCTGCTGCTACTTTCTTGTATGGCTCTGTATAATTCAAAGGCAGCTGACAAATATATAATTAATGTTAAAAGGGCCACAAGCTGCAGCTCCACCCTCCACCTCCAGGCTGCTGTTTGTTTGTTTGTTTGTTTGTTTGTTTGTTTGTCTATCAGTGTTTTGTAACTGTAATTAAACCCCCCCTTCATACAACACATGTACTACAGGAGTGTTTTTCCTGATAAACCCATGCTGGGTCGGTCCCGGGCCGGTTCCGTGCAGGCCCGGCCCGGTATAAAGGCTGACAGATGGCCGGGCCGCGGTGCTCTCTGGGTAATGACGGTGGAGGACGTCACCCTCCTCCCCCACTCCGCCGCTCAGTGCAGCTCCTTTTGCCGGTGAAAGATTGGTCGGACAGCGCGGCTGCCATTTGGCGCAGATTTTCAGCTACATCCGCTCACAAAAGCGCGTCCAGTTATTTATTTATCGTCCTGCTTGTGAATTATTTTTTTTTTTATACATTTAACCGCCACAATGAGCTCAATTAACGTGAAGAAGCTGAAAGTGAACGAGCTGAAAGACGAGCTGAAGAAGCGCAGTCTGTCGGACAAGGGGCTGAAGGCCGAGCTGATGGACCGCCTGCAGGCCGCCCTGGACGAGGAGGACCTCGCCTCCCCGCTGGACCCACAAGCCGCGGGGAGCGACCAGGCCGCCGACCAGGAGGGTATGGGCGAGGAAGAGGAGGGCGATGACGGCCCGATAGAAGAAAGCATGGAGGCCAACGAAGACGAGGAGGAGGAGGAAGAAGAGGAGGAAGAAGAAGTAGAAGAAGAGGAGCCGGAAAATGGAGGCGATGCTGCTGGCGTTGCCGAGGACGAGGAGATGGGTGAGGGGGAAGAGGAAGGGGACGAGGACGACGAGATGGACCCGATGCTCAAGGGAGACGTGGACGACATGGAGAAGATCGAGGCGGAGGACGGTGAGCCCGGGGACCAGGCTACAGAGGGTGAGTCGGCTCAATTAGCTGTGAAATACGTGACTGGCTGGATGGTCTGTGGCTGGGTGTCGGTGTTTAGCGCTAATGTTGCCGCGGGAGGAGACACATCTGAATACAACACGGCGTCCATGTTGAGCTACATACCGTGACCTCACTCGACTAGCAACTGAAACAGCTAGCCGGGCAGCTAAGTTAGCGTTAGCATCGGTCACCACCTTGGTTAGCTACTCGATTTTCTATCGACAGTCCGGTCCGCAAAGGTTAATTTAGCCTTATTATGTCATAATATAATGTTGTTAGATGTAGTCAGCGTTAGGAAGTGATAAACACGCTCTTAATTAGGCGCAGTCCGGCGTTTCTTTTTGCTTGGTTAGCGTGTTAGCTTGCCAGCTAACCTCATTTTCTTTGTCTGTGGTGCAGTGCTAACTAGCCGATCAGCCGGTTAGCTAGTTCAGCGGCTCCCATATTGACGTTAGCCGCGGCTGGGGGGCGGCGGGGCGGCGGGGCGGAGGGAGGCGGCCCGCTCGGATTATCACGGTTTAACCTGCGTAAAAATGGCGTAACGTGAAATGTTTGAAATGTTAAAGTTGAGACAAACGGACATTATTGCAGTAATTATAGGGTGTTTTCCTTCCGCTCATATCCTACTCGCGTTAATTACTCTTACCGGCATTTCCAGAATTAAACTTGAGTATCTTTAATAATCAGTCCGGATGTAATTGACTGCTTCGGGGTTGGGAACTCCTGAACCAGCTTAACCCAAAGCCGTGCTGCAGCCGGGTCAGAGCCTGAGCTGCTGGTCCAACACGTGGTTAGTTTGTGGTTTGAATAGAAAGTGTCGTCTTGTTGGAAATGAATTTGGGAATAAATGGGTTAAATAAATAGCCACCGAGGTGAAGTGGGGTAAGATGTGGGGGAGGGGGGTCAGCCGAGGCCTAAGTAGCTTCTCCATCTCCTTGCATGATGCATTTGTCCCTGAATACAACAGACTTGTATCTAAACCCACTGATAACAGTGTATTCTCAGGCCAGCAGGGTTAATGTCCCTTTACTTTGCAGAGACTTGTTGTTCCAGCCCCAGCACACACTGTCCACGATGTTCATTTGGACCAGCTTATATTGTAATTTTACTATCTGGTCATTAGGGTTGTTGCAATTCATGAAGTATATGATTGTGTTGTTTTTAAGTGTTATCATGAGGTGTTACCTCTTAGCTACCTTTTTTTTTTTTTTTAACATTGATGATTATGGTCGACAGAATGTAACTAATGAACGGGCTTTGTGGGCCAGAACCCCACTGCCAGTCCGACCTCTCTCTCACATTAAAAAGGAGCACCTCATTCTATATCTTTGTTCTATTTTCAAAGGGGATGCGGACAAAGACACGAATGCTGATCAGAAGAATAAGAAGGGTGTTAAGAGACGCCGGGAGGAACATGGAAGGGGCTACTTTGAATTTATTGAAGAGAACAAATACAGCTGGTAAGGATGGGACAGAGCAAAAATGGCCTTCAGCATCCCTGAAGCGCCATCCATAGCTTTGTTGAACTGTATTGGCTTTAAGTGCCAATGCACTTATTACTAGCAGGAGGAAAACCCTCATTTTCAAGTATTATACTATTTATTAATGACCTTACTTTCACACACATGTTTTGAGGGTCATCCCTGACTACTTTTTTAAAGAGCCTTACCATTTACCTCTTTACAGTGCCCACTCACAGTTGTGTCTTTTTAAATGGACTGCATTCTGTAGCAGAAGTGCAACTATCAAGTCTCTATGAATTTTCACATCTGTTCCTCATGCCACTTATTGTTTTTGGAAAGCCCATTGTGTCCTCAAGGTGAAACAGGCTGCTAAAAGGGAACAAACCCCAGAGGAAAAGTAGCAGATGTGCACTTCTGAATGGAGGGAGGGTGGGGAAGCATAGCTGAGAGGCGTGGGAGGAGGGGTCCACTGCTGCAGGGTAGCAGGAGTCCCACAGTGTTTGGAGCGTCCACGGAGGAGCTCGCTATTGACCGTCCATCGTTTTGCCTCGCAATGGTCTTTTTTCTTTTTTTTCTTTTCCTTTTTTGTTTTGTTTGGTTGTATGATGTCCAAATGCTATTTCTGTCTCATGTATCACGTCTCGTGTGTGTATGTTAATCATGATGTGAGTGTGGGAACGTGTGCGTTTGCAGGTGACATCATGCATGGTGTGTGTGGGTTTTTGAGTGTACGTGTGTGCATACCTGTACCTACTTCTTGGTCAGTGTTTTGTTTTCATTGCGCTGTTGACACACTGTAAGGATCAACCGGCAGGAAGTGGAATCTTTTTTCTTTTTTTTTAAATCGGATTTAAAAAAACAAATTGGGGAAATTATTAAACATCAAGGTGCCAGAATTAGTTGTTTTTTTTCCTCCTATAAGCTGACAATCAAGTGTTTTTTTCCCAAAGTGGCCATTTCAAATTATTACCACCATATTTGCCCCCAAAAAATTCTGGAGCCTTTATCGACCCCCACGTGAAACCAGTGGCCCCTGGGCATCCACAGGCCCATACAGCAGCAGCCGCTGTGTGGCCCGCTGGTTGACTGCATTGACTAAATCCTCCAATTCAGACCTTATGTTCTCAAGTGCCCCCGTAAATCTGCCCGTAGCAACCATTCATACAAACCTCGAGGCTGTTTGAGGACAAACGCGATGACGGATGTCTTTTGGATAAGTTAGAAATACTGCAGATGATGAGAATGGGACGATGAACCCCAAATCTGTTTCTTCCTACTAATTAATTACTCTACTGGATCATTGCTTCAGCCTGAACAGTGCTTAAGCATCATTGAAATGTTAAACCTCTTAACAACATTCTGTGTAGTTTCTTAAGCTTCCCACTGAGAGATTTAGGTATCTGATCTCAAGCTACAGAGTTGGTAAGTTGCTGTAGCTCTCAGTACACTTTGATTGCTCATTTCAAGCAGCTAAGCATGGTGACACAGAACAGTGAGCTAGTCTTGACCTTTTCCATTCAGCGTTCCACACATGGGAAGTTAAAAATATAACTGCACCCGCCATCGCTTTGACTGACCCCCACAGCAGTCCTGGAGATCGTAAACACTGATCTCTCAGGGGTGTGGTCTGCTTTGATTTGATCACGTTCACCAGTGGATAGCCTTGCATGTTGAGGCTAGCGGAGGAGCTTTCTTTCTGTGTATCTCTCACGTTTTTAGATTTCGCTGGATACTGCAAGGTAAGTGATGTCTGCCAAGGCTCACAATAACACCAAAAAAACAAAAAAAAAACTTTTGGAGGCTCGTTTTACCCAATTTACTCTCAATTTTGTATCGGTGCCCCTAGTCTGTGTTTCCACTTCTCTCCCCAAATATTTTTCAGCAAGTGGTACCCAAGACATCTGTATGTTCCATTCAGTTGCATTGACGTGAATATTCAGAATGACCGGTTGGTGTCTCTTTGCAGGGCCTCATTTAAGTCTCCTGTGCCACCCCTGGAGGAAGAAGATGAGGAGTTTGATGACACAAAGGTCTGCCTGGATGCCTGTAAGTGCAAATTACTACATTAAAGATTTGTCGTGTCATTAAAAGATCCAACGTTATTCTGCAAAGAAGACTTTGACAGTTAACTAGAACATCAACCAGACTATATTTATCAGAGTCCTTTTAGATAGATACACAAATTGATGAATGTGCTTTTCTCTCCTTCTTGCTCTAGATAACTGCGACCTGCACTTTAAGGTGTCACGGGACCGATACAGTGCCTCATCTCTCACAATGGAGAGTTTTGCTTACCTGTGGTCTGGAGGCAAGGGCACCTATGGTGTGAACAAGGGCAAAGCCTGCTTTGAGATGAAGGTACGGTAACGATGCTGAAGTGTTAACCTTTTCTCACCATACAGAACCGTTCTGTCATTCCTGAGTGTTTATAGCCTCACGTATGACTGTAAACCAGGTGCAACATGGCAACATTAAGACACATTGGATAATGTCATTCATGTGTTTTGCTTCATGTCAACAGATCACAGAGAAAATTCCTGTGAAGCACATTTCCAGCAAAAACATGGAGATCCACGACGTGCAGGTCGGCTGGTCCCTGTCTACTGGCACCCTGCTCCTGGGTCAGTGTCTTTATATCCACCTCAGCTCTACGGTCTTCACTATTTTATACTGTTGGCTGTGTCATTCAGTATTATTGGAATCAAGCGTTAACGGCAGCTGTAACTTTCCATTTACCCTTGGCAGCGCTCGTTTCACTTGTTGCCAAAATAATTTCTACTTGACCGCAGCACACATGCGGTGTACAGAAACAGAGCATTCTAGTTTATTTATTGTCTATAATGGCTTAAACATGATTGGATATCATTCATATTGTGATACACAAAATGGTGACCTGGCCAGTGCAGCCATTTGCTTATGAGTCGTCATGTGGAAAACATGTAGGGCTCAAAATACTGCAGTGTTTTAGATAAACTTAACAGTGCATTAAACTAATTGGATTTAATATGTAAGAAATTCGTCCTTGTATTAAATGTTTGGGTGTGTCTTTGCCTGAAGGTCTGCCAAGTAAGAGGACACTAGAAACTGAGCCTGCTGTGAATCCTCTGTCTCGAGAGGTCCCTCTAGTGGTTGATGAGCAGCATGACATGTTAATGTAAAATGGCTCCGGCTGCATCATAGTAATGGTGGCTGGCTTGTTGCCAACAGACGAGTCACACACTGACAACATTCCTTGACTGAGATGTGACGTGTTCATTCAGCAATATTCTGTCTGCTGCTTCTCACAAAATGTTTTCTGTCATTAATGTTTAGGTGAGGAGGAGCATTCGTATGGATACTCTGGGAAAGGCAAGAAGACCACCAACTGTGTGACGGAGGACTTTGGAGAAACCTACGAGGAGAATGATGTCGTCTGCTGCCTTATTGTAAGACATGAATGCTACTTGTGTTTGATCAGTTAATTAAAGTAGATGAACGCCAAGCAATATTAGAATTAAAGTGTCAGATATGTACAGGATTATTCTCTGTAGAATAAGTTGACTACATATAATTAATGTGTCAGAAACGCAAGAAACAACTTTGCATCTTGCTTTCTTTGTTTAGGACTTTGAGGGAGACGAGGTGGTGTTGTCCTTCGCCAAGAACGGCGGAGAGCCAGCCATCGCTTTCCAGTTTAGCAAGGACACCCTGAATGGCCAGGCCCTGTTCCCCCACATCATCTGCCACAACTGTGCTGTGGAGTTCAACTTTGGCCAGATGGAGACGCCGTACTTCCCTCAGCCCCAGGGATACACCTTCCTCCAGCAGATCCCTGTGGATGACCGAGTCCGGGGGCTCAAGGGGCCACAGACCAAGGCCGACTGCGAGGTAAGCATATTCTTTTCATTGTTCTTTATTGATGTTCATAACTGTAATATTCAGGAGTTTTCGAATGTTTAAAGTCCATGTTGGAGGAATTTGACCTAATTCATTCTTTTCCTTTCATGTTGTGTAGATCATCGTGATGGTCGGCCTGCCAGGCTCAGGGAAGACTACATGGGTGAAGAACCATGTCCAGGAGAACCCTGGGAAATACTACATCCTAGGCAGTGACACCATCGTAGACAAGATGATGGTCAGTACAGATAAACACACTTACTGCTAACTGTGTGTCTTTCTATCTGTTTCCTACTATTCAAGTTTTTTTCAATCATTTATTTCTATCATGTAATACAGATCAACAGTCTGAAACGCCAGTCGAAGGACATTACAAAACTGACCGCCATTTCCCAGCGAGCACCACTTTTCTTGGGAAAGTTTATCGAGATTGCTGCGCGCAAGAAGAGGAACTACATCCTGGACCATGTAAGTGACTGGTACTGACTCCAATCACAGCAGTCCCAAATTAAACTGCTTTGATTTGATTGCCGCGTTTTACCTTTTTAAGTTGTGGAAGAATTGTGTTTTTTATCTTTAAAAAAATGTCATATCACAGCATTTTGGACCATTATTATTTCTGTATGTGGACAAGCAAAAGCAGATAATTGATAAACAACAACCAAAAAATCAATGATGACACTTGGTAAAGAAATTGACTGGGGACTAACTACAACCTTTTGATGCTCTCCATATTGATTTAACATTAATGTGGCTCAGGTGGTGCCCAAAATGGTCTGTGCCTGAAAACCCTGGACAAATATTATAAGCCACAGCATAATTGAGCCTCTTTCTCCTCTCCTCCAGACTAACCTGTCTGCGCCAGGCCAGAAGAGGAAGATGTGCTTGTTTGCAGGCTTCCAGCGCAAGGCGGTGGTGGTCTGCCCCTCTGACGAGGACTACAAGCAGAGAGTCCAGCAGAAGGTTGAGAGTGATGGCAAAGAAGTGCCTGAGCACGCTGTCCTCAAAATGAAAGGTAAAAAAAGAAGCTTGGGGCCATGAAGTACACTTAGTGGTTAAAACCTTTACTGGGTCACTCTTTTTGTTGACGTCAGTGTTTTTGAATCACGTTTTTTTCCCCCTGCTTCCATTTCAGGCTTCTACTCTCTGCCTGAGGAGGGAGAGAGCTTCAGTGAGGTCATCTATGCTGAGATGCAGAAGGACGAGGCTGCCAAGCTGCTGGAACAGTACAAAGAGGAGAGCAAGACCGCACTGCCCGCTGAGAAGAAACCCAACCAGGGAAGCACTACACCAAAAAGAGGCGGTGGCCTGCGTGGTGGCGGCCGGGGAGGCAAGAACCAGTTTGGCCGTGGTGGTGGACCCGGACAGAGAGGTGGCGGCCGCGGAGGCTTCCAGAACAGAGGCAACTTCAGAGGAGGTATGATTGACATTGTGGGATGTACTCAACACCAGAAAGTACAGAAATACTCTGCTTTCGTAAACGTATAGCCTTTTAAATCACATTCATCCTAATTTAAATGTTTTCTGATCTTCCTGCAGCTCCTGGTCCTCGCGGTGGCTTCAACCGCCCACCTCGTGGCTTCCTGCCTCCCCCACCCTTCAGAGGAGCCTTCCATAGCCGTGGAAACTATAACCGCGGTGGCGGTCCCATTCCCAGCCTGGGCGGATCCCCCAGGGGCGGCCCAATGAGGGGGGGTAACATGGGGCCCAGGGGTGGACACATGAACAGAGGCGGGCCGATGCACAGAGGAAACATGAGCAGAGGAGGTGGCGGCAACATGAACCGTGGTGGAAACAGGGGCCATCCTGGTGGACAGGTGGGTTTGATCATGACACCTGTACATCCTGGTACCCAGTGTTTGTAAACGCTGTGAAAGATGCATCATCAACACTTTGCCTTTTTTTCTGTCTCCAGTATCATCAGAGAGGTGGTAACCGTGGCAACTTCGGCAACAAGAATGGAAACTTTGGTAACAACAGGAACAGCGGCAGCTATGGTGGCAACAGGAACGGCATGGACAAGGCCCAGGCCTTCAACCAGAGTTGGCAGCAAGGGGTCAGTATTCCTGCACAGTACACCAGACTACACACACACTGTCAGTGTTAAGGACACTACTGATTTAAGTTTAAAGCCCAAATTGTACTTGCACATGTGACTAGAACGACACAGATCCACTTAATATTTCCTACATTAGCACTTGGCAAATGGAATCTAGCTGTAAAGGGAAACGGGCCTGTAGGTTATCAAAGAACAAAGAGTTGTGTTGCTGTCATAAGACAAAGTATGATGTACTTTTAATATTCAGATGAAAACTGTGCCATACTTGTACGTATAACCTAGTACTATTAACTTTACATCCACTTTTAATCTAGACTACATCAGTACAAAGGCTTTGTGACTTGTATTTCCTTTTTAGTTTTGTCTTAACTCTGCTAAAGTTAAAGAAGCACCCGTACAGTGACTTTCTAAAAATCAGTGCTTTCTACTACCTATCGAGGAACAGTCTTGATAAATGAATGCACACACAGTATATGCATGTATACATTTTGGAAGACATTCGAGTGAAAGCACAAAGTAAACGTTGGGTCTCTTGTGTGTCCTGTCCAGTTCTGGAACCAGAAGCCGTGGAGCCAGCAGTATCAGCCTGGATATTACTAAGACACTTGTTCTAACGGACTGGTGGCCGACACGGAGACCCACCGCTAGCCACGGAACATCCCTCCACCCCGCTTTTTGATTTCTTTTCCTAGAGCCCACTTTTAATAATCTAAAAACCCACCAACTGACGACTAGAGCGATATGGAGCGACAACATTCCACGTCAGAGAGGAGACCAGCCCTGAGTGTAATTGAAGCTTTATATCTATATACATGTACAACGTGGGTTCAGTCTCATTCAATCATCTGCTTATTTCTTTTGTTGTATATTTCATTCTTTTTTTTTTTTCTTTCTTTTTTACCACTTTTAAATGACGTGCTTTTAAAAAAAAAAAATCTAATGTTTGTAAAATCAGGAACCAGAAACATTTTGCCAGCCCGGCAGATGTTTGGAAAGATTTTTTTTTTTTTTTTTTCAGGGTTGTGTATTTTATCTGTGCTGTGATTTTTGTTCTGCTTTTTTATTACAAATTGTAAATATTTTTTTGCGTAGTTTGTATGCGAAGTTTAAGAAACAGTAATGATTGAAAGGAACCTTGGCTTATTAGCGAGAAGCATGGTAGGTGATTATATTGTTAGACTGTACATGTCGATATAGTCCACTGTCAAACAGTTAAACTGAAGCTACGAATGAACTCCAGCAAGTTTTTGTCTTTTGTTCCCAGTATCAAATCTGTAACCTAAACTCCATAGACCTACAATAAACAACTTGTTGGCTTTTTTACATTCTTCCTGGCTTATGACTTTTGATTCAGTTCAAAGGTGTGTAAAAGACCTTTGAATGGGCCAAGTCCTAGTTTGCTACTTCAAACACCGAGGACATCAGCCCCACTACGAGCCCCAGTTTACACCTCATTAGTGAAGTTTTCCCTTCGAGCGTCCTGTCTGATTCGTCGTTCCCAACCCTTTTAGCTATTCTAATGTACATTTTGCTTGAGAAAGTATTTTAGCCAAGCCATTTTGAGGATATAAGTAAGCCATTTTTAGTACTACATTATGCCTTTTTTTTTTAATTAAGTCTTTTAATTTATTTTTAAAATTAGGGCACTGACAACTACGCTTGATTCTCAGGAGGAAGTGTGGTTCCTAGATTGTCTTTTTAAACGGTTCCTTATAGTGCAGAAGACTTCTGAAAAAACAGCACTGGTCAGTCTAATAACTAAACCCGCAACCATAACAGAATCTTTATTTTATTTTATATTGATGCCATTATTTCAATTTAGAAACAAATTTCTGGTGATTCTAGTTGAGCACAAACGTGACTGAGAGCAGGCAGGGTTTACTCCTTCTCACCAGCAAACCTACAAGGGCTACACAGGATCACAACACAACTTCTAGTAACGCCACCGACAGTTCGTGAAGACCTCAGACTGATGGGTGGGGGAAAAGGAGAGTTGCTTTGTGGAAGCTTTCCAGAGCTCATGATGGTGACTGTGTGGCCCAGCAATAACGGCAGCTCCTCATCCAACTGCTCATGATGTGTCCCGCCACATTGTGCTGGTAGAGGACGCCCAGCTTGTGTTTTCGACAGTAGAACATCAGCCGAACTGGAAACTAAAAACCATTACCAAACCAGTAGATCAGACAAAATGTGGTCGTGTGTGTGTCCATTGCATTTCTTTTTCTTTTTTTTTTTACCTGCCCATGTTGATATTTAATAAACATGTAAATACTTCGCCACTATTTCAACCATGCACGAATGTTCATGAATTAATTGACTTGGAGTAATAACTGTATTGTGATTAAGAAAGTGTTAGTTTGCCCGAGTACTGCTGTGTGATGACTTGTCGACTATATTTAAATGTCTGGAGAGTTTGTGCCCTCCTGTTTTATTGTACTGGATACATAAATCTAGCAGAATGCAAGCTTTGAGTTTACAGTATAACCTATAAGAACAACAGACACTCTATTTTTATCGCTTTATGTTGCAGGTTGTATATCAGGTCTTTTATGATTAAACCAACAATGCAAAAGCTTTGAGACTTTTTGAGATTTGTTGTCTTTTCTATCTGACAGTTTTTGATATTTGTGTTAAAAAAATATTTGGGATTGTATTTTCTTTTTTAATTTGTCTCAGCTCTATTAAAGTTCAAGAAGCTGGTACACAGTGACTCTGTGGTTTGTATGAAAAGGCTTCCCTCAGAGGTTTTCAGGTTTTATTGTCTTTGGGATCTAAATTCATTACGTGTAATTACAAAACACGTTTTTGCAAGCATTTAATAGATGCACCTTTATCCTTACAGCCAGGGCCAGTCATAAGGGTGGGGTCTGCGGCCCAGCTGCATGGGGGAGCCACTGAAGCATGGCATGACGTGATGGCAGCAAACAACCACGTGACCTGAAAAAATACCTTATCTAAACGACAAGCTAATGTTACGAGGACCAGCATGCACATAAATCATAATGTCAAGAGAAGAAAGAGAGTTGGCAAGAGCTTCAGACGCAAATTACAATGTAAAGACCAACCTTTGCTGGTCCCGGCCAGGCTGAAGAGGAAAATGATAGACAGGAGGCTAAAATGACTAACCAAGAGGTAGCAAGCTTTTGTGAAGTCCTTGATCACTCACAGCGTTGCTCTCACACCCGCATGTTCAACCAAGAACCTGCAAATAACAGTAGACTCAATATATATAAATCAATTTATACCACAGATACAGGGGAATTTATACTACAGGTAGTTGAAACTCCCCGGCTACACAAGTGATCTCCAGCTAACTGATCGTGTGACATCTGAAGCCAGTTGGCTGCACATTAATGATTTAGGCTTTTTAAAGGAGTGAATATGCAAACACACAGTTTTGTATCCATTCATTGATTTCTATCACTCTGTAATGTTTTCACATTGATTTAAATGATAAAAAAGGCACATTAACTCTACTTTAACATTGTAAAACAATTAAATATACGGCGTATGCTTGTAAAGAGTCGCAGAGTATGTACGACATACTCTCTAACGCACCACCTTTGTTTTCTATCCACCATGCCTCCTGGTGTCGCTGGAGGTGCATGTTGGGAATCCACTTCCCTCCCAGACAGACAGCCGCTTGTCTTTGGCAGGGCACCATGTGTACCTCCATCAGCAGCATATTAGTGAATGACAAGACCCCCCACTCAGACAGCAAACAGTGCATTAGGTATTGGCCCTGATTAGCAACGTTTGGCCCGGTCTAAGTCTGATGTAAACACACGAAGGGCCCAATCTGGCTTAATGTGAATGGAGCTCATGTTTTCTCTGTATGTGGCCGTGTAGCTCCTTCCCACTGTAAATAAAGCATTACAAGTAAGTTTGACCGTCATTGTCAACGACAGGGTCGCCTCAGCGTGACAAATGTTACAAGTCATTAGGCAAATGATTTGCTCTGCTCCACAATTTCCTATAAGTGTAAATGCGGAGGTGAAGGAGGAGGAGGCAGCTGTATGTGACTGCATGTGAATGTGATCATGAATGTGAATGGGGCCAGACAGCCACGCTCGACAGCAGGGAAGAGGAAGAGCCCGAGCCGTTAAGTGAAACAAAATATTTTATTTTCCAAACATAGACTCATTCATATTATGTACAGCTTGAGAATTTAACACGTCAGACAGAATTTGAACGATCGCTGCGGATTCGACGCAGCTCACACAAATTCGAAAATAAAAAAACATATCAAAATTTACAAAATATATAAAAAGTGCTTGTAGAGGGAGTTTAACGGCAGCAGGACCGCCTGTTGTGTGTGAAACTCTCAATAAATGTCCATTTAAATAGAAAGTACTACACGTGCTGTTTTAAAACCATTAAATACTTCAACACCCCGGTGAAAAACACTGTAATACTCCTATAATACCTCCCAGCAGTCTGTGGTTATAGGCGTACTACAGCTGTTCTCCATGACTTCACACTATGGAGACGTTGTCCATCGTGCAGGCGCACCTCTCTACAATCATGTTGGGGAATTCAGCCACTTCGATCTCAGTGTAGTCCCCCTTCTTCACCAGGTACATGATGGGTAACGGGGCGCTCTCCGACACCGTGCACCGCCTCTCCCCGTAGCCGTAGTTGCGCTTGGGCTGTTTGCAGCCTCCGGTGCACCTGAAGGCCTGGTAGCCGGCGGGCTCGATGATCCAGTACTGCGTCCAAGTCAGAGCGCGGAAGTTGATGAAGTACTGCTCCCTGCAGCAGGTGTCTTTGTTCTGGTGGAGGTCGCAGTCGCCACGAGAACTGAGGAAAAAGAAAAAGAGGAAGAAAGTCAGATGACGGCTGTGACAGAGGGGCCCAGGGAGGGCCCGGCATCTCTTAGCTTCACCCCTGCTTGTCATATTCTTTTAGTGGGTGAATCTGGGCTGCATAAATAACTAAACTTAGCAGTAATAACAATAAAAAACAAACAAGATCAGAACTATTAAACTGTGATATGTTGCTGTTTTCCAGCCAAGCTTTGCTGTTGAGCTCTCCAAACCATGAGAAAGAGTGAACCCTGCTGTCACACTGCTACACATCCACTAATGAAGAGGATATGGGCTAATTGTCACACTGATACAATATCCTGTATATCAAAAGCAGGCGCCCTTACCCGTATTCTTCGAGGTTGAGTGTGTAGAGGACGAGCTCGGGCTTTCCCAAGGTGTTGTCCGTCTGCTCCTGGGTGGTAAAGCGCACACTCTTGGCCATCTCTGCCGCGTAGCTGCCAGGTCTCTCGCCCTCGACCCACACCTCCAGGTGCATAGGTGTCTTCTGCTGGGTCTTGGACCAATAGTGCACCGCCTGGGTCACATCAAAGCTCTTCCAGCCGGTCTCGTGAATGGGGATCAACCTGTTAACATGAGAAATAAGGACGATTAATTAAAAGGAGGCCAAATAAAACAAAGCGGATATGTCCTGGAGAAGAAGCCGTGATGATGTCGCCTCTTAATTGCTCTCCAGTTAATTTTCCACACGTCACCGTGAGAAAAGTGAAGCCTTACCGTGAATCTACCAGCGATGTCCGGTTGGATCCGTTTGGCAGCACCTCCACCCAGTAGATGCTGACACGGGCGTTGTTGACGGGCCGGTGGTTCTTCCTCTCCACCGCGAAGCGTTTGTGATAAGAAGCGCGCTGGTAGAGCTTCAGCTCCGCCATGGTCACCTCGCTGTTATCCGGGATCCTCGCCTCCATGTCGAACACCATGCGATGCCGAGTGGTGTCAGAATACACATACTCTCCGGAAATATCTAAGGCAGAAAACATTTCAAGCGTTTTAGGTGATAGTTTCTTTCAAGGAGCTTAAAATGACTGTTTTGTAAAGGGAATCTGGTGCGTGAAATAGTCTTTGCGCAAAAAAAGTGTCAATTACGCACGGATATAGCATCAACTGGTGCATGTGTGAAAACTATTTTCATATGAATTCCTACAAATGACATGCTGCATATTTATAAATGAGAAAGCTTCTTACCTGCGTTGCCAGGGATCCCCCTCAGGATGCCCGCCAGGCTGGGCAGAGATCTGCGTCTCCTGCTGTGGTGCATCTTCAGCATGGACAAGTATTTATTTCTGATGTGCGCCGGAACAACCAGATTCTCCAAATCCCTCTTATGGATTCTAGGAATTTCATCCAACCCGAGTTTCTGCAGCAGCGCGTCCTTCATATCCTCATGCGTAAAAGACTTGGCGAGTCCGAAGAGAGCCGTGCACAGGACACAGGCGCGGAGGAAATCCATGACTCAAAAACTTCAGTGTGATAAAGAGCAGCAACAGTAGCACAAGTCGCCCAGAGATAGACAGTGTCCCTCTGACACTCCTCCGGCCCCTTATATTGTTGCGGCCCTCCCAGTCGTTCGCACTTTGTCAATGGGGGCAGGGACCCTTATCAGAACAAAGGTGCGACAATACAGCCCCATCCTAAACAGGATATCTAAGTGGCCATACTTCAAACAGCAACAATTAGACTCGAGTGCCATCCGTATTCTGGAGGTGCAATTTCACCATAGTTCAGCTCAAACTGTGCTTGATGTTTGGTGGCCTGTGTTGCATTTGAAATCTGCTCTGCTGGTGTGAATGAATGAGGGAACGTGGATTTATCTTTTATTGTGGAAAACCAGACAATGAAATGACACATTCTGTTTGTTTATGTGTTTGTATAGTTTATTCAACTATCTTTGAAAGTCCAAATGTATCCCAGAGTTTGAATAAGTATCATTCTAGGAGAAACATTTTTATATTTGGCAGGACATCTGGCAGATTTTAAATATCGAATGCCAAATAAAAATATAATTGACTACAAGTATAATTATTGCATTCAAAACTCTGTCTAACTATCTATCTAATTAAGAATTAAGTCTTTGCCAAAGGGAGGTGAAGCTCTTTCTGGTATTGAGTGACTTAATCTGAATAGTGTTTCCACTGCAGTGTTTATTTCACACAGTTGAACAAGTTGCCAAGTCGTCTTTGTGTCTTGATACACAATTATTTCTGCAAAATGTCTCCCCGCTGCAGTCTGAAGTGTGTCCTCTGCTGCTCCACATGCGTCCCAGACAGACATCTCTTGACCCTGTGAACCTGAAGTGCCCTCTCTTCAGTCGCAGCCTTGTCTACACACTCCGACGTGTACATTCCACTGGACGATGTCAGGCCGGGGCAGTCTGGCAACAGTCTGTCACAGCGGGGTTTATTTCTGTCTGGGTGGCTGGAGAGCAGTTCTGTCCGCCACAAAAAAGGTGGACCAAGATCAGGACAACAAAAAACCAGCGAGCTCTGCGGTCATATTTACTTTGGTGCAAGTGTATAACAAGGGGTCAAGGAGGAAGTGGTGCAGAGCTCCGAGGGAGGAGGGGGACTAGAGGATTAGATGTTTATTCCGAGCCCTGTCACCCATTCTTGGCCCTCTCCAGCAGATTAAAATTATTAGCCAAACAGACAGTTAATCCAGGGGCCGGGGGGCCGGCGTGGATGTGGATTGGGGCAGGCTCTTCACAGGTTGGTGATTATCTGATTCCATTGCGAGGATTTGCCTTGCCTTTTTTGTCACACAAACATTAGAAGAGGGCTGCTCTCACTGGCTGCCCAGAAGGCCCTGCCTGCGGTTGTGTATTGGCCCATGTTTGCTTAGAGATGTCAGACAGACTTAAGGAGCACACAGGAAGAGCAAATGACAGATGACTGCCAGACCCGCTCGCTCCAGCTTCAGTATAGTGGCTGCATCTTACAAACCAAGACAAATTATTAATTAGTGCTGCAGACCTGATACCACATGACACCGGCTATGTGTGGAACAAACACAGGATGCACAGACAGAAGAAAAAAGGGGTCGTTAGGGTTCCTCCTCTGGCAACCGAACCATCAGTCGAAAAAGGTTCTTTAAAATCAAAATCAAAATGAGGCTTGAATGAGCCGATGAAAAATGCCCACTGCCCATGTGTCTTCATTAAAAACAAGATACTGGCAATGAAATAATTAACATAATGTTTCTACCAGGAAATGAATAAATAAATATATTCAATCACTGCAGAAATAAAGATATTAAAAGACTGCATGTGTGTAAAGTGTTATTGCAAAATAATAATAACTAGATTATAATTATTATGATGATGATACGAACAATGTTGCGTTTGTGTTTTAACACAATTAATTCACATTTTATTGCAAATATATGACAGGATTTTATCTTATTTTCATGCATGTTTTGCAGCTTCTTATATTTGTGCATACACACAGTTGTGCACATATAGTTTGATCATTGGTCTCATTTATAATCAGAGTTTTTCATTCTTATTGGGACGTTTGCCATGAAAATGTTCAGTCTGTTCTTACAAAATTAAGATTAAAAAACAGGTAACTTCAATCATGAGACCCCCTTTATTTATATTTTATGAGTTTATTTGATGGGACGATGCTCATTAATCAATCAAAAGAAGAAAAACTGAGATCCTAATTTTTCAAAAAAGAATAAAACTACATGTCTTAAAACATTTAGCAATCATTGATCAACAACACTAAAAGGAATAAAACTATATTTCTTCTTAAAATCACAACTTCTATTCATGCTTATAAATTAATTGTTGATTAAAAAAATACTGTTAATTAACCTAAAAGCCTTATTTTCTTTGTTATTGCTGCCTGTATATTAAAAAAGGACCCTAAATAAAGAATAAAACAACATGCCTTATAAAAGTCATGTGTTATAAATGTCAAGTGTGCGATCAACAGAAAAATAATGTTATTGAGCCAAAAAAACATAATTTTCATCTGTTGGCAATGTATCAATAAAGGAAAATAGCATTTAAAAAATCATAACCCATATTCATGATCATAAAATGAATCATTGTTGAACAAAAATACTGTAAATTATCGTAAAAAACTCATTTTCATCTGTTATCCTGGTGCATATGTTAAACTACATGTTTTATATATATACACATGATAAATATGCACTCTTTTTATAATGATGTTGGAGTCGGTCCTGAATATGAAAAGTAAACACACAGTCATTTCCCTCAGAGCACCAGAGGAGCGCTTCAATCTGCTGATCAGAACCATCAGAGCAGACATGTAAATTCAGACCACATCCATTGTCCAGTCCAGCCACAGACCAAAGTCTCAGTCCCTGTTGACCTCTGCCGTCCTCCTCTCCCTCACATTACAACCCCTAATTCGGGAAATTAAGATGGCCTTTGTGTGATATTTCTCAGTCTTTCTTCCTTCCCGTGCCAATCAAAGACTCGCTGCCTAGTTCAAAGCCACATCTGATGCTCCTAGGTGCCATTTCTTTTCAATCAAAGGCCAACAAGCTCCCACAATCAACAACTCAGGTGTTAATTAACATCCAGACATTTGCATTCAAAAGCAGTCCAGTTTATAGGTCATTCCCTTCCATTTGTGAAACATGAAATCCCCTCTGTTGTTTTACAGAAGGGCTTTAAATGCTTATTTGAGAGGGGAAATATTAACAGGGCCTCGGTCAGGAGGAAGATCTGACTGCAGCTGGACTGTTTTCTTCTCATCAGACACATTTTATATATGAGCATCTCATTTGGGGCCTCCCTGCATGGGGACGAGGCGGAGCTGCTCCAAAAAGTCAATATTGGACTTGTGTTGGTGGTCAGTGCAAACTCCTCATTATTCACATCATGGCTCCATTGTCAGCCACTTCCTGAGCTACTACTGGCTGCTTTATCTCAATATCAAATATTTGGGGGATTGAGCTTATCTAGTTTGCATCTTAATGGCCCATACAACCTTTTTTTTTACTGCAGAGTTTGGATCAATCCATCGAGCTGCTCTGCCAATAATCATCGATCAGTCTGTCAGAGGGGTAAAACGCGCCAGACCTGTGCAAGGACAACACAAGTATTGCCTCCACATGTAGACAGTCACAGGACAGGACAGTCTAATTGCATTTCACACAGCTAATGACGGCTCACAGAGCGCAGAGGCGGAGGGGTTTAATCCCAGCGTAGACTTAAATGGGATCAGACATGATTAGATAGGACTAACAATAAATATTTTCATTAACCTTTAATTAATCGACAGAGCTGAGGCTGTGGTGCGCAGGGTCACTGTGAGAGACCTGAGCACACACGTCACATCCAGATATGATGCAGATTTATGGATGATTGTTTCTGCAAACTCACTAAAGATAAATCAAACCGAAACACCGAAAACAACATTTATAAAAGGCCGACATACCTGACAGCCGCTTATAGCTGCATGGAGCTGACGTGTCCAGCAGAGGGCGCTGTGGTTACACTTTAAACAGCTGGAGCCTTTAAAGGGAACAGCTGCCCTGAAATAACTTTATTTATATTGACACATTTGGAAAAGTGACGTCAATTTTTTTAATAAAACAGACAGATTCTGTCAAACACTAAACACCAATCAAGGCTGGGATTGATTACGTCATGAGTTCACACGTGCTGGCTATCAGCAGATTGATTTCTCCACTACAACCTTGTTTTCTTTATTGATTTAAAGGACAAGTTCACCCAAAAGAATTTAATTTCAGTCATTTTCTGCTCATGTCGATGGAAAGCTGGGATGAAGTTTCGTAGTCCTCAAAACATTTCTGGAGCTTCACAGCAAAAACAGCGTCGCAGTAGCAGCAGACGGGGACGGCTCGTCCGGCATGACCCTCCAGAAGAGTCTCCAGAGATCCTGATATCTCAAATTGATTTGGAAAGATGTTGTTTACGCTCTTCACTGAAGTTGCTAAGCTAAAAGTGTAAGTACACAGTCTGTCTGACGTGGGTGCACAAACTTGACCCGCCAACCCACCATGTAAACCAGTTCTGGATCTCAGGTATTCCAGAAGCTTGGATCACGCTGGACACGTTTTGTTTTTGTTCCTTTGTTTTTTTACCTTTTAAAACAAGTCCCCAGCTGTTTCAGTAGTTTGGGAGAACACTGTTTTATCATAAAGCTCCAGAAATGTTTTGCAGACTTTAAAACTTCTCCAGACTTTCCATCTGAGTAGATCATGACTGAGCTTTCATTTGTTTGGCAAACTTTTCCTTTAAGGTCAACTTCTTACTGCATTTAATTCCCCTATAACTAAACCTATGGTCTATTATTTTATTTTATTATTTATTCATTTTATTTTGTGTGTCAAGTCTTATCACTAGATTATTATTATGATAATAATACGAATGATGTTGTGTTTGTGTTTTAACACAACTGACATTTTATTTCAAATACATGACAGGATTTTCTCCTTTGTTGCATTTTTTTGCACGCACGTTTTGCAGCTTCTTATACTTGTGCATACACACACAACTGTGCATATATAGTTTGATCATTGGTCTCATTTATAATCAGAGTTTTTCATTCTATGTTGGGACGTTTGCTCCACTTATTCACTGTCATGACATCATCAACTCCATCCGCTCCAAACTGGCTCCACAACATAAACGTATTCAAACGGTCTCCAGACAATAAACAGTTGAAGAAGTGCACGATAAATACTGAACCCAACGCACATCAGTCCCAAAGAGGAGGAAGTACATAAACAATAATCCATCAAATACATCACAAATATAACAAAAATATTCAAATAGTTACACAAAAGGAAAAATTCAAATAATATAAACCAAAGTTCATGATTTAAAGGAGCACTATGTAGTTTTGAAAAATACATTTTAATGAGAAGAGAAAGATCTTCATTGACCTTAAAGGACAACACAATTTCATACTGTTTTACTTTGTTTATATGTGGCGGACCCTGCCACCTTTCTAGCCTCAAACAGTGTTCTGGGACCTTATTTTCCTCTGAGAACAGCTTGTTTATTCAATATTTCTGAGTTTGTATTATTTATAGAGTTTGAATTTCTCCTCCAAAACTGCGCAGTGCCCCTTTAAAACTCAACTGAATCAGAATAACAATGTCATATATATCACGCTGTATGTGACTTTTCCTGACCTGGCTCTGCAGTGCCACATGAGAGAGAGAGAGTCATAAATGTTGTGAAAGAAAGTGAGGGAGCGAAGACGTTTTGTCCTCCTCTGTATTGTTGTTGTGTAGTCATACACTGTCGACTGTGTACTTTTACACAGAATGTATTTCCAAACCCAGACAATCAATCATCTCTCAGTGGTCTGAATATATAAACTGTTGTGTGGCTGTTTCTGATAAACAGTCATGCCAACGCAGTATGCTTCGAATTACACTTGGTCACCATCAAAAATCTGTTTTATTGGACACATCTTGCACGCTGAGCTGTTCTCTGTGTGCTTATTTCATCACAGCGCGTCTTTGTGCCTTTTCTTCTCCCTGGCTCGGCAGCGAGACGTACATTTGAATATTTTCTGAAATATAGGAGCTTATTCTTTCATGTCGTGTCGCACGACAGGCTCAAAAACACAAGGCTTCTATGTCTGCCTCCCCCGCCCCCCCTAAGATTCAGTTGCTACGAGGGCCGTTAATCATTAATAGATGTACTTTGAGCAGAGATAAGCACCTCACTTCAAAAGGATGGGACATTTCCCAACAAGAGATGAGAAAAAAACCCATTTAAAGTGTGATACTGTAAAATACAACTCTTTACTCTGTGCTTTCATGATTTATGTGATCACATTAAATGCATGACTATTATTGTTTTCTTGCAATTTGTTATTAGCTAGTGTGATGGCCACTTCAACGGGTTTATTAGAACAGACACATGAGTGCAAATCAGTCACCACTTGCAGATAGTTTGACTGACTGAAACCTGTCTGTGTGATTTCACTTCTGAGTTTAATTCTTATTTAGGGATCTGTGCATATAGACAATGTCTGACTCACTCTAACCTTCAGGCCTGTTTGTCTTAGAGAGTTTGCTCTCAGCATTATAAGCTCCTCTGAGCCCGTGAGAACAGTCTGGGAGGTAGAAAATCCAGGACAAAGTTGACACACCTCGACGTTGATGGACGGAAAAGCAGTCAAAGTATAAGACATGTAAAAATGTCATTATTTTACAGTCAAAGGCCTGTTGAGACCTCACATAGCTGTGATTACACATGCACACAATACTCAACCTGTAGTCAAGGTGCCATAAACTCCCAATAAAATGTCAGAATTGTGTAAGTTCATGCATTTGCAACACACACACTGTCTGATGGTTGCAACAGCTATAAGCTCACACCACTGCCTACATACAGGTCTATCTGCATGCACATATTGCTCTGCAGTCAATTAAAGAGACAGCAGCACTCATTATTATTCCTGTCTGGAGAAAACGTGTCCTCTCCGCACCACGTCACCAGCAGACTGACAGACAACCCGCAGTTTCCATTCACAATATTGACAGCCTCCACCCCCCTCCACACCCCCCCCCCCCATCCCCTCCCGCACCACAGCAGATGCGGGACCGGGCGCCATGATGATGATCTGGGATTTTGCCTGCAGCAGCGCACAGAGATGCTACAGCGCCAGGGAGATGGGCTGCTAGCTGTAAAGGAACGGACGGATTCACGCTACAGCGCAGCAAAGATGGCCGATTCGAAAGGGATTCGGCGTTCTACGCATGCGTGAAAGTTGGGGGGGAAAAAACAAGAAATCGACATTTTTGTTGGTGTAACTGAGCCGCTAAACGTTCAGCGTCACGGCCGAGACACTCTCCGCTTAGTTAGAAACACGTAAAGTATGTTGACCGGATTCAAAACGCGTGTTTTTAATGTGTTATGAGCAAACATCGCGAGCCGAGCGTCCATTTTTTTTTTTATCCCATTCATACTTCACGACCAGGCCCTACTTTTTTTTCCCAGAATCCAGCGCGGCGTTACGGGCAGCGCTGTCTACTGGGCCGTCTTCGCCTGCGCGGGTCTCTGGCGGGCAGGCTCGCTGCTAGCTTGACTGTGCAAAGACGCGCAAGAAGCGAGCGACCGGCGGGGGAGGCAGGCAGGCGGGCGGGCGACGGGAAGGACAGAGGGAGTTTAGGCTGTGTCCCGTATTTGGAGTAAGCAAGACTAGACTCCAGCTTTCCTCCTGACGTGAAACGAGCTCCTCTGTAACCTTCAGAAAAGGACCCGCATTTTTTTTTTGTTTGACGGCTAACTTACTGGAACTCCTGAACTATAACCGTCATTTTGTTTTGTTTTTTTTAAAGAACAACTGTGAAGAAAGAGACGTTTGGTTTTTCTGGACGAAGAATGGGATTTAAAGAACATTTCTGCCAGCGTTGAGTTGAGAAAACAAGGGAATATTTTTTTTCTCTCTCTCTCTCTCTTCCAGTTGGATGGAAACATAACTATACTGTCGAGAAACAGACGTCGGTTAAGCTCCGACAACACTGTGCGTCAACTCCCGGGAGAAAAAGGAGCAGCGATGGCAGTTAGGAGCGGAGAAAAGTAACGCTAACGTTAGCTCGCTGGCTAGCTAGCTAAACAGCTAAGCTAGCAGGCTGCTAACTAAGCCTGTGTCGCCCTTCCATTCCTGGAGCAGAGCAGAGGAGGGGCGCTGGGGCTTTGTAGCATTGCAGATCTGCCTTGCATTTTTTTTGGGGTTGCTGCAAGAATGGAGAGTCCCAAATATCCGCCACAACAACAACTCAGGGGGATCTGTTGAACAGCATCGACTCCATTTTTTTTTATATATATACATTTCCCAAGCGGAGAAGAGCAGAAAACTGCAAGCTAACGCTGGGATTTCATCAAAAAAATCCACCGGCCCGGAGCAGCCGGGGTCTGTGATTGTGACTACTTCTCCTCGTATATGCCCTGTGGGGATAGGTATTATAAAATGGGGAAGTGCTACATGTCTTATCCACCTCTTAGATACTGGATCTCGAGAGGGAGATCATGAACAGGCCGATTTTAACGAGGAATTAGCCCCGGCCTGCCCTCAACTCAAAGTTTTTATTATTATTTTTGAGACGTATTCAAGGTGAGAGAACTTATTTTTTTTACAGGCCCCTCTGTGCTAACTAACAGGCCGAGGAGGTGTCTGCTCTTCCCCTACCACCACCACCACCACCTCCACCTCCTTCATCATCATCATCATTAGTTCAAAACCCAACCAGCCGGAATAATCATGTCGGGAGAGGTGCGTTTGAAGAAGCTGGAGAAGCTGATCCTGGACGGGCCAGCTCGGTCCAATGGCCAGTGCCTGAGTGTGGAGACGCTGCTGGATATCCTGGTGTGCCTCTACGATGAGTGCAACAACTCCCCGCTCAGAAGAGAGAAAAATATCACCGAGTTTTTGGACTGGGGTAAGAAAGATTGTCTTTAATTTTTGTTGTTGTTGTTGTCTCCTGTTGTGTTGGCTTGTGCATTCAGCCTCCCTTTTTGTTTTTGGTAAGATGATAGGCTCATAGTGTTGGTGGTGCAGTGGCCCTCCCTTCCCCATCACATTCCTTTTATAGTAGTAGTGGGGCTCAGTTGGCCTGCTCTCTCCTCACTCAGACAACCCTCCCCTAAAACTAAAAAAGCAAGGTCCACTTTACTCCTTGTGTAATTAAACGCTTTATGTGTTTTGGAAAAAGAATTATACAAGAAACGCACATTAAAACCAAAGACGTTGTCTTCTGTCTTATGACCAAAAACAGATACGTCGGTAGCAAGTTGACAATGAGAGGGAGAGTAACCGAATACACTGAAGGACATTAACTATAGTGGGGAAGATCTTACACAGGCCCACTCAGAGTTTTGATATGAATCCAGGAAAGATCTCATAAAGATGTCCTGTCCTCCAGGCCATCATTTATTCTTATGAAAACACACTCTTACATAAAGTGGATCCCTGTCAGTCATTGCACCATCCCTCTGTGGCTCAGTGTAGTTTTCACAATCACTTTGCATGCCAGTTTGTTTTTACTTTTCATGGACGTGTGACAGTTTCTAACAGCTTACCTAGCTATCTCGTATCAGATGGCCGTTGTGACAAAATGATTAGTGGTCTTTTGTTGCCATCGCAGCGCAGAGATCACACGTGCACACCCTACAGGCTTTGATTAGTTTATAATCAGGACAAGGAGTTTGGGGTGACATGTTGGCAGTTTTGTGACTTTCCAACTCTCCTGGTTAAAGCAAGGCTGGAGAAAACAACACACAGGAGGCAGGAGGACCACACACAAACAACTCAATCATTTGTGCAGAAGGACTGTGTGTGTGTGTGTGTGTGTGTGTGTGACATCGGGGGTTTGGTTTGTGCATGAAGCAGGAATGTGAACAACTCACCTTTTTTTTTTATCTGGCGCAGAGGCCCAGCTAGCTGCCGGAGCATGCCTGCCTGGCCTGCTTGTCTTTTAAAGCCCTGAGAGAAGAAGTGCTGCAGCAGTGTGAGGCGGTGCAGGAGCAAAACATTGCCCTGGATCGAGACAAATGAATAATACAGCAGGCAATAAGAAACTATAATGGCAGGGAAGTGCAGTTCGGCAGCTTTTTTTCCTTTATTTCTGAAACAGTTAAAACTGCAGTGTTAAACGGGCAGCAGTTTGGCCCATTATAGAGTGGCAGTGTCAAAGACAGACAGGATGGCAGTTAAATGGTGGTAAATTTTGGCTGTGGCTGCTCAGATGGTTTACCCCACCAGCCACCATCTGGACAACCTATTCTCTGCTAAAAATGGAGCTATGCTGGCTTCTAAAAGGCTGGATATGGCTGGATTTGGTAATTTTGATGTCTAAAACGGGATAAAGACTCACTTTTCCGCCTGTCTGAAAGCTATATCCAACTGTGTTTACTCATTACACATGGATTGTTTCCTCTAGAGCATTTTATTTTTTTCCCCAGTGGGTAGTCACCAGCAGATCTGCTGCATCTAGCTGGCCTTGCAACAGTGCCGGTGCACCCTAGCCATTAAAGTAGTTTTTCACCACTGGAAAAAATGGCCCCTGTATTAAAGAAAATGGGCTTTCTATACAGTACACATATTTTTGAAATTGGTCCTACATGAACAGAAAAAGGGCAGTGGTTTTCCATTTTGCTCAAAAGGTAGAAAACTTACAACAACCAGAATGCACTGCGCCTCACCGGATAAAAAACACTCCCATTGATGGGTGGAGATTGGTTTTAACCAGAAATAGGCCAGAATTAGACAATGAACAGGACCATATTTGATCATCACTGCCTTGTTTTACAGTTTGATCAGGCTCTATTTTCATAATACAGAAACATTATGGCGATCACTTTTGGTTCACTATCTTTCTCTGTTGCAGCTTAACGGTATGCTACAATATGTTTCTGGAGACATCTTAGGTGAGAAAATGGGTGCAGACAAAAAGTTGCAAATTCTGCAAAGTTCACATTTAAGGAAAGGTGCCCTGTGCGTGGGTGCCAAGTGATGACTTGATCCTGACATTTTCCTGTGTTGACACAAGAAACTTGTGCCTGAGCTCGCCCAGACACAACACACAACATGCAGATGAGTCCAAGCTGTCATAGTCCTGTCGAGGTCTCATGTTGTTGGCCTTGTTATTGTGTTCTGCCCCAGAGGGATTTCTGTGAGAATCCTCCAGCTTCTACAATTAATATCAATTAATTTAATTGAGTTGCAGTTGGTTCCTAGAAGTCACTGAAGCTGAAGTTACGTAAACAATTTACCGTAATTGATTATCCCAATCAGGGAGCCATGATAAATCTCTGAGGGAGTCTTAATATCAGTTGTTGTCCTCTTATCAACTAACCAGGCGACTGTGCAAACAACTCTTTAAATAAATGGCCTTTGCTGTGTTCTCTTGTTAAAAGTTTTATTTGATAAAACTGTACCAACTTCTAGTATTGGCAGACACACAGACCTCCACTATTAGCTGGGGGCAAAGTCTGTCCAAACAGATGAACCGTGATGCTTCACTTGTGTCTTTCTACCATGCTTGTACATAACAAAATGAGAGATGGCTATCAGGCATCTGTCACGGCTCTTGTTGGGGGTTACTCAGTGAGCTCTAATACAGTCATAGGATTTCTTCGTTGTTGCTTTGCCAATAACCAGTGGCTGAAAGGTAGAATGTAGCTGTTTAATGTGACTAAAAGCAAGACTGCTATTAGTGCTCCTTATGGATTTATAAAGGCAACTCCTCGATCCAGATGGCTGATTTAGATGTAGTATTTGGAGGCGTCACCATTTTAAAAAGGAAACATCACCACTGGATCTCTGCTAGCAAGTTCATAACTTAGAAGCAGCAAATCCTTAGTTCTATGAAGCTGGAAACAGCATCATGAATTTGACATTCTTGCTTGAAAAATGAATTAGACAATTAATTGATTATCAAAATAGTTGGCAACTAATTTTCTTTGGTCCAACTCATCGATTAGTCGACCAAGTGTTGCAGCTGTATTAATAACAGTGGAGAGTATGGAATATACTTTTTTCATAATTGTGTCAGGAAGTTGGAAGAACTTAATCAGAGCATTATAGACAAACACTGTGTGATGGGTCACATTCATGTTGCTCTTTGTTGCACAGCCCTCAGTCCTTATCTGTATTGAGTAGCACATGAGGTGAACAACCAATGTGAGCAACGATTTCCAAGAGGTTTTGTATCGGGATTAACTGATTAAAGGAATAGTTCGACACTTGCATGTAATTTATGCTTATTCGCATTCTTGCCATGAATGGGAAGAAGAAGATCTTTTTGGATAAGGCATTGAAGTGCTTTATCATTTGACAAAAGCAAACATGTTAGAGCAGTGGTAGCAGGCAATACCAAAGAATAGATCCCCAATCTTGGTAGGGATGCAATTACTTGGTTTTAGCATTGCGATAACGCAATCCACAAGATATCAGACCATACCTTTTGGCGTGGTCATCAAGACAAGCAAGGTGTAGTTGAGGTCAAGTCCTGTCCTGTCCTCCAAAGTTTTTGGAGAGTCACCACTCCCTTGTTTTCTCTTTCTTGGTAGAACATCCAGCCAAAGGGTCAAAGGAAAAAAATCACACCTGTTACACATGCAACACCTGTAGTATTTGGACAGTTACTAGCATAATGTTAGCTGAGGAAGAACTATTATAATGCCATTAAGCCCCCATATTTATACTGAGCCATGGGGCTAGAGAGTGCACATCACTGATTGTAGCCTATAAGAAACAGGTTTGATTAGACAAATAGTGCTAACACACACTCAAAACACAGTTTAATCCTGCATACAGAAAAATGGTTCAAGATGGGCCCCATGAAACCTAAGACGTCTACAACCTGTGAGTGATCTGCCTTTGTCAGCCACTCCGAAGCTGCTCTGACAGAAGAGACACATCATCGTGGCTTACTCGCCGGGCCCATGTACCGTGACAAAGGTGCAGCGATGTTCCCTTTTCTTCCCAAGAATGTATATGAGCCAGAGACGAAGACAAACATTTGTATTGGGTTTGCTTTTCTTCTTGTTTGGTGACCTCATTTCAGCTGAAATGGAGACCCCTACATGACCTGCAGCCACGGGGGAAATGAACACGGGAAAGTACGCTGTATCCTGACTCCTCACATACACCACAGCAGTTACTGTGTCGAACGATTTCACTAGCTCAGGCCTGCGCTAGTATTTATTCTCTAACGAGCTGGCGTGTGAAATTCAATGTAAGCCATCCAGCTTATGTCAACATCTTTCTCATTTGTAATATATCAGGCGCGTTCAGTAAGATGACACTTGATGTTTCTGTTTTGTTAGGTGCTGAAAATATCAACAGAGGCTTTATACAGTTAACATGAAGGTTGCGCATCATAACTCAAAGAATAGGTTTTTCTCAGTCAGGAACTGAATAGTTAACGTATGTGTATGATTCTTTCAGTTTCACATCGACCAACGTGGGGTGGTGTTAGCACTTAGTGCACAAAACACTAAACGCATCATTAGGATGTCTTCAGTTTTCTAAACAGGAATCTATGTTTCCGTGGACACAACACTTGTATTCATTTCTCAGAGATATCCTGTTTTCCCATTTTTCTCCCATCATTTCCTGCTTTTTGTTTTGTCCTGGTCCCCTTCCCTGTTTTGGGAAACAGATTGTCGGGCAGCAGAGTGAGAACGAGCAGCCATGCCAGCCCACAGTAGGCAAACATGGGGGAGGCAGCCCGACCTTTTCTCAATCCAGACTCAATGTTAGTCTGCAGTGGGCCAGCTGTGCAGCTGCAGCTGATGTGTGCTCCACCCTGCAAGGCTTTCATTGGCAGCATGCCTCACGCACTACTCACAGTGGAGACGCACATACATACACACACACACACTTCCACACAGGCTTATTATTGTGGTTTTGCCTTACTAGGCTATCTCATAGTTCACAGACTGGAGTCCCTCCCTGTTGTTCCTGCTGTTGAACAGAGGAGCTGCCACTATGCCTGTAAGAATTAAAATTGTGTTGCTTCCAAAGATGAATTTTTTTGGTCACATGGTTTTCAGTTCTGTTTGGAGGCCATTCCACCCCACCAAGAACAAACAAGGCTATATACAAGGCCAACATTTGAAACCTCTGGCTTCATGTCCATTGTGTATCTTACCCTTGTATTTAGATCAGACCAGGCTAACTGACTGTGCAAGATCACTGTTGTTTCTGCAGCTGCAGTTTGATTTGCCTATTGCCTTTTTAGGTAGACCAGGCAGGAAATGTGACCCAGTGCTTTTATTTTTGGAAACCTGTTTTGGATGATAAAGATAGAATATAGGGTTGATTGTGAAGCAGTGTTTTATTGTGTTCAGGTTATGGTCTTATAATAAATCCATTCAGACACGTAGATAGTGAAATTAGCTGCTGATAATGGGTATCCGTTGTTCAGATAAAAAGTAATCGGGTAAGATATGAGTGTGACATTTTATGAATCAAAACTCAAATGTAACCGATGCTGAAATATATGTTAACATCACTGGCAGTCTGTGTCAAGTCAGCAGAAAAATCTATATTCTGTATCATTAATTCCCTGAATATCAGATGGGATCCCGTATGGGCTGGACTCTATTAGGATATCCTTGTTACCCTTCTGGTTTTTCTGCCGTTTCCTGTCTGGCTGTCGGCTGGTTACGGCAGGCACAGAGAACAGGAAGGAACCACAAGGACTCAGTGAGCTGGTCCTGATCCAACGGTACATGATGTCATACGAGGAAGTGGGATAGCTGTATCGCATTGTGTCATTGTGTACTCGGTGGCTCACTTGTGTCCAGTATTTTGGTGGTGTTGTCGGGATTGTGAGTGTGCAAGGTCACAAACATGTTTACTTCCTTGCTGGTCGATCCTTTTTTACACTTACAGTCTGTTTGCTCACTTCAACACTCATAAGCTCATCGAGTCTTTCTGTCACTCTTTCACACACACAGTTATTTTCTCCTGTCTGCGTCACAGATACATCCAAGCACACACACACATACAGAGCTTTTCCATTGTCCCGAGTGAACTCACAAACAATCAGGCATAGCCGAGGGGCCCATGTAGATCCTCTCCTCTCGTGGTGCTCGCTACTTATCACCAGAGTTTAGTATCCCGAAGGGAGCAGTCCAGCAGCCACTGACACTTTATTGTGCTCTTTATGCCCTTAACATTTCACTTACTCCAAATTAACCCAGCAGCATCCCAAACAAAGCTGCCAAAGAAGAAAAAATAATATATATAATTCAGTTACAGAAGATCATAGAGTCATTTTAGTGTAGTCTGACTGGGACAGGTGATAATTGGGTGCTCAGGATTTCACAAAAGTATGTACATGTGTATGATTTGTAGACTACATTTTAAAGGGACATTTTAGTGTTGTACTTCCATAAAGTTAGGTCACTTACAAATGAGATTTTTTTTAAAAAGTGGTCGAAATCTTTGCTAATACTCCTTTCACACTGGACACAAAACCAATGAACAACTGCCACATCTGGCTTTTGTGTTTTAGTAAGAAAAGGTACAATCAGCATTCATTCCAGGGTCAAATGGCTCTGCCGTAATCACAAGTATTTTTTGGCTCCAACTCTGCTCTGGCATGATGCTATGTGTTGCGTGTGTGTTGAGGACAAGGGAGCGTAAATTGTTTTCCATTTGTTTAGTCGGCGTATAGTTCGACAAAGAAACTGAAAGATAAAAGATATAAAAAAATAACCACTGCAACCTTGTCACTGGCCTTGGTCTAAGATCGGTGCTGATTGCTTGATTGGTACTGCCCATTGGCAGTTCACAACAGATATGATAGGAGGCGAGATTGGCCACTCCTTAGCTCCTTCCATCAGCAGCCCTGGATGCAGTCTGATGAGGTATATGATCTGCTGCTTTCTTTGTTAGTTTCACTGAAACAACTTCTCTGCTGGCTAAGGGTTTACCCCTGTTTAAACTAGTTTTGCTGTTAAATGGTTGGAGATTAGTCAGCTCTGTTGTGCATAGCCTTATTGAGGATGTTTAATATTTACTAATTTTCATAACATTTAAGTTGTAATGGGACCACTTGTGAGGCATAGTTAATTAAGGGGTGGGGCGGTTTATCTGTGGTAGCAAAGAGGGCACTGCTGCAGTCAATGCTGAGGATGACCTGGACCTTTTACCAGGGTAACACATGTGAAATTGTGCGTGGCATTTTCAGCATCTGGGTGTATCACAGATGGCCTTTAAAACCACTCAGTCAATGTGTCTGGGAGCTTTGTAGGCAGAGAAATGCCTGCTGCTAATTGTGATGTGTCATCAGAAAGTGGCAGGGGAAGGGTAGGTTTCCTTTCTCCTTCTCCCAAAGGACACACCGTAGCACAGGTCATTAGCCAGGACCCCTGGGATCTGACTGAAAATGGCCTCTCCTATTCTCCCGTCATTCCCCTTTCCTTTTTTCTTCACCTTCACTCCTTCTCGTCCTCTCATCTCTTCCTTTCTTCTCCCCCTGTTCTCCCTCATCCTTCCCCTGCAGTGCCTGCAGTCAGCTGGGTTTGGCTGACCTCTGTGCTCAGCCGTCTGTCAGTCGGCGGATTTTGGCTCATTATAATGTGTCTTTTCTTACTGCAGTCCACCTCTGTAAGATGGACCTATTTTTGGATGAAGCACACACCACTGACTTTCATAAGCACGAGTTATGTCACAATTCCGGCTTATTAAGAATCAGCATGACTTTTATTTGGTGCGCTCTCATCCGTATCCATCTTACTACAACCTCAGCCAGTGCTTTTACTCAAGAAAATTGCTCATGATATCAAGCTGCTAGCATTAGCATGCAAAATGAGTTTGATGTCTGCTCAATTTACAAGAGTACAAGAGGTTTTAATCATTTGCAAGTGTTCTTCTGTACATACTGGAAGAAAATGTTGGTCTGCTCTCGCGGTAATGACTCTTCAGCTCAGAGGAGCAATTAGCGAGTCTTCCCTTTTGTCTGCCAGCTAAGTCTCCACCAGTGAGGCACACACACACACACACACACACACACACACACACACACACACACACACACACACACACACACACACACACACACACACACTCACACACACTCTCAGACAGAGCAACATTGTTTTCTCACAAGATTTTTTTATGTTGTCAAAGGGTGAATTTGGGAAAGCTGCTCGCCCGCTCCACCCATTCAGCTGAAACGGTCCCACAGCCAACTGGCGAAGGCGCTAGCTTACATAGTTTGGTCTCTTCCCATACTCTGTGAGTTGGGAGTGTGTGTCAGTGAAGGGGACTGCTCCCATGCTGGTCTGTCTGAGCAAGATGTAAGTAAAAGCCAAGCTAATTGACAGTGGGAAAAAATGCCTAATACAGACATTCCTTCCTTTTTTTCATTCATAAAACTCTAAGGAATTCATAGTAATCACAGGGACAACAGGGGGTATGATCGATATTTATTAAATAACAATGGATTCAAATGAACGTTTGTAATGTAATGAGAAAATCCCAGATAATTATCATTTCAACTCTTGTTTTGACTCATTTTTGTTTTTTAGCCCAGCGACTTTGCTGTTATGACTCACTCTCATCGAGCAGCGTTTCCAGCTGCGGCAGGCAGCTGTTTTCATTAAAAAAGTGTTAAAAACTGCCCAGCACCAAATGGCAGACAGACCAAGTTACTGACTAACTGGTGAACATTAGCTTTTAGCTGCAGGTATTTTCCAGTCCAATCCGGAGCTAAAAGGAGAGTGAAAATGGACTGAAGCCAGAAAAATGACACCAAATGAACGCTAATGTTGCACCATACATGACGTTTGTGTCGTCATAAGTATTATATATTAATTGTTGTCTATAGGCTAGAGAGGTGGCTCCTTTTTTAGCTGATGGCAGCTGTAGTCAGTGTCAGTTCACAACATATAAAATGGATTCAAGTGGGCAGCCAGAGTCACAGCATGTCGATAGAAAGCTTTCACCACTGCAGCAGAATCCACCTCTCCACAGTTGATCTTCATATTCATTATAACAAAGCTTCTGAGTGATACTTTATCACGTTTAATCTCACGCTAACTACCGATTCTATTATGACGGAACGCCCAGCGTAGTGCTGTTATTCAACCGTAATGTGAATTTCCCCGTTGTGGGATAAATAAAGACAATCTTAATCTTAATGTATTTCATGTATTGTGGTACACTTATGATGTTGAAGGACAGGACATCCCCAGTTTGGAGAAATCTTACTGTTAAACCACTGATAAATCCAGGGATTAGACAATTTAAGACTGTTTGGGCAGCAGCCATAGACACAATTTGGCTTCCATACAGTTTCTACTGATCCAATTCAACCCGTGTGTGCAGTACACACTGTTGTATTATTTGTCTCGTGTTTCTTCGTAAGCATTTTCTTTGTTGTACAGTTCTCTCAAGGAGGAGGGTTAAAGGGGGGATTTCTTATAACTTTACATTTAAATCACAATGTCCGTCCAGCCCAGCGTTTTTACTCGTATAAATCTGTCAGCATGGGAGTGCATCTGCTGCCCGACCCTCCAGTATCTCTGACTCCAGGATAAAACCTATTAGCTGCTCTAAAAACCAGAGCCCTCAGGAGCCTCGTCAGGGTACGAGCTCATAAATAACATGGGAGACTGCAGCATGTGATCATCTCTGGGCCTTCGGTTTCTCCTCCTTCAGTTCCATCTCTCCTCCCCTTGCTCGTTTCTGTCACAGGATGTTTTTCTGACACGCAGAGAAACAGCGAGGCAGTTTGGCATGAAAGCCCAGCTGTGGTAGTATGGGGAGATGCCAGTGAGTGAATGACGTTACGTTTTTTTGTTCCATGATGTTTTACACGTTTTTGGACTGGAGGTCCTTCAGGATTCGATTCCTACTTTTCACCTATTCTCTGTTGTTCTGTTGTGTCTGATTGTAACTTCCCATTAGCTTTAGCATGAGACCAGAGAGCATTTAATTTAGATGTTCATTCCAACCAGTAAATCGTGGCTGCTCAGGGATTCTGTTATGTTTTATGGATGTAGATGATCCTCGCTCTGTGCAGCAGCTCTGCCTCCATCTGCTATTCTGCCTCAACTCTCTTTCACTTACACGTATCATTTGCTGCCTTGCTTGCTGCCTTGAGTTAGGTGCAGAAATGTCCCCCTGGCTGCTTTATGTCCCCCTGCATGTGCCGTAGCCAGCGCATCCCCTGGCTGTTTTGAGCAGAGGGCTCAGCTGTGTGAGTAAAAAGCGCTGACTCAGGCCCCAGCCCCTCACAGTCAGGCTGCATGTGGAATTTGGAGCAGAGGTGCAATGTTAGAGAGAACAGCAGCTGTTTGGATGAGGCCAGGTCCGCCTCTTTGTCCACCCGTGCCTACCAGCCCCCATTCACTCTCCCTCACTCCCTGTCTGTCTGTCTGTGTGTCTGTCAGCTCCTGGCATGCCTCTTGCTGTCACTGTCCAGATCTGTGTCACTCTGTGTGTTATATCCTCCATTCACTGTCTTCATTGCTCGTATGTATTCTGTAATGCTACGCAGCCGTTGTTGGTTAGTTGGCCCTCTTTGTCTCAGTGCCATCCCTCTCTTTTCTTCTCCTCTATTCTGTCCCCCACCCTCCTTTATTTCCTGTTTGCTCTCTCCTCCTCCCCTCCCTGCCTCTCGCATCTCCTCTGCCCCCTCCCAGACTGCTGTATCCCAGCTTTGCCTAGTGACAGGGAAGGCTGGGTTTGGGTGTGTGTTGTTCAGGGCATGCACCAGGAGTATTGTATGTGTGCATGTGTGTGAGGGTGTACATCCCTCTTTTTGGGTGTGTTTACATGCGTATACTTTGTGTTAGCGTGTGCAAAAGAGTCACACGTGCAGAGGCTGAGTCGATCAGACAGCGCAGTCCGTCCGGTAGTGTCCTGACAGCACAGAGCTGAGCTGCATCCCTAATAAAGCTCCTCTGCTGCATACACACACACACATACACAGCACAGGCTTTGATCCTCTATCTCATGCTGTCATACTCGGAAAGGGAACTGTATGCCAAATGAAAGGGACAGGTATTTGGCCTTTGAATTTGTTTAGTCTAAATTAGGACTGCACAATCCAGTGGCTAAATTAGCTTCTTAGCAGGACTGTCAGAACCGTGCTGCAGTGGCCTACAGGTTACACAAGCAGGCTCTGACCCAGAATCCCAGCAAGCACCAAGTTTGTCTCATCAGTAGTGATGCACTGATGCAGCTTATAAATCTGACACAGGTATCCTGATTTTTTACATTTTTTTTTAACCATTATCAGTTAATATACCACCAACTATCTGTGGCTGTAATGAATGCCATTTTTTTTTGCATATGAGACTTCTATCCAGGTTTGAATGTGTGTTGTCATATTTGATAAAATCATTACCTTAATCAATGTGAATAGATTGCAGGTGGACTGCCCCGTTAATACACGCTCATGTCTCCCTTTGTGTGCGTCAAGAGGGAGAACAAACAATTTTTTAAGCTGCAAAAATGTTGTTTCTGAAAGGCTAAACACCAACCAAATTTGGATTGAAAATTTTGTCTGATTTTAAAAAGTGGCGTGAATTTCAGAAGTGGTTACATCTATCCTTTCTCAATACATTTTGACATTTGGACTTTAAAACTCTGTGGAGTTATAGGAAATGTTTGGATCACATGAGTTGGAAACAGTCCCAGGCAGCCACAACTGGAATCTAATTCTACAAAATGTATAATTCTAATAATTTAAGTGTATCCTCAATTTTCTCTGCAAATGTGCAAGAAAAAAGCCAACCAAAGCTCCGCAGCTTGATTTCGAATTTGACTGTCAATCGTATGAATGACGCTTCAAACAATTTGGTATAACCCCATATTGCATTTAAACTTGTATTTTATAGCATTTCTGCTCAGTCTTCTTAATTAGATGATGAGAGAGGAGATGTGAGAAATTAGGCAAGAAGTACATTAGAGAGAGAGACGGGGACAAAGTGAAATAGTTGCCGCAGATTAGAGGAGCCCACACTGTTGGCTTGGATAAGCTGAAGAAGATATCACTTGGAGTGACTTCATCTATCTGTTGTACTCTTTGTTCCTCTGCCTCAGTGCTGCTTGTACTAGCTGGCACTGATGCAGCATTGACCTTGGCTCGTGATGCGGTGGGTGGCGAGTTTGACGGTGACCTGATCTATTTTAAGGCCTATCCATATATCCACACTGCTGCAAGCGTGCGTGTCTCTTGTACTTGCTGTTCCGACCTCCCCCGTCTTCATAGTAGAGACGCATGACTCAAATAATGTCAGATAGCCGAGCAGTTTGTCAGCTCCATTCATCCGTCTTCCACCTGAATGGTGGTCATTCACGCAGGACTCACGTGCAACTTATCTGATAACCCCTCGTGCTGTCTGGGTAGATTCTCAGTGATAAAATGAAGCCCCTGTGAGGCGCTTGGCGATGTGTTTACACATTCACTCGTGAGCATGTTTCCTCCTCAGTGCTGTTGCATTCTGACAGAGATTTAGCGGTTTGGTGGTATCTGTTTTGAAAGGGGTTTCTGTGGGTTGTGGGGAAGTGTGTGAGAGTGAGAGTGAGTTTGTGGTTGGTTATGTGCACAGCCTATTTGTGAGACTCCGACTGGGTTTTTTTGACAGTTCCTCTGAATGAACTTTATGTGCTTAGACTAGCCCACGCCCCACCATCCTCGGCCGTCCCTCTCCTCGCTCACTCTCCAGAGACGTCTCTGGTGGGGGAAATCCTGTGGTCGCTCTGATTGTCATCTCCGTTGTCTTCCACTGTTATTCACCTCTATATATAGAGAGCTGCCTCACACTGCTTCCTCCCTGTGCTCAAGGTCACGATACAGACACAACAATTTGACACGCTGCTGATGAGTGAATTTCATCACCCCCAAATCCAATTTTTTTTTACCCCCTCAGGCCTTTGAAATAAGACTAATCAGTGCCATAGTTACTTCATTTATTTCTCTCCCTTGCTGTTTATTGATTTCTCATATTTTATGCTAGCCAGCAGGGTGGGGCGGGAGGTGTTGGATTGGTTTAGCATAGCTCAGTTCATATAGAAAGGCAATTAAGACATATAATGTTTATTCTGCAATATTGAAATGTGTGGTTTTCTGGTATCCATTGAGCATAGTTACGCATGGCAATACCCTTTGTTAATTACGGACACACACAACACACACACACACACACACACACACACACACACACACACACACACACATACAAATTAGCACACACTCATTTTATCTTTCTTTAACAAACTGCACAATTGACTCCTACTTCAGTATCTGTAATGCTGAACTTGCGTTAACTGGAATTGGATTTCGATGCTGATTTCTGTCCAGACACTTAATTTACTGATATTAGCCAATAATTACTTCCCATTTGCTCTACATGCTTTAGCCCCTGTAGCTAGATGCTTAGCCTTAATTGCTTTGTTGGGTTTCCCGTCGGTTGAGTCAAAATGCCTTATTTGTGCAAATGTGTTTCCCTCCAGACTTAGTCGTCCTCTGATAAGGATGCCGCAAATGAGGCATTTCCATTTATTATTATAATGATATTCCCAAGGTCAGCAAATAGCTTAGCGGGGGCACTTATTAGCTAGAGTGTGTTTCGCCCACCACCAAGTGCAGAGAGGTTTGTAGTCCTTGCAGTGAGGTTTTCCTCCTTGCATACTATGTTACTTGCACTTTTGTTCTTGTGTTTTTGATTTTTAAAGTAGACACAATCATCCAGAGTGTAAGTTGCAGAGTAAAACCTTTACTACAACGCCAGCATCATGTGGCTGTGCTTTGTTATAGTTACTTAGCTATATGGGCACAACTAACAGTTATTTTCATTAACAATTAATCTATAAATTATTGTCATGATTCTTGATGGTTTAGTTGATAAAATGCCCAAAAACGAAATTGTCAAAAATGTTCATCACAATTTACAAGAGACCAAAATGTCCAAGTTGCTTCTTTTGTTCAACCAACAGTCCAAAATCCAAAGACTCTTCATTTACTGTCATTAACAACAAAGAAAAGCAGCACATCCTAAGAAACTGGAACCAGCAAGTGTTTCAAGTGTCTGTTTGAAAAAAGACTGAAACAATCAAAGGGCAATTCCACCTATTTTAAAAATTAAAGTGTGTTTACAGGTCATGGGGGAATACTGCTGCATATGTGAAAAAAGTAGGATAAAACCTTGTTTGGCTCTAGAGGAAGCTCCAGCCTTGTTGCATTGTGGGTAATGTGGGCACCAGGTTTTGAAAAGCTGTCCACTGGTCTTGCATTTCACCCCCGATAACACTGTTGAGCTCATTATGGACAGTTTAAAACAAATGTTCAAAATCGATACAGCAGAACCAGAGATGTCATGCACTCTTCTTACTTTTCAAAAACTGATGCCTACATTAATCAGATAACATTTAGCTTTATACTACTTTTTCCACGATGCATTAGTACTCCCCACGAGTACCGTTGGTCTGATCACGTAATGTGGATCTGCTAGTTAATGAGTTTATATAAAATTTGGAAATAGAAGTAAGCTGAATATGTCAGTCTCTACAATTTGCCTGAAAAGTAGATTGTGGACGCCTTCAAGATCAGTCACGATCTAAATTCATCTTATCGCCCACCGTTATACACAGGTCATACACAAACACACTATCTACCCACCTTGAATGGAGCTCTTAGTTACACTCCTCCTTATGCTCACTGATTCATCAACAATAAAGGAGAAGAGAGCGGCTGTGTAGGTGATATGAGCCACATGCTGATGTCACAGGTGTAGGGGCTAACTATGTATATTGACAATGTAGAGTATCACTAAACACCTCGGACAACTGCACTATGTCCAGCACAGCACTGTGGAAGCAGACAGAGTGCAGCCTGTGGTATAACAGCCTGTTGAGAGAGTCGCTGTGTGATCTCCTACATGTCGCATGTCCTCGTCAAAACAAGGGCCCGTCCCGCTGTGGCCTCCCACACACTGACTCAATCAGCTTATCAGTGAGGTCATTAGTCTCGTAACTGTTATCTAGGTGTCCGCCTGCTACTGCACGGCCACTGTTTGTTCCCGCCAGCTTACACCGTTGGGCCAGAGCTCATGGATAAGTCCTAAATGGATAAGATGGAGTTTTCCCTGCCCGGTTGACTCATGGATGGATCTGTTAATTGGTCAGCCAGTTAACGCAATATATGAATGTAGTGCCATGTCAGTTAGTGAATGGATATCAGTAGTCTTGTTTGTTGTGCTTTTAAAAGATTATCAGCCCATTTTACTGTCAGGGAAGAAGATTATTTGGAAGACAGAGCATCTTCTGTGCTTATCTATGTTTGTGATGTAAACACAGAAAGCTTCTCTATGATAACAACATGGAGAAGAGCCAGGCCCTGCCCTGATTTGATCTCTGCATGTCCTATCAGCAATGTAACCTGGCCCTACCACCATATCCTTGCTTTGAAATATAATTCATTTTTGTCTCGTGCTCACGCGTGTACCGTTCTCCTGCTCTGAACAGGAGGCCCGTCCTAACACGCCCAGCTGTTGCCAGATGCATATTTTCAGGATGCTTTTGGTTACAAGTCCCAGCACTAACACCTTTCCTATGGAGGTTATAATTAGTAGCCAAGCTAGTCTTTTTTGCAGCAGCGGGGACTGGTTGTGGCCTAGAAAGTGTCTGTTGTGCATGGCTGCAGCAGAGGGGGAAGTGTATATATAGCTGTAGCACTTCAGTCCCCTCCATTTATTTCGGGAGCAGCGAATGGTAATTTAGTGGTTTTCTCCAGATTTCAGTGTCGGTCAACTTCACAGCGTGCTCATGATTGTTTTGTAACAGGAGAGGCCACCACCTGCATGGGAAAAGTAGAGTTATATTTTTGTTCTCTTTGGGTTATATAACACGCCTGATGATTTGCTAAGATTAAATTTAAATTTGAATTTATTAAAGGATAGCCCCTTGAGATGTAGCATCTCATTTTCAAGGGGGTCCCTAGACAGAGATATACATAGAACACATGACAACAATACACTACATTACATTATAGACATACATAACAACATACATAACATACATAACATAAGACAAATACAGACATCTTGCTCACCCACTCCCACACACAACCCCTACCCACATAAGTTTAACATACAGATTAGAGATATTTAGATAACAAGGATCAATGATGTGAACATAAAAACATAGTAAAAATAAGGAAAAAGGAGAAGGAAAAAAAAAAAAAATATATATATATATATATATATACACACATATATACACACACACACATATATATATATATATATATATACACATATATACATACATATATACATATATATATGAATGAATTAGAAACATGAGCAATTTGTTTTAAGATAGGAGTACAGCGATATCCTGAAACAATGAAAAGAGGTAATAGAACGCAAAAAAAGAGGGAGATCATTCCAATCCGATGGAGCTTTATAATGGAATGACCTTTTACCAACCTCTTTCGAGACTCTGGGAACAAAGAAAAAAGGGAAGTTCGTATGTCTAAGTAAGTATGGCGAATTGTATGGAATCATAAGTTCTTTTAAATATGGAGGACAATGGAAATAAACACATTTGAAAAGAAAATGAAGCCAATGAGATTGCCTTCTTGATTTGGGTTGTAACCAGTTCAATGAATCAAACATAAGACAATGATGTGTTCTAAAAGGACATCTCAAAACAAATCTACATAAGGAATTAAATAATACAGTCAGAGATTTAAGATGAGTGTCTGAAGTATTTTGATAAACAATATCAGCATAATCAACAAGTGGTAGTATTAGTTGTGAGATTAACCTTTTTCTGACATGAAATGTGAAACAGTTGATTGAACGGTAAAGTGAGGCGAGACAACCATATGCTTTTTTAACAGTGTAGTCAATGTGAGGTTTAAAGGTGAGTTCGGGGTCAATCCAAAGTCCAAGATATTTAAATGTGTCAACTTTGTCAACAGGCGATCCATCACAAAAATAAATATGAAAATCAACTGAGTGGGATCTGAGGTGACGTGTACTGAAAATCATACTGCATGACTTCTTTTTGTTCAATACAAGTTTGTTCTTACAGAACCAGTCTTGAACCATATCAAAATCAAACTGTAAAGAGGTCTGGATTTGTGATATATCAGAGTTAGAGGTGTATATAACAGTGTCATCAGCATATAAGTGGGTATGACAGTTTGAACAAATACTAGGTAGATCATTAATAAAAACAGAAAAAAGAAGCGGACCCAATGTGGAGCCTTGCGGAACACCCTTGTCAATAATTAGAAAGTCAGACTGATGACCTTGAAAGACAACACATTGACGACGATTATGGAGATAAGCATTAAACCAGAGAAGAGCATTTTGATCGAGACCAATAGCAAAAAGTTTATCGAGAAGCAGATAGTGGTCAACCAGATCAAAGGCTTTAGACAGATCAATGAAGATTGCACCAGTAAATTGACCCTTATCAAAGGAGGTGAACACATCATTTGTGAATTTCAACAAGGCTGTGGTAGTGGAAAAATTGGGTCTGAATCCTGATTGAAAAGGCGATAGAATATTGAATGAATTTAAGTACTGAGACAGCTGGTTAAAAATAAGCTTTTCAAAAGTTTTTGCGATTGTGCAAATAATAGAAATAGGGCGATAGTTATTTACATCTGAGGGATCTCCTCCTTTGAAAAGGGGAGTAACCTTAGCACATTTCCAGATTGAGGGGATTGAACAGGTGGACAGAGACAAATTAAACAGGTCAGCAAGGGGATACATCAGGACATGAGCGGCAAGTTTGATAAATTTAACTTCAAGGCCATCAGGACCAGGACTAGTATTATCTCTCAGTTGACATAAAGCAAGAAAAACATCATTGGGCAAGATTTTTTTAAAGGAAAATGAATGGTCAGAGAAGGTACTATATGAGGGGCTGGCAGTCCAATAAGAGTCAAAGTGATAGGCGCTACAGATGGAAGAGAAATGATGATTAAAAGCATGAGGAATAAGTGATGGATCAGAGATAGGCTCATTATTGGATTGAATCTGGGATAAAACATTTTTGTTATTTCTGTTAAGAATGAGATTCAGTCGCTTCCAGAACTGTCTTGGGTTGTGAAAATTTTGGGACAGGCTTTCTTTGAAGTAATTAGACTTTGCGTTCCTGGTTTTGACTGTACATTCATTCCTAAGTGATCTGTAAGTGTCCCAGTCAGTAGAATCCCTAGATGCACGATATGTAGCCCATGTTTTATCCCTCTGCTTAAAAAGACTAAGGAGTTCTGAACTAATCCAAGGCAGGTGTCTTCCTTTGACTCTAACAGTCCTCATCGGAGCATGTTTTTCAATAACGTTGTTTATTTCAGAAAAGAAGAAGTTCCATGCTTCCTCAACGTAAGGAATTAACTGAAATCTGTCCCAGTTAATAGAGATCAAGTCATAAATGAAATTGTCTTCATTAATATGTTTACATTGTCTAAATGTAATAAATTTAGGAGGAGAACGAGGAACCTTTATTTTCCAAACACAAAATATAATAGAATGATCACTTAGACAGTCAGACATGACACCAGACTTAACTATTCTGTCAGGATTTGAGACAAGGATCCAGTCAAGCAGAGATGAGGATCTATAATCAACTCTAGTGGGTTCATTAATGAGCTGCATGAGGTGTACACTGTCAAATAAGTTTCTGTCCTTATGAGAAGAACGATCAAGCCAGTTACTGTTGAAGTCCCCAAGAATAATTAATTCATTATGCCTCCCAAGAGAATTAATAGTAGATAAGATGCACGTGGTAGAATCAGCAGGGGCTGAGGGAGGCCTGTAAATATTGCCAATTGTTAACTGTTTGTTTTCATGAAAAATTATATTGATGAAAAGACATTCAAAGTTCACTGGCTCAACAGTAGGACTGATGTGGCAAGAAACTAAATTTGCTGCGACATAGGTAGCCACACCACCACCTCTGGAGGACCTATCAGCTCTATATAAAACAAAATTATCAATTTCAATTTCATCGTCTGTGATATTATCATGGAGCCATGTCTCAGAAACAGTAATGATGTTTGGTTTATGAAGAGTAACCCAGGCTCTTAATAAATCAATTTTTGGGACAAGACTCCGAATGTTTAGGTGAATAATCTTTAGACCCTTCACTAAATCAATTGTATCTTATATATAAAGGAAAGGGGGGGGAAATGACATGAATAGGGAGAGATAAAGTGATGAGAGCGGGAGCAAGGACAAAGATAGACAGAACACACACTTACAGACACAGACACACAAAAGCACACACACATACACACACACACACAATGTAGCAACATCTTGAAAAGATCTTAAATCAAGGACTCAGATTGCAGTATTATGCCAATAGAAATAAGGAAGGGCCCTATTTAATTCAGGAAAACAGAATAAGCAAACAAAAATAAAATACAAAATAGATAAATAAATAAATAATATGGCCTACATTTAAGTATTATGTAAATTATAATCATAATTATACAGCCACAGAGAAACACTGTGGAACACCATAAACAAAGGTTATAAGGCCATATAGGCATCCAGAGACAATAATAATGAAAAAGACAGCAATCAGTAACCTAGATGGCAGTTTTCAGCAGAAGTCCGTTTGCGACAGCATCACGACAGTAACCGCTGTAACCCGGTAACATGACGTCACTGGCAGAGCAGTATACGGCAAACACTCAGTGGGAACTCACACACAAGTGATATATTGTAAATCCATGGCAAAAAAGTTGATTTTGCAAGTAACAAAAACGAAAGAGTAGAAAACTAAAAGGCACCAAGGAAGAGTAATGACTCAACAATGTTCCGGTTGTGAGGAGAGATCCAAGAGAGAAAGTTTACAGACAAAGATTGGATATTAGCTGCCAATATTAGCGGGATGAGTTACTCACAGAGCTGTCATGGAGACGGACTGGTGGAATCCATGGATCTATTCATGGTGGAATCGCTGAAGAAGGACTCTGCATCTTCGGCACTTCTGAAGAACTTTGGCTTTCCATCCACAATCACTCTTAGCGTACAGGGGTAGCGAAGAGAGTACCTGATGTCAGCAGCACGAAGTTTCTTTTTGACAGTATCAAACTGTCGGCGTTTGTTGATCAGAGCAGCGCTGAAGTCGGGATAGATGTGGATTCGAGCTCCCAAAAAGGTGAGCTCTCCTTTCTCCCGTGAAAGACGTAGGATTCTCACTTTATCCTGGAAATGTAAGAACTTCACAAGAATGGGCCGAGGAGAGGATCGTGAGCTGGAGCTGAAGGAGGGAGAACGGTGCGCCCTTTCAATAAAGGGCGCTGTGGAGAAGTTCTCTTTGCCCAAAAGCTGTGGAATAAGTTGAGTCAGGAACGTCATCATATCCCTACCCTCGCTTTGCTCAGGGACATTGAGGAAACGAAGATTTGAGGAGCGGCTTCTATTCTCCGCTTCATCAACTTTATCCTTCAGGTAGGCATTCTCCTTCTCAAGTGTTACAACACGTTTGGTCAGATCCTCAAGGTTATCCTCATTAGAGCTCACTCTTTGTTCAAGCTCAGACACATGGTCACCCAGTGAGGATAAAGAGCCATGTATTTTTTCAAGACCACCATTAATTGACTCAATTTTTGAGTCAAAGTGGGTCATCAGTTCACCTTTGTTGCGTTCAATGGCTTCCCAGATTGTTTGCAGAGACACTTCAGCACCAGCCATTGCAGAGGAAAAAAGTGCTTAATTTTAACACTTCTCAGTTCACTGGATTACCAACCCTTTTCTGTTCAAAATAGGAGTAAAATCGTCCACTCAGAGTAGTTAGAATCGGGCCATTTGTTGAGGCAATCTGATACCAGCCACAGACGATCAGGCCACAGCAGCCATCTTGGGGAGGGCTTTAGATTTAAAAGTTTTAGATTTAAAAGTTTTCCTGCCAGATACTGTATTTTTGGACTTAGTTTTGCTGTGATCTCATCCCTGCATGTGCATAGACACACAAACAGGAACATCATGGTTTATGCAATGACTCTTTAAGACGAATTTGTTGTCTAACTAATCGATTTGATTCAAATAATAATCACCAAATATAAAGTCCAGAGTTCAAGTCCAAATAATGCTGCCCTTCCGAGATTCAACAAATCTGTCCTGAGTGAACCGTCTTCAGAGTTAATAAGGGATCTTTGAAAAAGAGCAATATCTCCAGCAATATTGTAGTTACCTCCAGTACCACTCAGTTGATCATAATCATGCACTAAGTGTCTGGAAGTGCAACTGCAGGCTGCCAGTAAGCTAGCTGTGTTGTCTTTAAAGTCTTGTTCTTATTTCTTTCGATGTGCGCAAATGGGCAGAGGTGGAGAGAAAAAGATACTGAGAAATCGCAGATCTTTATTTCGATGATCAAACTTTAAAGGTCATTTCAATAAATTTTTGATTTAGAATCAAAATCGTGACACTCGTATCGTCTGCATGTTGTGCTATTGTAGCATTAACTGCTAATATTAGTGTTACTTGTGATGACCTCTCTGTGACTTAAATGTCAGTTTTTCGGGTTTTGCAGGGTAGTGATTCGTCACCCATAATTGGTGGGTAATTGGGATGTACCGCACTGGGACTTCAGGGCAGATGAAATTACAAAAACAATTTTCAACTGCTCAATCACATTCATGTTAACTGCTTTTTAATTATTGAGCACTCATTCAAGTATTCGTCTTGGTAGCATGTAGTCTCAGCCCGGTTTTCGGTCTATCATCGTCACTCCTCCATGTCTGCCGTAGCTTCAGGTCCTTCCTCTCGGCCCCATCTTGTTCACACCTAGCTGCGCAGGTTTCCACAGAATAAAAGGGATCTTGGGTTACTTCCATCATGACGCACATCGCCACAGGGCGCCGGCAGCCGAACACATCTTAATGTTGAATAGAAAAGGCCTGGGTCATCTGTACTCTGGTTGTTTTTCTCCAGTGACAGCGGTGGGGGGAGGTGTCTGAGCATGTGTGAGTAGTTGACCTTTTTAATGCATATAAGAGGAATGTATAGTTTTAATGTCCAGAACATCTCAGTGTTTTCTGATATATCACTCTTTCCACTAATCACTGATCTTTTACTTTCTTTCCTCTCATACTCTTTCCTCCCCCTCTGCCTCTCTCTTCCTCTTAACAAATGCCTAGAGGATGCTTTCATTCATTTGGGTGGATCCATTTATAGTATGGGTGGTCCCGATGGGAATCAAACCCTTAAATGGTGCAATGTCAGTGTCGGGCTGTACCAGTGGAACCGCAGAGGGCCGAGTAACAACCCCCCTCATTTTCCACAAGTGCCGACATCCAGAGGGGAAAAACAATCAGAGAGAGGATGAGCCCAGAAAAGGCAGTAGGAAACTTGTGCTGCAATATCTGTCAGGATGTTGTGACATGTTGGTGCTGGAACACCACAGGCAGTAAAGTCTTACTTTTGTTTAAGTGATTGGTGAGTTTAATTTGACTGATCTCGAAATTTATAAGGTGTTGCTGGAAGTTGACGAGGTGCCACAGCACGGCTACATTCTTGTATGCGCACTGTGCCAGCTCGGATTTTTACGCACACGGTATTGGAAAATATCGTCTGCGTCGCCGAACATTCCCACAGCTAATGCCCGGTATTCCTAGCTCTGGCTCTTGTAACCGCCCTGTAGTGTTTTTCCTTTCAGGCTCATGTGGGAGCTCTGGCCTGTGGAGGCACTCAGAGGGTGCCATAAAGTCATTTGTTCCTGGGACTGAGCAGCAAGTGTTTCTGCTGGCAGTAAAAGCAGAAGATTCATTCAGCTGTCAGTGTCTGTTTCTCAGGTGGCCACCTCCAGAGTCTGCAGCTCCTTCTAAAGTAGAGATGTCAGGGCAAACGCCACATCTGATAAATTTAACTGGATATGGCAGACAGGACTGTTTTCATAGTTCAGTGCACTTTTGGTATCCTGAGTACTTGTCAGTGGATCATTTTTGGATAATAACATTGGTAAACATGTCACCAGTCTTTATTAGCAAACTTCCATGTGAGTTATGTAGGTTAACAATGGCTCAGCTGCACACCGAGAGCGACTTTTCAAATAATATAAATACAATGTACTATTTTGGTACTGGACTGGTAAACTACATACTATCTGGTTATTCAGCTGCACTGGCTCTCTAATATTTAAGCCTTTTGCAAAGTAGGGCTGCAGAATTGACGATGTATGATTGTATGGAAGTGCTTTTATAACACCATTACAATGAGATTATAATTGACCAATAAGTACCCATTAGTTAGTAAAGTCATTAATAGCAAATGTTTAGGTGTTTTGTCCATTATGACAGTAAACTGAATTCTGTGGGTTGTGGACAGAACAACACATTTCAGGCTTCATTTTCTTCGTCAACATTATTCACAATTTTGTTTTTCAACAAAGATGAGCAGCTCTGCACGTATTGATTCTGCCAACCCTCATCTGACTGACGTCTATGACAGCCAATAAAAACATTGAAAAGCATAGCTAATTTCAAGTGGGGCACTTTATACAGGACGAATAGTGGCATTGATTTAGTTTCCCAGAATATGATCATTTCTGATCCAGTTATCACAATATCTTGTAATATAATCAGGATTATCTGTTTGACTTGAATTATGCGGCAACTTGTCTTGACATCCCGCTGTCTTATCGCAACCATCGTTCTGTTACTATCAATACACAGCAGAGGAACAATGCAGCACCTGGTGCTTCTACCACCAACAGAGTGGCAGACAGTAAGGAAACCCAGCCAGGCTTGTAGCTTGGCCTGGCAGGCCCCTTTCATATTCTCTCTTTATCTGCAGATGGTATCAGGAGGCTGTGTTGACACAGAATTGTGTAAATCACCTTGTTTGCGATGTGGGTTGAACAGGTCGATGTGTGGGCTCGGAGGATTCTTTGAAGTATCGGGAACACTTCCTGTACAGACAGCAGAAACTCATGTAGCACAGCCCCTCCAAGGCCCTTTTTCTCACGTTGCTCGCCTGGGTGTATGCTCACTGCAGCAGTCTTTGTAACACACATTGGATCTGATCTATTGTTTGGTCAAGCCCTGCCTCCTCCTTTTCTTTGGTGTTTGTGGTTTCTTAATATTTTGGGAACATCCTGTTTGTGTGTTCAATGCCGTGGGGCACAGCTTGTTTAGTTTAAGGCCTTTGACCATTTCTGCCCTCTTATTAGTGTGACAGGACAAGAAAGAGACTGAAGCAGAATAGGAAAAGGGCAAGAAACACACGCACACACGCACACACACACACACACACACACACACACACAGAAGGGGCTGAGGAAAGTGATCAAATTGGAGAAGTCAGAAGGAAGAGTGAAAATGTAGGAACAGAGATGAAGGGATGGAAAGAGAGGGAAATGGGTAGGGATGGTAGTGAGAGGAAAACGGCATTGAGTGGAACTTGAGGTTGGCTGTGGTGGAGTTGACGGGGCGGGGAGGGTTTTTGCAGACAGACAGCTTTGGGAATTCTGGTGTCGCTGGTGTGCAGTCTAGCATTAAATGCAATTTAATGCTCTGAGGCATGTTTACGTGCTATGTAAGTGATTCCCCGTTTGCCCTTCATGAATTTCCGGTGCCTATCAATGATTTAATGGTGTCCCCCCCACCACCCCCACCACTGTGGTAGCTGACATGCATCAAATTTGGCAAAATCTGTGCTGGGGCGCTGTCAGTGCCCCTTGGCACTGCCTATGGGATCAGACAGCTGTGCACGTGTCATATGACAGAGCGGGACATGGAAAAACCTTTTATTGGGGTTGGTTGTGCCTCCCTACACACATCTGTTGGGAGCACCTCTGGCTGTGACATGAAAAGCCTGGTTCTATTTCCATCTGTAATTTAGGTAATTTGCTGGATGTTTTTAAGCTACTTGCAGTTGAATTGCTAAAAGGGCTTTGTGTTTGAAGTGCCTCTGGCACTGAGTCATTTTCCCTTTAAGGAGTTGATTATTAGTATCAAACAGCTTTAATAATTCCTTTGATGACCTTGGTGTGCTATTTATTCAGCCCTCACTTAGTCGTATTTATTTGGCCTTTACTTAACAGGAAGTACTTTTGTAATAAGGCAGCTGTTATTTCTGGGAGAACAAAGCCTCGTCTTTATAAAAATGAAGTCATAATAGGTCTGGAACAGTTTTTAACTTTACCGTTTTTTTTCTAAAAATAGCAAATGAACACTTAATTTCCTTTCCTGTGGCAGCAGAGTAGACTTAATGGACAGTCTTTGGAAAGGTATAACAGCCTGAACCTCTTGCACCTTCTGTCAGGAATGATGGGATGACGGGTGATTTCTGCGGCAGAACTTGCTGCAGCAGGAAAATGATACAGGAGCCAGTGGGCTCAGCTTGGGCTGGCTTTGGGATATCTGCTGACGAAGTAGCACTGAAATGTCACATATACGTAGCCATTTTGAATCAGAAGGTAGTGTAACAGACAGTCTGGCCAGCAGGCAGCATAACTCAGAACCAGCCTGCGACCATGTGTCTTCACAGGAAACGGCAAGCTGGTACATGTACTTAACTTTTATAAAGAATCGAGGGAAACATACTTTGAAAGGACTACATGCCAGACTTCTAGAGACAGTGACTTCACTTTTTCCTAACAGATGTATCTATCACATTTTATCACAAAACAAAACTCAGGCATATAGTCATGACTGGTCATTTATAACCGTGGCACAGTCAGAGGCCAGAGTTCTTCAGACCTATCATTTGCTCCTATTTTATGATGCAGCGTATTTCCTCAGCAAAGGTTTACACAGTGTAGGAAAAACTCCCAGCCTGCTTATGAGGTGTGATAAGTTCGCCCCCTCCAGCGGTCCTGCCACAGTAAGATTGAAGGAAAGGCCATCCCCAGGTCTCTACCTCTCCTCTCTGCCATTCTTCTTTTCCTTTTCATATTAAGGCCAGCCTCTCTCTCTCCTGTCTCTCCTGTGAGCGGCATTTTTGTGTCGTTACCTCACTGTGGTTGTAAATAATCCCCGTTATGGCTTCCAGATGTCCCTCCATCCTACTCTGGAAGTGGGGATGGGGCTGAAGTGTGATGCTGGTGTAAGGATTGGACACTTACTGTAACTGGCTCAGCAGCTGACTGGTGCTGCCTTCTCTTCTCTCTGTCCTGCCCAGTCTTAACTTTTTCCCAGGAGCTGAACTCGATTGCTTTTTCCATTCTTCTCTCTTGTGTCTTGATTCCTCATGTTTGTTCTCTCATTGTTTTTACTATTACGCAATTATCCTCAGCTCCTGAAGTGCTGAAAGAGTCAGCGGCTGACTAAACAGTGTAATGCAAGACAGACCAATATCAGAAAATCACCGAAATAGTTTTCAACTGGACTACAGGAGCTGTTTCTAGGAAGAATACATGCGTTTGTAATTACTGATTGGTTTATTTTATTTTCTCTCCTCTCTTTTCAGCAAAGAGCAGACTACAACACACTCAGCCAGCAGCCTCTCACATTTAATCCATTTCAGGAGTCACAGTCTCCCAGTTAAACTTTCAATAATATAATTTCAGTTATTTAAGATAATCATCTTTATGGTTTTATATCAGGATCATCAGTATTTGGATCAAGTAGTCTAAAAAGCTCCTAATACTGAAACATGTATGTGTGTATTTCCGTTTGGCCTTTCTGTTTTTGTGCAAAAAATACATCTGCAGTATGCAGATACTTTGAAATTCATGACTCACACGTAGCACGTACAAATTAGCTCTAAGCCAGACACAAACATTCCCTCTATAACGTACATACGGTATATTACACACACATACAAACAGGCACAACAATGCCGGGAAAGGTTATTTTGGAACATGCCCAGTATTTCATTTCCATGAGTAATCATGAAGTCACATCTACAATTTTCTCTGTGAGAAAACTTGTAAGGCCTCAGAACGTATGAAGCCGACACTGTTTGGGGACTTGCTCTGCAGGGTGTCACGCACATGTGCTCTGAGGCTCTGGGAAAGTATAAGACAGTGAGTGTGTCAGGTGACTGTATGTTTGTCTCCTGAAATATTGCTTGCGGTGGTGGGTGTGTCATTTTGCACTAAAGAACAAAGAACATGAAGCACACCCACAGCAGTCCCTGAACAAGCAGCTTACTTGCAATGTAGTGTAATACTTGTACGATTTGAAATATTAACAGGATATTCATGTTGTTCAAGATGGTCACCATGTCAGATTAAGCAATCACAGTGGCATATACTCTTGACGTGTCATGGTCGGGAGACTAGCAACACTACGAGTATGACCCCGACCAATCATCGTTCACGACCCTCTGCAAGTTCATAGGTCATCGGGGAGGCCGGACAGGAGATTGTCCATTGTGGCTATTGAAGCTAGCATAGCTAACAAGCAAGTTACTCACCGGGTTTCTGAAGAGCCTCCGCTATTTCTCGCCAACATTTTCCACCTGACAGCAGCATCTCTCTTCCTCTTCGCCATGTTTACATATGCACCAGAGCAATCTGTCAACCTATTGGTCAACGTCAAGGAACACGTCATAGAAGATGTCAAACTAGGCAGAAAGATACAAAAAAATCTGACATGCTGGAGTTTTCGTCGGGGTGTCGTGGAGCGTCCCAGATGCAACATCACTGTTCTTCAATTAGGTCTCACTACACGTTCGTACGTCGTTCCCGGTGTTCATAATCGTGACCGACAGATTTCCAACATCGGGCACACGACCAAATCGTGTGAAAATCGGCCTGAATTCGTGTCGTCTGATCTCTGCATTAGTTTGTTAACCTCTCAGCAACATTGAAAGCCCTGAATTATTTAGCTATTACAATGAAGCATCTAAGATAGACAAACAATTTCAAATTGAGCAAAATTTTTAATTAACCTTAAAAATGGAAATGTTATATATATAAGTCACTGGTAAGTCTAGTTACTTTTATTACAACAAATTGAATGTAGTTGCACCCCTGTGAGTCACACACAGAAACCTTGCATGTATAACAGACATTGTAATCCTTGCTACACTCACATGTAGACACACACTGACAAATTTCACATGAACACACCCTGGAGACACGGCGTGGAAGAGATCCAGGCTGAGGCCGGTTGCGAGTGCTGAGCGTATCATTTGTGGGCCGGCTGCTAAGTGAACACACTTGCTTGTAGTTACCAAGTTTCACACAAAAATGGCCCTGACCTCTCTCGTCGGTACGGAACAAGATGGGCCTGATAAGCGTTTTGCATTTTGGGGCTAAACCAGTCTGGCTATGTGGATTAGCTGGCGTCACTCATGTTTTTCCAGTTTCACTGCATCCTAGGGCCTTCTACTGAACATGTGTGTGTCTTCTAATGTTTTTGTGTTCATGTTTATGTACTCATAGTGGTTCTGTGGATGGATGTGTTCCCCACAAAGCATGCAGAACATTAATACTGACTGACATATCATCTTTTTCCAATCTTGGCTCGCTTGCCATACACATTGCAAAACCCTCTGCAAACAAAGAGCTCCAGTCATGTTAAAGCTTGGATTGCCACCTTCTTGAGCGTTGGCAGGGGTTACTACCACACCTCATCATAACAACGGTTGCTATGTTTAGGCCTACCTGTATATTTTGCCGGTGAGTTATATGTATGACCAAAGAGTGAGGCATTTATTTCTCTGTAAAAAGGGACGCAGGGACGCTGTAAATCAATTTCGCTACAGGAACAGCACAGACACTTTGAGCCCTGGGTAAATGTAGGTGAGCTCAGTGAGTACAGGCAGTTCTCACTTGAGTCAGGGTGTTTTATATGTTGACCCTGCATACTGACATGTGGGTCTAGTATTTTCAAAACACTCACACATACACACACTTAAATTCCATTCATAAATTACAGGCTGGTATTAGAGGTTAATAGCTGCAGTGTGCCTCCATAACCACCTGCTGGTGGAGTGATGGGAAATGACTTTTCCTCTCTAGAAAAACAATTTCTATCATCTTTTTGACTGTGGTATTTCTGGAAAGACCTGGTCACTAATTTATGTGTCAGATGTAGATGTAGGGAACTAGATCTAGCTTTGTGTGTGTGTGTGTGTGTGTATGTGCACATATTTGTATGTGTCTGTATGCGCTTTGTTGTGGACAGGGCCTGTGGGCTCCTGGCTCAGAGATGAAAGACATTTCTCATGTGGCTGGTTTAGTGGAGCTCCTGAGTCAGCATGCAGCTACTAATCAGTGTTTGCTCCCTCTCAGCTAGCCTGTCTCTGCCCCCCCCCCCCCCCCCGCTCTCTGGCCTGCCACCCTGATAGCTGCGACTTTTGTAATTAAGAGTTAAACCAGAATGGGCTCAAGATGCATGCATTTGAAAAACTACCAGCCAACTTTAACTTGCCACATTGATTTAGATGAAGAAGACGGGGTGATGAAGCAAGGCAGTTAATATTACTGAGAGATGGCCTAGTTGTCGTCCCAACAGCACTGGTCTTTGATTATAAACCCCTTTGAATCGGGATGGCGGCTGAATGTGAAACACCAGCAGTGTCCAAAGATGTGTCTCTAAGATGTCGAGTCTACTTCAGTTACGATAACTCTTTAGGAGAGATATTGCCCTTTGTGTTGAGAGGGAAGGGGCAAATGAGAGTGGATAGTTTGTGTGCACAGCGCTGAATTAATGGAGCCCTCCTTTTGAGATAATAGCATTTATTGACGTGTCTGTCCTCAATAAAATATGTCAATATAGACTTCCTGAAGGGATATAGATCTTGGTAATTCAGTTAGCTTAGTAATGTTGTGTCATCATACGTAAGACACTTTTGCTGGCTAGTAACGATAAATATTTAATATTGATGTAAATTCTTATTACAAAAATCTGAAGAATTCAACACTTTCGTGATTTCCACTTATTTATTATTTCCTTAAAGCCCACCTCCAGTCAGTTTTTCTTTGCGTTAAACGGCCGATGTTCTCTCTCAAACAGAGAATGGAAGTGTGGTTAATAGTCATACCTAACCCGTCACTAGCATGGATAGCTTTAGCATGGAAAAGCAATAGCATGAATATTAGCAGGGATCGGGATAGCTGTCACTCAAACAGAAGTTCCTCTTGTGTATCCAGGAGCTGCAGAGTTTATTCATTTACATCACAACTCTACAGAGGTCCTGGCAGCTCGTTAACAGGCACAGTTTCTGAAAACGGGCTGTGTGCATACTCTCACAGTAAATACATAGCACCTTAATCTACTTTATTATCAAAAAAAGGTAATATAGGTCCTTTAAAACATAAGCATGTGACGCTGATGATTATGATTGCTTTTTTGGGGGGGAGAAAACACAGATAGACTCCTTTGTACCTTGAAATAAACAAGACTGACAAATTGTGTGAAAGTCTTTTTATTCACACAGTAGCTGAATCCAGTCATAAATATTTTGTGCATGACCCAGTCTTTGAATACAAAGACTGTCTCTTTGCTCTGAGGCTATGTAAGTGCAGTCCCGAGGAGAACCTCAACAGTTAAAAACGACCATATTAATAGATTTAATCTCTCGCCTAATCATTTGATACTGCAGCATAATTGTGTGGCTTTCATACATGAATTAATGTGAATCCAAAGGGGATTTAGCTGCTAGATATTATCTTTGCTCTGGCAAACATGCCATGTCAGGTTAGAGATGCTGGCTGAAGATAAAAGAATCAAATGTTGTTGCTTTGAAATTACCACCGACACCGGACCAAAGGTGGCACGTTACACTATTTACTTATGAATTTGTCTGCCAGCCATTTTGGAAGTTAAAGGGTAGGTCTGGAGGATCTTTGGCAATCTCACGCTTCGATTTGCTTTCGATTTTTGGGTGTCTGATCCGATTCAAAATTGATTATTGATTGAATGAATAGAAAATGAGGCACGCTTTTCAGTCTTTTGCTGAGCAGAAGCAGAGTTTTTGATGTCAAACACACACATCCGCAGAGATTTCTTCACCACAGAGTTTAACGTGTTGATGCTGGGGTGTGTTTGTTAGCTTGTTAGCAGTTGTCAGCTGGTCTTGTTTGTTACTGCTGACCGCTGCTCTGCTCCATTAACGTTACGTCGTAACATCTGATGACGGCATAAAAAGTGTTGACAAACATGCGGCCTGCTTAATGTTCGTCTTGCGTAGGTAATTATCCACTCATTAAATTAAACCCTATTAAAGGGTAACTTTGGTATTTTTCAACCTGGACCCTATCTATAACCTGAACCCAACAGTGGAAAACCCTCAAAATGCGTCCAATAAAAGTGCTTGTTTTTGCTACAGACAGGCTCAGAATGTTATGTGAATGAGGATGCTAAGTGTCTCATAACATTACGGATTAATTACTTTTGTTAAAGAGTAAGATCCTTTTGGTTAACCAGAAACAGCAGCTATATTGCTCTCACTAAATCCACCATACTCCATGTACAGAATCATTAATTTTGTCATCACAAAATCACACTCCACTTAAACTTGACAAAAACAAAATAAAACTCGCCAAAACCATTTTGGTCAGTCTCTCCACTGTTCCAACAATCACCAACTCTGGTTTGTCGAAATAAAAACTTAATCCTCCTCGTTGGATGTAAAAATACTTTGGCTCCACACGCTGTTTCCCCCCTGCTGCTCTTCTGATGTCTCCTCCCTCTCCATTTCCACCATACTGGACCAATTTCAAAACTTGTTGTCCCCATTAGTCACTTAGACACAAAAACATGAGAAAATTGGGTCTAGTTTGAAAAATACAGAAATTACCCTAAACATGCGATCAGCACGTCCTGAACCAAAGACATTAATGTGATTGCAAAATCGATAAATCAGTAAGTTGACACTTCCTTATGGAGGACAATCCTCCAAAATGTCTTTGAAATCTTTGACCAGTAAATGCAGCAAATTAAATTTATAGATTTTATTCCACTAGCCAGCTGTACTGTAGTCTTGACTGCAGTTTGGAGGTGTTATGTTGTTTTTAACAAAGCATCTTGGGTCTCTTCAGGTCAGCGTGCCATGTATCATTCTCTGTCCTAGCTTTATTTTTTTGTTGGAAACTGTGCTGTTGGATTGTTAGATAATGTATGGAGAAAGGGAAGAACACTGTGAGAAAGACCAATTTAGTTGTCCGTCCCCGCCTTGTTTGTCTTCATTTTTGCAGGCTTGTGGTGATGTATTGGTCAATTGCCTGAAGCTGAATCACACTCCCAAAAAACAACATTGTCGATCGGCCACTAGTTGGATTGTTTCTGATCTGTAACTGGCAGGAAAATGATGAAATGACCAAGCATTTTTCCCACGTAAGGTGTTCCCAGCCTTACTCAGTGTGATGGCTGAGTTGCTTGTGTTTATGTGTGTACCATAGTCTGTAGTTATGCGTGCCTGGACATGGCACACTGCTTTCCCTCTACCCTGCAGTCATAGCAGGCCAGGCCAGCTGTCAGTGGAGTCAGGAGGGAGTGTGAGTGGAGAGGTTGTTCAGCTATGAGTGACCTGTTTGTTTTATTTCAGCAGGCTTTTCCCTGTTTCACAGTGGGAGAATGTCCTTTTCCTCAACACTAGCGCTTCTGTAAAGTCATGGCAACCAGATGAGTTTAGCATGATGTTTTGCCAGTGAGGGATTGCAGACGGACCCAGAGTGTCAACTTTTGGCTGGTGGTCAGCACACACACACACACACACACACACACACACACACACACACACACACATGCAGACGAAGACACAGAAGCAGCAGCCAAAAGCAAGAAAAGTTTGTATAGCAGATGTAGATTTTGTCTTTTGTTAACCAAAAGAGCTGCTGTATGTAAAGGTCAAACACTGAAGTGTATTTGTATGTGAATGATCGCTTGTTTGTGTGCTAATAATGCTAAACCAGGCTAATCCCGCTGCTTAAGTCAAGTTAAGTCAGACTTCTCTGTGTTATCGGACAATCAGGTGTATCTGTGTAATCGTTATATGGACCTTTGTGAACTTGCAGCCACTCCACGTTATCCTTGGCATGCTGGGATCACGTAAACCAGGAAGTGGTTGAATAGCTCTTCACAAATGAGGGAAACGCTGATTTTGTCAGCCATAGATGGAATCTGTGGAGCTTTGTGAGGGAATGCCAGCGACTCTTGTAGATCCTACTGAGTCCTTTTCCCACCAGGAACCACGACTGCAGGCGCAACAATGGCTAGCTTTATCATTCAGCCTCTGTGCGTCCGGTGTCATGTGCTATAGAGAGGGCCAGGTGGTCACTAATACTGTAATAAAGCACATTTGGAAAGGCATGGCAGCCTCTCATGAGTTGTGGGAATATTGTCGGACCCTAGTTGCGTAATCCATGTGACTAACACAATAACACAAAAACACATTAGAATGCTTCATCTGGCCATCATTACAGTTAACCAACAACAGATATTAGGGATTTATCTGATAAGCAGAAAAGGTCAATTATAGTCAGGGTTGATCAGGTTATTTGTTATAATGTTATAATATTTCGTATTTCATGCAAGGTGGGACACCACCTTAATAAAATGCTGCTTTAAACCCTGAAAGTCAGTGAGCATAAAATAATCTTTTTGATTGGATTTAAAATTGGCCTTCCTGATTCCTGAGTGTACTTGATATTTCCTTAATCTGCAGTGAATTCAGTGAATCGTACTAGCGCCCTTTTGTGTTCTGTAGACATGGTTTTAAAAAAAAAAACCCTGTCCTCTCTGCTTTATGTCCTTCAGACATCCCTTTTGGCTGATTTTAATTAACCTGACGTCTGTCTTTCTTCTCTCTGCAGCTAAACCCTTCACATCCAAAGTGAAGCAGATGCGCCTGCACAAGGAAGACTTTGAGATCCTGAAGGTGATTGGACGAGGAGCCTTTGGAGAGGTAATATACCCTCTAGTTTTTACTCTCAACTGAACCATGCAGCAATCCATTACCGTCCAAGTTGAGAACCTGCAATTTGGTTTTCCCCTATTTCTCTTTTGTACAACAAACAGGTGTTATGGGATAGTTTGGAGCATTTTCTCAAACATACATCATCTGCAGTGTATGTTTTTTGTCATCTCAAAATCAGGAGATTATGAAGTTCGGTCTGTATTCTCTTTCACCCTTATACCTTAGTACCTGGGTTATAAAAGGCAAGAGTGTTGTTGTGTTGGATAGTGGATTACTTTCTGCTGCATTCCAGCAGCAGTGCGTAGTATTGGTCCGCTGCAGGAGCATGACTCTACTCGCAGCTTGAACAAAAACTTAAAAATTCTTCTTCACACTTAACCCGTGAACAGTAAATGAGTTAGAGCACCAGTGAAAAGCCTCCAGTGTGGTATATATTTGTGTTTATTTACTTTTTTCTTTTATGTGTGCCTGTAGGGAAGTTGAAATACATTTGTCACTGGGTTTCAGGTAATGATGTCAAAGCTAGGGAATGTTGGAGGGACAGGTATTGTGGTCCTCAGCCAAGACTCTTGCATAATGTATCCTTCAGAAAACTTCTGTCTCCATGCTGATAGTTTCATTATTATGCAGCACATGCCTCTCTAATAAACGATCAGAAAATGTGGGGTTTCAACAGTGAATTGATCATCTCGAGCCACGCCACAGGCTCCCAAACATTTAATACCTGAAACTGTCATTCCATATCTGTACAAACAAGTTAGTGAATTCCTCGTAAAGCACTTTGAAGAGAAAGAGAGAGAGAGAAATCCAGAAAGTGAGAGATTGATGGATGAAGATAGATACAGACACACCTGGCAGCATGTTGCTGCAGTACAACCACAAAATACTAACATGCTCACTTGTGCCCCTGCAAGGAGTGCTGGTATGTGCATGGGTGAGTCATGTGCCCCAGTGTGTATGTGTGTTTCAGGCATGCGGTGTAATCCATGAATGGTGCGACCTTGTGGTGACATTCCAGTGCCTTTTCACTAAGTCAGCTGTGTCAGTATGGGTTTTGCATGACAGTAAAATTCAATTAGCTCGAGTTACGTCACGATCACACATTGCTCTACTTTTATAAACACCTGACAGAAAAACACTTGCACAGTGTGTTAGTGTGTTGTGATGTGTCTGGTATTGTAACTGTATAGTTGCCAGAAATGAAGCAGAATGAAAAGAACTCAGTTTGAAGAGGAGGTGGTCCAAATAGTTTACATTTTTGCACAGCTTTTGTTAACAAGTTGTGCAACTGGCCGCCACTGGCACAAGACTATCTGTGTTTTTTGACGGCTTAATTGCAGTTAAGAGCTGCACACCATGGATCCCCCCCCCATCTGATACAGATAAGATGACCAATAAGATCAGATTTTTGTATTTTCAAAAAAAAAAAGTTCATAACCTGTAGTTTATGTGCACCTGAAGCTTCAAATGTAGTGAGCAAAGATGGAGGATTTAATAATCCACTGCTCTAATAAGATCTGTCCTATTAAAAATGGTAGACTGTTCTCCTCCTCTCTGAACCCTTGTGCAACATTTATTACAGATTTCAATCATGGTGTTTTCCTCTGAAACTGTAAACGTCTACACCGGCTTCTTCGTCTTCGTCTTCGTCTTCGTCTTCGTCCTCGTCCTCGTCTTCGTCTTCTTTGTCCTCATCTTCGTTTGCTTCTTCCTTCTTCTTTTTTCATCCTCTTCTTCTCCTGCTGCTGCTTTTTCTGCTTCTTCCTTTTCTTCTTCTTTAACCGATTTATATTATGCATCCCGAATGCAGAACATTTACTTTGTTTCTTTGTTTTATTTTTGTGTAAATTCTACTATCAAGACAGTGTCACTTCCTATTTTGTGTTTTAATTCATTTAAAACTCATCTGGCTCAGAGTATAATTCAATAAACAAAATACATACACCAGCCTGACATCAAAGATATCTGCAAGGTTGTAAGTGCTGCTACCTTAAAGCACCTGAGAGGTGTTACAAGCCTATAAGCACATTTGCCAGTTTTTCTAAATGACTGTTGGCATCACAAAATGTTCGGGAGTCTTACTATATTACAGTTAGATGACAGCAATAACAGTCATCTGACTTGAGGTCAGACCAAGCAAACATGGAAAATGTGTATTTTGGGAAGACCTAATAAAAACATTTATGAGGTTATGATTTATTTGTCCTCACTTTTGGAGATTTAAGAGCAGTGAGATACGGGAACAGAGAGTCACGGAGTTAAAAGCAGACAGACAGACAGAGACAGAGCCAGGTGGGCAGACACGGGAAAACAAAGAAAAGAAAAAAATACTTGAGAGTTAGAAAGGGAGGCGAGAGAGTTTGAGTGCAGGATGTTTTGATTTCATCCTCCCATTGTCAGCAGCAGATGGAGAAATGGTGCGGGTGGGTGAAGCTAAGGAGCTCTCGGATGAATGAACCAGTGTGCACGGGCCTCCTGCCTCTGAGAATGCTCCCATTACGACCCAGTTGCTTCTTCACACAAACTTAAATGGGCCAAATGGGGCTCAGTGGACGGTGTTTGTTCCAAACAATACCAGGGTTAGGGGCTCTGCTCCCAGTGGCTAGCCTCTCTTAAGGTGTGCGTCATCATTAAGTTGTTGTGGAGAGGCATCAGTCAGTGTTGCACTTAATTTTACAGTTTGCTGCATTGAGTCAAAAAACACTTCTTCAAAACCACTTGTCAGCAGCCAAATGCCTGTAAATCTGGCCTTGGCTGTGAGGTCTTTTTAGCCCTGTGGCTATAGAGTGGTGTACAGATGATGTATTTTTGTTGGCTATCCTGGAAGTTAGCATCACCCTGGTTCCCTTGTCAGAAAGCCTGGGAGATTTCTGACCTTATTCCGGGCATATACCGGAAAATCAATTCCAAAACCTCATAGACTTTGAGACGAGGGAACTGGATGTGCAAAAATGCTAACTGATTTGGTATGTTTTCAGTCAGTCTCTGCCACTCAGTAAAGTACTTGGCCTGCGGAATAATTAGATTAACTGCTGTGGTTTGTTTCATGCCCATTCCAGATTGATAAAACCAAATTTGAAGACTTAGTTGACACCCTGCGCTAAAAAATGATCTTAAGTAAGAAAAAACCCGCAGTACATACTTTTATCCATGAATACAGACAGGAGCGTTGAAGTAAACGCTGTGCATGGTCTTTGCTTGGCCCTGTAGTAGACAGCAGGCCTGACGGGGAGGACAACAAGAAGGAAGGAGCAGTGGAGAGAAGAGATGGAGGAATGGACAAAAACAGCCCGGCATTGCCAAGAACAGTGCGCTCCCCCCTGTCCTCCTCTCTTCCTCCTCCGTTCCTCCTCTCCTCTGGTGAGGGATCACTAGGGGAAATCCAAACACTGCAGGAATGTTATCATTGTATTGCATTAGCAGCATTCCCCGGCTCATTTAATAGACTACAGACCCCTCTGTTGCATAGGGCGCCTGTGTTTGTTCCACTTCTCATCAGTGTGCACACAGTGCACTTACAAGTTCTTGTCCATCTGTTTACTTGCATACATTTTTTGTGGGTTTTTTACCCACTATTTATGCATATTCTTGTATGCAATTTACCATTAAAAAGGGCAAATTAAAAATTGACTTCTTTTTGGATGAATAGATTATTACAGGAATTAAAGGAGGCTAGAAGAAATGAGCCAGGATGTAAGTTTGCATGAACGTGAGCTTTGGCTGTCAGCTTGCAGTGGTTTGTCACCGCAGCTCTTGCAGCTCCTTTTTAGGCAAAAAGTGAAGCCGGAGCTGAGGAAGCTTGTCATGGTAATGTTCAGCAATTATCAGTGAGGGGAAAGTTGGCAGTTGTTATGTTGTTAAGGCGATACAAGAGTGTATGACAAACGCAAAGAGAGAGTGTGAAAGGCAGTGTATGGTGGTAAAGGAGGTGAAAAGGTATAACTGACTAACACTTGTATAAGTATAGTATATATTTCAAATATGTAAGTGTGTGAGATTGTGGACGGTGCAGGTCCTCATAACCCATTTAAAAGCAGTTACTCAGTCAATTTCAAGTTTATTTGATTTTAAGTTATTGTAGGTATAAGTGTGGCCCATATTCAGTGCACCCCGTTGTATAGAGGAAATAGTGTGGTGAGTGATGACTGTAAGATGTGATGATCTGACATAATAAAACAAAAACATAATAATGTTAGCTGATTTTCTTTAATAAGTTGTTTTGATATTTAATGACATACAAACTTTAAACGGCTTGTTTGTGATTTTAAAAGTGACGACCACATCGGTACTCTGTGAACAGATGATTTGTGGCCATTAACAGATCATTGGACACAGTGATGAGAGGAGTGGTCAGATTTTTCTCACAAACTTCGTAGGAAGCTTGAATCATATTTAAGTGTCCAGCTGTGTGTGAGTGTGTGTCTGCGCCTGGGTCCAGGTGGATTGCATCTGTTGGCCTTTTAGGTCAGCACTTTAGTATCAGTGGTCACTTCCTGCTCTTCCCTTCCTCTCCTTGGATTCTCTCTGCTTTCCTTTCTTCTCTACATCCTGTTCTTTTCTTCACCTCAGCTTCGCTTTCCTCCCAGCTCTCATTTCCCCTCCTCCTGTCCTCTTCCCAATCATCCCTTCTTTATATCTTCCTTTTCAACTCCATCCTGTTTCGTGGTACAATAGATCTATCTCAGTTTAGCCCTCCTCTCTGAGTCTTAAGTTGTTTTTTTAAGTTTTGTAAATTTTGCTTTTGTGATAATGCAGTGCTGAGATGATGAGATTGAGATGATCTCCCTCATGTTCTTTTGTTGTTCTACCACAACAAATAATCATAATCAAGAAGACTTATGGGTGTGTTGTTTTTTTTTTTTTTGTACTTTCTAAATTGTTTGTGGAACTGTGAAATATGGTCACACATGTCAACATTATTATCCTGCAGGAGTATTTGTTTTTCCTCTTGTGTCAGGGTCTGTGTTTTAACCTGCTTCACATTCTTTGACTGGTTTTGCTGTCACACAAATTGATAGTTTCAAAGTTTTTTAACGCTTCCACTCTTCTGTCTTTCTTGCAGGTCGCAGTCGTAAAAGTAAGAAACACAGACAAGGTCTTCGCCATGAAGATTCTCAACAAGTGGGAGATGCTGAAGCGAGCTGAGGTGAGCATCTCTTACTCATAGCTTTTGTTTGGTGGCACCAGATCTGGTACTGGTTTTGGATACTGCAGCACTACTGGGTAAATCTGTAAAGGAAATAATGCTGAGGATTAATGGTAAATAAAAAAAAAAGTCTGCTATCAAGAGAAACTGAAACCGTCGTTTATGAGCCCTAAAATCAGGCCTACATTGATGAATGCTTACAGGACATGTTGCTGCACGAGCTGCATGTTTTTCTCATCGACCTCTTCCTGACAGTCTGACATTCCTGTTGGTCCCCTGGGTCTTCAATCTTCATGCCTCATACGTCACAGGCCTAAACTGGTCCCTGCTGTGTGTGTGTTTGTGTGTGCAAACGCCTGGACATGGGAAACGATGTAGAGCAGCAGATGTACAGTAGACAGTGGACACTGAGTATGTAATTGTGGTTGTAGACAGATAACATCAAAGCGCTGTGCAAGCATTTTAAATACTGCCAATTAAAGTGCAAGATTCGGGGCAATCTTTTCATGTGGTGGTGCTTTATTTTATAAAGTGATCAGTTTACATCGCAGTATTCTGAGATCTGATTACTTCACCAGAGAGCCTGACATTAAATCACAGGAGCATGCAGTAGATTACCAGGGTGGTGTAGAAAAATGATCTGCAAAACAGTGACATGCACGTAAGACGCCGGGTCAGTGGGTCATCATGTTAAGTCGGGAAAGCAAAAAACAACTTGCAATATAATATCTTGGTTACTGTAAAATCTTTGTTGATCTTGTTTCTCTTTTTTGCAATATATTTTGAACCAAGGCGGCCACATTAATAAGCCATGAGTTATGTAAGACATTATAGCTGGAGGAGTCGCATTCAGACAGGGTTTGAGACATCACTTTTTTTTTTCCCAATCAAGCTGTGTTAATCAGGTTTCATTCAACTAAGGGATTTCCTGTTTACATCATGTTAAGAAATCAGGTTAAGCAGAAAGCTGACCTCACTTAGGTTATCTTAATTAATGTAAATGCGCTGCCAGACAGCACCGAGCTATGACTGTTGTTACTGTGTAACATCTCAAGTTTAATCTTTATTGCATCTTTCTTTAGACGGCGTGTTTTCGGGAGGAGCGGGATGTGTTGGTAAATGGGGACTGCCAGTGGATCACCACCCTGCACTACGCCTTCCAGGACGACAACAATCTGGTAACATTCTCTTTCTTCTTCTGTATAGTCGTGAGCAGGAAATAGTTTTTTTTCCCCACCACCCAGCATAAGTATATTTTCAGAAATCCTCCTGTTAAACTTCCCTCGGGGAGCTTTTAACCGTTATATATCTGATGTATCCTTTTAGTAACACCCGACTTTAATTCATACATTTCAGCACATTCAAACTCGGTACTTTCCAAAGTAACAACCGCAGTCCTGTATTGTGTAGCTCCACCTGCGACTTTCACTGTTCACCGCCAAGTCCATATATAGAAAACAGCTCCACCTCCACATGACGGCTGGTGACCTGCCAGACGCTGACCAGCACATTCACTTCTTACCGCAAAGCACAACATGACTTTGAATTGTGGGAAATTGGGCAACAGAAGGTTACCAGAAAACATTTACATAAAAAAACCAGAAGAATGACTCTTGAGCTCGCTGACTGGTTGCAGACCGAGCTCTTCCTCGCTTTCATTGGCTGCTAGAGGCAATCGTTTGCTCTCTAACCTGACAGTCTGTCCTCTCCCCGTGACCCTGAGTTCAAATGCCAAGACTGCTTGTCATTCCACTTCCCACATTCTCACAACAAATGCTGTACCCTGGACACTCCCCAAGGCTTTAAAAATAAAGAACGCTGCCCGTCCAGCCGTCTATTTTTAGGGAAACCCTCAAAAGTTTAGGAACGGTTTAGGTGCTCGCTTGCTGCCCTCAGTGCCCTCCTGTTATAATGATACTGTGAGAAAAAAATGTAGAGGAAAGTGAGGAGGGTGCGGGGAAGCAGTCTATTTTTTACTTTCGTTTGTTACTTTCTTCTATTGTTTTCTTCATAAAACATCTCACTTCACTCACAATATGCGGATCTTTTTTGTCTAAAATTATTGATTAGTTCCTGCACTTTTGCTTTGTACTTTTCCAGTACCTGTCATTGTCATTTAATTCTCGCTCTCTCCCCCTCTGTCTGCTCCTTGTCTCTCTAGTACCTGGTCATGGACTACTATGTGGGTGGCGATCTGCTGACTCTGCTCAGTAAGTTTGAGGACCGGCTGCCGGAGGAGATGGCCAAGTTCTACCTGGCTGAGATGGTGCTGGCCATCGACTCGGTCCACCAGCTACACTACGTCCACAGGTGAGGAGCAGGCGCAGTGTGTGTGTGTATTTTTTATTTTTTTTTTAAGAGGAACAGACTGAGCAATAAGTCCTGCTGATGGATGTTCAGTGTATTTACATTATTCCTGCTGTGTGGGCGATTTTCCAGCTGTGGGGAGCCTCTGCAGCTAAATGAAAATAATTGAAAATAGTGAAGAGTGTGCGTGTGTGTGCAAGTGTTTGTCTTCAGTCATCACCGAAGCTAGTCAATACCACTGAGTAATTATACAGTATATTAGTTTGTGTTCCTGTGTGTGTTTTTATTTCACTCTTGCACATTCCCATTTGAGGTTAGGTGTGTGTGTGTGTGCGTGTGTGTGTGTGCGTGTGCGCGTGTGCGTGTGTGTGTGTGTGTGTGTGTGTCAGGATTTCAGCCCTTTAGAAAATAACCGCAGAGCTGGAAGAAGTGCTCAGATCTGTGATTTAATTAAAAGTGCCAATACAACATGTCATTACAAGTGAAAGTCCTGCGATCAAAAACCTATTTAAGTAAGATACAGTTTTATCAGCAAAATGTACTCACGGCGACTGTAATCAATATTTTTATAGTAAAAATGTATGAAATACAATATTAGAACAGTTAAAGAGGTTTCATAGTTTCTTTGGAAGCAGTGGGTGGATAAAGGTATTCTAGTACCGGGGGATTTATGTGATAAAGGCGTAATGAAATCCTGGTACAGCAATTCGGTCTCCATTAACAACAATTTTGGAGCCATCTTCAAATTAGACATCTCTAGACTAAAACATTTGGTTCCACTACAGCTGCCCCGCCAAGCTCTGACGTTCCCTCCGATGTAGTTAAAATATTTGGTACTGGCCATGAGGCATCAAAATACTACTCCCTGTTGCATAAAAGTTTTGATAGTCATGGCTCTAATCTTAAATCAGCCTGGGAGAATGATCTTAACCTATCACTCACAGAGCAGGAATGGAACGACATTTTAAAGAACTACAAGAAAACATTACGGGAACTCAGAGCGAGACTAGTGCAGTTTAAAATAATAAACAGAGTATATTGGTCCCAGGGTGAAATTAAGAGACAGAATTGCTGGAGGTGTGGGACGAGCGTTGGCACACTCCTGCGCATGTTGTGGTCCTGCCCTGTTGCACAAAAATTCTGGTCTGCCGTGTGTGAGAATACCAAAATGATCCTTAAATTAGACATCTCATTCTGCCCTAGCTTGTTTGTTTTGGGTGATCCTCTCCCTCTAAAGTCCTTGCCTGCACCTCACGCAGACTGAGTTCAGACATCCGTCATGTTGGGGAGAAAACTTATTGTGACAGAGTGGAAGGCGATCACCTTACCGCCAGCCAGGGTGTGGTTATCTCAACTGGGTATTGTGGCTGCACATGAGGGCCTCTCCTTTAGGCTCACCAATCAGGTGGAGAAATACTACACTAAGTGGGTGAATCACATCTCCTTCATTAAAGGTCCCTGATGCAACTATATGACAACATACCGGCTCAAATCCTTGGAAGTTATATTTTAAAATGTGACGCACATTATTTACACTTCTGCCAAAGATTAACTAATTAATTAATTTGTATTTATTTTTTTAAATATTGTTTTTTCATTTATGTATCTATTTTTTTAGCATTGTCAAATTTATTTTTGCCAGTTTGTCTCGTAAAGTTTCATAGTAATGAGCCAAAGAATATTATCACTTGCGCTCCCCTTGGCTTTACAGAGTTTTGTACCAAGTTTCAGCTAATTGTTTAGTTGTCTGGCTGCAACTTTACTGTTTTGGTTCAAAACCCAACCGGCTCAGCAGACGCACTGATAAACATAGTGGAGCATTTAGCAGCTAAAAAGCCAGATATTTCCCACGAGAGTTGGTAGAGGCCCAAAGCAGAGTTAAAGACTCTGGACTCACATTGATCAGGTGGCCAGTATTGAATGATAATGTCGCTCTGTAACTGTTAGTTGTACAAATAAGCAACCACATCAACTGAAAAGATGTCGTGTTCACAGCTTATTTCAGTGACTAAAAGATCTGCTATGGCAGGTCCAAAGATTAGAAAGTCCTTGTCATGCAGTAAAATAACCCCAGTGACTGATACCAGTAAATATGCCATTATTATTATTTTAACTACTTTATATGCAGTCCGGTAGTTTAATCCCACAGTTCCTATCCTAGGGGGCGGCCCCCTCCGAAAGGTCAGGAGATAAATCTGAGGGCTTGTGAAAAGATTAATGCGGTAGGAACAAGGAAGAAACAAATGTATATTAATTTTTAAGACTTTTCTCTAAACTTTTTGTTTAAAAACAATTAAAAACAAGAATCTAAATCAGTCTGATCACACCCTGTGGCTCTCGAAACCAACCATCTTATTCTCTAGCATACGATAAATGCCAAAAGAATTTTTCAGCTAAAAGAAGATGCCCTTGGGAGCAGGAAGTTGGTTTCTGCTAGACAGGAAGTGGTTACATCGGCATGCTATCACAATTACAGTGTTTCTTTCGCTGGAGGCTCGTCACAGCAATTTTGTTCAAGGGGCAAGCAAAGGATGGACAGACTGAGGGACAGATGAGAGATGGATAGAGAACAAGGGAGTGTCAGAGGAAGGGTGGGATAAAGCTCAGCTGCTCGGTGGGAGAATGTCCTGGGTGTGTCTTTACTCGCTCAGATCTCTAATACACCAAGTGGAAAGGCAGACGGAAAGAGACGCACCGAGAGACGACGACAGAGCGATAGAGAGATGTAGATATAAATGTATAAGTAAAGAAAGGGAGTGAATGAGAAGAGAGCGGGGAGCCACTAATTGCATGGTGTTATCTGGGGGCCGTGGGTGGGGGTTGGCGGAGGCAGCGGAGATGGAGAAGTGGATGGAAGGGAAAAAGGGACAGGGAGGAGGGGACGGCACTGTTTCTCTTTAAGTCCCCTCGTGGATGCTTTGGGACAGTAATGATGGGGTATGGGAGGTGTGTGGGTGGGGGTGTGGTGCTGTTACCTCCTCCTATGTACCAACCCCCAACTCCTCCTTTGCTCTCTCTTTCTCAGCTACACACACGATCGTGAGAGATTTGTATGCTCGCTTTGTGGAGGGTGGAGACGGCCAGGCAGGTCCCCTGAGGAGGGTGTGTCCTGCTGGCTGGGCCCGTCTGATGAGTGTGCCTGCACGTGCATGAGGGTGTGTGTGTGTGTGGGTGTGTGTGTGTTTATCTCAGTAATGATGTGCATGTGTGTTTTGTGTCGTTCCTATTCTCATGACTAAGTTCGAGTACAATGCATTAACCCTGTAATTTAAAGGCTCTAATGTCCATTAAACTGAAAACCAACCACCCTCTATTCATCGCTCACTTTCAGTTACAGCAAACACAAGACACACACAACCGGGCCGCTGACGAGGAATATAAGTGGGCAGGTTGTGGCTGCAGTGCAATCATTTTCTCACTTCTTCTCTTGGGAATTGCAGTTTTAAATGGCCTGTGTTGCCAGTTTCCTTGTAGCAGTCCTAAAAAAAAATGTAAGACAACCCTCCAGCCCCAGTACTATGTTTTTTTCAGGGCCGCCACAATACGGAGACCATTAAGAGATATTTAGAGAAACATTTTCAGTAAAATTGAAAACTTGTTGTCAAAATGTAGAATAACCAGTGATAGAATGTAACTAAGTATAACTTACTTAAGTACAATATTGAGTTGCTCGTTCTTAACGTGAGTATTTCCAATTTCTGCTACTTTATTCTTCCACTTCCACACAGTCTGGAGGCAAATATTGTACTTTTTACTCCATTAATACGTTAATTTTAAACCTTTAGTTTGTAGATACTGTGCAGATTCCAGATTATTCAGTGTTGATTCAGCTATTCCTGGTGGCGTTTAACTAATCAGATAGTGTTGTGTGCGGGACATTGAGCAAGACCACAGCAAGTGCTGACGACAGAAAGAGAGCAGCGGCTCTGTCAGATCCAAAGTAACGTATTTTTGAATTGGTTTATTTCATCAGAATCAGTCAAAAAGAATAATAATCAATAACAGCCTGTGGACAACGTAGTCAACATAAATCTGTGACGTCCCTTCACGATGTTCATCTTTACACTCACGCACTCGTGGAAGCACTGTGCATGTTTTTATCTAGCAGATAACATTTTTCCTTCTTGAGTTGCTCATCATGACGTTCAGTTTCCCTGGAAATTCTTTGCTGCCTGGCAGATTATTCGTTCCTTCGTGTGTTTCAGCTGTTAAGATTTCTCAGAAATGTATTTCGTCTGTGGCAGGGAAACATACTGCACAAGCCTTGAGAAGCTTCTGTGTGTTATACTGGGCTAACTAAACACTTTAAGTGCTGACGGACTCACTATAAACAGACAAGAAGAAACTCAGTAGCCTAGCAACCTTAGGCTACAAACAACCCACAATGCAACACTCTGTTGAATTAACAGGCCAACTCTGTAAGAGCAGTACATGTAAACGTCTGGTCCTCAAAAACAATATGACCCCACTTTCCAAAAAGTTATTTTTGGGCCCGTGTGGCACATTATATTCATCACATGTAGTGTTCATCAAGTTGTGGGTCAGGATGTAAAATGATCATGAGCTAATGTTTGGTTGGGTCCCCAGTAGGAGAGAGTAATAACATGTTGTGGGTCTCTGGATGGGGCCGGATTTTTCATGTGGTTTGCAACCTTTTAAAAAAAGAGAGTAAAAAGCGCCTACACACTCCTGTCGTAGAGTCAAAGGAATATTTCACTGTTCTTGTCATTGACTGCAGCTCCCCACCGGGACTCCTCCTGGCTTTTAGAGGGCTCAAATGTATTCAAGTGTCATCCAAGACATAATGGCCCAGACATGGTGTTTCATTATATTGACATTGCGGCTCCCTTATTTGTGCCTTTTGGCTGTTTAGTTTACGGTTTCAGGTTGTGTGTCTGTGTGTGTGTGTGTGTGTGTGTAGCTCTCCATGGATCCATTCCAAGCTTAACTAGAAACTATAAGGAAATCCTAGTGTATAATGACCTAATGATATCAAATATATTAGTAAGTGAAGTAGCGGTTCACAAATGTATATAGTCTCATGTTATATGTCATCACATTGCCGGCCCCTGAGTTAAATTATTTGGACAGCAAATCACAATAGCCTTAAGTCCACATTATGGCATTTTAGCTCACCTAATGTGTGCTTTTTTCTTGTATTGTGATGTCCTCGACCTTGCCCCATTTGAAATTAATATCTGCAGTCCTGTTGACACTGATGAAGTTGAAAAGAGCCCCGATGAAAGAAATGAAGAGCAGAGAGCCTTAAGGTCAACCTTCTATCCCCCCTCATTTGAGTCCCCTGAGAGGCAGCGTGCGTTGGAGTGCGACCCAAAGGGAGGTGTATGTGTTCATTTATTCAGTGGTCAGTGATCTGCGCGGCCTCCCAGTGGGGCCTGACAAACGCTTCAATGGGCCGGCCCAGCATGGCTTTGTGCTGCCTAGCACCACATCTGTCTGCCACGGGACAGCGTGTGTGTGTCGGTGCCTGAGAGAGGGGGATTCTGGAGGGGGGTTGGTACAAAGGGACCGCAAGTGTGTGTATTGATGGAGACGGAGGGGGGCATTTGTTGTGATCATGGAAAGAGGAAGATGGATAATGAAATAAGATGTCATGTGAGGGTGTGACAGTTAACATCTGTTCTGAATGAGGTGTTATTACTGTAGAGGACTGTGTGCAACGGTGTGCTTCATGTGTGGGACAGCGTGTCTTCTCCTATTGATTGCTGCCTTTGTGTTTTAATATTGATCAGGGCCATGTGTCTCTTCATGGCCCAGTGATCTAAGAAAGAACAGGGCTCCCTCTCTGTCTCACACACACACACACACACACACACACACACACACACACACACACACACACACACACACACACACACACACACACACACACACACACACTTTTAACCATCATTTATCAAATATCTTGGGATGTTGGCAGTATTGTAAAAATATTTTAACAGTTAGCAGGTGATAAGGAGGAGGTGTGTGTGTCTGTGTGTGTGTGTGTGTGTGAGTGTGAGTGTGAGTGTGTGAGAGAAAGTGAATGTCAGTATCGAATGATGCCAGAAGTCACACAGGCAGCGGTTCCTTTGAACCATTAGTTGACAAATGCTTGGCTAAAGCCATGTGGACATGCCTTGTCTGTGCAGTTTCCAGTGTTGCTGCAGGCCACTATGTGTGTGTCTGTGGTTGTGTGTGTGTGTGTGTGTCTGTGGTTGTGTGTGTGTGTGTGAGAGGTGGTGTCCAGATGGCCCTCACAGATGGATGCTGTGGTCTTAGAAGAGATTACCTCCCTCTATTCTTGTCTCTGCACCGCTCCTTAAGACCACAGGAGCCCTGTGACACAGTAGCCCAATTAGCTATGCTAACTCGTGCAGTCTAGCACTAGCTTAGCACCGCCACCTCTCTAGGTTTTTCAATATGTGGAAGGCTAAATGTTAGTCAGCAGTTGTGCGGTTAGGAGCTGGGGGCTTTATGTGGCTTGTCTGACCATCACAACAGTCAGTGTGACACAGATTGTTAAAGACAAGATGACATTAATCCAGCGGGCAAAATGTAATGTTGACTTTAGGTCAGAGAGAAAGAGGTCGGGCAGTTTTGGGAACGTAGGGAAGAAAGACAATTGCTGCTAAAAGGAGAGAGAGAGGAAGAGAGGGGAGTGGGCAGACAGGGGCTTTGCTAAATGGTTTAACAGAGGCAGCGCCAATACCCCTCACCTCCCTCACCCCCACTGTGCTGTGTGTCTGCCACACACATTTACATACACATTGTCAGGCCAGGGTCGATGCACGCTGCCTGCTTTTTGGCAGACCAGAAGACTTTGGAGCAGATTAAGGCCTTCCAGCAAATGAAGCACCTATGCACACACACGCACATGCATACACACACACACACACACACACACGCACACACACACACACACACACACACACACAGATCAACATGCTCACAATCTACTCCAACTGTGTTGCGGTTGTCGTTCATGATTTGTCTACACTTTCCGTCAAGGTGATGCAGGTCCTGTGTGCAGAGGGCGTGTGCCTGACAGGGTAACAGAAAGAAACACTTCCACTTGGTGAACATTTATGTAAGATGTGAAATAGTATATCCACCTACATAAAAAGGTTAAGTTGCTGCTGTGAAAGTTAAACTTAAAAAAAAACTACTTTAACTTATCTGTGTTTATTTTAGCACAAGACACATTCTCAACACCATGTTTTAAAGGATGATGTTCTTTAAGACATTTGAACTGTAATTTTTAGGGTCAAAGTTCACTGCGTATTTGCCATTTAAATGTCCCCCATGGAGGATTCTTGTGAGATAAGTTTCTATTTATATTCAGTGTTTCTCACCTAAACACACTCTGTGTATCTTTGAGGACTAATAAGTTCAATGTGTGACTTTATGTGCAGTTGGGCAAGTGGTTCAGAAATGTAATTGTCCGAAGTCAATTTTTATGCCGCCTTACTCCCAGACTTGTGGCAAACTGCACAATACATAGTTAAAGTTTCCCCACATCCTCTAACACCCTCCAACTAAACTCCTGTCTCCTGGGTAATTGAAATACTGTATTTCCTTTTTTCATTAAAAAGCTGCAAAGCTGAATTATGGAAAATTTTAAATCTGCCTATTTTCATGCCGACCTTTATTGGTTTATTGCTGTGTTTCTTGGCATTATACCACCACCTGCATGTCAGAGAAAAAGTGTGAAACAGTTGGTAGTAATGTGTATGGCCGGACCAGCATGCTCCTGCACGAGCATATTTGTCTGTTTTAACACATGAAACACTACTGCAGAGCACTACTAGTGGTCTAACACCCGGAGCTGATCATGGCCGCTTTAGACAATACTTGTGTTTCCACCACTCAAAGTTAAAAGTTATTGTACCCAAGTTTGTGTCTTCTTGTTCAGGCCTTCTATGATGACTAGGTTTGGAGTTGATAAAGATAAGTGGAAGGTTCAAATATAACCAAGCAAAGTAGAGTCCAAGACAAATAAGAAACATTAAACTTTATCAGAGAAATCTTAATCGTCCGTCCTCCAAGTTTTACGCTCTCTTTTATGGTGTGACCGTGAGTTTTCTTCGTGTCAGTTGTTTGTGTTTTTGTGCCTGCCAAGGTCATGTTAATCCAGCTTGTTGGGATGAATGTATGCTCTTGGGTACAGTTTGTGGTTTCCATCCAAAATGCCATATACAGTCTCCACTTTGGGTAGTAATGTCCAATCTGGAACTCATCTGAGAGCAGTCGAGATCTTTAAAAAGACTTTTAAGTAACCTATGATGCAAACAGTGATTTGGTAAAAGTAAGTGTCAGTTTATATACTTACTATCTGGAGCACAATTTATGTGTCTGTACAAGTCACATATATGCACATATTACTTTAATCCATGGTTTTATAGGTTGGTGATTTAGCGGTGTATGTGAAGCAGAGAGATAGCTCGCCCACCCCCTGCCGCAGCCCCATGAGATGGGACTATTAACACTGCTGGAAAATGACAGGGGCTCCACATGTGGCTTTGAAGAGTTCTCCGGCTGAAGACAGACACATCAAAGGCGTCTTCAAAACCAATTTATGTCTGCGCACTCTTAAAAGAAAAAAGTGTCTCAGGCTTGGGCAGCAGTCTCATGCATTTATTGAGGAGTTAACAAGCATTAAAGGAAAATTCAAAGTGGAATGTGGGAATTTCACGAGCTTTAACTGATTAGCCTCTACTTCCTGAAGTGGTGTTATCCGGCAGACATTGATTGTTTTGGCAGCCCGCTTTAACACATTGGTTATTGTCTATCAGATGACACTGGAATTTATTTGTGACCTCACTGTAACTTTTATTAGACACAGCTCTGTCTGTGTCAGTCTGTTTGAAGCCAAGTTTAAAAATGCACACACTGTGATGGCTGAATGGGGCCAGTTAGGGTCATTGTCACGAGCAAACACAGGAGGCCGAGGCTGAGGAGTTTGACCATCTTAAATGTATTTAGATGAGTTTTTGTGTTTTTGTTTTATCTCCTTGTTGTGTTTTATTCTATACTCTACTGGTGGGTTTGAGCATGAGTTAGGGTTAGTGAGTGTGTGTGTTTGTGCGTGCCTGTGTTGGACATCTGGTTTATTATTTTAAGCACAGCCATGCTCACACTACTGCCCACAAGTAGCACCGGCTCAGCTCTGTGACCTGTGACTTTAGTCTGAGTGCCTGTTTGAGCCCACTTATTACTTCCACATCGTCCCCTGTAACCTCTTTTTATTTGAGTATATCTGCGTGAACTCGAAAGAGTATTTATGTGCCCTCCGTACCATGTGCATTGAGGCATGTGGTGGTTCAGTATGTTGATACGGGGGCCTCAGACAGAGGGCTTGACGGGGTCTGCCCTTGAGGGAAATCACTGGAATGGTCAGACAAGGACAGAAACTATTTTTAGCCATGATGGTGGGATATAGTGACATCTCCATTTCATACCAGACCAGGGCAGCCATCAGTGGGGTTACTTAGTCTGGTTTTATCATTATGGAGGATGTCCTGATTCTTTTCGATTTTAAGGTCACGATTTGATTCTGTTTCCGATTTAAAAGTGATTTTCCAGCACTGACTCTTGATTTGTAATAATAAACAGATCATTGGTTTCCATGCCTTGAAAATTTATTTACATTTTCAGTTTTTTCTTTAAAAACATTGGCTACATGGTATCAAGTATGATATAACCACCATATTTTTTTTTATGTACCACACTAAGGTGTGATGGTGAGGACGTCAGCTCCGGCTTATCATTTAAATAATAGAAACTGAACTGCTTGTTTCAAATTGATTTAGAATTGAAATCATGTCAACCCTAATCATTACTATGATTTTGATTTCAACCAAATACTTTTACACTGGCTGTTTGAAGACGGTACTGCTGTGCCTTTATTCCTCCTCGCCGAGACAATGACTATGACTTACCCACTGAGCAAAGGACATCTTAACTGCCATATAAGAGGGACGGTAAATTGTCTTTATTGCCTTGCTACGCCTTTGTATAGAAAGGGCTGCCCAATGCATATGTTTTATGTCACACAGGACACTGAAGCTGCTGTGTTACACAACATGCATCTTTTGCTTCCGGAGCCATGGCATGCTATCCAAAATCACACACGGTGGCAGACTTATGGTGCTGTTGTTTGGTTCAGTGTAACAAAACAAAGCCGTCGTAATGAAGGCGCTTAGTTGCGGCAGTATCGCACGAACTCTGTGTAAAAAAAGCCAATAACACCAACGGCAGAAGGTCACAGATAAAACAGAAGCAAGCTGTTGTTTCTGGAATTACTCATGAAGCACAAGCTGTGAATCAGCCACCAGAGACCGGACTGGACCAGGCCTGACTGTGGATCCACACCAGGGATATACATTAGCACTCAGACGCCCATGTAAGAGAATATCATCAGCAGCCCAACACAAACCACCTGTCAGTGGCCACCTGTTAAACATAGGCTACTGGAGGAGCTCACTGAACTACTTCCTGACTGTAAAAATCCAGTTTACTAATGAAATAGTGAAAGTAGCCGATAAATACTGCGATGATCCAGCTGCTAGACAGAAAACCCTGTGTAGCAATGAATCCCAGCAACTGGAATGAAGCCACAGTCTCACTATCTATATTATAAACACATCATCAGCAGTAGTAATGCAGAACAGATGCAGGTTCAGGAGGAACTCTACAGTGGCCACTGTGTACACATCTGTGAAGGAATGTGTTGTCAGTAACCCCACCACCCCACCCAGTCTGCCTCTGCTCACAAACACAAATACTGTAGGAAAACTGAACAGGGGAGTGAGTCTGTTTAGGACACAAGGTCTTTTTTTTGTAAGTGGGAGTGTGTTTGTGTGTTGCATAATACACACACACACACACACACACACACACACACACAATCACACACACACTTTCTGTGCAGCCAACTCCCACAACACCAGTCCAATTATTTCCAGTGTTTATTCTTTCTTTTGGTCAATTTGGAGTTGTCACGCTGCTGATAAATGTGCAGCGGGGTAATTACACTTGATTGAATCACAAATATATTTATAAGCAAGTTAAGACAGTGAAATTTCCCCAGGTTATGTAATTTAATTTTAAGATAATTGACGGTTGCATTGTAACATGAGATCAGGCCTGCGTGTCCTATAGGTATTGTTTTGTTTGGAAGAACGTCTTGTTATCTTCATCTTCTTCACACTACCCCGAGGAATCGCTCTCGCAGTTTGTCTTTTTCCTCTCCTCACCCCCCATCGCCTTTTTTCTGTTTTCTTTCAGGGACATTAAGCCCGACAACATTCTGCTGGATATGAACGGCCACATCCGCCTGGCTGACTTTGGCTCCTGCCTCAAACTCATGGAGGACGGGACGGTGAGTTTTTACCACACTGCTGCTGATGCTTCCTCTGGTCCAAAGCAAACATACCAGAGCTTCTCTGACCTCCTTGTCAACCCCCAGGGGTCTCCCAGGAGGAGTGTGTGGTTCAGCGGCTTGGCTGTGCCTGTACTTATGATTCGGACAAAGGAAAAACAAAAAAAAAGTTTCCCTCAGGTGTTATGTAAAAGAAAAATGACAGGATGAAATAGATGATCACAGAGGTGCCTGAGTTTGTACCACCAATGTAAATATAGTAATGAGGATGTTGGAACATCATCGTAGACTAAAACGTCTAGATTGAAGCTTTGAATCATGATGAGGGTGTATTTCTTCAGTGCTTCATCTGTACTGAAGCAGCTTCTTGAATAATAAAGAAAGATGATGCCAAATGTGATACATCAGAATCCCAACATCTGCTTTTTCTCCTCTACTGTGGAACTTTTGGCACTTAATCCTGACACAGTTCTATAAATTCATATTTTTACATCACAAATTCACAGCCTTGATCTAAATTCAGCATTCAGAATCAAATGCACATTCTCAAAACTGCCTCAAAATAAGTAGAAACAGAGCTCTAAGAATCTGTGTAGACGTGAGGTTTTTGTTCCTGTCGTGGGGGTCTGAAAGTTCAATATGCTCTTTGTTTGGTTGTTTGCTGTTGCTGGAGCGGTTGTATATTCATCTGGAATGCTTTCCCAGACTTCAGCCTGTAACAAATCATCATCTTTATTACCCCCATTAGCACGCTGAACTTTAATACTCAAGTTCTTGTTCTCTTCTTTGTGTGTCAGATTTTGTCTCATGTGAGGCATTTTAAGGATGTTTTCTTGATGTTATTTTCCCCCCTATTATAGGTCCAGTCCTCGGTGGCGGTGGGGACACCAGACTACATCTCCCCGGAAATACTACAGGCTATGGAGGATGGGAAAGGCAAGTATGGACCTGAGTGCGACTGGTGGTCCCTGGGCGTCTGCATGTACGAAATGCTGTACGGCGAGACTCCTTTCTATGCAGAGTCCCTGGTGGAAACCTATGGGAAGATCATGAACCACAAGGTGAGCTTATAGAGACTGAAGTTGACTTTGTTTTATGAGTGTGTATATATAACAACTACACATTATCATCTTTTAATTTGAGTATGTGACAAGCAGCTCGCTGTAGCAGAGGTCAGAAGCATAATTACAGTCGATTAAAACATTGTGTTGTATTTTTGGCAATTCAATCTGTGTTTTTGAAAAATGAAAAGGAACTCTAATGGATACCTTCATATTTTTTGCACAGGAGCGATTCCAGTTCCCGCAGCAGATAACAGACGTGTCGGAGGATGCAAAGGATCTGATTCGTCGGCTCATTTGCAGTCGAGAGCACCGATTGGGCCAGAACGGCATTGAGGACTTCAAGCACCACCCTTTCTTCACTGGTACAGTCCAACCTCACAGATGTTACCATGTCTTCTGTGGTTTGAATGTTCTTTCTATTTAAAATATAAACGTATATTTCATTTTCAGTCGATCATATGTATTTTCATTTGGTATGGTACCTCGATCATTTAACAGAACTCAGTGATCAACGTAAACTAATTCAGTTGTATCGTACAGCATGCTGTGCAATTATCGTGCAGATATTTTGTTGTTGGAACATATTATTTGTTATTCAAATTATTATATTTTCCCTAATTTGTCTATTTTCTTCTGCATGTTGTCCAAATGTTATTTTTTTTCTCATACATAGTCCAATCCTTTTTACTCTTTTAATACATTATGTTTTTGTGTCTTGTTACTTGTGCAAATAAATAAAATAAACTATAAAATATAAACTTAAACTACTATTACATACTGCGTGTATTGTAGTATATTAAAGAGTGATAGTGGTAGCACCAGAAGATGAAAGACTCACAGATAAATTGTTTGACTTTATATGAGATTTAGATCAGATTTGTGCTCATTAATAAAGGAGTGACGGATCACCGTGTGTTTTAAGGTTTTCCTCTCTTGTTTTCAGGCATCAGTTGGGAAAACATTCTTACGTGTGAGGCCCCCTACATCCCCGAGGTCAGCAGTCCTACAGATACCTCCAACTTTGACGTGGACGATGACTGCCTAAAGAACTCGGTGAGGTTTTCTTTTAGGTATCAATAGACTTAAGACAAGCCTGAAAATGTGTGTATGTGTTTTATAATCAAGTGTTTTAGATGTAAAAATCTCACTTCTTTGCCATGTTTTTGACTCATTTTTCAGGAGACCATGCCCCCTCCCTCTCACACTGCCTTCTCTGGCCACCACCTGCCCTTTGTGGGTTTCACATACACGAGTAAATGGTAAGTGTGCTTCCACTCATTGTTATTATCGTGCTCAGTGGATCTTTAGTGACGGATGAACAGAGGACATTAAGTGACAGGACTACTTTTCTGCTGCATTTTTCCAGTTGGCGAAACAAAGATCATTGATTTGCATTTTAACATTTTTAAATAAAGCGAGACGTCATTATTTGGCCTCGTGTATAATTGGTTGGCATAAATGGACGGATCTCCCAGTCAAACCATCTTACTGAGTAACATTCTTATCAATCCTTCTAAAGAAGCACAGAAGTATTAAATTAGCATCCTTCCCTAATAAGGTGATGTTCATGACTCTTCACACTGACGGCTACCCGTGAGAAAGAAACAAACCCTCCACTTACTTTCTTATCTCTTTAAGGCTCAGTGATAATGGTCTTTTCCTCTCTTTCTTCTTTTCTCTCTCTGCTCTTTTCCCACTCTCCCTCCCCCAAAATCTCTCTCTCCCCATCTTCCTTTTTGCCGCTGTCATTCTTTCTCCACGCTCCCTCTCCCCCCTTCTTCCATGACTCAACATCCTCTCATCTTTCATCTGTCTCTCTCTCGTCTCCTTCTCTTTCCTGTTCCCCTCCCCTGCTGTGCCTCTGTCATTTCCTCCTTGCCTCTTTCTCTCCCTTAACCAAACACTTCCATAATGAATGTTCTTTCACATCCCCAATTTTTTACCTATATAAATGGCCTTTTCTTGCCTTATCATTCTCTTTCATCACTCTTTCTATCATTGATTGTCACTGTTCTCATGCCTTCTATACTTACATCTTCACTACTTGATTTTTTTCCCCCCCATCTTCCTCCCCTGTAGTACACTATCTGACCGGGGTTGCCTGCGACAGCTGGCAGCCGTGCCGGGAAAGCCAGGTCAGGACCAGGTGGACCTGGACGTCCAGCGCGGCCTGGAGGACAGCCTGGCTACCGAGGCCTACGAGAGGAGGATCCGCCGCCTGGAGCAGGAGAAACTCGAGCTGAGCCGCAAACTGCAAGGTGAGGCTGACCAAAGAGTCCGCCTGGGTGTGTGTGCAGGTGTGAATCACAAACATGCGCACCAAAACACTGCAATTTAAGGATGAGAGTGAAGATGCACATTAGTGAAGTCACTGTGTATACCCACAGCAGGTACTTTACATTCAGAGGTGACAAAATGCAGAAGTCTTTTTTTTTTTTAAACATCTAAATGAATTTCATATTGAGGATCCACTCTTCATAAAGTACTTTGTCCTCACATCTGACTTTGATTATTAAAAACGAGCGTAACAAAGCACATGACTGATGCCTCTTGACGTGTTGCAGAGTCGACGCAGACGGTGCAGGCCCTGCAGCACCAGACAGGTGAAGGCCCTCTCAGTGCTAACAAGGAGGTGGAGATCAGGAGTCTGAAGAGCGAAATCGACATCCTTAAGAAGCAGATCGCTGGTCAGAATTTGTTTTTGTTCCTCTTTAGTGAAGCTCTGTGGTACTCAGGACAAAAATCTAATCTTTTCAAACAAACACCAAACCAAAGGGGCTGATTGTTTACAGACTCCTCAGCAACATTAAAATTTTACGATTGGGAAAACTCTGAACAGAATTTGGAGTAAACCTTGGAAACAAACTAATGCAGCCACAGTCAAATTCTCTCACAAGTTTCACATTCCATTAAATCTGTAACCTTTTGTCTATGTGTGTATGTGTGTATGTGCATGTGTGTGTGCAGAATCAGGCCAACTAGAGAAGCAGCTGGAGGACGTGTCGTTGGCCCGCAGGGACCTGGAGGACTCATCTAAACACATCAAGATTCTGGAGAAGCAGATGAAGGCCATTTCACAGGAGAGGGATGACCTGCACAAGGTAGAACCAGTGTTGTGTAGGGATGCTGTGTGTGTATTGAACGTTCTGTTTATCCGTGTAAACAGTGTAAACATTACCTACATTACTTGTTCCTGAGGATAAACAATGACTTCAGTAGTATTTTGGACCTTGATAGAGGTATACTGAGAAATTATTATAATTCCTTGAGACTTGGTGTTTGGATGTGTGTGTCAGTCATGGTAATGTTATCGAACACATTAATTTACCCTTGCTGATGGTGAGCACTAAGACCTGTGTCGTAGCTCTGCCTACAAACACAGTGATATCACTGTTCGAATAAAAGGAGACCTCGCACACCACACTGCAACCAGATTACTCATCTTTGATTCTGGTGTAAAAGAAGTCAAATAAACTAATTTCTTGAGAAATTTCTTTCCTGAGAATCTTAATATTTTTCTTCACTCTCCGTTTTGTGCCCAGGATGTTCTGGAGGCCAGTGAGAAGCTGAAGTCTCAGTCGAAGGAGCTGAAGGACGCTCACAGCCAGAGAAAACTGGCCATGCAGGAGTTTTCTGAGCTCAATGAAAGACTCACAGACCTCAGGTAGGATCACTGCCCCAGACCATTCTCAAAACCAGACACCTACACCTCCTACTTTATTCAACATTACATTTTTAATGCTACGTTTGGTTGGTAGTGTATTAAGCTACAGGTCCATTTGATTTGGCCCCTTATGTTTATTACTCACCTGTAACATTTACAACCTGTTGTGACTGTAATGTTACACCCAGGTCGGTGAAGCAGCGTCTGGCTCGTCAGTTGCGAGACAAGGAGGAGGAGATTGAGAGCCAAACTCAGAAGGTTGAGGCTCTTCGCCTTGAGGTGCGAAAGGCAGAGAGGTCCAAGAAGGAGGTAGAGTAGTCTCCCTGTGGTTGCTAGATCACCCTGTTCTGTCTCCATCCACCGGTTGGTGCACAATTCAAACTTCTACTGTGGTCTATGTATTGTGCTCCTGTCACCTCTCTATAAATATTCATGGAGCTCCATGAATATTTATACAGTGGATTAGAAACAGTGTTGCTGTGGCAATATTTCAGTGTACAATGTGTTTCTACACACTTGCAAGAACATTACATGTGTTGTTTTTGGAATTTCCATCAATTAAGAGTAACATAGCACATAATCCTTTCCAGAGGTGTATCCACAACACATTGCACTGGAATGAGGCCACAATATGTTTATTTTAGTGTTTTAAATATTGGAGTGACTGGTCTTCTTCTTGTCTATTTTTGCAGCTGTTATCTTTAGCTTGGTCATGGTTTGGAATATGTTTTTATATGTTATGATTATATTACATGTATAAAAAAGATGGGTTGAAATGTGTTCTTGCATCCAATCACTGGGGTTTATTTGTGCATCCATCTTTAGATGGAGGCGCAGACGGAGGAGCAGGCAGCAGAGGCTCAGAAAGAGAGGAAGCTGAGAGAGCGTAACGAGCAGTACAGCCGACAGCTGGAGGAGGAGCTGGAAGGGCTTAAGGTAAGTGTGACATCACACACAACTGAACATGAACCTTCGAATCCGTCGACAGAGTCGCTGCACATCCTGAAAAGTTAAAAGACTCGTAGATCAGACCAGATCTTAACTAATCTTCATTTCTGCCGTGCCCACTTTTGACCCAGTTGAAGCAGGCAGGCTCTTCCGCTGGCCCGGCCTCAGCGGACCAGACCCAGGAGGTGGGACGCCTACGGGGAGACCTGGAGAAGAAGACGCTCCTGTACGAGGAGGAGTTGGCACGAAGGGAGGCGCAGCACACCAATGAGCTGAAGGCCCTGCGCAAGGAGCTGCGGGATGCTGAGAGCCAACACCTCGCCCTGCAGAAAGAGATCCTGATGCTCAAAGACAAGCTGGAGAAGACTCGACGTGAGAGGTACTTTATCCATTTCTTTTCTGCTTTCTTTTCTTTTTAAAAAAAATCAAGACAAATGTTTTTTTTAGTCATGTACTGTTAATGTAGTGGAGTTAGTGTTATTGCTGCACTGTGTATGCCCAATATCCTGGTAGTCATGATATTATCTTTGTTTTCTTCATTGTCTTTTCCAGTGATGATTGCGTGAGGTACTAAGAGTTCAATTAAAGTAGCTCAACTGTCTGGTATAAATGTGTAGTAACTGTGAAGTGCTGTTTCTTTTGAATAGTTAATCTAACTATTATTAGTTTGTAACATTATTAGAATTTTAATATTTCTGTTGCCCCTAACCCAACCAGAGATAACCTGGTATGCAGGTAACTTCCTTCCAGGGGGTCACAAGTGCTTTCATACCTCCAACATTTCAGAGGACTCAAAATGGTTCCTCTGTTGAGGGCTTGAAAGAGAGCTGTTGCTGTTTACCTCACCTGGCTGAAAACAAAAATCCAAGTGTGGCTTTAACAATGCTGTAGAGATGATAAATAATTATTTTACTCACTTATGTTCACAGACTAACTCTCTGAGCTCTGAATTGAAACAACATAGAAATATAAAAAACTCACTTATTAAAACTTAAAGAGGTAAGACTTGACTTTAGTACACTCTAGTTTTGAATGGAAAAGGGCAAATGAGGGCGCAAATGGTTGATCTGGAAAAAGAGTTTCTGTTAAAATGTGCCAACTCGGATATTAATACCTAGAAAAGAAAGAAGGAACTTATTTTTCTTCTGCGGACCCCCTGGTAGGTGCTCAGGGGCACCTGATCCCACTTTGAGAACCGCTGGTTTAATCGAATTTTAATAAAATCTTGTTTTTGAGGAGAAAGCTTTAGAGCTTTGTTTTTGTACCCTGTAGCCTAACCTTCCTGCCTGGCATTACTGACATGTTCTTCTCACTCCTTTCTTATTCATTTTTAAACACAGCGCTGTATCAGATTCTAACTGCATTAATGTGTTTGGGCTGAATAAATCGTACCTGGTCTTAGTACCAAGCGTTTGATTCAGGTTTTGAGGAAATGTGTGGGAACAAACATAGGAGGATGGTGGTCGACTGTGAAGTTGGTGAACATTTGATGGCAGAGTGTTCAAAGACCAGCATTTTCAGTCCAGGAGGCTGGAAGGCAGAAAACTGTTCCACAAAACCCAAATCTCTGAAAAAAGTCCCCTTTTTGAGAGATTGATTTAGCATTCATGTTGAAATGATGAAGTCAAGATTGGTTTTGCAGCTGTGAATTTTGGTCAGGGAATAAATGTAAGTTTATACAATGTCACAAGTTTAATAATCTGTGTGTGCGTGCATTTTTGTTCCTCCAGCCAAAGTGAGCGGGAAGAGTTTGAGGCCGAGTACAAGGAGAAGTACGAGAGGGAGAGGGTCCTGCTCACCGAGGAAAATAAGAAGCTGTCCAGTGAACTGGATAAGGTAAAATATTTGTTCCCATACACTCGAAACAAAACAAAAATCACTCTGAAAACACACCACCAAGTGTAAAAAAAAAAGTTTCAGTGTTTTTCTTTCTTGCTTTCTTAGCTTTTTAGTGATCTGTTTATCTCTCCAAAACACATACGCAGAAAAACCACAATTCCCTAACCCCAGGTAACCCCTCTCGACCGGCCCGAACTCTGTCATCACATTCCTCACTCCACCCCCTCTCTCAGTGCTGCGCCAAAGAAATCACTGTTCAATATCCGCCATAAAAACACCCTGTAGCCTCCTCCACAGTCCGATGGAATGACTCTCTGGATTACACTGTATTGACTTTGGAAATAGCTCTTGGAAGTTCAAAAAGACTCCCAATTTAAACAATGTCTCAGAAGTGGGAGGCATTCTTACATATGGAATAAAATGTCCAAGTGTTGTTTTTAAAGTCTGCAACTGATAAAGTAGGAAATGTCTTGATGAAATGGAGAGAATATGGATGTGGGTGCCACTGGAACGATAGCACACGTCACTGCAGTTATTTAATGTATTATTCTGTTATTTCACATAGTGAAAGATTATGTTTTTAAAGCTTAAGCGCTCAGGACGGATTAGATCTGTCTGTATGTGAGTCTTTGCACAAAATAGTTCTTGAATGCATTTGGAGTGTGAAAATATTATTGTTTGACTCGTCTCATCTTTCAAAGGAGGCACCAAATTTCAACTCTGTTTCCTTTGTAGAAAAATCAAGCCACTCCATCTTCAAGTATTATGGTTGTTAAGCTCAAATTGGTGACTATTGTGACAGAGGATTAATGCAGTTGTTCAGCCAGACACGAGAAAATTTCATTTGGTGACTTGAATTGTTTTACTGCGTGTTTATAAATGAACAACAGCTTCAGATTGAGGCTCTTGCAACATTTTTCTTATTCTTCACTGAATCTCTCCCACCTTTTTCCGTAAGGCTTGTTCGTACTTTGCGTTCAGATTCACCGAACCCTCTTAATTCAACAACCTTGCCATAAATCTCTCATATTATGTTAAAAAATGCCACCCGTTCATGAGGGATTTGTCTTCGTGAGCTGTGATCACTAGCAGAGTTGACGCCCCCCAAAAAATGATCTACTCAAGTCAAAAATGGAGTCAAAAGAATAATTTAACACCGTGGAGCTTTAAATCCTGCAGCAGAAAAGAAACAGACAAAAGTTAGCAGTGTCAGTTTTCAAATTCAGTGACCTAAAAAACTAAACGTTGCTACGCTTCAGTGCTGAATGTTTTAAGACGAAGTTAGATGCCAAAAAACATTTTACTGAAGTAAAGCGGTCCATGATTAAAATGGGAGGTGCTCAAGGGCATCTGACAGTTGCAGAGAAATAAAAGGGACAATAAACTCCATCACAGGTCATTTTACACCGTCGCTGTTCGACTGGTGTTTTTTTATATCAGCTTCTATACTGTCATGTCAAAATACTCATGCTGGTAAAATATTAGGGGAAAAAACATTTTGTGAAACTTGTCAGTAAATTGGCAAGCCACTATTTTTCATGGGAGCATTTGATATACATGGTTCGTACAAAGTCTTGAATGTCTGGAAAATGCTTAACTTTAGCCGTTATGTTGTTGTTTATCGTCTCCTGCTGTCTAAATTAGCGAGCATTAAATATTTGTGAACAAAATAGACAATCTAAAATTATATAAAACAAAAACAATGACAACATATATTGATTTCAGTGAGTACATAAAGGAGTTATGTAAACTTTTCACAGTTGCACTTCTCAGTATTTAGATATGACGATAATGGCTTCAAGAGTCTGGATATTTTTGATTTAGGTACCTTCAATGTGCTTGAAAAGTGCTTGAAAGCTGAATGAACCCTGGATACAAGTCATTGTATCCTTGAAAACAGTTAAGAGACACTTGGTTTCTTGCGAAAGAGATGTTTCAATTGTCAGCAGATATGACTCAAATCCACCTTGATCCATATATTTTAAGCCCTATTGTACAACGTGTTTGTGGTGAGGTGTGGCTTCTGTGTTCCAGACTGCTGTTACGCCTAAATGTTTTCGTAAACGGAGGTTTCATCAGTGGGAGCCCATTATCGAGTGAAGTGTATGTGTAAAGAGTTACAGTACACACCAAAAAAAAAATAAAAACAATATTCCATCCCATGATAGTGACTCCACCACTTTGACATTTTTTATGACCTCTACTGTCCTCACACAGTCCAAACATTTGTTGGCGACCAGCTCCAGGATTGGAAAGCAATTGCAAAACAATCTTAAATTACTGTCTTCGCTCACACATTACATCACAGCCTCGACAGTTTCAAGACACCAAAAATGTGCCCACAAAGTGAGGTATTTAAACAAACAACAGGGCAGCTTGAGACTTGTAATGATGTCACCATGGTTACGTCTTTACACACACCTCTCACATTAAGGGATTCAGGAGGACTTTTTGAAATTAATCACCCTCCTCGTCTGTGTGTGTGTCCACACACCTCCTTAGCAGCGCTGTAGTTGAGCATCTGGGAGTTGAATCATAAAATCTGTCATAACCTCCAACAACACAATGATTCATTTTACATATTGAGCCCGTCGTCACGTTCAAGGCCGAACACCTTTGCTTTGAGCTACGCAGCAACTGTTAGACTCATTACACGGTAGTACAGTTTTTCTAATGTAATGTCATGTTGTCAGTATATACAGAATATATGAATCCATTTACCAGGTGTATTATGACAGCTTCACGACGCGATGAAATCTAATACGATCTTTTTTCTTTGTCTGTGTGTGTGTCTGTGTGCGTATCCCCTCAGCTGACCAGCATGTTTGAGAGGGTGAGCGGCTCCAACAGGCAGCTGGAGGAGGAGATGAGGGAGCTGGCTGACAAAAAGGAGAGTGTAGCTCACTGGGAGGCCCAGATCACCGAAATCATCCAATGGTGAGACGCACACACACAGTAGCTTTCTCAAATGTCCTCAATACGTGCTGAGGCATATACTTTTCCATTGATGCTCTAACACAAAGTGAAAGAGGGCTATATCCAGGCTCATAGAATGCACACACACACACACACACACACACACACACACACACACACACACACACACACACACACACACACACACACACACACACTCCCATGTTGTGTAGTAGTGTATTGGGTTTCTCAACACAGTATAACTGCAGCGGTTCTCACATGCCTCTGAAGATCTTAGAGCTACTTGACCCTCCCTTCCTCTCAGATCACTTCCCATTGCAGCTGACACCTCGCCAGCTGCTCGGCTTCCCTCTGTTGGACCAGACTGCAGTCCTCACATAGCACACATACCACACACACACAGACACACACACACGCACACACACGGACAGGCGATTGATCCATTCAGACGATGCAACACACATGCACCGATGCACACACTCACATTCCAAACATGCACATACAAATGTTGAGCTGGGGCTGCATTTTTAAAAGGATTTGGTGAATGATGTTGCCCCCTGGTGGAAATGTTGTGCCGCTGCGCAACAGTCTAGGTTTATATTTGCGTTAGGGTCAGCCTGAGTCTGAGCGTTAGAGATTAGTGATGTGCTCAGAGCTTCCTGCAGTCTGAACATGTGTACCTATCTGTTTGTGTGTGTGAAGTTGATGATAAGCATTTACGACGGTGTCAGGTGTTCTTTAAGGCAGTGTTTACATAATGTGTGTGTTTGTTCATAGGTTGAAGTGCACTAGTAAAGTTAAAACAGTTGTGGTGTGAATGTGTCTGATTCTGTTAAACAAAGTCAAAACAGTTATGAGTTTCTGTTTAAGGCTTTTATGGGTGAATGTGACTCTTTCGAACGTCTTTAAATGTATCATAATGCAAAATACCTGTATTTGTGTCTGTTTGCTGCAGGGTGAGCGATGAGAAGGATGCTCGGGGATACCTGCAGGCTCTGGCCACTAAGATGACAGAAGAGCTGGAGGGACTGAGAAACACCAGCCTGGGAGCCAGAGCCACAGTAAAATACACACACATAATACACAGTGTTTCCAAAAACTGTAGATGCTGTTGAGTCAAATGAAACTCTGCTGTGTTACTGAGATACTCTGTGATTATGAACTGTTTTAATTATTAATAAAACTGCCTTACATATGTTTTATTTCTCTCAGATGATCAGATGAATGTTGAATAAGATGAAGTTGTATTTTTATATTTCTGTTATGACTGATTGAGTCTAAACTATTCTAATAGCAGTTATATCATCACGCCTGCTGTGCCCGTCTGTCATTTGAACTCCGTCTGTCAGTGTTTGTCATTAATGTAGTAACTGTTCCTCTCTGTTTCAGGACATGCCGTGGAAGATGCGGCGCTTTGCCAAGCTGGACATGTCGGCCCGTCTGGAGCTGCAGTCAGCCCTGGACGCTGAGATCAGAGCCAAGCAGAGCATCTCGGATGAACTGAACAAGGTCAAAGCCAACAACATCTCCACAGAATGGTATGGATACTCCACAGAGGAAGTTAAAGAGTTTGTTTTTGTACTGATTATCCCTGAAAACAGTTCAAAATTGTTACTAAACATGTGGACTTCATTTGATGCACTACTGTCTCTGATCCACCAGTAAACTGCAGGATGTGGAAAGTAAAAACCAGGAGCTCCTAGCTGAAATTGACAGGCTGAAGAAAGAGACGGAGGAGCTGCGGCTACGGAGGGGTACGTCTGAAAATCTGTCAAATGACCTTTCTGTTTTCTTATCAGTTGCCAAAATGCTCAAAAATTACAATAGTTGTGTTAAAGTGTTAACATAAATACTTTTAATCTCCACTGTTGCTCCTACAGCGCTTATTTCAGATTGATGCAAAAGAGCACACCTGCTATAGCTATCAATACATGTCAGAAACACAGTGGTCAAAAATACACAGAAACAAGAAACAGTTACTCAAATGTTCTGTTTTTGTTAATACATGCGTGTTCGTGGTTGACCGGTCACTGCTCGCTGTGAAAGGACTCGTGAGAGATAATCACTGTGAAAGAGGGATAAATACAACCAGGGAACCAAATTAGAAGGTTTTGCGTCAGCAGTCATATTTGGGAAATAAAATCATGTGCTGTGTACATGACAACGTATTGTTTCTGAGGTCATATGAAACACCTCCCACTTCTTAGAGTCAGTCCTGTGACTCATTTTGTTTAAGTCACCCCTTTGATGGTTTAATATCACGTACTTAACCACGGTTGTGTTATTTGTTCTGTGTCTGTAGGTGTCAAGCACCAGGATTCCCAGAATTCCTTCTTGGCTTTTCTCAACGCCCCCACCTCAGCGCTCGACCAGTTTGATGTAAGTATGCGAGAAAAGAAAATCCTTGCTGATTCAAGAATAGCTGATGCGAGCAAACCATTTATCTGTCTTGAATTCAGGGTCTGAATTTCTGTGATCACGATCAACTTGGAAATCATAAGTCTGCAGCTCAGTCAATTATTTTGTTGCTTTTTTCGTCATGCTTTTTAACATTTTTTTTTCTTCACATGTATATTTATTTTTCTTTTATCTTTTTGGTTGTTTCCTTGCTTCATTCTCTGGTACATCAGGACTCTTATTCCTCATCTTCATCTTCTTTAATTGAGTTTTGGGAAGACGTAAGTTCCTCTTGGTTAGGCGGAGGTCTGTGTGTGTATGTAACAGTAGCTGTAGGACTCTGAGCATTTTACTGACTGAGACCGACAGTGTAGATCTGTGTATACATATTGCATCTATGCGTTCGTGCCTGTGCATCAGTGTAACTGTGAAGAAGAGCAGAACCACTGCATAATGTCAGTTCTGTCCTTTACCAAGGTCCAAATCTTATTTTTCTTAAAACAAATGGAAAAATACATGGAACGAGATGAATTCATTCCATCTGCTTGTTAAGATTAATATGTTTTGCAGTGTGCTGCCCTTTTACTCAGTTGCTTGCTATTCCTTGTAGGCTAGTGGGCTATTTGAATGGCTCTACCTGAGTTTGCTAGTGCTAGAACTGTGGTTGACCAGAACCACAAAGTACCACAAATCCTTCATCTACCCCTTTATCTTTTGGTTAACGGGGGGGTTTATTGTCGTCACTGTGCTCCATACTGACTTTCCCAGCTGCTCCCTTCCCATCATCATGTGTTTTCTTTCCATTTGCACCCATCCACCCTCTTCAGCCTTCGTCCACAGATCAACTCTGGTGGACATACAGTAGTCTAACGCAGTGATTCCCAACCAGGGCTACGTGTGTTCAGCTTAATGACTCAACTTAACTAAACTAACTCAGTTAAAATATAGAAACTGTGATTTGATTAAGGAAATACAACAAGTAAGCTCCCCATCAACCTGAGTCAGTTGTAGCACAAGTTGTTAAAAACTAGTTGGTAAGTAAGCAGAGAGGTTGAAATAGTTACTAGCAAAGGACAACAGTTGAAATAGTTAGCTGAAAGTAATAGACACAGAAATTTAATCATTAGAGAAGAAGATAAGTATGTTTTAATATGACCTCCCATTAGCTGGAAGGTGGTCATATTAACAATATACTGAACAATATCCACGTTCATGTAATAAATGTTAAATGACATACATAAGAACATGATTGCTGCAGATAAAGTGGTATTCATCTGATGTTTGATGTGCAGCAGAAACAGTTGGATTTATGTAATACAGGCTCATATTACCATTTCCATGTTTCTCCCTCAGTCTGTTTAACTGTGTGTTTTCAGCTCTGTTAGACAGCCTTTCTGATATTTACTCATCTCTATGTCTCTGCCACTCTCTGCCTCTCCTGCCATTGAAGCGCTCGCCATCCGTTGGCCCAGCTAGCAAAGGCAGACGTGTAAGCACCATCACTTGCGCTCTGTGATCTCAATGAGTCTCTCTGAATATGCTGTGTTGTCCTCGTCATGTTGATGTTTAATTGGTGTGCGTGCATTTCTTGTGTGTGTTTACTGTGGCTGTCTGGTTGCATGGCAGGGGTTCTGAAAAATCTTTTGTCAAAAGACATGTTGATGTTCTGGATTTGTCATATTTAATAACGTGGGGTGTTGCAATGTGTATTGCCTGTGTTCACTGGTGTCTGTGTGTTTTTTTTATTTTATTTTATATTCTTCAGTGTAGTTTTGTGAATGGCCATGCATGGTGTATGGGGTGTGCTTGTTGTGTTTCAAATTAGCATGGGCATTGGGCTGTGATGTGTTCCCATGTGTTTAACTGAGGGTTACAGTGAGGTTGTGGTCTTTCCTGTGTAGCTTTGAAAGTCCAGTGAAAATGACCACACTCCCTGTGTATTCTGTTTCCACCTGTATATGGCACCAGCTCTTTTCTTTAAGCATGGAAACTGCATTTTGTTCTCTGGTTTGTTTTGTTTAACACCTGTTTTTCTTTGTCTTCCTCCTCATCTTCCTCTGTCCATCTGCCTTATCACCACTTTGTTCCTCTCCATTTTTCCCATCTCATCATTTCCACCTCCCTCTTTTTGTTCTTCTTTTCTCACTTATCTTTCCTTTCTTGTCCCTGTATCCCTCTCCCACTCCTCCATCTTGCTTTTCTGTCATCAGGTGGACTCGATGGATAACTTCACCCCCTCCAACACTCCATCCCGGGAAGATGACCCTAAGTCCCACCTCAAGTCCCGCTCGCGTTCACCCTCCATGGCCAGTGATATGGAGCCCATAGAGGTATATAGAGATTTTGCAGCCCTAGTTAAACACAACTGCAGAATCTGGATAGTAGTCGGATGTAATTTCCCATCCTGTTGTCAACGGTTACAAATCCTGATCAGGAGGCTCTCTCTCTTAACATGACACTTGTATGTCTGGCAAGTGAAGGAACAAGAAAAAAATGGGTCCTAATGTTCGCCATACCAATTCAATTGACATTTTTCATTTAAGGTTCAGCTGAAACTGTTGCTCAGAGCAATTCACAATACTGAGCTTGTCAGACAGGTCAGCCTTTGTGAAATGCAAGTAACTCAATCACAGAGGAATGCAAAGAAGAAGGAGGGCATTGAGGCCAGCAGTAGATTCCAGTCTAAATTGAACTTGGTGTGTTGTCACACTATTGTTGAATACGATGATGTAAGTAAATACCAACGTCTTGATTGGGAACCACGTTGGCAGCAGATACGATGTGCAACTTCCTCAAAATTAGAGTTGATAATGAAATAAAACAAAAACTAAACATCTGCAGGTGATCACGTTGTTCATGTCTTAGTGTCAAATCTATATGCTCAATACGGACTACTGGGTTTATTACAATTATTGCCAGCTCCAACTGTGTCCCTTCTGATCTATACCCACAGAATGACTTTTCTTTTGTGGCTATTTCCTAAGTTTTCTGTTCCTCATGCACAGCCAGCATCCAGTGTGGTATCTCACTGCTCGATGTTTGTGTGTGTTCTGTCGTGCAGCTCATAGACCATCCTCCCCGTACAGTCCAGACCCCCACCATGCGCTCAGGAGGGTACGGCAGTATCGGACGCTCCTCACCTAAGGTTAGACGCTTTTTCCACCTCAAAAGATCTCATGTCGTAACCACTGATGATGTCTCTCTTACTCATTCATGTTTATTCTCCACAGTCCAAAGCACATCAGTTTGTGGTGAAGACATTCAACACGCCCACTAAATGTAACCGGTGCACTTCCCTCATGGTGGGGCTCATACGTCAAGGTTGTACCTGTGAAGGTAAGAGACGGGGATAAAAAAACAAAAAGCACCCAGAACATGCAAAATGTTTTACCTTAATGGATTCAGTTTGTTCAGGTTGGAGTTTAACACATTTTCACAGAACTTGGAGATTCAAACTTCAAAGCTAATTTCCTTTTTATTGGTTTTAAAATCAGTCTGATAAATGACCAATCAAACCTCTCGTTTCTCCGTCTCCTTGTCCAGTGTGTAACTTCTCCTGCCATGTAACCTGTGCGGACAAGGCTCCGGCTGTGTGTCCTGTACCTCCTGACCAGACCAAGGGCCCGCTGGGTATCGACCCCCAGAGGGGGATTGGCACCGTGTATGAAGGGACAGTAAGGGTGAGTAAGACTGACAAAGGCCTTGTTGTCTGAATTGTATGCTCAGTTGAAAACAATGCAGGTGTTGGGAGACCTTGAGACAAGACAGCGTTTCCGAGTTGTTTACTTCCTCTCAAACTCAAATAGACTTTAGCTTTCACCGTCCCTACTTTATTTCTGAATCCACAAAGACAACAGTCTTGGATTTAAGGGAACATTTGTTTTTACACGTGTTTGTATAGTTCTGAATTTGGTACAGGTCTTTGTTTTCTATCACTAAACCATGTCTTTGTGTCTGTTTTAGGTTCCCAAACCAACAGGGGTGAAGAAGGGTTGGCAGAGGGCGATGGCTGTGGTGTGTGACTTCAAACTGTTCCTCTACGAACTGGGAGAAGGAAAAGCCACACAACCAAGTGTAGTAGTCAGCCAAGTTATAGATATGAGGTAAGAGAAGCATAGAGACTCTTCTTAGTGACTATAGACGCTATAACTACTTAAACCATGTTGACACTGGACAAAAAACCCACTTTCATCTGATGAGTGATGAATCCATGCAGCTGTAGGTCCTTCATGTCCAACCTTTGTTCTCGATCCTGTCCTGTAGGGATGAAGAGTTTTCAGTCAGTTCTGTCCTGGCCTCTGATGTCATCCACGCCAGCCGTAAAGACATCCCCTGTATATTCAGAGTAAGTCCTCCTGATTGTTTTTGCCCCGAAGGTTTCAAAACTATCTGAATACTATTCGACACCTCATGTGACCTCTCACCCAATCCCTCTCCTCTCCTCAGGTGACAGCGTCCCAGCTCTCCCCCTCCAGCAGCCACAAGCCCTCCATCCTGATCCTGGCCGACAGCGATCAGGAGAGGAACAAATGGGTGGGTCTCCTCAACGAGCTCCACCGCATCCTCAAGAAGAACAAGCTCAAGGAGCGCTTCGTCTACGTCCCCAAGGAGGCCTACGACAGCACCCTGCCGCTCATCAAGACCACACAATCTGCTGCTATCATAGGTGGGCCTTCAACACTCACTGAGCCTCTGGACAAGCTACACGTGGTGTCATAGGGAGCAGTTAGAAGTTAGGCCCAGATTATCTTAAAAAAAAAAAAAAAGGTCCCTTATTTATGTCGTTAGATGGAGCTATTTTCAAAGACCGACAATTAGATGAGAGAAACTGTCTGAGACTGGCAGTTTGGGTTTCACCATGCTATGAAAATAGAAACTAGCAGACTGGAACGTTTTCTGCCCTTTTCTTTCTTACTGGTCCTGAAGTGGCCGTCTCACCTTATTCGCTCTGTCCTCAGATCATGAGCGTGTCGCCCTGGGCAACGAGGAAGGCCTTTTTGTCATCCATGTCACCAAAGATGGTAAGATCCACTCTTTATTTAAATCTGTTGGCATTAATGAAGTCGGTGGATTGATGACCTGATTTTATTTTATTTGTTTCACCCACCCTCCTTTATCCCCAAATCTTTATTCACTCCCTCCATCTTCAGAAATTATCCGGGTGGGGGACAACAAGAAGGTGCACCACATCGACCTGATTCTCCATGAGCAGCTGCTGGCCGTCATCTCCGGCAGGAACCGTCACGTGCGTCTCTTCCCCACGCAGGCCCTGGACGGCCGCGAGACCGAGTCCTACAAGCTGGCAGAGACAAAAGGCTGCCAGACTATCGTGTCTGGACCCGTCCGTAACGGCTCACTCACCTGCCTCTGTGTGGCCATGAAGAGACAGATCATATGCTACGAGGTGAGGAAACACTTTTAATGCCGTTTATTGACACATACAACTTTAGTGCGATGTTTTATAGTTTTTATTTGCTGCTGTAAAAAACACTTTCCAATTGTCCCCATGCTCTGCAGGTGAATAAGAGTAAAGGACGTCATCGTCGGCTGCGAGAGCTTCAGGCCCCGGGGCAAGTTCAGTGGATGGGTCTGCTCAGCGAGCGTCTCTATGTAGGATATCAGTCTGGCTTCACCCGCTACAGGTAATCCACATGCCAACTGATCAGAACACAGTGGAGAAATCACTGTAAAACATGTCAAAATGTGTAAAGTATTTCATTGAATAATCATCTTAATATGTTCAATCTGACTCTGTGTGTCTGATGACCTCCACAGTGTCCATGGTGACGTGTCCCCAATCAGCCTGCTCCACCCCGAGGACCACACCCTGGCCTTCATCCCCCAGCAGGGCCTGGACGCCCTCTGTGCCGTAGAGATTTCCAGCAAGGAGCTGCTGCTGTGCTTTAGCGCCATAGGAGTTTATGTGGACTCCCAGGGCCGCAGGTCCCGTCAGCAGGAGCTGATGTGGCCAGCTGTGCCCAACGCTGCCTGTGAGTGCATGAATGAATGCTCGTTCTGTATGATGATCACTATAACAGGGTGTATGGATACTCATTGTATATCTAGCCACAATAATATAACAAATGGACACATTTTATTTTTTAATGTATGTGACACACATACAGTAAACTGTTATATACATCAGTACAAATATTTACATCATGAGAAAGCAGAAACCATAAAAACAGAAGTACTGACAGTAAAAGAAGACAGACCACTAACGATGTCTCCCTGTCCAGGCTACAACGCCCCCTACCTGTCAGTGTACAGTGAGAATGCTGTCGATGTGTTTGACGTCAACACCATGGAGTGGATTCAGACCATCCCTCTCAAGAAGGTCAGTGCAGTCGACCGCAGCCTGTTGTGAATATGACACGACTGAAGCTTCGGCAGGCGTCTGGCTCCACCTGCTGGATTATTTGAGTGACTCACCACAGTAACCTGACATATTCTGCTCGGCCACATTAACAGATGAATAAAATCCTTACTCAAAAGTTACTTAAGTCAATTTCTATGATGATAATCAATCAATAGCTGAAAACAGATGATGATTCCTCTGCTCCTTCTGCAGGTACGACCTCTGAATGTTGATGGCTCTCTGAACCTGCTGGGACTGGAAACGGTCCGGCTTATCTACTTTAGAAACAAGATGGCCGGTAAGAATTCACAAGTGTGTCCTGTGAAGCATCACATGACTGAAAACTACAAAAATGTTGATGATGCCGCAATAAAGTATAAGATTTATTCCACTGTTGTCCAAAAAGTTAAGTGTTTATATTCTGCTGTAGTCCATACAACCACAGCAGCATATAGATCTGCTGCTGAGTGAGGCAGTTGTCATTTGCAGGACTTTAACTCTTTAACTCTTGTGTTTCATAACCTTCCTCTGTCCTTTCTAGAAATATGTTTTGTAGAACAAAGCAACTTGAGTAACAGCAGGAAGTTTGATGTGCCATTCTCAGCCACCAGTGTGAATTTGCAGCACTTTGTAGGCCTTCATGTTAACACGTCTGTTGCGCCTTTTGTTGTCATCTTCCAGAGGGTGATGAGCTGGTCGTCCCAGAGACGTCTGACAACAGCAGGAAGCAGATGGTGCGCAGCATGAACAACAAGAGACGCTTCTCGTTCAGGGTGCCTGAGGAGGAGCGGCTTCAGCAGAGGAGGTAGTTTACCTGAAGCACGACGGAGCACAATTTATATTCAGAGTAACACCAGCGCAGGTTTCAGCCTTCGTCTCGGTGACCAGTTTCTTCACAACGATTATTTTTCTCAAGTCTCAGCATCTTCTGAATTTTATCCTGACTTCCTGTCCTGTGTCTGTTTCCCTGTGAAAATGTTTCATGTCTTTTTATAGTATTTTTTAAAAATCCAAATGGTGAACCATTTACAGGTTACCCTAAAGGTAGAATTAAACTTTAATGGAGGAGAGTAAATACATATTTTAGTGTGACTTCGAGTGCCTCGCTGCACTCAGCCTGTTTTAGTCTCCGTGTTGCTCTTTGGGCTTCTGCTCATCACTCGTGTGTTTGTGCTTCCAGAGAGATGCTGCGAGACCCAGAGATGAGGAACAAGCTCATCTCCAACCCCACCAACTTCAACCACGTGGCCCACATGGGACCAGGAGACGGGATCCAGATCCTTAAGGACCTGCCCATGGTACAGATATTTATATTTTCATGTAAATATATGTATAGAGAGAGAGCCTGACAAACACAAGGGGAAAAAGCACGTACACACAAGACACAGATACAAATACAGATAAAAGCTGACACACTATTCAAGATGTGTTTGTAGAACCAGCCTCCCGTCCTCATTTATCCTTTGATGTCACCTTTGCTGACACTTGGAATTGAGCAAAGAAAGGTTTTATTCCCTGTTTTACTAACTAACCTTAAAAGCTTAAACGCTGGCCCCACAGGATACGACTGTATTGCGTGGCGGCTGCGTTGCTTACCTGCTGCAGCTCACTCGCATGTTTGTGTTACATAGGCAGCGCCTGCCTGCCCTCTCTGTTTACACTGAGTTTGCCTTTGATAATCATCAATAAATATGATGACGCGATTTACCTTTACCAGCGGAGGCCCTGAGGGGCACGTGAGATTGGTTTTTTTTCTGGTGCTCCATTTTCTAAGTTCTAAAATTTATTTTGTTCGTGTGTCGAGCCGAATGAAAAAAAATACTTTTAGCGAGAAACATTTTTTTTTCACGTACTTAGAAAATGGAGCACCAGAAGAAAAAAATATTTTGAAATTTCACAAGGAAATTTTTTACGTTCATGTGTTCAGTGAAAATAATTTGAAAGTTTTTTCACATCAGACCGAATCGGAAAAAACATTTTCGGTGGAAAAAAACATTTTCGGTGGAAAAAAATTTCCACAAGAATTTTTTTTTTTGTGTGAGAAAATTCTTTTTCGTGTGTCGAGCTGAGTGGGAAAAAAATTTGTGTGGAAAAAAATTTCACACAATTGTGCAACTGTTTCTCGTTTTTTCGGGTGTCAAGCCGAATGTAAAAAAACTTTTGAAAAAAAAAAAAAAAACCTGAAAAATAAATTTCACAAGAAAAATGTCTTTTTGGGAGAAAATTCTTTTTCATGAGAATTTATTTGTTTGGGAAATTTTTTTGTTTGTTTTTTCATGAGAATAAAAAAAAATCATCTGTAACAGTGAAAAAAAATGTGTCGAAAAAAAAAATCTTTTTGCGATAAAAAATGTTTTTTTCCATCCAGTCAAGTTCAAAAAGTTTTTCATGAAAAAAATATTTTTTTTCTCACTCGGCTCAACACATGACTTTTTTTTAAAAAACGTAGAAAATTGAGCGCCAGAAAATATAAATCTCACTTGCTCCTCAGGGCTTCTGTATTTACCCCCATTGAGAAAGCAAGAAAGCGAGAGGGGGGAGAGAGAGAGAGCACGTCTGTGACATATTCTGCAGATACAGACATCAAACCTGTAGTGAAACGCTGCTATGATGGCGATATGACTGTCTACAGGTCATTTCAGGTCGTGTCGCAGTAAAGATAGAAGAGACTCTGAATCTATAGATGAAGCGCTGCTGCAGCTTTGCTTGACACACGCGTACGAGTCACTCAGCCAGTGTGGCCGCTCTAACCTGTTAACATGGATGCCAAAATGTAAAGCGAGACGTGACGCCACGCACTCACACTGCTCACTCATCCAGTGCGTCCAGCCTGTTGGGCGAATCGCATAATGAGCCTCCTCGCCCTCGTGCTCCTTTATCCTCTAAAGTTCGCTCCTCCGGCTTCTCCTGACCTGCTACATGTTTACAGAGACCGTGCTTGCATGTCTGTCTGCTCAAACCTCAGTGAGCAATCACACGTGAGATGTTTGAGCGTGTCGTGTTTGGACCTGCACCCTCCTCACTCCTGCCCCCTGCACTGCACTCTGTGTTGTGTGCGTGTGTTTGTTCTGTTTGCGTGTTTAAACCAGAACGTCCGTGTTCAGGAGAACCGCGCGGGCTTCAGCGGTTCAGTCAGCATCCCCTCCATCACCAAGAACCGGGCCGAGCCGGGCCGCTCCATGAGTGCCAGCAGCGGACTGGGCATACGTGAGTAACAGCAGCACATCAGTCGTCTTTGGTGTACGCTCTCCCTGCACTGTAGGCTTCCACTCATCTCCTCCTCTCCCTCCCTCTCTCTTCAGGCTCGTCCTCTCAGAACGGCAGCGCTCTGCGCCGAGAGCTGTCAGGAGGAAGCTACGGATCCAAGCGGCAGACCATGACCTCTCCCTCTGAGAGCTCCCTGTCCTCTGGTGGAGGCATGGACTGTGGTGATGCTCCACTCTCACAGTTTGACAGAGAGGTCAGTTCGTGTGAACGTACAGCTTCTTGTAAACGTTTGATGTAATATACTGTAAGAGAGGACTGAGAGCTTGGTTCTGTTCACCTAAACTAATCTAATGACATTCTTGAGTTTCTACTAACTGTTGGTTCAAATGGTTCAACGTCTGATTGCACAGATTGTGGTGTAGAACGTCAACCCGACATCAGCTTTGTATGAGTCTAAATCATGATTGTTTTCTTGCCATGCGATTGTAGAAGTTAGACATGAAGTGGTTCACATTGTTCCCCATTGAAAGAACTCCTCCTCTGTCCCATTTGTCACAAGCATCCTGGCCTCATCCCATCTCTCTGACTGATTGGTTAGCTCCCTGTGATGTCAGCGCTTTGTAGTGACCTCAGTCTCCCAGTACAGACTGTTAACGCCTCCCCATGATACCTGTTTTAGGTTTAGCTCTGGCTCGTGGTTCCCTCACACTACTGAAGGAAACACAGTGACAGTTCATGTGTATTATGTCCCTGTAACACTTGTACTCTCCTGTAAGATCTAACTTGAGTCAGGCAGGCAGCAACCCTCCAACGTTGCTTCTATATATTTAAACCAGTGTTGATGCAGTTAACTACAGTAGAGTTCAACTTGTACCTCATCCACCCTCAAACCGCCTGCCATCCTCCCTGTGGCTCCCCATCCTCATGGCCCATAAGCCTGGACGCTGTCAGCTCCATTTTGCCCCATTCCTCGCCTCCCCTCCACCCTCACCCAGCTGCGCCTCGCCCTCCCCGCCTCCCCCCCCACCCACCCCAGCAGCATGTTGTCTGTGGGCTGGGCGCTGAGTCTGAACTCTCCTCTGCAGTGGCAGGCAGTCTCACCGTCGGAGAAGACCCCCGATCTGAAAAGGGCTTTAAGGACCCTGCTTAGTAAGATGAAGGTAATGTCAACAGCTGCAACAGCTGCACCAAACACACAACTGAGAGCACCGTGTCACTGAACACCCACCCACAAAACAAACACATCAGCATGAGGTGCATTTAGACCCACAGATATACAGTCACATGATGTTAGTGAAGCCTTTGGCCGCCCCGCAGCCCCTCGCTGCTCCATCTCAGCTCCGTCATGTCAGCTGCATCCGATGGCCGATGGCTTGTCACGTCTCTCACCGGAGCATCAGCTGCACCATCAGTCTCACCCGGCCTCTTGTCATTTTTTTGGTTGCTGATGAAATGGTGCCCGGCCATTTTGCATACACTTGTTCCCACCGCTCACAGAGCATGTCTGCTTCCACACAGCCTCCCCATGTTTCTAACAGCTAGGCCACAGGCTGTAGTCTGGATATTCTGATACTCTACGACTCTGTATGTAATGATCACATAGCTCAGCTGACAAAGTGATTGATTATGAATTGGAACACGTCACAACAGCTGCATGGTTTGAAGTGATGGGTGGAAAGGCTGAGTGCTTTTAAGATTTGTGCACAATGTAGCTGGGCAGTGCTGCTCCCAATACACAAACCCTACAGAGGTTTATAATTATGGTCTGTTTGAGAGAGCAGATGTGTGAAAACTGCCCATCTACATTGACCTGAAAGGCTGTGGTGTGTGTGTGACGTGAGAAACAGCAGGACTTTCCACATTTGGATGTTGTGTGATGTTTCTGTGCAGCTACAGATCGTAGATGACTGCGCTTGTAGGTCAGATGTGTTTCAGAGTGGATCCACACAGGAGGTGATGGTTGTAGATCAAAGAAGGCTCAGTGCCGAGTCATTGAACTGTAGAAAGATATCATTATAAACCGGAGGACATTTTCACTGAACTGGAAAGATAATCACACACGTTACGTCACATCGTATCCTGTGTTTGGACCAAAACTCTGCAGTGGCAGGTCTCATGTTTTTTTGGGTTAAATGTCATCACATAAGAGCGATGCAACACATACTGTACGTGTTGTACAGTGTGATGGTTGAACCCACATCCACCTCCTCCTCCTCCTCTTCATCTGGCCTGCCTGCATGTTTGTTTTCCTTCAGCTGATCACTTCTGGTCAATTGAGCCGCTCATCTGCTGATGATGTGGAAGACGAGGAAGGGGTGGAGCGTCTGTTCTCCACCCCAAAGCACATTAATAATGAGTCTTTGTGTACTATTAGAGCAGAGACAGTCCAGACACAGCAGGCATTTTAAAATATATTGTCTTTATCACTCAGTCTCCACGTTCCTCAATATAAACCACAGATACTCTAATGTCATAAACTTCTGCTGACATCATCTAATTTCTCTTCTTTTTCTCCCTGTCCCTTTATTTCACTTCATCTCCATCTCTCCCCTCCTCCTCCTCCTCCTCCTCCTCCTCCTCCTCCTCCAGGACTCGGACTCCCCCCGTCACTCCACGGCCTCCAACAGCTCCACCTTCAGCAGCCCTCCCAGTCCGGCCTCGCCACACAAGACCAAGTCCCTGTCCCTGGAGAGCACAGACCGCATGGGCTGGGACACATGAGCCTCCGCCGGCCTCTCGCCCCGCCCACCGACCAACTGACCGACCGACCGACCGACCGACAGCACAGGACGCCAAACCCTCCTCTTCCACCGCAGCCTCTCGCATCCTTTCTGAACACCCACCTCCTCCCCCCTCACTGCCCGAGAACTGCACCTCCTGACAAACATTTGTCCCGCTTTACAGCCTCAATTTGTCTCTCATCGTACTTCCAAGACGGGCCAGAAACACTGAGAAAGAGTGTCGTCTCTATGAGGGAAACTCTGAGGGAGAAGCTAACAAAACTTATGTGTGAGGGTGCAAGTGTGTGTGTGTGTGTGTGTGTGTGTGTTTGAGAGGAGCTGTATGCGCCTGCCAGCGTGTGTGCATGCGTTTATCCAGAAAGGGCGTATGATGCAGGAATGAAAACCTCCCGTCTCTGCTCTCTTTTTTTTGTTTTTTTTTTTGCTATGAACAGACACTACTCTGTCCGCGCCCCCCCCAGACTCAAAAAGCTCACCATGCAACAAAAAGAAGAGGATTATTATCGAGAGAAAATGATTTGTACTTGTACATAGGACCCTTTGGGTTTTAGGGGACAATATTTTAATTTATTTATCAATCTTAGACAAGGAAAGGGAGGTTTGCTTCATGGCGCGAGTCAGACGGGTGGAGTTAAAACCCCTCCTCACTTCCCTCAGTTGCTTTCTCTTTGGGTGCTGCAAAAATTCAAAATGTAATAAAAAGAGAGAGAGAGAGAGAGAGAGAAAGGAAAGCAATGATTTTTTTTTCTTTTGCTCATGATACTAAGTGCAGTGACTTTATAATCTTTTTTTAATTTTATTTCTGACCATGAAAAGCAGCGTTAATAATGCGACATCGTCACCGCTCCTCTGTGCTACTCTCTTCCTCATTGGACGTCATCCGACAGCCCCTGGACGTCCTCCGTTGTAGTGTAGACGTTTGCTGTACAACCAAACTGACAAACTCACAGGCTCCCATCACAATAATGTACATAGGTTCAAAGTAGAGAGTAATATATGATAAGGAAAATACTATAGAGAACTACACGGGAAAGAGAAAAAATCCTCCTCGACTTTTATTTTCCTCTTTGTTTGTTTCGAGTGATTTTTGGGGTTGTATTCACACAAAAAGCCATTTTTAACCACTCTCCAGTTTTCTTTTTTTATTTACCGATTGATTTTAGATTTGTTTGTTTTATATTGTATGTATGACACGCATTGTGTTTTCTCTTCATTTTTCTCCCCCCACTGTGTTTGAGTGAAGAACACTCACGTATGGATCGACACTACTGCCCGTACCGTAGAGTGAACACGTGCATTTATCACAATCCTGCTATCACACATGTATCTACGCACACACTGAGGTGGTGTTTTTATGCAGCAGATTGCCTTGTCCTGCTCCACCTCTTTGACTGTTCGAGGTGAAGTGGCTCTGATCATTTATTCAACAGTTATCGACACGTGTGTGTGTTTAAATTCACTGTGGTGTCTGGGTGGAGAGATCAGTCCTTTCCGCTGAGCTTGATTTAACCAAAAAAAAATGGACAAAAGAGGGAGACTGTGATATTATTTTGTCTTTCTGAAGGTTTGGTTGATCTGTTCATGACCAGTAGAGCTCTTGATTAAAAGAAAAACACTAAAACCAGAATGTAGACACTTACAAGCTGCGAGAGAGTCGGCACTTGGGTTTTTCATGATGATTGTACATGAAGTAACCTCAGTGTGACCTGTTGTTGTCTGTAAAATGAGCTGGGCTCCTCCTCCAGGCGGCGTTTCTTTGGCAGGGTGGAAAAAGGCCTCTGAAAGAGCATTTTACGGTGTGACAGCTCCTGGCTGCAGAGCAGGGCATTCACAGCCAAAAACCTGTTACCTCTGTTCATCTCCTTCAGTTTACAGGCAGATTGAAAGGCATTTTATACGAGGAATCGCTCGCAGGGCAGATTAAAACCGCGAGGGAGCAGCGAGCACGCAGCTGAAAACTGTCCTGACGTTATCTGTACGCCCTGTCCGTATCAGAGGCCGAGTGCTCGACGTGCAGCAGCGTTCTGGGTCAGAATCCTCCAGTTTATTCCTCTCGTTTGTCAGAAAGGGAAACAAAAAAAACTTTGGTGGTCATTCCTGCCGATTCCCCTGTTGAAACACAACAAAGTAGCTCTAACAGCCCATTCCAAGTGTTTTTTTGTTTTTGTTTAGTATTCCATTTTATATGAAGAGAGAGGGAGAGGTGTGCGGCTCTTCAGCGCGACTAAGCTGGTTTTATTCCAAACAACCACCTCTTAGAAAACGTTTTAAGCTAGCGAGTCTCTTTAGTTCCTGCTGGAGTTGATCTGTAGAATGTATTAGTCTGGGGGGGAAGGGGGGGTTGGGAGATCCGTCTTAGCCAGGTGTTTTATTATCGGCCGATATTGTACAGAAAAAAACGGATCCTAGATATCCCAGTTTAAGGAGAAGGGGAAGAGAAACTCAGGAAATGTCAGAACCAATGAATTATTTTCATTTTAGATGAAAATGGGTGTGTTTGACGGATGGATGGCCGGAGCGAGTGAGGGAGAGATGAATCAGGCTGTAGTGTACAGTAGTTGTGACCCGGGTGGAGACAGCAAGGAACGAGACGGGTGGTGTGGACTAGAAGATGTAAAGAAAAACAAACAAAAAAAAAAGTTTTCAGGGGTGAAGGGTGAGAGGTGCTTTGTTGGCTGAGGTGCCACAGTGAGAAGGAAAAATCGAAAATAAAAAAAACTTCAAACGCCTTTGCATTTCAGTGAGGTCTTATCTACAGTACCTTCTATATTATTTTGCTCTTTCATATCATATTACACTTTGTTTTTGTTTTCTAGGATTGCTTTGTAATAATTTGTACAGTTTTGCATGTTATAGATGTAATCATTTGTTTTTCGGTTTGTTGTTTTATTTGGACTTTGCTCCTGTTTTTTTTTTTTTTGAACGGTTTGGGCGTTTTACTGAGGATAACCCACTACAGGTGATGTAGATTCTTTTTTGCACAAAAAAAAAATATTTAAGGTGTAAGGTCAAAACAAAATAATGTATGGAACTGGCTGCCACACTTATGTGGAGAACTCATTATATTAACCTGACTCCGATGTATTTCAATAAAGCGGAGGGCTGTTACAAATACAATCCACGTGTGTGTGTGTGTGGTCATTACTTCATTCTGTTTTTTTAAAAAAAAACTTTATTACAAATGAACAACAAAAGCTCAGGTTTTTTTTTTTTTACATCTATACACAAGTTTTCGCCACTAGTGGAAATGTTGGTCTAACATTTGACAGCAGCTACAGAAGTAAGGACACATTTTCAAACGGGACAAACTACTCAGACTTTGACTCTAAGGGCGAACTATCGTCTATTCAAACTGAAGAGGTGTGTTCAGACAGAAGGAGAAGCTCCACCGATGGATTTTTCACCTTGGAACAGCCAATGTAGCAACAGACACACCCGTCTGAAGGAGTTCATCAGTGTGTCTTTTACCTTTTTTTTCTCCTCTTTATTTACAAAGTAGATTCATAAACACGTCTTCTCGTGTTTTCAGTTGATTCTGTGAGCTGTGATATTCGCTTGGCGTTCTGTCTGAACACACAGTCATAAGGCAGGAGTTTGGATTCAGCTTCTTTTTTCTTGTATTTCAGCCCTTTACATCCTGTCAAACCACACATCCAGACATTTTCTTCTCATCGTTACACCGGAGCAATGACGTTCCTCAAGATATATATAAAAACAACAGAGTTTTAAATGAGACAAGGCTTTTGTAAAGTTCAGGAGTCGTGTGTGTACAGCATGTACAGGGTGTGTGTTCCCCTCTAACTTATTTTTCCCTTAAAAGTGGAGTTTCCAATCTGGTGTGAAATAATTGCCTTTATAAATAGAAGGTCTGAACAGGTTAGGTTACTATGGGAGATTTCGGTGGCTGAAGAGGTGCGAGACAGAAATGTAGCTGATAAACCTTTAAAAAAAGAGAAGGCTTGTAATGTATCGATGTGCCGTCCATCACTCACATCCTGTTCAGTCTTTTATACAAACAAGTAGAAAACAATCCAGTGCAGTCTGTCAGTGTTGGTCACATTTTGTTCTGGCTCAGTAACGTAGGTCCAACTGTGAAGCCTCGTCCTCAGTTTCCAGTGTCGGCTGCCCACAGGTCACCGTCGGGACCAAATCCATCGTACTTTTGTAAACTGGACAGAATTCATTCTGAACTTGAGTTTTTTGGGATCAGCAAGTTGGTCGAGTAAAGCTGAGAGGACGTGTTAAGGCATCGGTCCACACTCGGTCCTCTGCATTTGGCTGGATGGAGCCCTATTCTAACTTCATCAGTCAGCTGGAGCTCAGAGCGTCTCAGCTGGACAGGGTTGGACTTCACAGTGGCTGCTGCTCCGTCAGGCTCACCGCGGATCCTCACACATTCTTAAACCTTCTAGATAAAGAAAGAAAAGTCATCTTTCCTACTTTCACTTCTACTCATCCTGTCACAAGTTCTCCAGAATTGATGAGTACAGCTGTTCAGGCTGTAGCTCCGTCCTCCTCCAGCACCCTGTGGATCCCGTTTCCGGGGGCACAGTATACGGCTTGGGTGGCGCTGCTGAGGTCCCTGACGCTGCTGTGCCGCGACTGGCTCTCCAGTCGCTGGGTGGAGCCGTGGCGCGACAGGCTGTCCAGGCGATTGGTGCTACAGTGCCTGGATTGCGATTGGTCGTTGAGGCGAGGCAGGCTTCCATAGGGCAGCCGGTCGTCTGCGGCCCGGAAACTGGAGGCTGTATATCTGAGACAAAGAAGAACAAACATGAGCATCGGGAGCAGATCGCTCTGTAGATCGCAGCAGAACATCTGAAGGATGTGACACCCACCTGCCGTCTCGGGAGCGGTGCAGGCTGCCGTGGTAACTGCTCATCTTGGAGCGAGCGCTGCGGACCGAGCCGGCCCGACTGGTGCTGGCGCTGGGAGGTTCATCCAACATGGCCAGGTGGGTGGACGAGGCGTGGGTGGAGGTCCCCTGCGTGGACGTGCCCCTAGACTTCCTCACAATGGGTGTGTTGGGGTCCCTGAGCAGCAGCTGGGCGAAGTCGGGCTCCTGGAGCACCTGACGGCTCTCGTTGACCATGGCGCTGTGGGAGGGGAAGGAGGAGGGCAGGGAGGGAGTGGAGGTGGAGGACGAGGAGGAGGAGGAGGAGGGGAGTGGAGGGAGAGAGGGCAGGGAGAGACGCAGGAGGGTGGGGAGGGAGAGGGGGAAGGTGGTGGGGTGGTGGGTGTGGTAGAAGAGGATGGAGGAGTGTGTGGAGCAGGCGGTGGGAGAGGGGGTTAATGCTCTGAGTTTGGAGGGGAGGGGAGTGAGCGCAGAGAAGGGCCTGTGTTCACCACCAAGCCTCACACACAACCACACACACACTGCTACGACTACACACACCGAGCAGGAAACAGCTGACTCAGTTTTATACCTCACTGACTGACTTTTCATTATAAAGTCATATGAATGTAATAACCGGTCAAAACCTCCAACTGATGGCAGCATAAAGTGATTTTATTTGATGTATTTGCTGTGGACGGGTAAGAGAGGAAACACTGAGTCTGTGCTCCTGCAGTATGGACAGAATGATGCTCGCTGACACATTGAATTGTATTCTGAGCGTTTTGTGTTCTTGCAGCCTGTTTAACAGAGCGCAGAATCTGAAAACATCCAAGTTTCCCTACAAGCATTCCTCTTCTTCCTTGACTTTTTTAGGGCATTGCTACATTTCTTAGTTCGGTGGCGCCACCAGCTGCTAGTCAGTGGAACAGCACGATGCCGCCAGCAGGACAGCGTTTCATGGCGGCCAAAGCTCGACAGGAAACCTTTAAATTATTGATAGTTATGAGGAGACAGGTTTGACGTGGGATGTGGACGCCGTGGATACTAAACCTTATGAAGAGGTTGTGATATCAAAAAGAAGAGACACTGGCAAATTCTTCCAACTTGTTTTTGTTTCAACTAATTTGGCTCATTAGTGGAGTCAACTGGTTTAATAAATGTAACTACATGTCACAGACTTCATTTACAATAACTGTACACATCATATTCAGTTTTTATTGTATTATTTCCTGCTGCACATGATTCTTTTCTCTTGCTGTAAGATGATTAAAATAGTTTTGTTATTCCCAACAGTATCTGAGCTGCGTGGAGGTTTGATGCAAGAATAAATTATTGAGATTAAAAATCCACTGTTCTTTTTTTCAAATGTAATTAGCACTACAAGGAGCTGAAATGCCTTCTGCTTTTACCAGGAAAAAAACTTCTCTCAGAAAGATGTTTTAAAGATCGTTTGCTACTAAAATATTTAGCATTATATACTTAAAACCAATTAGTGGAAAGATCTTGACAAACAACGTGATAGAGAGCATCCTGTAGACGGCATCAGTGTGTCTGAGGTACGTACTCTTTGCGTCTCTTGCCATGGAAAAAGCTGGCCCACTCGAAACACGTCTTCTTACTGCCCACCCAGAACACGGAGGGGATTCCTACGATCAGCATCATCAGGTACTTGATCAGGAACAAGGCCAGGTCCGGACGACTGGTGTGCTCCACCTGCAGGACGCACACACACAGAACATGTGGTTATTGTGGGATCATGTATAGATGTGTGTGTGTGTGTGTGTGTGTGTGATGGAGATGATGTTTGAAGGGGAAACAACTAGACACCATCTTGAGGTGGGAGAACACCAGCAACGATATCTACAGAAGCCCTGAGGGACAATTTATTTTTCTGGTTCTACATTTTCACACATTCTGTGAATGTTCTGGTGAAAAAAAAAATGTCAGGATTTTTTTTTCACCCGAACATTTGTGGGGTTTTCCATAACAATTAAAAAAAAAAAACACTTTCGACACATGAAAAAATAAATTTTCTTGTGAAATTGTTTTGAAAAAAGTTTTTTTAATTCGGCTCCGCACGTGAAAACAAAACACATTACACATATTTGTGTGGAATTTTTTGTGTAAACAAAGAAAATTTCTCATGAATTTTTTTTTTTAATTTTTCATGAGAGTTTTATGTCTTGTGTCAAACCGAGTGTAGGAATTTTTTTTTTCATGAGAAATTGTTTTGTCTTTTTTTTTTCGTGAGAAAAAAGTTTTTTTTTCACAAATTTTCATGAGAATCTCTTTTGTCGTGTCAAACCGAGTGTAGGAAATTTTTTTTCATGAGAAACACCCCCCTTGCCTTTTTTCACAAGAAAAAAGGGTCTTTTCATCAGAAAGTTTTTTTTCACCAGGAAGTTTTTCCACCAGAAAGTTGTTTTTTTTCCCCATGATTTTTAATGAGAATTTATTTTGTCGTATGAAACCGAGTGTAGGAAATGTTTTTTTTTTTTTGCAAGAAAAAAGTTTTTTTTCACAATTTTTCATGAGAATCTCTTTTGTTGTGTCAAACCGAGTGTAGGAAATGTTTTTTTCATTGGAAACCCCCCACCTTGTTTTTTTCCACCAGAAAGAAGTTTTTTTCATCACAGAAAAAGTTTTTTTTTTCACGATTTTTAATGAGAATTTATTTTGTCGTATGAAACCGAGTGTAGGAAATGTTTTTTTTTGCAAGAAATGTTTTTTTTTCACAAATTTTCATGACAAATAAGGTTTTTTTCACCAGAAAGTTTTTTTTTCCACCAGAAAAAAAAAACTTTTTCGCCAGAAAAAAGGTGAAAAGATTATTCATGAGAATTTCTTTCGTAATATTTCTCATTTTTTCATGAGACCCCCCCCCTTGTTTTTTTTTTTCACGAGAATTTCTTTTGTCGTGTCAAACCGAGTGTAGGAAATGTTTTTTTCATGAGAAACACCCCCCTTGCCTTTTTTCACAAGAAAAAAGGGTCTTTTCATCAGAAAGTTTTTTTTCACCAGAAAGTTTTTTTTCACCAGAAAGTTTTTCCACCAAAAAAAAGGTTTTTTTTCACGATTTTTAATGAGAATTTATTTTGTCGTATGAAACCGAGTGTAGGAAAAAAAAATTTTGCAAGAAAAAAAATGTTTTCACGAATTTTCATGAGAAATTTGTGGGGGGTTTTCATGAGAAATAAGGTTTTTTTTTCACCAGAAAAAGTTTTTTGTCAAAGAGGTGAAAAGATTTTTCATGAGAATTTCTTTCGTAGTATTTCTCATTTTTTCATGAGACCACCCCTTGTTTTTTTTTCATGATAATTTCTTTTGTTGTATTAAACCGAGTGTAGGAAATGTTTTTTTTGCAAGAAATTTTTTTTTTCACGAATTTTCATGAGAAATTTGTTTTTTTTCACCAGAAAGTTTTTTTTCCACCAGAAAAAAGGTGAAAAGATTTTTCATGAGGAATTTCTCTCGTAGTATTTCTCATTTTTTCATGAGAACCCCCCCGCCCCCCGTGTTTTTTTTCACTGTAATTTCTTTTGTCGTGTCAAACCGAGTGTAGGAAATGTTTTTTTCATGAGAAACTCCCCCCTTGCTTTTTCCACCAGAAAAAAGGGTCTTTTCATTGGAAAGTTTTTTTCATTGGAAAGTTGTTTTCCACCCAAAAAAAGGTTATTTTTTCACGATTTTTTGAGAATTTATTTTGTCATATGAAACCGAGAAGAAAAAAAAAAATTTTCACGAATTTTCATGACAAATAAGGTTTTTTTCACCAGAAAGTTTTTTTTTCCACCAGAAAAAAAAAACTTTTTCGCCAGAAAAAAGGTGAAAAGATTTTTCATGAGAATTTCTTTCGTAGTATTTCTCATTTTTTCATGAGACCCCCCCTTGTTTTTTTTTTCACGAGAATTTCTTTTGTCGTGTCAAACCGAGTGTAGGAAATGTTTTTTTCATGAGAAACACCCCCCTTGCCTTTTTTCACAAGAAAAAAGGGTCTTTTCTTCAGAAAAAAAGCGTCTTTTCATCAGAAAGTTTTTTTTCACCAGAAAGTTTTTCCACCAAAAAAAGGTTTTTTTTTCACGATTTTTAATGAGAATTTATTTTGTCGTATGAAACCGAGTGTAGGAAAAAAAAAATTTGCAAGAAAAAAAATGTTTTCACGAATTTTCATGAGAAATTTGTGGGGTTTTCATGAGAAATAAGGTTTTTTTTTCACCAGAAAAAGTTTTTTGTCAAAGAGGTGAAAAGCTTTTTCATGAGAATTTCTTTCGTAGTATTTCTCATTTTTTCATGAGAACACCCTTGTTTTTTTTTTCACGAGAATTTCTTTTGTTGTATTAAACCGAGTGTAGGAAATGTTTTTTTCATGAGAAACACCCCCCACCCCCCCCCCCCTTGCTTTTTTCACCAGAAAGTTTTTCCACCAAAAAAAGGTTATTTTTTCACGATTTTTAATGAGAATTTATTTTGTCATATGAAACCGAGTGTAGGAAAAAAAAATTTGCAAGAAAAAAAATGTTTTCACGAATTTTCATGAGAAATTTGTGGGGGTTTTCATGAGAAATAAGTTTTTTTTTTCACCAGAAAAAGTTTTTTTTTCCACCAGAAAAAGTTTTTTGTCACCAGAAAAGAGGTGAAAAGATTTTTCATGAGAATTTCTCTTGTAGTGTTTCTCATTTTTTCATGAGAACACCCCCTCCCCCCTTGTTTTTTTTCACGAGAATTTCTTTTGTTGTGTCAAACCGAGTGTAGGAAATGTTTTTTTTCATGAGAACCCCTCTCGTTCCTTGAAATATTTGTTTTCCTTGTTTGTTAAATGATATGTATAATATTAAACATGGTACAGTTCACGCAAACAGACACGGTGAGAACAACACCAGTCCCACTGTAGCTTCTGGTAAAAATAGATCAATCACAGCGAGTGAGTCGACTTCAGAGGATGTTTGCAGCAGATACACACACATACTGTGAGACCTGAGGGCAGGAGTGTGTAGGTGAGGAAGGCAACTCGTTCAGGAGAGGACTGACTGATTGTGGGTTTATTTCCAAACCCAGATTAGACATCAAGCATTGCTCATATCAAAGTTAATATTTTCCACATTTTATCCAGAAATATACAAAATACAAAACATCCCAACAGCATAGGCCATAACAACTGCACTACAAGGTGTCACACAGTTGTGTACTGTGTGCGTGTGTGTGTGTGCGTGTGTGTGTGCGCTCTATATCATCACTGACAGCTCTGCTGGAGGCATAAAGCAGCAGACACTACTGTCATCTATCTCTGACATGGCAGCCGATGACTGATATTCCTTCGTCTCTACTGTGTTTGCCTGAAAATAAAGCAGATTTTCTGTTTCTGTGCTTTCTTGTAGTTCTACTTATTTCCTTATCAATGGCTCATTCTGTTCTGTTAGAAAGTGTGGCTGCAACTGAGCCGATTATGTTCTTGAGGAATTGATGAGTTGTCAAAATGTCAATCTGTTTCCCAAAGGCCAAGATGACATCTCATTGCTTACAAAATACTCAAACAGAAGAAGAAAAGGTTTTTTTTACCAGAAAAAAAAATTCACCAGAGAAAAGGGTTTTTTCACCAGAGGGGTTTTGACCAGGAAAAAAAAAAAGATTTTTGACCAGAAGTTTTTTTTGACTAGAAAGTTTTCTTTGACCAGAAAAAAGTTGATATTTTTTTACCAGAAAAAGTGTTTTTGTTTGTTTGTTTTTGACCAGAAAAAAAAAAAATTTCACCAGAATTTTTTTTTTTCACCAGAAAAAATGTTTTTTCACCAGAAAAAAGAAAAAAATGTTTTTTTTTCGCCAGAAAATAAAAATTCTCACCAGAAAAAAAGTTTTTTTCACCAGGAAAAAAAAAAAAGTTTTTTTCACCAGAAAAAAAAAAAAAGTTTTTTTCACCAGAAAAAAAAAAGTTTTTTTTCACCAGAGGGGTTTTGACCAGAAAAAAAAGATTTTTGACCAGAAGTTTTTTTTGACCAGAAAAAGTTTTCTTTGACCAGAAAGAGTTTTTTTCACCAGAGAAAAAGGGTTTTTCACCACAATTTTTTTCTGACCAGAAAAAATGTTTTGGTTTTCTTTTCACCAGAAAAAAGGGGGTTTTCTGATGACTGATATTCCTTTGCTTCTACTGTGTTTGCCTGAAAATAAAGCAGATTTTCTGTTTCTGTGCTTTCTTGTGTTCTACTTATTTCCTTATCAATGGCTCATTCTGTTCTGTTAGAAAGTGTGGCTGCGACTGAGCCCATTATGTTCTTGAGGAATTGATGACATCTCATTGCTTACAAAATACTCAAACAGAAGGAGAAAAGGGGTTTTTGACCAGAAAAAAGTTGTTTTTTTTACCAGAGAAAAGGGTTTTTTCACCAAAAAAAATGTTTTTTTCACCAGAAAAAAAAAAGTTTTTTTCACCAGAAAAAAAGTTTTCTTTGACCAGAAAAAATGTTTTGGTTTTCTTTTCACCAGAAAAAAGGGGTTTTTCTGATGACTGATATTCCTTCGTCTCTACTGTGTTTGCCTGAAAATAAAGCAGATTTTCTGTTTCTGTGCTTTCTTGTAGTTCTACTTATTTCCTTATCAATGGCTCATTCTGTTCTGTTAGAAAGTGTGGCTGCGACTGAGCCCATTATGTTCTTGAGGAATTGATGAGTTTTCAAAATGTCAATCTGTTTCCCAAAGGCCAAGATGACATCTCATTGCTTACAAAATACTCAAACAAGAAAGAAAGAAGAAAAGGGGTTTTGACCAGAAAAGTGTTTTTTTTTTGACCAGAAAAAAAAAATTCACCAGAGAAAAGGGTTTTTGACCAGAAAAAAAGATTTTTTGACCAGAAAAAAAAAAAATCACCAGAGAAAAGGGTTTTTTCACCAGAGGGGGTTTGACCAGAAAAAAAAAAGATTTTTGACCAGAAGTTTTTTTCACCAGAAAAAAAAAGTTTTTTTCACCAGAAAAAAAAAAATTCTCACCAGAAAAAAAAAAGTTTTTTTCACCAGAAAAAAAAAAAAAATTTTCACCAGAAGAAAAAAAAGATTTTTGACCAGAAGTTTTTTTTGACCGGAAAAAAAGTTTTCTTTGACCGGAAAAAAAGTTTTCTTTGACCAGAAAAAGAGTTTTTTTCACCAGAGAAAAGGGGTTTTTCACCACAATTTTTTTCTGACCAGAAACAATGTTTTGGTTTTCTTTTCACCAGAAAAAAGGGTTTTTTCTGATGACTGATATTCCTTCGTCTCTACTGTGTTTGCCTGAAAATAAAGTAGATTTTCTGTTTCTGTGCTTTCTTGTAGTTCTACTCATTTCCTTATCAATGGCTCATTCTGTTCTGTTAGAAAGTGTGGCTGCAACTGAGCCCATTATGTTCTTGAAGAATTGATGAGTTGTCAAAATGTCAATCTGTTTCCCAAAGGCCAAGATGACATCTCATTGCTTACAAAATACTCAAACAGAAGAAGAAAAGGGTTTTTTTGACCAGAAAAAAAGGGTTTTCACCAGAGAAAAGGGTTTTTTCACCAGAGGGGTTTTGACCAGGAAAAAAAAAAGATTTTTGACCAGAAGTTTTTTTTGACTAGAAAAAGTTTTCTTTGACCAGAAAAAAGTTGATATTTTTTTACCAGAAAAAGTGTTTTTGTTTGTTTTTTTTTTGACCAGAAAAAAAAAAAATTTCACCAGAATTTTTTTTTTCACCAGAAAAAATGTTTTTTCACCAGAAAAAAGAAAAAAATGTTTTTTTTTCACCAGAAAAAAAAAATTCTCACCAGAAAAAAAGTTTTTTTCACCAGAAAAAAAAAAAAGTTTTTTTCACCAGAAAAAAAAAAGTTTTTTTTCACCAGAAAAAAAAAAGTTTTTTTTCACCAGAGGGGTTTTGACCAGAAAAAAAAGATTTTTGACCAGAAGTTTTTTTTGACCAGAAAAAGTTTTCTTTGACAAGAAAAAGTTTTCTTTGACCAGAAAGAGTTTTTTTCACCAGAGAAAAAGGGTTTTTCACCACAATTTTTTTCTGACCAGAAAAAATGTTTTGGTTTTCTTTTCACCAGAAAAAAGGGGGTTTTCTGATGACTGATATTCCTTCGCTTCTACTGTGTTTGCCTGAAAATAAAGCAGATTTTCTGTTTCTGTGCTTTCTTGTGTTCTACTTATTTCCTTATCAATGGCTCATTCTGTTCTGTTAGAAAGTGTGGCTGCAACTGAGCCCATTATGTTCTTGAGGAATTGATGACATCTCATTGCTTACAAAATACTCAAACAGAAGGAGAAAAGGGGTTTTTGACCAGAAAAAAGTTGTTTTTTTTACCAGAGAAAAGGGTTTTTTCACCAAAAAAAATGTTTTTTTCACCAGAAAAAAAAAAGTTTTTTTCACCAGAAAAAAAGTTTTCTTTGACCAGAAAAAATGTTTTGGTTTTCTTTTCACCAGAAAAAAGGGGTTTTTCTGATGACTGATATTCCTCCGTCTCTACTGTGTTTGCCTGAAAATAAAGCAGATTTTCTGTTTCTGTGCTTTCTTGTAGTTCTACTTATTTCCTTATCAATGGCTCATTCTGTTCTGTTAGAAAGTGTGGCTGCGACTGAGCCCATTATGTTCTTGAGGAATTGATGAGTTTTCAAAATGTCAATCTGTTTCCCAAAGGCCAAGATGACATCTCATTGCTTACAAAATACTCAAACAAGAAAGAAAGAAGAAAAGGGGTTTTGACCAGAAAAGTGTTTTTTTTTTGACCAGAAAAAAAAAAATTCACCAGAGAAAAGGGTTTTTGACCAGAAAAAAAGATTTTTTGACCAGAAAAAAAAAAATCACCAGAGAAAAGGGTTTTTTCACCAGAGGGGTTTTGACCAGGAAAAAAAAAAGATTTTTGACCAGAAGTTTTTTTTGACCAGAAAAAAAGTTTTCTTTGACCAGAAAAAAGTTGTTGTTTTTTTTACCAGAAAAAGTTTTTTTGTTTGTTTTTTTTTTACCAGGAAAAGGGGTTTTTGACCAGAAAAAAAAAAAAATCACCAGAATTATTTTTTTTTCACCAGAAAAAATGTTTTTTTCACCAGAGAAAAGGAGTTTTTCACCAGAAATTGTTTTCTTTTAACCAGAAAGTTTTTTCTGACCAGAAAAAATGTTTTGGTTTCTTTTCACCAGAAAAAAGGGGGTTTTCTGATGACTGATATTCCTTCGCTTCTACTGTGTTTGCCTGAAAATAAAGCAGATTTTCTGTTTCTGTGCTTTCTTGTAGTTCTACTTATTTCCTTATCAATGGCTCATTCTGTTCTGTTAGAAAGTGTGGCTGCGACTGAGCCCATTATGTTCTTGAGGAATTGATGAGTTTTCAAAATGTCAATCTGTGTTTCCCAAAGGCCAAGATGACATCTCATTGCTTACAAAATACTCAAACAAGAAAGAAAGAAGAAAAGGGGGTTTTGACCAGAAAAGTGTTTGTTTTTTTTGACCAGAAAAAAAAATTCACCAGAGAAAAGGGTTTTTGACCAGAAAAAAAAGATTTTTTGACCAGAAAAAAAAGGTTTTTCACCAGAAAAAAGGTTTTTCACCAGAAAAGTTTTTTTTGACCAGAAAAAAAAAAGTTTTTTTCACCAGAAAAAAAAAGTTTTTTTCACCAGAAAAAAAGGGCTTTTCACCACAATTTTTTTCTGACCAGAAACAATGTTTTGGTTTTCTTTTCACCAGAAAAAAGGGTTTTTTCTGATGACTGATATTCCTTCGTCTCTACTGTGTTTGCCTGAAAATAAAGTAGATTTTCTGTTTCTGTGCTTTCTTGTAGTTCTACTTATTTCCTTATCAATGGCTCATTCTGTTCTGTTAGAAAGTGTGGCTGCGACTGTGCCCATTATGTTCTTGAAGAATTGATGAGTTGTCAAAATGTCAATCTGTTTCCCAAAGGCCAAGATGACATCTCATTGCTTACAAAATACTCAAACAGAAGAAGAAAAGGGTTTTTTTGACCAGAAAAAAAGGGTTTTCACCAGAGAAAGGGGTTTTTTCACCAGAGGGGTTTTGACCAGGAAAAAAAAAAGATTTTTGACCAGAAGTTTTTTTTGACCAGAAAAAAAGTTGTTGTTTTTTTACCAGAAAAAGTTTTTTTGTTTGTTTTTTTTTTTACCAGGAAAAGGGTTTTTTCACCATAGGGGTTCTGACCAGAAAAAAAAGATTTTTGATCAGAAAAAAAAGATTTTTTGATCAGGAAAAAAAAAAGAAGAAGATTTTTTTCAGAAAAAAAGGGTTTTCACCAGAGAAGAAAAGGGGTTTTTGACCAGAAAAAAGTTTTTTTTTTCTGGTCAAAAATGTCAATGGCTCATTCTGTTCTGTTAGAAAGTGTGGCTGCGACTGAGCTGATTATGTTCTTGAGGAATTGATGAGTTGTCAAAATGTCAATCTATGTGTCCCAAAGGCCAAGATGACATCTCATTGCTTACAAAATACTCAAACAAGAAAGAAAGAAGAAAAGGGGGTTTTGACCAGAAAAAAAAAAAATTGACCAGAAAAAAAAAAATTCACCAGAGAAAAGGGTTTTTTCACCAGAGGGGTTTTGACCAGAAAAAAAAAAAGATTTTTGACCAGAAGATTTCTTTCACCAGAAAAAAAGGGTTTTTTTGACCAGAAAAAAAAGATTTTTGACCAGAAGTTTTTTTTGACCAGAAAAAGTTTTCTTTGACCAGAAAAAGTTTTCTTTGACCAGAAAAAGAGTTTTTTTCACCAGAGAAAAAGGGTTTTTCACCACAATTTTTTTCTGACCAGAAAAAATGTTTTGGTTTTCTTTTCACCAGAAAAAAGGGGGTTTTCTGATGACTGATATTCCTTTGCTTCTACTGTGTTTGCCTGAAAATAAAGCAGATTTTCTGTTTCTGTGCTTTCTTGTAGTTCTACTTATTTCCTTATCAATGGCTCATTCTGTTCTATTAGAAAGTGTGGCTGCGACTGAGCCGATTACGTTCTTGAGGAATTGATGACATCTCATTGCTTACAAAATACTCAAACAGAAGGAGAAAAGGGTTTTTTCACCAGAAAAAAGTTGTTTTTTTTACCAGAAAAAAGTTGTTTTTTTTTACCAGAAAAAAGTTGGGGTTTTTTTTACCAGAGAAAAGGGTTTTTTCACCAGAAAAAAAAAAGTTTTTTTCACCAGAAAAAGTTTTCTTTGATCAGAAAAAAAAAAAAAAATTTCACCAGAGAAAAACACAACACAAAATACTCAAACAGAAGAAGAAAAGGGGTTTTTTGACCAGAAAAAAATGTTTTTTTCACCAGAAAAAAAATGTTTCTTTCACCAGAAAAAAAATGTTTTTTTTACCAGAGAAAAGGGGTTTTTCACCACAATTTTTTTCTGACCAGAAAAAATGTTTTGGTTTTTTTTCACCAGAAAAAAAGGGGTTTTTTCTGATGACTGATATTCCTTCGTCTCTACTGTGTTTGCCTGAAAATAAAGCAGATTTTCTGTTTCTGTGCTTTCTTGTGTTCTACTTATTTCCTTATCAATGGCTCATTCTGTTCTGTTAGAAAGTGTGGCTGCGACTGAGCCCATTACGTTCTTGAGGAATTGATGAGTTGTCAAAATGTCAATCTGTGTTTCCCAAAGGCCAAGATGACATCTCATTGCTTACAAAACACTCAAACAGATGAACTTCTTATCAAAATAGTTGATGATTAAAGGTGCTATTTGTAGGAAAAGATGATTTTTGAGTCTCATTACAAACTGACGTTTTGGGATGGCAGCCGACCCGACCTACAATCAACAAAATCATAAAGGTTTTTTTTGACAAGAAAAGGTTTTTGTTCATCCAAAAAAGTCTTTGACCAATAAAAAAGTTTTTTTTTTTTTTTTTTTACAAGAAAAAAGGTTGTTTTTTTACAAGGAAAAATGATTTTTCCCCCCGAGAATTTTTTTTTTTTTTTTACGAGAAAAGGGGTTTTTTTGACAAGAAAAGAGAAAAAAGGACGGACGCTTTGAGATGGCGGCCGACCCGACCTGGAGGGTGAGGTTTAACAGATCTGAGGTCATACATGTCTTCAAATGTGTGATTTCTGTCTATAGGGTGGTCATATTTGTGGTATTCAGTGAATTTGAGATAAAGGTTTCTGTACATCACTGTGGATAAGAATATTATTTTAATATAAAAAACAATGTGAACATATCTAATATATCTTAATACAGCAGGGAATTAACAAAAACTTTGTTTTGTGTGATCTTGGATCCTGCACATATGTATTTAATTACTTATTTTTACGATAGGGTTTGTTGACTCATCTATACCATCACTGCTGAACAAGTGCTTTAATGGGGAGATACACTGTGCAATGTTATAACTTGGTACTTACTGGCTATGCAAACTGTTTTTTGCTTTTCTTCCCCTCTGGAAAATAGCTGAGCAACCCTTAACACAACCATTGTATACGTGATGTTGAACTGCATCCTTTAGACCTAATGTATGTCTGTGCTTATTCATGTTCACTCTTCAAAATAAAGTGTAAAAAACAAAACAAAAAAACACAATGTGAAAATAGGCTCAAAATATTGTTTCAGAACTGTAAACATAAAATGACAGAAGTTCAGAGTGAGGTCATTCATTTCCAGCACGAGTACAGAAGAAGCAGGACGTCACCACACTGCTGCTCTCTGCCACAGCAACAGCACTACGGCTGCCATCTCCTACTCTTTCCCTCGCTCTCATATGTACACACACACTCACGTGCACTCATGCAGTCACACACAGATGAAGTCATGATGGCCTCATTATGAGTGGGCCAGGCGGAGAGCCCTGAAGCTCATACGTCCACAGATAGGCTCATTACAGCACCGAGATGAGAGACTGACTGAGTATGAAACATCCTCATTACAGACTGTATGTCAGCAGTCAGTCATCAGCTGCAGCTCCAACATCAAACTCCAAAATAGCTGCACGAAGCCTAAAATGAGTTGTCAGACTGAAAACAGTCTTCGTCTCTTGTTCCTTTGACCAATCTCATGTGCTGGAGCGTCACTCAGGAGCTGCTCTGCGGAGTGGAGGGCCGAGCCTCAGGGAAGGCTTTTAAGATAAATATAGTGAGGCACTTTGAGTCAAAGCTACCTACTGATGCACGCTATTGACTCAGTGTGTGTGTGAATGCATACTGTACATGTGTGCCTTCATGAACTAGGTGGGGGTGGAGTGGGAAGTTGCATCTTTGTGTGATTTTAGCCCTGGAAGCATCTTTACAGCTCACTGATGTATAGTGTATGATAACAGCACACGCAGCTTGTGTTCAGATCTGCTGCAAATATGATGCGCTGTAGCTTGACCCCACTGACCCTGTCCTCTGCAGCATAAACACACACACACACACACACACACACACACACACACACACACACACACACACACACACACACACTGGATTACTGCACTGCTCTCTTACACAATGACAGATTAAGAGCATGACTCTGATCTTACTCACTGCAGCTCTGAATCATTTTAGATTTTCAACTACTTCACGTCATTCCTGCAGATAGAATACGTTCACCTGTGTCTAATGCTGCAAAGACACGAAACCAAATGTCATCACCTATTTTAGTATGCTACAAAACACTGAGTCCCTGATGAGGAACAACTGAGTCTTGACAAAACCAACACACACACACACACACACACACACACACAAGCTAATAGGCTGCAACACTCAGTCACTTTCTGCTCTACCACGATAAAAACCCACTTTGAACCTGCAGCGGTGAGAGAGGATGTACAAAGGCATGCTCACATGGGAGGTGATACCTGGCTGAGAGGAAGGAGGACAACAGAGGGAGTGTGTGTGAATTATTAACAGCCCTATCACATGAGCTGCAGTGTGTGTGCTGATGCTGGAGGCTACTGCAGCTCTGGTAAGTAACTGAGCTACTCAACACCGGCAGGATGAGAGTTAGCACTCGACTGTGAGAGTGTGTGTGTGTTTAAATGTACACAGTATTCAGTCTCATTGAGGATCCTGGTCCCTTATGTCTCTGTGTGCAAACACATCTGGCAGTTACAAGCCTTCCTACAGATGTTACCTCCGGCTCTGTCTTCAAGCTTCCTCGCAAAAGTCACGGTTGCGCTTTTAATGTGTACGAACATCTGTGCAAACTGTGTCAATGACTGCATCAGTATCTCAGCTACCATCAGTGCCTCCAGGTGACAATATATGAGGCTCTAAACTGTAATGAAGGTTCATCTGGATTAATTACAGGTCACACTTCTTATAAATCAAGTCTGCTTCTGTCAAAAAGGAGAGATTTACACTCAGTGTTGTCACGAAACTGGAATTTCTATCTTTGTTACAATACCTTAAAAAATATCGATATTAGATACCTCCCTCTCTCCTTCTCTCTCTGAAATCACAAAACTCTCAAAACTCCATCAAATAAGTATGCAGGCAAGCTTAGCTATTATTAACCTACAACAAAGACACTAAAAATATAGTCTATCTTGTCAACTTGCATGTGTGTGTCCCAGTGTGAACGTAGCAAATTAAATTGGGAATTATATGTCAAGACAAGTACAGGCTCCTTTGATTTATGTTAAAATACTAGACACACTCAGACAGATTGGCATATAAACACCTGGTTATGTACTCAAAACTGCTTCTGTCTTAGTTCCTGCTACAAAAGGTGTCTTCGGGACCACATTTAGCCATGATGACACAAACGCACACAGACTCACAAAGTGAAAACATTACCAGCCGACCCTGTCGCAGCAGGCAACACGTCAGGTAGGTCCAGTATAATTACCTGGTAGGGGCAGGGGATGTGGTAGTCTCGACACTTCTCCTGAACCCAGGTAGTCTCCCAGACGGCTCGGTAGTTGTTCTCGTAAAGGTAGCATCCCAGAACGGACAGCAGAGGGACCAGGTAGAGCACGGAGAACACGGCGATACGAATCATGAACTTCACCAGTTTCTCCTGGTTCTCCTTCTCCAGTGGGATCTCCATGCGGACTCGGTTTAGTGCTGCTATGCCTGCCAGCAGCAGTGCCACACCGACCTGGGATGACATGAGAGGGATGTGGTTATTCTTTACAGTCATCAAACTTGTATTTGTTGGCCCATTATCTTTTAAAGGCAGCTTGGAACAACCGCTCTCCTGATAAAGACAAAGTAGAAGTTGTGAGGCAGATACCACTTTATGTTTTTACTACTCTTCCTCACCACTACGTCCAGTCCCAGCGGGGCCAGCAGGAACCAGCGCAGGGCCGTCAGGTTGTACAGCCCCACAAAGCAGACACCACTGACACTGTCTCCCTCGATCTTGTTCATGGCAAGCAGGCTAACAGTGAGGACACCGGGGATGCCCCAGGCACATGCGTGGAAGAGCAGGGCCTTCTTCTCTATCGCCTCACTGCCCCACTTGGGAACAGCAGCCAGGAACCAGGTGATGGTCAGAATGACCCACCAGACACTGCCGGCCATGGTGAAGAAATACAACACCATGAAGAGCAGGGTGCAGGCCTGGGACAAAGAGAGAATGGACAGGTTGAGCATCAATGTCTTCATCTAGACAGTAGAAAACCAGCAAAAAACAAGCAGTCAAGACTTTGTTACCTTGTTATGGGAGCCCTGGGTCACCGTTGAAGCCCTAAACCTCCCAGGACTCGCTGCGTTACAGGAGACTTTGTCCTCCAACAGAAACCCCAGGAAGAACACCAGGGACACCATCATGTAGCACACAGCGTAGAATATGATTGGACGCTCTGGGTAGCGGAAGCGCGACACGTCGATGAGGAAAGTCAGGAAGGTGAAGAGGGTGGCAGACAGACAAACAATGGACACCACCCCGATGAAGTAGCGGGCGAACACCAGCTCCTCCCGTGTGAAGTACATGTTGGGACAGGGGGGAGAGCAGTCACGCACCCCCATGAAGGAGTAGCCGAGCTCAGGGTCGATTTTGAGTTCTCTGGGACACCAGAAGCCGTAGTCCCGCTGGACGGCGATGGGAGATTCGGTCGTGTCCGAGCTGGACAGGAGGTCTACGGGACGGGGGTAGGACTCGTCACAGTCTGGGAACCTGGGAGGAGAAGAGAGGTGATGATGATCTCAGGGTAATTTTAGCTGTTCAGTCTTTAACAACACATAAATTAAATTTTCTACCTCTCAGACATGGTGATACAGGTCACTCACATCGGATCAGTATGAAGGAGAAGAAATTCAACTTGCAGAGACTTTAAACTTGAGAGAAATGATCCACTCTTGTGAGCATTTACTTTATTGTCATTATCACTAAGTTGTCAAGCAGCTGTAAACATCTTTTGTAAGAATTCTTGAGGTATTTTTGTCTTTATAAAACAGACAAAAAGCAGAGGGCTGACAGGAAACAAGGGAGGAGAGATAAGGGGCCATTTGCATTCCTCTGTAAGAATGTTGGACCACTAGGTGGCCAGAATGCTCCTGATACATCTTTCTAATGCAAGACTCTCTGCACTGATGTCATGTCTGAAGAAGGGCCTGTGCCCAAAACATCAAATGGAGGTTAGAAATATTCATGGGAGCATTCAGTAATGTGAAGATGTAAAAAAAAGAACTTTTTCAACTTCAACCCTCTTTATGTCCAGCTAATGCCCTTCATTTTCAACCAGTCTTCTAAACCTTTTTACAAAGGTTAAACTTTTAAAGTTTTTACAACCTTTTGAGCGTAACCCGAAACAAAAAGTTAGTTTAAACTTGGAAAAAAAGTCACCTCACATCACCCAAAAGTCTGTGAAGTTTTACAAAATGTGGTGCTCCATTTCAAGAACCCTGAGCGTGTCTCGCAGTAACGGCTCTGATTGCCCGATATTAATATATTTGTAATACTTCATTTTTTTAAATATATGTTTTGATCTATGTACAACCATCTTGGTTTGTCACTGCTTGGGCAGTATGTGTCTGTCTATATTATACATCAACCAGGGGCCTGCAGTTATTACTTACTGAAATTCAATAAAAAAAACCTTTGATGGGAAAAACATTCACAGAAACATCCACCTTTACTCCATGTTTGTCTTCAAGGTTAATTCGTGACAACCTGTGAAAGTTGTTTATGGTAACAGTGTTGTGGATACTGCTGTACTGTGTTGGCCATGTCTGTGCACTGTGTTGCTGCTGATGTTTCTAATCTGATGTGTGATTCACTGATTCATTTAACTGGCTGCAAAACTAATTTGTCCAACGTCTGAAATAAATTTAATTGCTTAGCAGCCAGTTCTCAAAATCAGACAGTGGAGCTTCTCATAAACATGGTATCCCTCTAAGCCTCTTCATTTCTGTTGTCATCAAAATAAATGATGCTGCTCTGCTGCTGCGCTGTGACCCTTCTCTCAAGAAGCTTAAATGACTGAAGCAGCAGGGCCGTTACTGCTGACATAAAAGCAGGAGACAAGAGTTATTGCTGTTGTTCCAACCTGTTGCAGTCCATCTCCTGTGGCCAGCTCACACCAAACATGTCCATCAGTTTGTAGCAGTCACTCTTGGCCTGCAGACAGAGGCGGCGACAGGGCAGAGTCATCCGGCCGTACTCGGTACACACCGGTGCGTAGAGCGCACACAGGAACATCCTGAGCTCTGGGGAGCACTGTAGGTTCACCATGGGATGGAACGGCTGCAGGTAGAGACAGAGAGAGAGTCATATTTAGTGTGTATAAAAAACACATCAGCACAGAATAATGACACTGGTTTATTTCAAACACTTGAAGAAGACAGAATGTTACTCCAACTTCACAATGAGGGCCAAAGACAGGCACAAAGAGATCAGTGGAGCGTGTCTCTGGAGATGAATCCATAAAAACAACTCTGGCCTCTTTCCAAATAATCCCCTCCACCCCCATGATTTTAAGCTCCCCCCTTCCTCCATCTCCTCTCTCCTCCTTCCCTCCAACCTCCAGATAGGAGGAGCACAACAAGCTAAGCAACCCCCACCACACACACACACACACACACACACACACACGGCTGCTGCTGACAGGGCCTTTGTGTTACAGGGAGGACCACGCTGTGACTGACTGACACACTGCTGTAACGTGCATACACTCACACACACACACACACATACGCCTGAGTACCAACGGAAGAACACACCCACGCAGCAGCACAATAATGGTCTCACACATATAAACTGAGCCAAGAGGCGGTGTGAGCGCAGGAAGCATCTGTAGGGCACGTTGTTAATATGCAAATGTTTCGAGGAGAGTGTGTACGTGTGTGTGAGAGACAATGAGTGAGTGGGAACGCAAATATTCAAATCCATGTGTCCAGGAGCTCGTGCTTACATGTGTGTGCCTGAATTTGCATATACCTCTGTGTATGCGTGTGTGTGTGATAGAAAGGCCTACAGCCACACCCAAGTGAGTCAGACACGTCGCTACCAGCCCTCCCCCAAAATTTAAAGACAGGGGTCTGTATGACAGACGGGGACAGGGAGGGGGAAGGGAGGGGTGAGGAGGAGACAGGCAGGGGGCAATTTGTCTCTGCGTTTGTTTGAGGGGAGGATATGAAGGAGGACGTGTCGCTGTGGTTTAAACAACTTAAACAGTTTGTTCGGCTGCTTCAGTGTAAATTAAACGAAGAGCAAAACTTCTTCCGTCTTCTGTTTATTGATGTTTTTCGGGATAAAATATGTTGACAATATCTAAAGCCTGGACCAATAGGACAACATGTAGCTCTGTTTAATTTCCATGACTAATAAGAGAGATATTGTCGAATGAATTCTGCCACATTGAAAAACTGCTACACTGACAGAGTCCAGGAGGAGCAGCTGGGGTTTATTATCTAACTAAATAGTTTAAATAAGGAACATAAAAGGCTTATTTTACACAGATCACTGAGTCTTTGTTGTCTTCTGACCTAGATGTAAGCAAAACAATTCAACACAGCTGAGTCTACCAAAACATTTTTGTTTTTTTAAAATGAAACATGAAAATAAAATGAAAATAAAAGTGGATATTTGGATAAAAACAGATAAAACACAGTTTATTCCCTGTAATCCGACATTTAGTAGGTGGTACGCAGTGAATATCCTTAGAAATGAAAAATGTCTGCAGCACCTTGCTGTCCTGGGAACATTTTCTAGCTCAGATTGCAGCAATAAATCATTTCAGAGAAGCAGCGATGTGGGATTTTTGCTCCGATTCTCCTGATTGTTTGCCACCTAAACCACAATCAGATTTGAACAGATTAGACTATTGTGTTGCCACCTTATGTCTAAACATCGGTACATATCCTTGTTTGCCTGCCACCCACATGTGATGTCTTTATGTAAAAGGGATTATAATGGGTGTTAGGCTTGGCCCTTAAAGCACAAAGCAGCCACATCCACACAGCCTTTGTCATCGCCTTGTTCATATCACTTTTCTAGGAAGATGACATTAAGCTGCTGCGGAGGAGACGGAAAGAAATCATTAGGCAAACAGACGAGCGTTAAGGTACTCAGACTGGCTCGTCACCTCCACTCTGAAGGATCGGGAATAGATGGGTGATGACGAGGACATATATATCATCATGAGCCATAACGTGAGCTCACAGCACTCTAAAATGCAGAGGATCAGTTTAGATGACTTACACGCCTGTCATAACTGAGATCAATCAACCAGTCGAACGTGTAATTTCTGCACAAACGGAGTCCTCACGTTTCATTGAGCACCACTGTACGATGACAAAGAGCCGCACTTATCTATGAAGCATAAACACAAGGAGCGCTGTGAGAGTGATCCACCTGAGAACGGGCCTGTTACTGCAGATGTACGTCATCGATCACACTGTACAGTTTTATGTCTTTAAGTCCGCCCCAGAACGAACAGAATCAAACATTTCAGTTAGGGCTGCACCATACGTCAAAAAAAATATTGCCTAACTTTGACAAAAATAACGATAATGATTCATGATGAGAGGGAATGATCATTTTTGAATCACAGGTTTCATTTTTCCTCAAAAAACTATTGAAATCATGATAATGTGACATTTGTTGGGGTCTGTATTGAACAAACATGCTTTCTTACATCTGGAGAACAAGATCTGAAGGTCAGGTCATCTCTGTAGTACTAAAGTACTTTATTATAATGCTGTTTTGTCACACATTATAATTTTACCTTTTTTAAAAAAAAAATGCAGCGTCTTGCACTTATTGTTTGTTATTATTATATCTTGTGATGTTAATAAATATTTTGATTAATTGTGGCACCATAATTTGAGTCTTAGATGAACTTTTTCATGTCATTGTTTGTCAGATTTCTCCAAAAATTCTGAATTGAAGTCCAGGAAAAACGTGTTTATTATTTTCCCAGTTAACCGAACACATTTTTAAAAATATCAAGGGATCATTTTTTACAAATAGCACCGATGAGTCACAGCTTTGAAACTTAAAACTTCACCAAAGGAATCAGACATCGCAGCATTCGGGACAGAGACGGACAGAGCTGTGGTGAGTGGGATCCTGTGGATTCACCATTATCATAAAAGCATAAGAAAAGTTTTGATAGGATTATTATAGACACAACAAAGACTCCTTTTTTAAATGAAATACTTTAAGGATATTACATTACAGCTATAGTCGAAGCACAATCAGGTCAGAGAAACGGAGAGAAAGGAAACTGGAGTAAGTTGGTGGACAGTCTCTGGGGAAATAACACAGAAAAGCAGAAACTCCTGAATGTCACCCCACCCTGCCTCTGCTGGGTGCCACTGTACTGATGATCCTCCTCCCGCGACTCAAGAGTGCGCTCCTGTGTGACATCTATGACTTCATCAGTGGTACCGTCACTGTCGGTTAACCACTGAAACATGAGCTAATGCAGCTAAAGTGAGCTTGCATCTTTGCTCTTCCGGTACGTTTTGATTCCCGCAGGCTACCGATATGCTCCACAGAGCACAATGCACTCCACTGTACTGCTCTACGCACCGAGATACCAGGGGAGACGGCTGAGTAAATATATAGGCTACAAGAAGTGATCTACTGGGGAAAAACTCATCCTATTCATCATGCTTTTCTATTTTTATACTCCTCCATCATCCACCCCTCCTCCATCCCTCACTGTCTCCATTCAGCCATTTTACTACAGCCAACCCATCATGTGAGCCAGTGTGGGCAGGACTGAACTGGTGGTGGACGGGACATATGGCCGCTCTACCAACACAGTCAGCAGCCCAAACAACTCCGAACACCAACATGTTAAGGCCCTGCGGAGCCTCAGCACTCTCCATGGGGATTTGATGTTAATGGCCACACTGGAAACAGCTGGTGAACCACTGGTCCGATGAATGGCCAGGGGTTTGTCATGGCGCTTTCCACCCCGGAGCCGGCCGTGTAAGGAGAATCAAGCGTGTAATACACGACGTTGTCGAACGGTGCAGGCCTGGGAGGGGGGTATGCTAATGTAATTTCATCTTCAGTACCACTGCTACAGTCATTACGTATTCATGGGAGATCTTAGAGGATTTTGATCTCTGAAAATGTGGAATAATATGCCACTCTTGAAATAACAGGCTCAGATATGACAGAAAGGCAGTGGATGGTAGGGCTCCGATGAAGGCCAACAAAGTGTCCACACAGGGGGATAAATGTGGATAATTAGCGACATTCACTTTAACATGAAACAGTGTTCTTCCATCTATCCTAAAATTCAATTTCTAAGATAAAATTATGCCGTTCCATATTACCTAAAATTAGATCAAAACAATTTGTGGCAGTAAGTTAGGAAGGATGGAGCTGAGGGTGTTTCAGTCCATCCTGAAAGCTCTGACAAGCTTAAATGTTTGAAATAGTCAAGACCAAAATTCTTACAAACTGATGGACTTACCAGTATAAAATAAAGCAAAAGCGACAATATTTTATTAAAAAACACTGAAGTCAAGAGATGGGAAGAGATGAAACCGGAGAAAAACCAACAAGGCTAAAACTAATGCCGTGCGATATGTGCTTAAAATAATATTGTGATATTATTAGGCTACATAACAATGAATATTCTATGTCTTGATATTCTGAAATCTCTCCTTAAATGCAAGGACTGGGTGACAAAATCAAATATCACAATATTTTGGACCAAATGCTGTGACTATTGGCACAGATTTTTGGTAAAAAATCATCAGTAACGTGGATATAATGACTAAAGTCAATTATCAGAACAAGTAGAGTAGAGTAACAGTCTTACAAGTTCAGAAAATGACATCACTCTACTGTAATGCAACCTTTAAAACAAGGACAAGACAACACTGATGAAATATCACAATATAACGATATAGTGTCATATCACGATAACGACAGAATATTGATATATTGGCCAGCCCCAGGTCCAAGTCAGAGCCTGGAATTGCCTGAACAACAGATCCTGGATGAAGACACTGACACTAACAGAGCGCTGCTTTCTGATATCACGTCATGGCGACATGAAAATGTCTTGATTACGCATCACAACTGACACTAACCAAAAGGCTTATTCCAATCTCAAAAGTAGGAACATTAAATAGTCCCATTTATCTTGACAACAAAACATAAAATATAGCGATGATTATCTTTAAATCCATCAACTAAAATCATTAATGTCCTTTTTTCATGACAGACAAGAACTTGTCATAATAGGAAAAATTACAAGCGTCACTAATAATGCTTGAGTTCTGTTCAAATATCTCAGTAAGCTTTTTTTTTGTTTACAGTTTATCATTTACACCTGTGCTTGTTTTTACTGGGACATGTCCAAATGTCTGCTGTGAGACAGACCTGCTGATGGTTTGGTGCTAAAGATGCAATTCCGTGGCGCACAGTACCGGCACGCCGCTCCACGGCTTGTTTATCGAAATTAATTGCATCCACATGGTGCATTCCTGCTGATGTAAATCATCTCTGATTAAATGGAAAATATCAGCGGTGCTCTGACTGAAAAACACGGGTGTGAACGCAGTGTCTCGAGTAATTGATGAAATCTTCACAAACTAGAATTTGGGGGGGGGGGGGGGGAAACTAGATCATTAATTAAATGATGGTATATTATATTACCATGCGGTTCAATGAGGTCAAACTAAGTTTGTTTACTTAAACATGTGATTTTGCATATTTCTGCATATTTCTGTCTCATCTCCAAAATGTCAGCCTTTGAAGACAGAAGAAAAACAGCCATGACCTTAGTTTCACCTCCATACGTTTCTCAGATTATCCAGCGTGTTTTGAGTCAGAGTGAGATGGTCGCGATATTAAATATTAATATGGCCGGTCCGATGGAGTGCATCCAAGGGGAGGCTGTGTGTACCTTCCTAATGCTAAAGTAATTAGTCTTTAATGAAGGCTCCACATCAGCTGCTAAGATGCTGTGACTGATGAATTGCTGACAAAGAAGCCCACCGTGGCCAACTGGTCTGTGTTGATTTGCTCTTTTCTAAATACCTCCCAGTCACCTCTCTTCCCATCAACACCCCCAGTCCTCCCTCCTCCAGACCCTCTCCCTGCTCTCCCTGCTCTCCCCCCCTTTATCCTCCTTTCTCCTCTGCTGCCATTCCAATTCTCCAAATTTCCAAGCTCAGCGCCATGGCGACGAGTGATGCATCACCAGGGAGGAGGAGGAGCAGAAGGAGGAGGAGGAAGAGGGAGGAGAGCAGGGTTCGAGGAGGTCAGGGTGCGGGGCGGAGGGGACCACCTCCCGGGAGGCAAGAAAGCCTCTGCTCCCTTTGTTAACAGCACAATTGGGACCGTTTCCTGGGCAACGGGTGAGCCCTGCATAGGGGGAAGGGGAGGACAAAAGAGATGGGTGAGGGGAGGGGGGGGGTTTGAGCAAGCGGGTGAGAGAGGGAGAGAGAGAGAGAGAGAGAGGAGGGATGGGTCGACCGAGTCAGCCGTGTCATTCACCACTAAGAAATGTTTGAAAACCTCGCGCTCTGACAATGTGTAATGTCCATGTACTCACACACACACACACACACACACACACACACACACACACACTCACTCACACACTCACACACTCACACACTCACACACTCACACAGAGGGTTGTTGTGGACCAGCAACTTGCTCTCAGGATGTGCTCCTCTTTCAGTCCACTGCCAATAAACACGGTGTTGGACATTAAATAAAACAAGAGGCTCTTTTATAGCCTGGGTCACGCTGGGTAGGATTTATCAGACCATGTTGTGTGTGTGTCTGTGTGTGTCTGTGTGTGTCTGTGTGCTTAGCCGGGATACATCTCTACTATCTGACACAATAAGCATGTTAAACGGAGAACTTTTTAGTTCACTGCAGCAGTTTTAACAGACTTGCAGCCAACAGAGAGCTTCATCAGCATTTTACAGAAACTCTCACACGCACACACACACACACACACACACACACGCCTCAACTCTCCTTTACAAATCCATTCACACAGCATGGGTGGAGTATCTGGGTTATAGTACACAGCAGCTGTAACATGACACAGTTTGTCTGAATGTGTTGTAAACCTGAGACAAGGGGCTCATTTAACGAGCTGAAAGGAGGAGGAAGTGAGTGTAAGTGGGACTGAGCAGATTAAAAACAGTTCATTGATAAGTCTTTGTGTCACTGCAGAGCCTTCATACTAAACAACACGGAACGAATACCAGAGAAAAATGAAATTAAAATGACTGAGAGGAGACTTGGCAATAAATAAGTCTTGTGACTACAGATGGCGGCCATGTGCCCTTTCACCACACACAGTCAGATAGACCTGGTCATCTTCTTTCAGATCTGTGATGGGGTCAAAAGAAGACGTGTCAGGGCTTGTTAATTACTGTCACTGAATATCCACCAAGACAACAGTCACTTTTTTTTTTTGAAATCTTGCAGCCATTAAAAATGATCTGCTGGCTTGGCATTGGCTTCACGTAAACAAACCATCTCATCAGTCTAATTTAATTAACGTCTTGGGTTGGCCCTGACCCTCATTTGTCCCATCTGGCCTTGAAAAATGTTCAAGCACTCACTGTTCTCATTAATTTTACCATGACAGTCGAACGAGTCTCCAGTCCTACTGAAAATCCCTGTCTCTCCTCATCCTGATAGCATCATTTCTTTGTCCCGCTAAATACCCGAGAGGCCTCCCAAGTTTTATACATTTTTGACTGTTGCAAAATATTATCAATGGTACGCTTTGTTCCAAAGCCCAGAAAACATTTTGTAGATCTCTCCTACTAAGAACAAGGCGGCTATACAAAATTTTCCACTACCACAAAAATATGATTTGATTACTGATTTCAAGATTGAATTTTCTTTCCATTCTCTGCAGCCGGGTACGTCACTTCAGTAAATCTGTACTCTCATACACCAAACACGCGCCGAGCACCAACCTCAGATGGAAACAGTAAGGAGAGCTTCACTATAGAATAGAGGCAGGCAAAGCGACGGGAAAGCGTATTACAATATCAGGAGAATCGCCCCTCCTTTACGGCAACAAAAGGAGAAAAAATCTGTGGTATTGGGATGGGATATGTAAATCCAATAGCAGAAGACTTAACAGTAAAGAAAGAGCAGCCCTGATATCTTACTGTAGTATACATCATCACTGAGTTGTGAGCCAAATGCCTTTGGCTGCCAGGGACAGTTCAACCAGCTGAACTGATTCAGTGAGTTGAATCCTCGCAGCTTTACTCATCCTGTAGCTACACTGTGTATCTACCTCTAAAAAAGGGGATTTTAGCCCGGTTCTTTTTTTCTTTTTGTGATGCCACTCAAATCCGCCACGCTCCCACTTATCTTATGTGAGTGTGGCACGATGTCATTGTGGCACAGAAATAGCCGATTCCCAGCCCCGAGGCCGCTGTCCCACTTCAGCTGCGAGGTCATTCAGCGGTCAGCGATGACAGACTGAGCGAGGATGAACGCCGAAAACATTAAACCCTGTTTTCAGATATCACACTGCTTGTGTTCCCACCTGCTCAGACAGTCGTTATATATGTGCAATGTGCAATGTGCAATTAAGTAATAAACCTTTTATCATACACCAAACAGTGCCGGTCTTGGCTGAAATACAGTAAAGTGAACATCACCAGACAATAGTTTCAGAAATATTACCGGTTTATGTCAAAAGATAAAGCAACAGGAAAGTTTATAACGATATCATGACAAATTGCGCCCACTTTCCTAAAGAACAAAAACCTTGAAAAGACCTTGAAAAGCGGGACAAGAAAAAAAGAAACTGAGAAAGACACCACTTCAGGGGGTTTAGACAAAAACTGCAAGAACGGCAGGCGTTGGTTCTCGTCCAACTCCCCGTTTCTCCACGGTGCGAGGCATTCATCATCATTATCATGGCTATTCAGCGGACCTAATTCCCTTTAAAATCAACTGTCAATTCTCATTTGGCTGCCCTCAACATCTTATAGGCTTTGAATTCTCCCATGAACTGGATCTAGGGCGAGTTATCTGGAAAACAAGAGCCAAACAGAAGCGTAGTCTCCGTTAGTTGGAACCTTTTGGGTTTCCATGTGTTTTCCAAACCCAACGAGCATTTCTGAGCACTAAAAGAGACTTAATTGTGGATCCATGACCAATCAAAGTGAACACCGTCTAAACCTCTCTCTGTTCACTGCAACCCACACACTGCGTTTAGCCGTAAAAAGCTAACCTGGCCTCAAAACAACACAGCAGTGGCAACGAGAGATTGATTCTCCTGAAACCACAAACATCTGTCTGATTTACACACTAAAATTTTAAATTATTTTTCTTGATTGAATCCCAAAAGAAAAGAGAGAGAGAAAAAACAACATGGCAGAAACCCAGGAGATGAGAGAAGGTATTTCAGCAGTGACAAGAAAGGATGCGGCTCGACTATGAGCCGGCAGGCGGAGACAGGAGAGGCGGGAGTATTTGCATCTTATCCAAATGTGAGTGCAGCTGTGATGTGGTGCGATGTGATGCGATTCTGTGTGCTCCCACAGTCGGGCAGGGCATGTTCAGAGGTTACATAACCCTGGATTTTCGTGGCACACAACTCCTCCCGCCCTCCATCTCTCGATCTCTCTCTCACTCAGTATGTCTGGGGTGAGTACAGCGAAGTAGAGCCGGCACAGATGGTCGGCAGGGCTCCGCATGGACCTCATCGCTGGGCAGGGCGGGGTGGGTGTCGAAGGGTAAAAGTGATAGAGAGAGCGGGAGCTGATGTGAACATGATACTGAGAATGGATAAGCTGTGATAAATATAGATGGATGGACTGACACACAGACAGACGGATAGTTCAGCTAACAGGGCATCCACTCTCATGTTTTGGGGCAGTTTGGCCAGTAATTGCTCGATAGATTGAGCTTCCAGAGGGATCAGCCTATATAAAGGATGGGATTAAGTTAACGAGGCGATGCATCTGCTCCATGATTGTGTTTAAATGCCTAACTCGACGTTTCAAAGAGGATACGACAGCCACAACAGTCAGATGCTGTGACTGCTGGTAAATCTATAGATAATCTAGGGGCTAAAAACAATAAAACATGGACTCATCACTCCAATCTGAATTTTAATCCATCAGTTGGACCAAAGTGAAACACAGGACAGTTTGGTGTCTTCGCTCCCAGACTAAGTTGACTAACTACCCAAAAGCCTGTTATGTAAAATGGCTTTGGTTGGTGCACAACAAATGAAGGGGAGAGTCCCTACATGTTGTGCTAAACTGCCGTCTGCCAACATGCCAGACCATTTTAGGACAACACTCCCTGTTAAATCAGTGGAGTTTAATAATGCACTGGTCTCATGGCCCCAAGAGACAAGTATTAAAACTTAATTTTCTGCTTAATGTTTTGGTAATACACTTCAAGTCCCTGGAGCTAGAGGAGCCAGATTAAAGTAGGCTAGCACTTTGATATTACTAACTCTCAGCACATACGCAGTTAGCCGTGGTGATAGCTATCTAGGCTACTGATGTCCATGGGGCAGGCAGAGCAGAGTAGACACACTGAACCACTTATCAACATGTGATGAACAACTCATTATATCACAAACCCCTGTCCTGACCTGACAATACATACATGTGGATAAAAATACCGTCTGTGTGCCTCACTCTGCTTGTAAAATGTGTGTGTCTGCAGGTGTGTGTCAATTTCACATGTGTATAGCCACAACAATGTGAGTCACAACTCGAGCTGCATGACGTAAAAAACATTTTTCTTGCACAAACATATTTTCTTACATCTGAATCTGACTTGTAGGCCAGGTCATCTCTGCAGCACTACAGTGCGTCATTATAAAGCTGTTATGTCACATATTTATCTTTATCCAAAAATTGCAGCTTTTGCAATTCGGATGATCCACTTGGTCATATTGTGATTTCAATATAATTTGAAAAAAAAAGGGTAAAAATGCTCAAAAATAGTCAGAGACAGAAACAAAGTGGTAGTGACATTGAGAGATACTCAAGAGAAACATAAAAAAATAATAAAAATGAAGATACGCAAAAATGTCAAATAAATCTCCATTTTTTTCTTTCTTTAACTTGAAATTTTTCAGACTAGTACTTTACACAAAATCCAACATTTTTCAACAATTTTTAAGATAATGGAGATGGAAACATTTCTTAAAACAGAAAATACTAAGCTATCTGCTCATCAAGTACACCAAGAATACATTTTGCTCAGGTGTAAACACAATTTATTACCATTACCTATTGGTGTTGCCAATTCTTAGCTTTACAAAAAATCAATAAAAACAATAGTGATCTTAAAATCGAGCAGAAACTTGAACTTTCATTAGATAACTATTAGGTATGCTCAATTAGGGATTTGCTGAACATCAGTCCAAAAGACAAAGATATTCTATTTAAAATGACATAAAACAAGATGCATTTTTTTTGCATCAACAATTTTTTAAAATTGTTGTCGATTAATCTTTTGTCTATGAACCGCATGATTGATTGGGTAATTGTTTCAGCTGTAGAAAGAGGCAGGGGGCATCGCTCAGTAAAGGTCAGGAAGGTAATGGAAAGGAAACAGAGAAAAAACATAAAAGGTCACAGAGAAAAATATAAGATGAAGCAATTAGAGATGCACCAATCTGACACTGATATCAGATAACCATCCAATACTCAAATAGCTGGACTGGGTATCAGTGACAATGTGGCCGGTCTTCAGTTCAATTCTACATTCACACCTACGTGCCTATTTGCAATAAACATTTACAAAGAGTTTTGATTCTTGTTTCTTTTAAATGATTTGGCAACGTGTGTGTATACTTCTTGTGTGGATTGTGATTTAATTCATTACCAGTTTGCTACTGTTTTTAAAAGGGAATTTGAATTAAAATTCCTGTTAATTTTGAATATTTTTACCAAGTTTCTTGTGCATGGTTAGTATTTTTGTTATAATAAGTAGCAATTCAGAAAATGTGTATCTATGTATTTATTGTTATAGGTGTTGTTATATATATATATATATATATATATATACACATATATATATATATATATACACATATATATATATATATATATATATATATATATATATATATATATATACATAGGTATTGCCACTGGATTGTAACTAAGACTAAATGGATCAGTTAATCCCTGATGGTAATATGGAAATGACTCAAAACAGAAAGGACCTGAAATCATCCCAACGCTACTTAAATGTGAATTACGTCTCTCAAAATGTGGCGTACTATTAAAAAAAAATGTGATCAGAGCCAATTTGATACAATTACCAAAAATGCACAGCTTTAAACAGGCAAATTAACATGAAAACATTTACAGTGGGCTGTGCTGAATATAGCACAGTTATCTGTGTTTTTCACATGTAATAGAGGGTTTATCCATGACTACTGTGAGGTGCAAATATTTTCTGATTTATTGGAATTTTAATTAGATTGGATTTTAAAAAAAACATTGGGATATTAAATGGCCTAATGTATCCCAGATCTTCCACTGAGTAGGTGTGGTGGACCACAAAGCTGTTATGTTTCAGTCCCACTATGGTCTAAATGGTCTATAATGGTCTAAATGGTTTTAAAAAGGTCTCTGACAGCAGAGAGAAAACACTGTCGCCTTATTTTCAGTGGAAAACAGTGGAAACATATCAGTGTTGATTATCAGCAAATACTCTCCACAACAATCTAATTTTTGAGTAACACAAACAGCAGCTACATCTTTCACGTGTCGGTGGTGTACTGTACCTCCATAGCCAGGGCAGCAGTTTGCTGGTCGTAATGGTTCAACATGTTGGGCATGAAGGTGGAGTTGTAGGGCAGCCCCTGGCACATGCGCAGGGTGATGGGCTCACAGGTGAACAGACTGTGGCTGCCCGCAGCCGCATCCATGGGGATGGCAACGCACACCGTCAACATGGACACCGACAGCACCCACATGAGATCCATGACTGGTCCGTACAGCAGGAGAAAAGAAAGACCCGGGGACGTCTGGTTAGGACGAGGGACTGAGCCCGGTTAGCATCTGGCTCGTTCAACAGGAAAGGGAAATCACAAGGCTTAGGGAGCGGTCCGGGACTGTCTGGTAGTCTCTTCCTCCTCTGAGCTCACAGTGTCTGGGTTGGGCGGCATAATCCATGGTTGAAGCTGGCTGCATCCATCACCGTGGGGATTCCGGTCAGCGGCAGCAGTGCGTCACAAGACCCCCATCACCTGAGGGACGCTGTGGTCCTTTAAGATGGCTCGCACTCCTCCCTCTCCGCCTCGGCGGACAGCGATGATGCTTCGGAGGAATATGGACGACAACCACGAACAGAGATGATGTTCAGCCTGTGAGCCGAGAAGTAAAAGCATGAAATTTTAAAATGTATATTTGGTATCAGGTCAGAAACAGTAGGTAGGTAATCTATAGTGTTTGTGTGTGGTTTAACTAATTACAGACTGCATCTGAAAAACACACAAAAGGCTGTTTGAAGAGGGGCTGGTAGGCCTAATGGCTTTTTCAGGTCACTAACTGTGGTGGGTGGATTGTGTAGATGAATGATAACATTACCAGACTTAATTACCAGGTAACGTGTCATACTAGTGCCTAGTAACAACATTAAATAAAACACACACATATTCACCGCTGTACCTAAACATTTACATGCACGTTTACAGCTGTTCTGGTGGTTTTATTGAAGACTACTAGTTTCCAATGACTTGAGTGGTGTGACTTTAATGTGTTTGTTTGTGGACTAAGGAACAGCACATGTTTACTGAGATGATTTATATACACACATGTATACGTACACTTGACTTATCACATGAATCATGTGTAATAAACAACAACAACAACAACAAACCGAAAGAAGTCACAAAGAACAACTTCTCAGACAATCTTAAATGTGGTTACAATAAAGGACATTTCGTCATTCTCCTAATTTGAGCTCATACATCAAATACATAGTAAAAGTATGACTTCCTCCTCGTCATCATTTAGCTCATTATTTAAGCCTTGTGTTTTTAACTGAGCCTTTTTTACATAATGGAAACGGCTTCATTTACATGACGGCACACACCCAAAAACATCCTTTTATTCACTGACACGCAAAACACGAGACTTGAACATTATTTGATTAATGTAAACGCGACGTCGGTGCGTCCGTTAGCCCACCTGAGCGCCCCTGTGGCCGGGCTCCTCCCGCACTGCGAGCGGGCTCCTCCCGCACCGTGAGCGGCTCCTCCCGCACTGTGGCCGGGCTCCTCCCGCACTGTGGCCGGGCTCCTCCCGCACTGCGAGCGGGGCTCCTCCCGCACTGCGAGCGGGCTCCTCCCGCACCGTGGCTCCCGGCAGCGGACTCACAAATTAATTGCCGCTCATGAATGTGACTGTTAGCTGACTGTGTCACGGCTCGTCACGGCTCGTCTCGACGGAGAAACACGGTGATATTAAAACGGAGAGAAATGTCAGGCGACGCAGCGCAGACAAAAGATGACGGTTAGTTAAATGGTGTAACCGGGGCATGTGCAGCCTGCGTGCCGGTGTTACCATTCACCGAGCCGAGCCGAGCCGGGCCGAGCCGGGCGGCAGCGGAGGTGGGTGCCCGTTAGAAACGCGCCGGTTATAAATGAAAGCTAACCCGGTTTAATTAAAGCCAACTTTACCTGAATGTTGCGCCGAGTATTCACGTGTAGCGACGCGGTCTCCGCCGCTCCTCCGCCCGGTAACAATGAGTGATCGTCCCTCCGGCAGCAGCAGCAGCAGCAGTCCTCCTCCGCCCGGCTCCTCCCGCCTCCTCCCGGCTCCTCTGTCCTCCTCCTCCCGGCCGCCGTCCCTCCCCGAGATGGAGCGTCAAGGCGGCGCCATTTTGAAAGGAGCTTCCGGTCAAAACTTTCAACATAAAAGCAGCACCAACGGTCGCGCTGAAACCAGCCGGATCAGGGGTCGGAAACTACGTCCCCCTTTTTTCCACTGGTCAGAAAACCCGCTAAGATCTGGCTGTTGTGTGCAATACATTCACACGCAAACACGCTAAATTCTGCCATTATGGCGCGTTATTAACATCCGGTGGTGGTGCCTAAATAAAGAAGGAATTTGGGATGCGGTCTAATAAGGACGTTTTATTACTGGACACAGTGTTGGAGGTGGAGCCCCGTTCATTCATATGAATTATATTATTATAATATGTATCTTATTCCTGGCTGTGAGAATACCTGGATCGCCAACCGAGCCGGCTAACTTCCGGTTTAGCGCCCGGCTAACTTAAATGGGGATAAGTTAATTTAATCACGCGGCTCTTCTACGCTTTCCAGATGTTATTGGACCGATGGCTCTAATTCTGACAGTGACATGGGTCATGTTTCGGGGGTTGTGATGCTCAAAATACTTTATCCACCGTTTTACAGACGCTTCTTTCAAGATGGGTCTGTTGTTGTTTTCTCTTCCGGTTCCGGCGCATTCGTGACGTAAAACCGGAAAACGTAACATTTCAGATAAAAGTCAGAGGGGCTGTGCTGAATCGTGGCAGACATTGTGATATCGTCAAATATCGTATCGTTGTCCAAAGAATCGATAAAATATAGTATCGTGATGAAACTTGTGATTTACACCCCTAGTAAAACTACAATAAAATATTAATTGCAGGGCATTTTTTCTGCAAAAAACGTACTTTTGCTTTGTTGCTTTACGTTATGTGTGTAATAATATAGCAAAAACACAAAATAACTTTTCCTTTAACAGATGTGACAGAATTACTTTGAAGGCCCGGCGGCTCGTCTCCGGTCCCGCTCAGTCTGTGTGACTTGCCGCAGCTCTCCTCTTTTTTTCTTCACAGCAGGTTTTCTGTGTTCGTTGCGCGCGACCGCCCATCCCAGAGCGAGCAGGCTTTCAGCTTTTGAATGAAAAACTTCTCTGACTGGTGGGACGCAGAGAAAACTGAAGAAAAAAAACAGGCCCAAAGTGTTTCATCAGGAGACCTACAGCAGCGGGTTTACACTTAAATGATACAGAAGATTATTACATTGATTCCATTAAAAAGCTATGAACAAAATAATTACTATTATCATCATCATTATCATTATTGTCATTATAATTATCATTATTATTATTATTATTATTATTACTAGGGGTGTAAATCACAAGTTTCATCACGATACGATATTATATTGATTTTTGGACAACGATACGATATTTGCTGATGTCACAAAGTCCGCCACGATGAATTGATGTTTTCACTTTGCATCAATGCTATTCCGGATCGATGTATCGTTACACCCCTAATTTTTACTACTACCACCACTACTAAAGATAAAAAGGCCTAATAATAATTACATTTATTTAATGTTTTGGAAAATAAATACAATCATTTCAAATGTCTTGGAAATTTGGCAAAGTTTATATTAAAAATGATAAACGATACATAAGAATATAATTTTCTGACACCAAAATTTTACTCCAAATATCCTCAAAATGTGTGCCGATGTATCCGAGCTGGAAACGTATTATCCTGCAGTATCAGCGTGAGAGACAGATGGTCTGTACAGCAGTTGCAGTGTCAGGCCTTCTGCACTGCATTTGTCATCATTAGAGCCAGTGACGCCGGCACACACTCCACACTGCACACACTCCACTGTGGTTTGCTTTGCAGCAACCCCTACTGTGTGTGACAAGCTGTGACAGCCAGTCCATGTAAGGAGAGTACACTCACTGTTACTATGGAAACAAGTAAACTGTGCAAGGGAAAGAGAAGAAGAAGAAGAAGAAGAAGAAGAAAAAGAAGAAGAAGAAGAAGAGTTGGCTGCACGGACACAAAGGCCAGCAGGAGTTTAGAGCGTCAGTGTGTATAGAAGTTGGATTTATTTTCTTGTGCCAGCAGAGGAGACGTGACGGTGAGTTAAATACCAGAGGAGCGTGTTGTTCAGCTCTGAGCAGGCATGTTAACTCTACAAACACTGCAGACTCAGCTTCTCCTTTTATCAGATACAGAATTAACAGCAGAGGTGCTTTGTTCAACATTATCAGTTGGCATTATTTATAAAACATCATTTTAAGTGAGATCAAAGCTGGTATGTTATGTAGCTCAATAATTCAGACTGAACGTAGCTCTGCTGTGGAAGTAATGAGACGACGCTGCGGGCTGCACATCCACCTAAACTGTGAATTAAGTTTTGTTCTGTGTGTTTTAGTGCATCTCCTTCACGCAGCTGTTACTCAAAGATGCCACTTGCACCGAGGTCGTCTGCGAGCTCTGCCAAGCTGCAGACCACCCTGAGCTCCTGGACTCCTCTGAACCACACGCTGTCCAACAACAAGGTCACGTCTACTCACCTATCCTGAGTCACTACTATCAGCCACAAATGTGATATTGATAGTCATGATACTGTATACTCAGATTCTTTACTGACACGTACTACAGCCTCAATTTAATGCTGATCGCTCTTCAGCAAACCAGACCATCAGCGAGAAGATTGGCTATTTCTATATTGTTATTTTAGATATTCTTAATGCCTGTCATCAGGTCTGAGTTTGACTCATCCTGGTCAGATAAGTCATTAAATGAAAACTATTCTTTTAGTGTTGAGGTTGAATTAAGGGGTCTCAGAGCCTGAGGAAGGAAGCTGCTCTGTAGCCTGGTGGCACGGCACTAAAACAAAATGTACTTTCTTTCATCATTGTCATAATTTGTCTTAAAATTAGAGTTTCTGTGGTAGCTTGAAGTACAAGTGGTAGTACCACAATGTAAAATTACTCAATTTCGAGGAAAGTTCCTACATTCAAAATCCTACTCATCTAAATTTTATTTAAAAAAATGTTCTTAAAGTGTCAAAAGTAGGCTAAAAGTACTCGTTATGCAGTAAAATAGGGCCTGTGACTGACATATTACTAAATATGACATTACTAGATTGTTAATACTAATGCAGGAATGTGTAAGTAGCATTTTATTGTTGTAGCTGCTCAAGATGTAGATAGTTTTATAAAAGGTAAAACATGTCAGAAAACAGTGTTTTAATGAAATGTAGTGCTGCAGAGATGTTTGGCTTGTTCTCCAGATGTTATAACACATGTCACATTATCATGATTCTACTAGTTTTTCAATGACACTGATGTAAAATGTAATCACACATAATAATCATGAATTATGTCGCAATTCCAATATCACTTTTCTGACCATATCGTGCGTCCCTATATTGCACCTTTAAAATCAGCTAGTCTGGTGCAGTGGTTCCCAACCTGGAGGTCAAGATCAATCTGACGGGTCATCTGATAATTAAACGGGCGGGAAAGAAGAAACAAAGATGTTGTTTTTAGGACTGTTCTGTTATTCCACATGCTCATCGTCACTTCCGACTACAGTCTCATGTGATAACTAACCTTTATCACTACTACTTTTCTTCTTCAGGTGTTTGCAGAGAGACGAAGCCTTCTGGCAAAGTGGGTAAGTTTAAAGCAGATGAATAAAGAAAACACTTGATGCACTGAGCTGTGTCGACCACAAATAAATCTCTGGTGGTCGCTACAAACCTCACCATGTGCTCTGTGGAGTCCGTTCAGCTGAAAGGGTTCTGCTCTGAGGTGTCTTTGTCAGTTTGACAGGTGGTCTGACAGTCAGAGGAGGGCGGTGCTGCAGGACCTGGTGCTGAGCTGTTCCTCAGAGCAGCTGATGTTCCTGAGCCTCAGTGTGAGCAGACGGCTCCCCCTGCAGGCTGCAGACTTCACCTGCATGCTGCCCAGAGCCCTCTGCCTGTACATCTTCTCCTTCCTGGACCCACGCAGCCTCTGTCGATGTGCTCGGGTACACACACTCAGCATGATACATATATGTAGTCAACACAGAAGACTCAAATATCACTGAGCAGCTGTGGAGTCTGTGAAAGTCACTCTTTCTTTTGTTTTTAACCCTCTGTGGGCAGGTGAGCTGGCACTGGAGGAGCATAGTAGAACTGGACCAGCTGTGGATGCCGAAGTGTCTAAGGCTCGGCTGGTGCATCCACTTCTCCCCCACACCGTTGGAGCAGGGCGTCTGGAAGAGACTCTACATCCAGACTGTGCAGGAGCTGCGACTCACCTCACTGCAGGTCAGGAGGTCACATCCAGAATGAGTTGAAACATGATTCAGAACGGGGCAGCTACATTAAAATTAATGATGAAACGCCCATAAAAAGTCCACTGTCCACCTCCAGACCTCCTCATCCCAGCAGCAGTTTGCAGTCCCACATGTATCAGCCATCAGCAGTACACATGAAGACCCGTCAGAACTGGACGTCCTCGGGGAGGAACATCCAGCATCCAGCACCCTGCCACTTAGAAACATCTCCAAGAAGAGGTGTCAGACTGCACCGCCACCATGGAGAGACTCTGACAGACATCCTAAAGACACACTACGCTTCAACTACTTGGACAACCTGGACCCCACAGAACCAGTCCACCAAGGGTAAGACTGCAGGGAAATCAGAACGCTCAGACCACAGTGACATAAGGCCTGTATTCAGAAACTGTGCCTTTAAACACGCCCTCTGCCGCAACCCCAGCACGGCCGTGGTTACAAAAACACCCACCGAAAATAGAAACTTGGCGGGCGGTGCCTGCTCAGGCCTGTGAGAGCCGACCAATCAGAGCAGACTGGGCTTTTTGACAGGGCGTGTTAAAGAGACAGGCACTAAAACACAGTTCTTTGTTTTCAGAACACATAATATGGGACCTTTTTATAAAAACAAGGAAAAAAATAAATCCATGTTACCTTTACTGAACAACATCATGTTATTAACAGGACTGGATGAGGAACACTGCATTAGCACCCATAAAACTGAATATTATAAATCCTCCTTTAGCTAAAAGTAGGAGTATTTTTTGTGGAGTTTGACAGACTCGTCTTTTTCTGCAGTGGAAAACAAGAGAAATCAGACAATTTTCACACCACCCCTGTCTGAGTTTAGACATTCAGATGCAAACCTCAGTCTGTAGTCGACATCTAAAATATGAGTCTTTTGAGTGAGAAATATTGTTCCTCCAGCAGGTGCTGTGTTCCCACTGACACTTACATACAGTCATTATAGCCACATACTGCTGTCTGAAAAGAAAACACTCGTGACAGCAGCACTGCAGTCTGATGGAGGCTCACGTCGTCTCCAGTTCTTCCTACATTTCTTTTTTTTAAGGAGAAGGAAGAGAAAAACTTTCGTCTTCGGGCTCAGGCAGATTTTACCTTTATGTTCCTGCACATCACAGCTGCATTTCTTCCTCCTTCTTCGCTCCCATTTTAAGCAAACATCAGGTAAATATAACATTTTTCGACAGGGACTCTGTACCTGTGTATATTCTCACATAGAGAACGAGCCAAGAGACACAAGAGAAACAGCTTGTGTTTCTGATATTGTGACTCCTTTTATTAGATTATAGAAAAAGAAAAGACAACTGAGTGAGAAGTTATTGGACTCGTTAGTTATTGGCTCTACGTAATTAATCCCTGACAACAGGAAAATAACATCTCTGAAGGTAAAAGATGAAACGTTGCTGAGCACTTTGTTTGTAGTCCAGATGTTTGACCCACTCACATTTCCTTCTTATTGGCATCTCCTCTAATTTCTTCTTCAGCAGCTTTTATTTTATACCTTTATCATATTATTACTTCCTTTATTGTAGTTTTTAATTACACATTAGTTACTTTCATTTTCCAAAGAAATGTGGATGTGGAAATAACTCAACTAAAAAACTAACCCTAACCCACTTACCCTAAAGATATACATATAAAATAAACTTGATATTTGAGTGTGTGCCCTGATGAATCACCTGCTCGCTGACTCTCTGCAGGCAGATGAACACCAGAGCCTCCACCTGCTGCAGTAACACGTGGAAGCCAGACGACGGGAGCAGGAAGTCGCTGTCTGGGGCGAATTACAAACTACGCAAAGCCAAATCGCTGGTAAATCACGCTCCATTCATCATCGCCGCCATAACCCCGCTGTGACTGTGACCTCCTTGTCTGAATCAAAGGGAGCTGATAAACGTGCGCTCTCTCTGGAGACTGTGCAACCAGCAGGCATCATGCATTATGGAGCAGCGTTTACACAGAGATACATGTTAATGATGAGCTGCTCAGAGAGGGGAGGTGACAGGGGGGGAGGCCAAATTATGCTGATGATGAGGGTTTTAGGGAGGGAGGGGGGAGGAGAGGGTGAGACAGAGGACACTGTGGCATTCAATATTCCAGGTTTGGTGAAATCAAGATTTATTTTCCTGCCTGGATACAGGAACACTTGGAATAATGTTGAATTTACTATATTTTCAGTTTTTTAAACAGTTCTCAAGGAATTTTTGTCTTTCTGTTCCTCAGATGTTCCTCAGCTCCAACTCTAGACCCCAACATCCTCCTCCTCCTCCTTCTCCTCCTCCTCCTCCTCCTCCTCCTCCTCCTCCTCCTCCTCCTCCTCATCATCATGATACCCAGTGTCGACCCTCCTGGGCGACTCGCAGTCATGACCACCTCGTCACCAAGGAGACAGCCAGCAGCGGGCCTCACCTGGCCCGGTGTAATGCCGGGATTCGTCCGGGACCGGCGAGGTCGGCGGTGCCTCGGCTGAGCGTGGAGGCGCTCAGGGCGTCCCAGCGTTCACACCGGAGCGCTCCCAGTGAGTAATCCCAGTTAACTCCGTTCCTCTGAGCTGAACATGATGTAACCACACAGCAAGACGTGTATTCAGGACAAATCGTCAGTTTGAAATGACTGATTCTGCAAGAAAGTTGCACTCTTTGTGCCGTTTGTGACCCTGTTAGAGATGTTTTATCTTTTGTTACAAGTGAAATGATTTACTCTGAAAATGTTTTTTTTTTTTTAAGCAATGCATTGAATGACCAGGACATCTATTTGACAAATATATAAAAAAAAGTTGGAGTTATTTAGATCCTACACTTAAAGTGGTATCTCCACCAGACTGACACGTTAAAGGTCTTGTTGAGTACGACTGCAAATGTGGAAAAGTTGTGTAAATTAGTACATTAGTAGTGCATTTATTTTGTAAGCGAGTGACAGAGAGACCGCAGGATGGATCTCGATGATGTAATGTATTTATATGTGATTTTATATGTGATATATGTGATCGGACCGGACTGTATATCTGTTCGCTGATGGTCTCGTTTGCTGTTACAGGTCATTTATAATCATCAGAGGAATCAAGAGACTGTTTCATAAACACTTAAAGGTTCCTCACAGTCACTTTAATAAAACTGTTGACACGGAGAGATTTGAGAATTTATGTAATTTGGGTGAGCTGACCCTTTAAATAATGTTAAGATGTTCTGAACTATCAGCACTGTTGGAATACGTTGACCAATAACGTGCAAAAAACACAGTGATCATTTCTATCACTAACAGGTACACCACTGTTTGAAGTTCAGCTCTGGACTGTGCCGTCGTCACACACATGAGACGTGGAGTGAAGAACATTGTCCACATCAGGAAGTCGTCAGAACCACAGCTCCGGGACAAGATTCAAGCCCCAGCACCTACATATAATGCTTCTGACACTGAGTGGAAGTCACTGCGGAAATGACTAAAGGTCTCAATCATTCATAACTTCAGAGGGCTTCACACTTATGCATTTTTCTAAGTATCACAATCAATGTTTTTAAATCTGATTGCTGATTAAATAAATCACATTTTTTTAAGTTTAATTCTAACATGCGATACTTTGGCTTGGATGCAGAAAGAAGTCTGTGAAGGAACTTTTAACGTAAGTTATCAGATAAACGTAGTGGAGTAAAAAGTATGAAGTAGCAGCAAAATGAAAATACTTAAGTACTAGTACGTCATACCAGTCCTCTGGTACAGTACTTGAGTTTACTAGTTTTAAGATGTGTTAAACACAGAAGAAAACTTTACAGGGTCCTGTTAAGTTTTAGAATAAATAAACTCTGAGCTCAGGTGTTTTTGATTTCAAGCTCGTACAAACGTACAAAAAGACAAAGGAAACAAACGTCTGTATAAGAAATGTACCACCTTTATTATCCAATTCACACATCCCCATTCAATATGCAATACAAAGCCAAAGCAATTTATATAAACAGTGAGTCTGAACTCTGAACATATCAAACAATAACTGTCAGTTTAAGACAAAAAAAGAAACAAACTGATTCTGTCTCAGTATTCAACACATCTCTGATTGAACACACAGTAGCATATCTCGGGCAAAGAGGGAAGAGCGTCGTGTACATCAATCATGTGACACTTCAGTCAGATATGAAATATCCGTATCATACGTACACCTCGCTCCGAGTCTCGTCCATGCACAGTTTTCACTCATTGCATATAAAACATTGCATTCAATGTACGGCTCACACACACGTATATATTACTAAATACAAGAGGATCAAAAACATAAACAGACTTAATGAATAATGAACGGTAGATACCTGACTTGTTAATTTAATGTGTTAATGAGTATGGTTCATTATGTGTATGGCTTGTGGATGAAATAAAAGTATTTCTGTGCTGAAACATAAAAATACTGTCTTCACAGGTTAAGGCTTTAAGACCATGTCGTGCTCCACGATGAGTGATGACAGTTTATTATTATAACGTTAGATGTCAAATTTAGGAAAGTCTTTACAGCTGATCCAAGTATTTAGTAGTCGTTTCCTTTTAGTACGCACTCTCTTACTCACGGCCCTTTACAGAGTAAACACAGTAAAAAAAAAAAAAAAAAAGAGCCACAATTCAACTTAAAGCTGCGTCACAACCGTCACAGGATGACGAGATTGTCTGACCTCGTGAGAAAGTTAGTTTGAGTACGTTAGGAGCTGCTGAAGGATCATCTGTGTGTTGGTGTTAGAAGAATGAGGGAGGATATCGGTTATACACGACAGATATCCATACTGGTTATGATCAGTGACGATGATTATTATCACAAGAGGTGAAAGCAAACAGTCGTTAGTCATTTCCGTCAGGTCTGAGGCTATGAAATGATCCGGTGTGTAGTTCGATGTGTAGAAGGATTAATAAACTAAAACTGTTATAAAAACTTGTTTATCATTTATTCAAAATGTAAGATTTTTTGGCCTTTTCTTCTAGAGAAATACATTTTCCGTTTAATGCCGAAGCCACGATAAAGTCACTTAAAACAGGGAGAAACACGCGACAAACAATCCAACATTTGGTGTGTTGATTTAATTTTAGTCTTTCATCATCGTGGCCTTTTTCAAAGCTTAAGAACAAACTGGATCTTACTGGATGTGCAAAGTAAGTTTGATGTTCACAGTGGATTTATTTTAACAGTTGCACAAGGTCGGAGTCTGAAAACAATAAAGACAAATACAGAAAACATCCTAATGGTTTTAGCAATACATACATCAAACCAATCAATCCCTCATGTGCTCATAATATTTAGCCCTTCACTGCAACACAAAAAAAAAGTCCACCTTTAACATCGATTGATTTCATATTCTGTCATTAAAGTGAAAACACAGAAACAACTTCACTTGTTTTAATACACGCTGAACTTTCACTGCGATATAAACGAAAAACCTGTGAATTTAAAATGTTCAAAAAAAGATTTATTGTTTCAAAAAAACAAGTTGGACTTGACTAAAAAGCTGTACACTCGACTAATTCCATTGTCAAATAAAAGATTGAAAGAGATTGATTAAAGGACATTTTTATGCTGCCTTGTTCATTTTATGTCCAAGTGCTGCTCGCAAAGCTCCGTTATATAAGGCTGATAGGTTTCCATCATTTGTGCTTCGACAGCTGTTAACAGTAGAGGCAATTCATGTGATGCTTTCAGATTTTTTGCAAAGTAGAAGAAGAAGAAGAAGGTAGATGTTCTGCAGGTTTCAATAGCTTGGAGGGAATGACTATGCAAATACACACAAGTATTAACATCGAGTCTTTTTAAATAATGTAAACATATACATCTTATTTGAGGTCAGAGCAGTGATCCTCTTCATATCTATTTATATAAAAAAAAGAATTACTGGAGCATCGTCCGGATGTTCTTCGGAGTGGACTCGTCGTTCAGGTGTTTTGTGGTAAATCTGAGGAGAAACAGAGTGAATGTGAGCGAGACTGTGAACAACAAGGCAGTCTGAAGAATCACAGCACGCATCTCTTCTCACCGCTAACAAAGAGGCTCCACTCATTCAGTTACAAACAATGGCCCAAATCATTCATTTCTCTACATTTTGACAAAGAACAAAGTAAAATAAAAGTGTTTTCTTGAGAAATATCTCATCAGTGTGAAAACAAAGAGGGAGAATACAGGCTTTCCTTTTAATGAACTGGATTATATCGTAAAATACAACATTTACTGAAAAACACAACAGGCTGGGCAGAATGGAGGAATAAAATGTGTTTTTAGTGGAAGCGATTGATGAAAGTCTAACACTGGCAACCCAACACAGAAACACTCCTCACACGATCCGAAGTCGATTGAATGTAACCTACTTGAGGGCGTTCAGGAGGCCTTCTACGTTGTCTGCCGGCTGGTCCTTCAGGACTTTTATGCAGCCTTTCATCTGAGGAGAAATGAACAGACTGCGAATGAGAGCGCGGCATCACAAAACAAATCTACAGTGACGCTGTTTCGATATGTGTGCAGCAGTGTCAGAGTGTGTGTGTGTGTGTGTGTGTGTGTGTCTCACGTCTATCTTTGAGGACTTGTTGAAGGCGCCGTTGGGGTGGACGTGGTCATAAAGAATGATGACTCCGACCATGACCCTCATGCAAAACAAGAGCGTGTCCTCGCTGCTGAAACGACTCGAATATTCCCTAAAAACACAGACAGAGGGAGAGTAACGGGATAAGAAAAGGAAGGAACCTTGAAATGAGAAAGACTGAAGTCTCGTTTAGAAGAAACATTATTTGTTGGATGAAATCACGTGAGAGTGTGAATGTCTTCTGTAGCGTTTACACTTCTGGGTTTCTACACTAAACGCCTCCATTTCAAGGGCTTCACAGACTCAAAGTGTTGTCTTGAAATTCATGGCCTCAACTTGTCATGAGCAAGTTTCATTTACTGTCTCACTTAAAGAGGTCGTATTCTCCTTTTTGGGTTTTACCTTTCCTTTATTGTGTCCATGACAAAGTGTGTCTGTGTGTATCAGTACTCACGGTGTCTCCAGCATGACTTTACAGACGCTGGCCATGGTGCTGAGACAGTCTGTCGTGTTCTCCAGTGGAAGAGTCTTGTTCTACAGAGACAGACACATAAAACAACAGTTTATTGATCAATATGAATATTGATTATGTAATAATTCATTGATGATATGTTTTCTGACGCAACAAAGGAAATAAGAAAAATGGGGCTAACTAAGCAATTAAGTGCGACTCATTTTAGCTTCCTCGTCTAAATATGTAGCGCACAGCCAGCTGAGAGGTTCGAGCCACAGCGTGACAGTGGATGGACTTTACGTTTCATTGAAATTAGAAATATATTAGGAATTAGCGACACTGTAAAAACAGTTGCTGTGTGGGTACTCTGTCATGTTGCCAGCGATGCAGTGGAAACATTCTCACCTCTGTCACGAAGTTTGTGGTTGCGTTGCTGAGTGTTTTCAGCATGGGTGTGGCTTCAGCGTAGAACAGAGACATCCGGTTGGCCATCTCATTGTTGACTTCACTCTCAATGTCCAACTGTTGGTGCAGAAACAATCAGAGATAAGCAGATAAACAATGTCAGCGTGGGAGAGCTTTTCAACCACATCTCGCTCGAAGCGTCATCCAGACACTGCTGCACAACACTTACAAGTAGTTCTTTGAACTATTACTCCATTTTTAATACGTCAGTACTCCAAATGTGATCAGTCGGGCTTATTTCTGGACTCTGTAGATTAATCTAACCAACACAACAACATGCAGACAACTTCAAGGTTCCCTCTCTTTTCTACAGATCTTTTTCCAGGACTTTTCCAGGACATCTTCAGTGACGATCTAGCTGGTACGACAGACAGGGAGCTAATATGTTCCTTAATTAATCAATTTATAACCCCAATGTCTTTTTCTCTTGTGAATTACAGTTTATTATCCACGGCTGCCTGGACATCAATAACTGAACAGCATGAACACCAGTAACAAAGGGCTGCTGGAAGTTTTGCTTTCATCAAGGTCAATAGTGAATATACAAAAGAAAAAATAAGACAAGTCTCTTAAAACGAACAACTCACTGGTTTCCTTTTAAGAATAATCTACGTTTTTATAAATAATATACAGTATACTACTAACACTGTACTGTATTGTGTAGTTTTGGGGAGTTTAAATAATGTTTCAGGACAACACAAGATTTTCCAGGACATTTTGCTTTTTCTCTCATTTTCCACCGGAAAACTGGTCAACTGTTTTCCAGGTTTTCCAGGACACGTGGGAACCCTGAACTCACGTTCATGTTGTTTATCCGGTTTCGACTGATGGTTCTTCTGTAGTAGCTGAAGTCGTTCTGGATGGCAGGAATTCTCATCTGAAGGAAAACAAGACAACAATCAAAAGGGTGATGAGGGCAGAGTGTGTGTGTCTGTGATAGTGTTACTGAGACAGCTCGGCAGACCTTCAGCTCGTCAAAGCGCAGAGTGAAGTGGAGGATCTCAGCAAACTGTTTGGCCAGTGCCTGCTCCCTCTCCAGGTGCTGAGTGGGCGTGAAGGGCGGACATGTCAGGCACTCCAGTAGACTCTGCAGGGCCTCCTCTGCAGAAACACACACACAGAAAAGAAGTGAGCTGCTGTGTAGGAACCTTTTTCAGTTCCTCTTCAGAATTTATTTGAGCGTGCGTATTTTGACCGAGGAGAAGAAAAAACACGAACACTTAATTTTCTACTAATTTTAACTTCCTTATAGCATAAAATTACTTGTAAAGCAACAACTTCATATTGAAAATATCCTCTAGAGCTGGACGTAGGCAAGCTGAAGGTTTTGTTCCTCTAAAACTTAACTATATTATTCACTTGGCTTTGGCATAGAAGCTACTTTAAATGTTACAAAATGACACACACAAAAAAAGAAAGAAAACAACCCGAGTGATGGAAAAGATACAGTTCTTGAAATGAAATACTTCTGCCACTGATGATGAGCTAAGACCAGACCTTTACTTCTACACTGTGAACACACCTAGTCTGAGAGAGAAACTGTAGAACTTCTTGAGTTTGATGACCAGCGGGCACACGGAGTTCCAGGCTCGCTCCTGCTGCATGAAGTCGTTCGGGTTTTGAATTGCCTGGAAAGAACGAAGCAAACAGAAGAAAACGTGAGACAATTATCCACAATTAAGAGCCGTGGTGATCGTCGACATCCAGCACCGATGTGGTTCCTCACATCTCTGATCTCCTGGCCGGCTCCTTTGTACGCCTGCAGACCCGTCAGGATGCTCTCAGAATCCTGGAGGACCGAGTTCACCTGGTTCCACACCTCACGCTCTCCTTCTGTCGGCTGTGCATCTGACACACAAACACAGAACACACGCACACACAGACGCATACAAAATCACACACACACACACACACACAACAGGACAATAGTTAGCTAAGCTACTGCAGCAGTCAATGTCAGTACACACATTTCAGGACTGATTATTCTTGTCTTTTCACATCAAGATTCAATTTGCGAGGGGTTCGTTAGTTTAGCAGATTTAACTCCACATATAGTCTAATTTTCTTGTCTTAATGTTACTCTGTGACTTGATGTGAAAAGGCTTTAATTAAATAACTAATGACTGTGTTTTTAATGACTGGGGCGGGTGTGCTGAGTGTTTTTGTCACTAAAAAAATAACTCAAACTTTCTCTTTTTTGAGAGGACGAGTACAAAAACATTCAGCACACTGAACTGTGTTGGGGTCAAAGCTACGAGCATCATTTCACTTCAGTGGATATGTTTTAGCTTCCAGCACATACAGCACATCCACATGAGTCCATCAACAGTCAGACACCAAAATCAGCTGCCACGTGCGTCCAGAGTGATGCCTTTAATTTGAACTGCAAACCAAACGTTGGTAAGTACTGAGGAGGCTGGAGCTGTCTGTAAAACAACGAAAGCACTCTGCTGTAGACCGAAAGGCTCCAGACACATAATCAAGTATCCATAATGTATCTTGACGTCTGTAACTGAATACACTGGAGCTGGCTGCATTTACTGCATCGTGCCTTCAGCTCAAAGACGTCTCGTTTCTCTCGTAACACAGATTTAAAACAAATCTATAGCAATATTTGGAGACGGACTGTAAAGGAACTACTATGGTTTGTATGATGAATATACAGTATGAGCTGAAAAACGATATGTAAAATATGCTACATGTTTCTGCAGGGCAGTCTGTCCAAAGCCTGCTGGAGCGAGCTCTTGGATGGACATGAAGCTACAGCAGGTCCTGTTTACAGAGACATGTGCAATGAAGTTTGTATAAAGTGACAATATTCATGAGATTAAACTGATTGTATACATTTTTTGGGAAGTCTCTGATTAAAATAAACAGGACTCTTCTGCACTCAGCCATGCCTGCGACCTACAGAGAAGTGGACCCTTTGTTTCGTATTTCCTGCATGGTCTTGATAAGGACGTCTATATTTTTATTGCTCTGCAGATCCCATATATCTCACATTCAGGACATATTTTATATACTGTACATACAACAAATAATCCTGATGTTTCTGCAGGAAGCTAAAGATTCTCAGGCTTCGGCTATCAGCTCTAACAGCTCTAAATATAGAGCATCAGTGACATTAAAAACTCTGTGCCTCGGGTCTGTTTTGAATTTCAAAACTCTCCCACTGCCATCATTTCCTCTTTGCTGAATAAACAAAGCCTGAGGTTGGCTGTATTGTGAGACTGGCTGAAATGCCACTGTGGAGGCGTGTTAGGTTTTTGTTGTAGAAAAAGGACAAAGCAGATTTATTAGCTGGGTTAACAATGAGCCAACTTGTCTGTTTAATGTGAACATTAGGAAGCAGAGCAATAAATAGATGATTTAATATCTTATTGCGGTGATGAAGGTTTTCTATTTTAACAGCAGTCACAAACAATGAAAATGATCGCTATAAATCACAGGATTATGCAGGAAGAGAAACAAGAAGGAACTGTAACATAATGCACCTGATAATGTGTTAGTAATTACATTATGCCAGGTACATATATGTATCACATGTGTCATATTATAAGCAGGCAGACATGCAGACAAGTTAGTAGAGGTCAAAGGTCAGCTCTATTTTTCTTCAGCTTGGCGTGAAGTGAATGGATTTTAAAAGTTTACTGAAATCAATCATCAATTCTGCTAAATTCAAAAAGGGGGAAGGTTGACGATACAATAGTTGAATAGTCTGACCCCTGACCAGTCAGAGCAGCTAAAGAGACGCTCGAGGAAAAATGACTCAGGGATGTAGAGGAGGGGAGAGGCAGAGGGACAGATAGGCACAAGCTGAGCTCACTTTCAAAGTCAAGGAAAAAGTTTGGCCCCTGTTCAAGCTCTGTGCAAGTGAGCACTTTTAACAGGTTCCCCATTTGGTTTCTGCAAGAGAGAGAGAAGAGAAAGAGAAAGGAAGAAAAGTATTGGTGATGTTAAAAGTCATCAATAAGTTATCAGGCAGATCAGAGCTGAGAGAGCAGAAGGTCGTGACCGAGTGAAAGACAAAGGAGAGGGGGGAAAAAAGAGTGCAGGCGAAGAGGAGAGGAGCATAAGCAGACTCCTTCAGGGGATCGTCATCAGGAGCACAGACCTGCTGACAGAAAGGAAACACAGCTGAGCAGGTTACCCTCCCTCCCCCCTCCCAACATCTCTCTCTCCATCCATCTTTGTTCCACTCCGCTGCCAGACTTACTTTCAAAGTCCAGGAAAAAGTGTGGATAGTTCTCTATTTCCCTTGTTAGGACTTTTAGCAGGTTACCCATTCCAGCAAACCTGATGGTCAAAATACAGCAGTGAAAAACAGACATAAAAAAATACATGAGCACACATGTTTGCATTCAATCATGACATCACCTTTTATACCTAATCGTGGAAGATTTGCGTTTATTTATGAACAACACAAGGCAAGTTAAAATGTGCATTATACTAGTAGAGTTCACACTGTGCACATGTTTGCATGTTTTACGTGTTTTTGCTGGTCAGGAAAGAGGCTGAGCTACGTTTCCTCCCGAGGCTCCGACCCAATCTCTCTGCTCTTTTGGATTGAGGCCTTTTCTAAACGTGGCCAAACACGGGGATGTAGTCTTAAATGGCAGTTACACGCTATAAAGGTTTTATTGGAGGCGAGAGGCAGTGGGTAGGTAGCAATTTCCAGGGAAAAGTCTACCTCCTCAGCCATGGAGGGTGGTCACACACTCTGTAATCACAGCGGGGCTTAAAATGTACTGTAGCATGACATGAGGCCATGATTACGGTAAAAAAGGGGGGATGTTATAGTGTATCATGGGGATGCAAATGGGAATAGCATAACCTTGCTGGGTTCAAAAGACTTAATCCGAGGTTACATTCATGTTGTTATCTGAAAGTTTGAAATAAAGAAACTGCAGCTATGATCTGTACAACTGATACTCGACTTTAAATCAATCAGAGTCAGTCTATTAAGGACATGAAGTTGCAGATTCTTACTGTGTGAAGAAACTAGAAGGACGCAGTTTTTCTCACACAGATACAACTTCTTTAGATTTTTAGAAGTCATAGTGTGAAGAGACAACAAAAGAGAGCCTGTGCTGCAGTGTGCACATGATAATCATACTGCATTTATCCGCACAGCCTCCAGCAAATTGATAACTATTCTCAACCATGGCATTCACTCCTCATCTACCCTTCATAAATTCATACACCAGTGACAATTCGGATATAAACAGTCTGCATTGTTTTTTTTTTTTATTGTAACCCTTATAATGTATGTGATTATCAAGTCCATGCAGCCATGATTGCGTCTGTTGTTCAAATACTGGGTTGCACCAGAGGGGGGCAGTGCTGGTTCACATTTAGTTTTCACTAACAAAGATTAAAGCTGCACTGTAATGGTGTCATGTTGGTACATGTGCTGCAGAAGTCTAGTTTTCTAGAGGAACCCTGACCTGCGGCTATGATAACTTCCTCAACAGATTCACCTGGATTTATCTGCAGCCAGCTCAGGTTATTCTACCCTCAGGCATCCTTAATCCACTAAAACTGGCAGCCAGTTCGATCAGAGGAACTATCCAAGCACATGTCAGCAACATCTAAAAAAGGGACAGTTACTTTCTCTGAGAGACAAAAGACCATGTGACAAAAGCTTTCCAGTGTAATCTAATGCAATCCTTGGTTTAACATGCTATTCAGTCAGGGTATTTAAGTGATTTTCATTTGTTACAGAAAGCGTGTCAGAGAAAAAACCCCCCACCATCATCTCCAAGCTTTAAAGAGGTCATATAATGCTAATTTTCAGGTTCATGCTTTTATTTGGGGGTCCTCGTAGAATAGGTTTACAATAGGTTCTCGCCTCTGTTCGATCTTTGTTGAGCGTTGCACATGCGCATTGCTTAACGGGCAGGATGTAGCCAATCAGAGGCAGAGTAGGGCGGGTCATGTCTAGCAAGGTAGTGTGATCTAAAATAATGCAGCTACAGCAGTAGCAACTGTTTGTCTGCTGACTGACTGGACTGTAATTATTTTATAATAAATATATATATATATATATATATATATATATAGGGGTTTCAGGAGCAGTGTTTTCTGTGGGAGAGAGTAACTATCTTTGGTGAGGACTTTTTCCACTTTGCAGACATTTACATTCACAAAAATGCGTCATAACACAACAAAGCAAAGGCAGAAACCCAAAAAGCAGAATATGACCTCTTTAAAGAAATGCCTTAAGGAAAATCTCTCCTTACTGTAACACTGTTGGATATCATTAATTTGTCATTTCCTACGTGACACCAGAACTGCTTTTAACAACTTCCAGAGAACAATATTTATGGCTGAGGTTTGTTGGTGTGTGTGTGAGTGTGTGTGTGTGTGTGTGTGCGTCTGGGCGTGCACATATTAACATAGTTTGCGAGCCAACTAGTTTGTGAACACTGGGGAGTGTCTATGATTGCGGTGATGTCACTCAAAATGTAGCTGCATTGCATTCTGGTATGCTCATGGCTACTGTTCACAAAGAAAGCAACGATTCAGAGCAACCCTCGTTTAGATCTGAACAAGACACGTGTAACATCCGTCTCCAGATCAAGTGAAGACGAGACAATTCCTTAAATTAGCTGCCAACTTTTCCGCTGACAAACCTTCAATAAATTAAAGACAACAAGGCAAATCTCCTGACATGTATCAACCCAACACTATGGATGATAAACAGATTTAACAAGGAGAAAAATGAGGCACTCTAATTGTTGCCACTGCCCATCACTTCTGTGCCAGACAAGCTGCATAAAAAACATGCTTAAACAAGCTCATTTTTTATTAAACGGAGACTTTTACACAAGCAAAACTGACAATGTGTATGCAAATCCATGCCTCCTGTAATATCCTGTGACAGTCATTGTAACCAGAAGCTAAGTGTGTGTTTTATTTCCCCCCCTCGAGGCAAACAAACCAGCTGCAGCAGCTTTTTCCACAAGTTCTTGTCTCTCAAGAAGCCGAGGTGGAAATGAAACAAACAGCTCCATACAAGATGAAATAAAATGGACATGCACAGTTATATCTCTTTCCTTATTAAGATCTACATTCTGTTCTCCTCATCATCTCCTGTGTATTTACTTGATTCAAAGGGACATTTACGGTTGTAACAATAGTTTCTACCTGGAGTAAGGAGTTTCTCACTGCAGACGTTTTTACTTGACACAGCAGGAAGAGTACAGGTGTAACTAATAACATTAACAAGGGCTACTCATCCCTTACCATCTTAACGTCGTGATTCAAAAGGCTCCCCACCAGAGAGCACAATTGAGCGGCGTGTCCCCTCCGAGTTGCCGTAGGGCAAGAGTTGTTGTTTTTTGTGATATGCGGGGAGAGGAAATGAAAAGTATGTTGCTGCTCAGTGCACTAACATTACGTCTCCATGTCCCGTTTATTATTTTATCATTAAACCAGCTCAGTTAGGCGGACCCAAAACACTCAGTTAAATTTGTGGCAGTAGTGTTTCTTTTCCCGCAGGCCGCTGTTTCTCTCAGTCGTGACGTTTTTAATACAGTTTTCTTAGCTTAGCTTCCTTGGCTATTCAATCAGTGTTGTTTTATGCATATGAGGATGAACAAAGCTGAGTTACGGACATGTGGTGCGGAGATGACGACTTTTAAACGCTTTTAAACCTGGCACAGGGATGTATGTCGGTGTCAACGGGAGATAGTTTCCTCTGCAGGGTGAGACAGTTGGAGATTCATGTCAGAGCAACGGTGCGAAACAGCGGCGGCTACAGTGGTGAGCTAATACGCATCTGCTGCCTTACGACAACGCTCCATCACAATGTTTCACTGTAGTCATCGTCATATGCCGATTTTGCATCGCAGACATCGCCCAACCCGACCAGAAAACTGGACCTGCAACACCTAAGTGAAATGCAGTCAAAATGTCTCTTGTGATCTGTTGTAACCAAAACAGGTCAAGCCTTGGTAAAGACTGGATTTGTACAGTGTGACAGATGAGGTCTAACCAGGTCTCATCTCTCAGAAAGGTAGATAAACGCAGAAAATACTTGACAGAAACACTTACTCAAGGCTAAGATGTGATGCTATGTCCATCTTTTACATCCTGCTCACAATCAGTAACAGCCCTTTATCAATCCATGCACTGTGTTGGATTAAATCAGATTCTTTTGTTTTTGTTTTACAAAGATTTGGACAGACATTTTTTGGGTTTGTTGTTCATGAAAGAACTAAGTCAAATCAAAACCAGGTCACATGATAGGAGTTAGTGCTATTAACAGCTTTCAAATACTGACTGGACAAAAACAGAGTGAGAGAGACCTGAAAGTGCAGGAGTGACAAAGCATGAGAGTGTGCAGAGAGAGGAAACTTAACTTCATTTGGTGCTTATGTAATGTAATTCTGTATAACTCGATGGGTGCAGCTGCAGACTAGAGCCTGTCAGGCAGGTTGAATGCACGTTCAGTAAAACCTGCATCATTATGATACAAACATCTTGTTCAGGCTGCTCCACATCATTAACACGGTGACTCATGGTATTTAGCAGTATGCGGATATGCATTTTCTGTCCCAGTGGAAATCAATCATTCACATCTCCTGAAGAGAAGCAAAACGTGCTCTCTGTTACATGACACTTTCCCATCTGCATGCTTCAGTCTTAATACCAGACAAGGAAGGAAAAAGTACGCAGGGAATTTCCTCGTCTGCTCCGTTCCTCTTTCACAACCACTTATCTATACTGCCTGGACTGAAAGTGTGGAAACTGACTTTCCTCTTTACCATAGTATTTATAATCAGCTGACAGGGGTTAAAATAAAGTGGAATAGCACGTATAGCATACCGAAAAAAGGGATTTTTTGGTGAAGAATGTGCTGAGGGTGAAACTACAAACCCTATTTCCGAGATAAAAAGATTCCCCTTTATGTCCTTCACAAGAAAAAAGAAGCGATGGTGGCTATCTTTGTCACAGGGACAAAAACTCACAAGAAACAAGAAATACAAATCCATTACTTAACACAAAATCTGAGGTTTAAAATCCCCCAAGATGTCCAAACGGTGTTGAAGCAAACGTCAGACTTTTTATAACCCTGTCAGTCTACTTGTCCATCGAGCTCAATGACCTGCCTTTCATTTTTACTTTTGAAGTGCCACAAGTTGTTCTCGGTGACACAAACAGACAGAAACTCCCCCAACATCCCCACTATCCTCCTTTAAACCTCAATCTAAACATTCCCCTTGCTTCAAAAAATGTGCTTGTGAAAGCGTGCAACAGTCTCAAGGCTATTTGTACTTTATAATTAAAGCTAACTCCACGCACTTGAAGCACCAAAATGAGTGCCACGTTTAAATTGCCTTCCCTGCTGTCTGTCTGAGACAACCTGTGTGAAGACAGAAAATCATCCTCTGAGCAAACACATAGACCTGATGATTTGTAGAGTGGTGAATGTAATTAAGTGTTTTGTATAACTACAGGATTTAATATTTGTCTTTTAAAATGGGGAAAAAGCTTGACAAGTACAATCATCAGATGTCTACCATACTTCTACATCTGATTAGAGTTGTTATGACTCAGATACCAGTATCGGAAATGCAGGTATCGGTATCGGCGAGTACTTGAGTCTATGCACCGATGCGATGCCACGTAATTTAGAAACGGGACCCTGCTACTTCCCAGTTAGCTCCGTTAGCTCTAAAAGCCAACACAGGAAGTTGCGCTGTGCTTCCCCCTGGAAACTACTGTTTTTGGAAGGAGGAGTTGATTTCAAGGGAGTCAGACGGAGCTCGCAACATGTCAGCTATTTGGCAATATTTGACTCTGGATAACCCCACCAGCCGATACCCAAAGCCCAGGTATCGGAATCGGCATCAGGAAGGAAAAAATGGTATCGTAACATCTCTACATCTGATATCTGTGTACTTGTGCAGGGACAGAGAAGGAGACAGGGACATGGAGACGCTCAACTAATGTGAAAACCACTCTCTTTTCTCTTTCCACCTATTATATGCTCAATCTAACAGTCTTTTCAGACGGCAATTGTTAGTGCAAACTTGCAACAAACTTTAACAGTGTGATGTGGATGTATTTTAGTCAAAGCACACACAAAGTTTGGCAGCTCCCGCCTGCTCAGATTTGAGAAATTCCAGTTCAGTATTGCTCTTTAACAGCCCCGAGGACAAACAGCTCAACAGCCTTCGAGGGAGAAAGTTTTGGGCTTATTACAACAAGTGCAGACTAATCCCGCTGTAATCATCTAAACCACTGCATTGTTGCTGGGCTGATGTGCCTCAGTGGCAGCTTAGAGTGTGCTATTACTCAAACATGACTGCACTAGCCCAGAAAACTGTATTTTTAAGAGTGTGTGTGTGTGTGTGTGTGTGTGTGTGTGTGTGTGTGTGTGTGTGTGTGTGAGTCAGAGACAGCCGCGTACCTTCTCTGGTGGAGGACCTCAGGTTGCCTTCTATATCATCCGCCTTCTCGTTGTCTCTGAAACCAGAGAAGAGAGAATTACTGTTAAAATCAATATGGAAAAAGATGACTGTTTGTCTTACCACTTTCACAAAGCATGTTTTAAAAAAACAAACGTGTGTGTGTGTGGGCGTGTGTCACATCAAACATCTGTGCTTCGTACAGGTACGGTATCAACTTTCCACACCAACTTTCCCTTTTCTCCTGACACATACGAGCATTCAACAAACAAATGATGTCCTCCCTCATCACAAAACACGCACTGAATTATTCAACGGTGAAATCTACACCCCTGTCTGTTATATCCAAAATAAAGCTGATTAAGGCTCCGTCTGCTTCACGTTCACTGGGGTATTAAATGTCCTGTGACAAGCAGCGGCTGCTGATGGTCACTGGAAAGCACTGTACTGTATCTCCCTGCAGCGTGAGAACAGAAAATAAAGAAACGGATGTCACATTCTGTCAAAAATGAAGATAGTGCACATCCAGAGTGAAGTTTAATACTCAGAAGAGGAAACAACTAACAGCATCATTTCAGATAACCATTTTGAGATTATTTTAGTTACGTACAAGGCATAGCTTGTGCTTACATTTCAGAGATTCTGACCCCTCACATCACTGACCGGCCTCTTCGGTCATCCAACATGATGACGTCGTAAAATATGAAGACAGACTTCAATGGTGCTCCACGCACACTCGCTGAATAAACTCAAACGCATACAGACTAGTACAAGTACTGACAAGGGCTGCACAATATATCGTTTCAGCATTGACACTGCAGTGTGCATGTACGAAATAGTAACACACAGGAAGCACAATGACAAGTGAGACAAATGACTCAGCTGTCACATTTTATTTGTTTTCAAACTGATCATTAAGATTGCTGCACTTTATCACTATCAACAATGTTGCCACTAAGCGGTGGTAACAAATACGGTGACTTCTGCCTGCCGTGATGCCACCTGCGTAGCCGCGATAGAGTTATTCAAGTCCATCAAACGAGTTGGGATGTTGTCCAACCAACAGTCCATAATCCAAAGACTCTTCATTTACTGACGTATATGATGAAGAAAATCAGGGCTAAAAGGAATATATTTTCATCTAAGACATTGTCCTTTGTCAGAACGCACTAGCCTTTATGCTTCAGAAGCAGAATATGCACTTAAAGAAAAACCGCCATGAAGCCTCTTTTCTTGTTTGGGCAACATTAACAGTATCATGTGAAAGCCTGGAGACCGAGACAGTCCCATCTGTCACAGTAAATAGTCCTCATCCATCTGTGTTGACCCCCATACCTCCTCTGGAGAACCTGCATGGCAACAGAGCAAAGGAAAAAGAGGTGGGATGTTGTGTATGGATGGATGGAGACCCCACAGGGACTCGAGACACTGTCCTTATAAAGGCATGGCAGTGTGAGGTGACAACTGTGGTCTGACACACAAGTGGACTCCACCTCAGCATTACACACACAGACACACACACAGACACAGAGACACACACTTCATGTGTTCCTTCTGGACCTCTTAGACACCGATTGCCAAAACAGCATGTGGACGGCACAGACTGAGCGCTGATGAGAGCAGACACTTCACCATCACACCCACTTCACTCAGTATACAGCCAACTTCTCCTTCTCTGCACTGTAACTTCGTCATCCACGTACGCCCTTTTCTCTCCTTCCCTTTACCACTTTCTCTCTCTCTCTCACTTCTCTGCTTCCTCCTTCAATGAAACAAAGCTGGATTTTCTGATTTTCCAGCCCAACAGACTGACAGATGTCACCAGCCAGTCAACTCATTTTACACACTCACACTGCATACTAAATTAGCCAGGAAGTTCACGGCCTACCGACATCTTTCCAGATTAAAAAAAAAAAACAGCCCTTAGCTAGCCAGACACATCTTCCACCCAGCAGTCCCTCGTTTAGTCAGCTAGTTAACCTAACGACACATCCTTCAGTAAACTAGCCACACATTTAGGTGAGCAGAGAGCAGATGAGTCAGTCAGTTGTGGAGCCTTTCAGTCACTAAATCTATCAATCATCCCGGCAGGTGGTGGAGCCAGACAGTGAGGAGGGAGATGTGTGCAGACTCCCAGAAAATAAACATGTTTTTCAGGAAACATCTATTGAGAGCCGGTGTGGAATTTTCCAGTGACCCCACAAGAATAACACACACAATATTAATAATACAGGCCCATTATGTCCCAGTGTGAGTAATTAAACAACCGATTTTGACCAAACAATCTACTGTGAAGAGGAGTAATGCATTTGAACATTGGAGTTAATGTTGCTTCTTCTGCAAAAAATCATCACTAAAATCAGATGCATCTCTGTCACAATCTCATCAGCGGATGAGATCGTGTAGAAATCAAACGCTTCTTTTGTTCCGACAAAAAGGAAGGAAGGTTTCATCACCTCACCTTTCAAATCTGTTCTCACACACAATGATCATCAGTCGCCCAAAAGTTTCATTTCCATTACATTTTGGCAGCCAGGCTCTGAAAGATCTTACCCTGACCTCTCTCCTTGATCCTAAAGTATCTTTAAGAGGGCTGAAACTAACAATATTTTCATTTATCAATTAATCTGCTGATTATTTTCACGATTAACTAGGGGTGCACGATACGGATTTTACCTGACTATCATGGCCGATACCGATAAAATAACCGATGTGTGTGTCTTGTAAAAAAAAAAAACATTGTGCGACGCGTGTGGCTCTTGTCTATATTGCGTGTCTCTAGACAGGTGCAGCAGTTCGGTGTTATGACTGCGACAACAGCGTGTTTGTTGTTGTTGTTCTTCTCTGTGTTTACTGGCTGCTGACAAAACAACTGTAAAGGTGCATACCACCACCTACTGTGTGTAGATGCTGCACAAAAGCAATTTGGCTTTATAACTTCTTTTTCTGTCGATAACCGATAATGTAAATGTTGCATAATTGGGCCAATAATTTATCTGTCTGATCTATATCGTGCATCCCTGCGATTAATGGAGTCCAAAGTGACGTCTTCAAAATGCTTTTATTGTCCAACCAGCAGTCCAAAACCTCAGGACTCGTTTACCGTCATAAACGACAAAGAAAATCATCGCTAAAAAGAAATCACCCACCAATCTTACTTTTGCTTTCGATGATTGAAACTGAAAAGCTCTTCATCTAGGACATTGTCCTTTGTGAGAACATGCAGGCACACACGTACGCACACGCACACACACACACACACACACTATGGTGAGAAATGTCAATCATTGTTTACCACAGCCCAAGATAATCTCCTCACACGTCTTGTTTTATCCACAAGATATTCAGCTTTACTGTCACAAAGGGGCAAAGAAACCAGAAAATTCTCGAAATATTTCAGAAGCACAAATTCAAACAACACTTATTGATTAATCGTTGCAGCTCTAACACACACACACACAAACACAAAATACAGTCTTGCCTGCAAGCCTGTGTCAAAAAGCTATCTGTTTCCATGGTGACAGCAGAGATGTCCGTTAAAACAGGGGAAGCACGCGAACATGACAGAGTGGAACCCCACAGGACACACACACACACACACACACACACATACACACACACACACACACAGACACACACAGACACACACAGACACACACAGACACACACAGTTCCTCAATGGTTTACTGTTTAGAAAAAGGGAAGGTGTGCGATGATGAAAGCTCCTGTCACTTCTGGTTGAACGTCTGGCAAGGAGGACGCTAAACCTCCCGGGTGGAGGGAGGCAGAGTGACAGACTACAGGCGAGTGATGAAGATGACAAGAAAAAGGCAGATGCTGTGCCGGGGGGGGGAATCGCAGAAAAAATAATATACATCCATGAGAAAAGGAGCGAGCATCCAAACAACATCCAAAAAAGCTAAAGAAAGAGAGCATCATTATTGTGACAGCGCCTGCGTGTTGCTGGAGGGAATGAAGTGTGACTAAAAGGAAAGTAGAACAATAAAAGTAGAGCAAAACTAAACGCTGCTGAAAAAGACTTTTAATGTGTCTGACATGGAAAGACACACATTACTTGACTGTGATGGCGGGAAGCTAATGTTTTAGTCCAACGGTCTGTAGGCAACGTTTACACAAGATGACAAAAGACTCTATATCCAACACTTCACTTTGTTAAATGGACCATAACAGTAAACATTCACGAGTCCCTGTTATCTGGCTCTCATATCAGCTGTGCTTTCACAGACTGTTTACATGCTTAGCTTTGGCCTCAATCCACTGAGTACTCAGTAAATCGGTAAGCCAATATTAGAATCTAATGCAAATTTGTCCAACA